>NC_073382.1:85524795-86209505 GCF_028641065.1 Leucoraja erinaceus | reverse complement strand
CCCCACCCCCCCCACAACCATTTACTCACCTACACAACCTCATACCTCCCTCCCATTACCGCCCCTACGGACTAGATCACACTCCTCTCCGCGGCTATCCTCCATCACCTCCACAACTCTTCACCCTGCCCTCACCCTACCCACCACACAAATTCTTCCCATCTTTCCCCTCCCTCCCCACACTTACAAACAATCATTCACCATTTACATCCTCGTATCCATGCATCCCTACCAATACTCTCCCAACTCCGCCAATCACTATCTACCACACACATCCCACACACCCCTCTCCTCATCCTTACAATCATATTTCATTTCCCTCAATCATTTCCCTCCCAACACCTCTCTCCCCCACCTCTTCAACCCTACACCATCTTGTTCACTCTTCCAACACTCCACACTACCCCTATCCTGATTCTGCACTCTTAGCTCTCCCTCTTTCTCACCACTATTTCCTCTCTTCCCTACCCTCTCACCCACTCCAATCCCAACTTTTCCCCGCCCCTGCAACTCTCCCCCTCCCTCCACACTCTTCCCCTGTCTCCACTTCTTCCCCCTCCTCCTTCCCCCACCCCTACTCCCACTCACCCACCCTCCTTAACACCCTCCCCACCCCACTCTCATCTCTCCCCTTATTCTCCCCCCCGTACTCCCCCTCTATCATCTCCCTTCTCTCCTCACCCACTCTGTCCTCTTCCCTTCACCTCCCACCCTCTCCCTCCTCCCATGCCCCTCCTCCCTCTCCCACCCCTCTTCACCCATCTCGCCACCAACCCTTATCTTGAACCACTCCCGATGCCCTACCACTCACTGCTATCCCTCTCCCACCCCCCTACCCCCTACCCCTTCCTGCCCTTCCCACTCTCCACCCACATCCCCCCCCATCTAATCTAATTATTAAATTGTCTCGTGATTTAAAAAAAAAAACGGGAACGTATGTCCGATTCATTTTATCTTCAGCAGCTAGCAGCCCAAGGAAATCTGCCTCCAATGGCAGTAGAAAGCTGGATTTTAATGGCGGTGCTGGCTCGATGGGGCAAATGGCCTCCTCCTGCACCTATTTTCTATGTTACTATGATGGCACCTACCTCGCCCTTCCCCACCCTGCCATCCGCCCCCTTCCCTCCATCCCTACCCATTTTATGCAAGGGTTCCATTTCGTCCTGGACTCTGCCCATGTTGCACAATTTCCCAGCTCCCTTCGTACTGAACCAAGTGTTGGGAGGTTCTTGAGCTCAAACCCCCCTTGTCCAAGCCTTTCATACAGAACAGATCAGTGCAGAAACAAAGGCAGTTCCGCCCTGCATGTCCCTGCTGATCGAACTAATATCATCTATCCGCACGTTTTCAATATCCTTCAATTGTCTGCTTATCCATGTGCCTAACTAAAAGATTCTTAAATACCCACCATCATGTCTGCCTCCACCACCACCCATAGCAGTGCGTTCCAGGTACCCAACACTCTGTGTGAAAAAATACCTTGCACTCTAAATCTTACCTAAAAGATATGCCTCTTGACTTTGGTATTTCCAACCCGAGAAAAAAAGATTCTGAATGTCTACCTATCGAAGGGTCTCATAATTTTATATACTTACAGGTCTCACGTCAACCGCCAATGCTCCAGAGAAAACAACCCAACAGTCAGAGCATCAGTCTGGTAAACGTCTTCCGTACCCTCTCCAAAACCTCCACCTCCTTCCTGAAATGGTGCGACCAGAACTGCATCTTTTCTCACCTCCAGCTCTTCACCCCCCCCCCCCCCCCCCTCCCTCCCTACTCCAATCCTCTCCTTTTAGTCTGAAGATGGGACCCGGCCCAAAATGTACCTCTCCTTTTTCTCCAGATGCTGCCCGATCCGGTGAGTTGCTCCAGAACTTTGTATCCATCTTTGGTATAAACCAACAACTGTATTGCTTTGTTACGAGTCCAAATGCAGCCCAACTAACTTGCCCCATCTACACTGGTCTCACCCGCCCGCACGCGCTTGGATCATAACTCTCTAAACCTATCCGATACATGTACGGTTATCCAGAGGGTGGACAAACGTGGATTGTTTTTTCTGGAACGTTGGAGGTTGAGGGGAGACTTGATAGACTAAAAACATGATAGGCCTAGATAGGGTGGACAGTCAGAACCTTTTTCCCAGGAAGGAAATGTCCAGCATTATATGGCATTGCTATAAGGTGAGAGGGGGAGAGTTCATTGGAGATGTGCGGGGCAGATGTTTTACACAGAGGGTGGTGGGGGCCTGGAACGCATTGCCAAGGATGGTGGTGGAGGAACAGACAATAGCGGTGTTCAAGAGGCTTTCTGATAGGCACATGGAGGGGCAGGGAAGACAGAGATGTGGTTCATGTACAGGAAAAGGCGATCAGTGTAACTTGGCATCATGATCGTCACAAACATCGTGGGTCGAAAGGCCAGTTCTTGTGCTGAACTCTTCTATATTCTATGTGTTTCTCCCACCTACCTGTGTCCGTGAAGCAGCGTTTCTGAGCCAAGTTCTTGATGCGTCCTGAAAGGAAGAGAGAGGAGAGTCATCAGAGCCGCGTCCGTGACCTTTCGCAGCGTCTGCCCCAGGCTGAGGTCGAGGGTCAGCACCTTGCCCCACGCTGGGCAATTTCAGATAATCTGCCGCTCCAGTCTGTGTCGGAATCAGGTGGTCACGAGGGGAATAGATAGGTTGAATGTACAAGAAAGAACTGCAGATGCTGGTTTAAATCGAAGATAGACACCAAATACTGGAGTAACTAAGCGGGACAAGCAGCATCTCTGGAGACCCTTCTACGGACTGAGAGTCAGGGGAGTCTCTGTATCGCCCACTCCCCTGAGTTCAGTCTGAAGAAGGGTCTCGACCCGAAACATCACCCATTCCTTCTCTCCAGAGATGCTGCCTGGCCTGCTGAGTAAATCCAGCAATTTGTGTCTATCTTGGGGTGAATGTACAAAGTCTTTTTCCCAGGGTATGTGAATCAAGGGCATAGATTTGAGTTCATAAATTCATGTTCTTGGAGCAGAACTAGGTCACTCAGCCCATCAAGTGAACGCCGCCATTTAATTATGGCTGATTAATTTTTCTCTCTCATATCCATTCTCCTGCATTCTCCCCTTAACCCCAGGTATCCTCACTAATAAAGAATCTGTCAAATTCCGTGTTTGAAATATCCTCAGACTTGTCCTCCACAGCCGTCTGTGGCAATGAATTCCACAGACTCCCCACCATCTGACCAGAGAAATTCTTCCTCATTTATGTTGAAAAGGGAAAGGTTTAATACTAACCTGAAAGGCAACTTTCACATATCTACGTGTGGGGTTTATGGAGGAAGCTGCCAGAGGAAGTGTTTGAGGCCGGCAAAAATAACAACATTAAAAAGGCACTGGGACAGAAACAGATATAAATGGATTAGAGGGCTGGGGGCCAATTGCAGTCAAATGGCACTAACTTAGATGAGACACCTTAGTCAGCATGGCCAAGTTGGGGCATCGGGTCTGTTCCTGTGCTTTGGTACTCTAATGTTCTTGAGGGTTGTCCATTTAGGACCTTGCCCACATAAGGTTATGTGATAGAAGCAGAATTAGGCCATTCGGCCCTTCAAGTCTACTCTGCCATTCAATCATGGCTGAGCTATCTCTCCCTCTCATACCCATTCTCCTCCCTTCACCCCATAACCCCTGACACCCGTTTTAATCAATTCCATCTATCTCTACGTTAAAAATATCCATTGACTTGGCCTCCACTGCCTTCTGTTTCAAAGAATTTCACAGGTTCACCACCTTCTGACTAAAGAAATTCCTTCTCAAATGACCTACAATGCTAGACTCTCCCGCTAATGGAATCAACCTCTCCACATCCGCACTATCCAAGCCTTTCACTATTCAGTAAGTTTCAATGAGGTCCTCACTCATCCTTCTAAACTCCAGTGACTACAGGTCCAGTGCTGTTAAACGCTCATCTCTGGTTCCACACATAAATCACCCCTTTGGTTCCTAGGTCACAGAGCCTTTTCCTAGCTGCCCTCTGGTTCCTGACAAAGAAATTATTGGGATACTCCTTTATCTAACTTGGGAAGGATATTTCATGGCCTAGCATTCCTAATTGCTATCTTAAGTTCTATCGTACCATTTCAGTGTTCCTCCAGGGACTTCTTTGATTCGAGTTACCAGTATATGGACTGATAGGTACAGTCGGAGAAACAAGCAAGAACAAGCCTGAGATAAGTCACAGAAAGTATTGAGTGAAAGGGGAGGGTGAGACTGCATAGAATGACTTGGTGCCAGGAGTGAGAGACGATTGGATTAGACAGGGTGGGATATTAATAGTTGAGGAAATTTCACATTGCTCCACCTAGTCATCCATCTGCATCTGCGCTTTGGAGAAAAGACTCCACATTCATCCACAATCTCCATGTTACAAATACTCTTCATTGGAGGCAACATTCTCAACAAGCTCTTGTTAACCTACGCTATCACTGTACATCAATGCCCCTGAGAGTCATGCCATTTACTCTGTACTTCCCGGGTGCATTTGATCTCTTGCAATGCATCACTTCATTTAAGCTCCATCTGCCATTTCTCTGCTCTAATACCTAACTAATCTATATCCCGCTGCATCCATTCACAACCTCCCTCACTGCCCACTTGATCTCATTTTCATGTTGTCTTTATTTATGGATAACATCACTTTCGCTTTCAAGGTAAAATTCCTGACCCGAGCATGGAAACCCACTCCTCAAGGAGGGACCATCCCCACCCACACTCACCTGAGCAGGAGACTCCAGCGTACTCTCCTTGTGTGCAGTTATTCACTATCCATGGTCTGGCAGGACACTGGTCGAGGGCAGGCTCTGTCCCGTTACACATCACTTCACCCAGCCAGATGTTCCCAGTGGCCTCTCCGTTGGAGACAGCTTTTGTTACTAACCGGGCCGTCCCACAGTTCAACACTCTGCAGACCACGTTCCCCGCATTGATATCCCAGCTCCTGCCGCAGACGGTGACCCAGGTGGAGTTATGATAGACCTCCACTCTCCCGGAGCACATGTTGGTCCCATTCACCAGACGGACGGGCACTGGACCTGCAACAGAAGTGGTGAAGGAACTAATAGTCAAATCTAAAATGGAGTCAGTCTTCTACAAAAGCATGGACTAGTAGAACAAAAGAATGGCTTGGTGCCAAGTCTGAATAACATTGGAAATTATATGGAACACAATATGGAGGACAGGTTGTCTTTTCAATAAAGACATCAAGATGGCAGCCGGCGAAATAACATGTGCTTCTTTTCAAGGCCATAAAGAAGCCATGATTGACAAAAAATAGCTGACGCTCCAGATAAGTAATAACTTGTTATTGGATCAGCTTGATTTGGCCCCAGCTTTTCCCATATTCTGAAAGTCTACAAAATCTTTCAGTCGTGCTTTTTCAGACTTGGTAGGAGGGATTTACTGAAAGGAACAATGTATAATTGTGCTAACTTTCCTCTGTTCTGTGAGTGGAGCCCGAGAAGCACTGAGCAACGTTTTGTGTTCATTGCAATCTTTGCCACTCCAATCCAACAAATCACTTAAAGTTTATCTTTAACAGTTTCTGTTGCTATCTGCTTTTTAAGAAATTAAGTTTGACATTTGGCGTAGTCGGCAGGATCTCGCTGGGACCAGTAAAACAGATGACTAAGAGGGTGCAGTTGATCAGGATCTGAAGGGGAGAAAACTGAGCTCTAGTCAAACCCTTTGAGTCTCCCGAAGAAGCTCCCGGTAAAAATCTCTTTGTCTGAGGTTGATCCTGTTCCAGAAGCAGATCTAGAAGCAGACAGTGAAGGTAAGACCACGTATAAAGGTTTGGCTTGTGTATTGGAAATGAGTAAAGGATTGGACACGGCAGACTATAAAGTTTTTGTCACTAATGTGTATTGGAAAGACAAGGTGTCTTGAAAAGAAGTGTATTGAAAAGGCAATGCGTCTTGAAGAGACAGTGTTTTGAAACGACTGTAGTGAATTTGCAGCCTGAGAGAGAGAGAGAGAGAGAGAGAGAAAGAGAGAGAGAGAGAGAGAGAGAGAGAGAGAGAGTAGCCAGATTGAACTTAACAGACTGCAAAGGGTTGTTACTAATATAAAGAATTGGGCTTAATAGGCTGAAAAAGTTTGTTACAATTTGTGTATTAAGAAGTGATTTGAAGATTGGATAGACATAGAAATAATTTGGATAAGAGTGATGGAAAGACGGCTGTACAACACATGCATTATTTGTTTCATAAGAACAACAAGGATTATAGAATATTGAATTATAAATTGACCAAACGTTTAGATATTGTGTCTTGGCCAGTAGAAGAATATGGAATCATAGAAACATAGAAAATAGGTGGAGCCAGCACCGCCATTCATTGTGATCATGGCTGATCGTCCCCTATCAATAACCCGTGCCTGCCTTCTTCCCATATTCCTTGACTCCGCTAGCCCCTAGAGCTCTATCTAACTCTCTCTTAAATCCATCCAGAGACTAGGCCTCCACTGCCCTCTGTGGCAGGGAATTCCATAAATTCACAACTCTCTGCGTGAAAAAGTTTTTTTCTCACCTCAGTCTTGAATGACTTCCCGTTTATTCTAAGACTGTGGCCCCTAGTTCTGGACTCGCCCAACATTGGGAACAATTTTCCTGCATCTAGCTTGTCCAGTCCTTTTATAATTTTATATGTTTCTATAAGATAACCCCTCATCCTTCTAAACTCCAGTGAATACAAGCCCAGTCTTTTCAATCTTTCCTCATATGACAGTCCCGCCATCCCAGCGATCAATCTCGTGAACCTACCCTGCACTGCCTCAATCACAAGGATGTTGTTCCTCAAATTAGGGAACCAAAACTGTACACAATACTCCAGATGTGGTCTCACCAGAGCCCTATACAACTGCAGAAGAACCTCTTTACTCCTATACTGAAATCCTTTGTTATGAAGGCCAACATTCCATTAGCTTTCTTCACTGCCTGCTGTACCTGCACGCCAACTTTCAATGACCAGTGTACAAGGACACCCAGGTCTCGCTATACCTCCCCCTTACGCAACCTAACCCCATTGAGATAATAATCCCGCCCCCTTGTTTTTGCTGCCAAAGTGGATAACCTCACATTTATCTTTCTTATACTGCATCTGCCCACTCACTCAACCTGTCCAGGTCACTCTGCAACCTCCTAACATCCTCTTCACAGTTCACACTGCCACCCAGCTTTGAGTCATCCGCAAACTTGCTAGTGTTGCTCCTAATTCCCTCTTCCAAATCATTAATATATATTTTTTATAAACAGTTGCGGCCCCAACACCGAGCCTTGCGGCACTCCACTCGCCACTGCCTGCCATTCTGAAAAGAACCCGTTCATTCCTACGCTTTGCTTCCGGTCTGCCAACCAATTTTCTATCCATGTCAACACCCTACCCCCAATACCATGTGCTCTAATTTTAGTCACCAGTCTCCCGTGCGGGACTTTATCAATGGCTTTCTGAAAGTCTAGATACACTACACCCACTGGCACCCCTTCATCCATTTTACTTGTCACGTCCTCAAAAAATTCAAGAAGATGAGTCAAGCATGATTTCCCTTTCATAAATCCATGTTGACTTGGACTAATCCTTTTACTGCTATCCAAATGCCCCATTATTACCTTTAATAATAATTGCAACCAGCAATTTCCCACCACCGAAGTGAGGCTAACTGGTCTGTGATTCCCCGTTTTCTCTCTCGCTCCTTTCTTGAAAAGTGGGATAACATTAGCTATCCTCCAATCCACAGGAACTGATCCTGAATCTATTGAACATTGGAAAATGATCTCCAATGCATCCACTATTTCTCGAGCCACCTCCCTGGCGACCCTGGGATGCAGACCATCAGGCCTAGGGGATTTATCATCCTTCAGTCTCATTAGCCTACCCAATACTATTTCTCGCCTAATGAAAATTTCTTTCAGTTCCTCTACCCCCTTAGATCCTCTGTCCAGTACATCTGGGAGATTGTTTGTGTCTTCCTTAGTGAAGACAGATCCAAAGTACCTATTCAACTCTTCTGCCATTTCCTTGTTGCCCATAATAATTTCACCCGTCTGCCTTCAAGAGACCCACATTTGACTTTGCTACTCTTTTTCCCTTAACATATCTATAGAAGCTTTTACTGTCCTTCTTTATATTCCTGGCCAGCTTCCCCCTGTACTTCATCTTTTCAGCCCGTATTGCCCGTTTTGTTTCCTTCTGTTGTCCTATGAAAGTTTCCCAATCCTCTGTCTTCCGGCTACTCTTTGCTGTGTTATACATCTTTTCTTTTAGTTTTATTCTATCCCTAACTTCTCTTAGCCACGGTTGCCTCCTACTCCCCTTAGAATCTTTCTTCCTTTTTGGAATGATATGATCCTGCGTCTCCCGGATTATGCCCAGAAATTCCTGCCATTGCTGTTCCACCGTCATTCCTGCTAGGATCTCTTTCCAGTCTAATTTGGCCAGCTCCCCTCTCATGCCTTCATAGTCCCCTTTGTTCAACTGCATCACTGCCACTTCCGATTTAACGTTCTCCTTCTCAGATTGCAGATTAAAAGTAATCATATTATGATCACTACCTCCAAGCGGTTCCTTTACCTCGACTTCTCTTATCATATGTGGAGACAGAGAGACAGAGACAGAGACAGAGACAGAGAGAGAGAGAGAGAGAGGAAGAGAAAAGTGGGTGGAGACGCGAGATAGCAGTTGGTTGGATTATGCCTGTAAAAGAGGGATTAAATTGTGGAATAAAGGCAGAACTAGTAAAAGAATGGAAAGTACTTCAGATGGAATGCCAGTGGGCAAAGGAATAGGAGATAAGGGCTAAGGCAGAGAAAGAAAGCAATGATAAGTGTTTGTAGAACAAACCCGGTACCGGTAAGTCCTATCGAGACCCTATGTCTGGCAATGGTATCCCTGTCTATAGAAGGGGAGGTGCCCAATCACAATCTAGATCACTGTCCAATCACAGCTCACACCACTCCCATTTTGAACATTAGCCCGCCCACCATTACATTAAACTACTCCTTTTGTTAATTTTAAATTCTGACTCCAACAAGACGACTTTTGCAATTTAAAGACACTAGGGGTCACATTTTAAGGATAAGAGGGAGGTCTTTTAGGACCGAGATGAGAAAATCATTTTTTACACAGAGAGTGGTGAATCTGTGGAAATCTCTACCACAGAAATTAGTTGAGGCCAGTTAATTGACTATATTTAAGAGGGAGTTAGATGTGGCCCTTGTGGCTAAAGGGATCAGGGGGTATGGAGAGAAGGCAGGGATGGGATACTGAGTTGGATGATCAGCCATGATATCGAATGGCGGTGCAGGCTCGAAGGGCCGAATGGCCTACTCCTGCACCTATTTTCCATGTTTCTATGCAAGCCTTAAACCTTCCAGTCCTAGTTCACAAATTCTGCAAATTGGTCCCCACAGAAATAAAGATTATTTTAAACAGAACGGCTTTTGTCAGACAAGGGAGCAGAATCTAAAGTTAATACAGAGAGGTCCCTAATGTTTTGCATGATTTTTTGGAAACGAGGTAGCTGCGCTGCTCTGGCCCACTACACTCAGATAAATTTGTTGTATATTTTGCTTGTATTTTGTACTAGTTTTTTTTTAATGTTCGAATGGAAGTATTAGTTATAAACCAAAAGCTCTCTAAAAAGTATTCTAGAATGTGCTTTCAAGTTGCCACTCATCCAAGTTCTGGCCCTTATCAGATTAGACAGATCTTCATGTTCTCACTCATCCACGTTCTGAGTTGTCACTCATCCATGTTCTTTTCCTTATCTGACTAGAGAGTTCAGTGTTCTTTTCAAGGCTATGCTGCCAAGATAATGGCAGCTCTATCCTACTTGGATTTCGCTCTGTCTATTTCATTTCTCCCAATGCCTATCGGGATACTTGACATCCAGTCCCAGGCTATATTTATATATTCATATATATGACCCTTTTGATGAAATGGTCCGTCAGATGAAATAGGATGTCATTGAATGAGCTGGCAATCTATGAAAATTAATGGTTTATTCTTTGTTTTCTCTTAACTTTAAGTTTATTTTCTTCCTATTTCTTACCTTTTGAATTGAGTTCAAATAGAGACCTGAATTCCACGATGGCCACGTTGCATTCAGGTAGATGTGTTAGATGAGATTGGAGATGCCTTTATCTCAGAACAAAATCTGTTAATTTGAAATTGTACATTTGGGGAGATTGGAACGATTGGGAATATTTTTAAATTGTTTTGTTTCAATAATGATCCATTTTTAAAGGGTCTGCCATAGGTAGTTAAAGAGTGATCTCACATGCACCACCACCCGTAGAATTCTCGATTAGTGGAGGGAATGAATAGGACACTAAAGAGTGTGGAAGTTAGTTATGACCTACGGGCCCACAGCAGTTAATTAATTGCATGCGCACAGCAATTAAGCAGAAACTTGTCAGTCTTGTATTCACATGGGTTAAAAATGCAGAAGCCACTGCCAGTTGAACACGGACACAGTACATACTACTGGGAGACTACGTACTGATAAGGTAGTGGATCGGACTAAATTGGGACTGTGTTGGAGGGGACTGTACCAAGTGCTACTATGACACCAACTGCCTTGAAGATTGAAGATTACCCCTGTTGGAGACATCTGCTATTGTAAATGGAGGAGAACCAAAAAAGGACAATGGGGCTATTGACCTTACTTTTTATCCTGAGGTTGGCCCAGATGGGCTGAACTTGGGGAAACACCCCTGCACCAAGACGTCCTGAATAAGGCTGACAACTATCCTTACGTTTATAACACTGACCAAGATGGATCGCAGGTTCTTGAAGTAACCAGAAAAAGGTGGCAGCTTATCCCGGAGCTAACAGTCCGAGCTGAAACAGATGAGAAATGTGATCACCAATGCCCAGTCCGAAAATGACTATCTCGTTTCCATCACACAACAGCTGAAGGAGAGCAATCAGGTTGTGGAGTTGAACAGCCTTGATTTTGGAGGGCAACTCAGTTACAGAACTGGATTGAGGTAAATCCCAGCTAGGATCAAAGTGAGGAGCTGGGTTGGGATGGATCAGACAGCCAGTTGGCATTGATGGAGAAGGAAGAAGAATATTGGTTTCACACGCTGATGGACAACTTGGGAGAAAGAACGACTCGATTTATGAAAAGACACTACATTTGTGATGAAAGTGGACAGACTTTCAAACAGCTAAAACACCTGTCAGTTCACCAAATGTGCCTTACTGGAGCAAAACCAGTGTGTTTGTGGTTACCAATGCAGGCAAAGAGCATCCTTGAAATACCATATGACCAAGCACAAGGCAGAAGCTGAACTTGAATTTGCTTGTAACCAATGTGAGAAGCGGTTCGAGAAGGCTCACAATTTGAATGTTCATATGTCCATGGTTCATCCCTTGACCCAGAATACAGATTTAAAAAAACTATTGAAATTGAATCGTCAGCTAAGTATAGAACCATTAATTAAGCAGGAACCCAGTTAATAGTTATTCAACAGCTAAATGATGAGTCTAAAGAATCTTGCATCCTTTTTCAGTGTCAGCAAGACACAAAGGATTAACATGAATAAATGCAATCAAGCCAGGCTCACCTAAACAGACTGGGCTAGAAACACCTGCCATTTTTGTTCCACTGTCATCCCTGCTAGTGTATCTTTCCAATCAACTGTGGCCAGCTCCTCCCTCATGGCCCCATAGTCCCCTTTATTCAACTGCAGCACTGACACCTCCGACCTCCTCTTCGCCCTCTCCAATTGTAGATTAAACCTGACCATGTTATGGTCACTGCCTCCTAATGGCTCATTAACCTCGAGGTCCTTTATCAAATCTGATTCATTACATAATAATAAATCCAGAATTGCCTTCTCCCTGGTAGGCTCCAATACAAGCTGTTCTAATAATTCATCACAAAGGCACTCTGTAAGTCCCTTTCTTGGGGTCCAGTACCAACCTGATTTTCCCAGTCTACCTGCATGTTGAAATCTCCCATAACAACCACAGCATTGCTTTTGCTACATGCCAATTTTAACTCCTGATTCAACTTGCGCCCTATGTCCAGACTACTGTTTGGGGGCCTGTAGATTAGTCCCATTAGGGTTTTTTTACCCTTACAATTCCTTTGTTCCATCCATACTGACTCCACACCCCCTGGATCAATGTCACCCCTTGCAAGGGACTGAATTTTATTCCTCACCAACAGAGCAATCCCACCCCCTTTGCCCACCTGTCTGTCTTTTAGATAGGAGGTATACCACTGAATATTCAGCTCCCAAACCTGGCCATGTCTCAGTAATTCCCGCAACATCATACTTGCCAGTTTCTAACTGATCCTCAAACTCGTCCACTTTATTCCTTTTACCTTGTGCAATCATATACATCACTTTGACCTCCTTATTCACTTTCCCCTCGCAATTTACCCTGACCTTACTCGGTTGCCCCCTTCTCGAGCTTTCCTTCCCATTCATTCGAGAATTCTTTGTAATTTTTCCTGTAGTCACTTCCTCTTCAACTCCATCTTTATACTCCAAATTTGTCAATACCTCCCCCCCACTATTTAATTTAAACCCACACGTGTAGCCCTAGCGAACGTGCCTGCCAGAATGTCCGTCCCCCAACAGTTTAGGCGTAACCCGTCCCTTTTGTACAGATCCTATCCCAGAAGAGATCCCAGTGGTCTATAAATCTAAATCCTTGCTCCCTGCACCAGCCCCTCAACCACATTCAGATCCCCTATCTCCGTGTTCCTGTCTTCACTAGCACGAGGTATCGGAAGCAATCCAGAGATAACCACCCTAGAAGTTTGGCTTCCTAACTCTCTGAACTCATGTTGGAGAACCTCCTTCCTCTTCTTCCCGATGTTGTTTGCTGGCTGCCGGCTGTTCACCTTCTCTCTCGAGAATGTTCCGAATTCGGCTTGTGACATCCTGAACCGTCACCAGGGAGGCAACAGACCATCCTTGTATCTCGTCTGCCGCCACAGAATCTCCCGTCCACTCCTCGGACAATGGAGTCACCCACCACTAGGGCTCTGCCCGACATCGGTCTCGCCGGTCGAGTCCCATCTCTAGGATTGGAGCCACCGATGTTTCCGCTGCTCGGACAGGAAACATCGTCTTCCCGAACAGTTTACATTAGGTACAGACACCCGAGTCTACTGCACTCCATGATTTCCACCCTTTCTCTCCGACACACACCTTGGTCCTTCCTGTATCCTCGGCATGACTACCTTACTCTCGTTTTCTGGGATGGCCCTGAGGTCATCCAGCTGCTTCTCCAGTGCCCCAACACGGTCCTTTAGGAGCTGAAGCTGGATGCACTTGTCATAGATGTAGCAGCCAGAGGCTTCATCTGTGTCCCTGGGCTCCCACATTCTGCAAGCCTCACACTGTCTCATCTGCCCCGACATGTGCTCACCACGCTCCATCCTCTCGAGCTTTAGACGTAGCCTCCTCTCCTCAGTCTCCTCTCCTCAGCCTCCTTGCCGAAGACTCTCGAGCAAAAGGACTGCACTTTACTCACAAGGCCGCTCCCTCACTGCTGTTCCCTCAGAGCCTTCTTGCTTATATGTTTTCTGCACCCTTCGAACTACCAGACTACACACAATACATGACGTACATCGGAACAGGTCCATCGGCCCACAATGCCTGTGCCCAAATATAATGTCAAGATAAGCTATTCTCCTCTGCCTGCACATGGTCCATATTCTTATTCCCTCCACATCCATCTGCCTATCTAAAAGCCTCTTGGTGAACTTCTGCTCCCTCTCCAAAGCTTCCACGTCCTTCCTGTAATGGAGCGAACCAGAATATAACAGAATACTACAAAAGTGGTCAAACTAAAACCTTATAGAGCTACATTCAGACCTCCCACCTTCTCTAGTCAAAGCCCTGACCAATTAAGGCAATTATGCCAAATGCTTTCTTCGCCACCCTGTCTGTCTGTGTTGCTACTTTCAAGAAATCGAGTACTTGTAGCCCTAGGTCTCTGTGCCTACAAACGTTCCCAGGGCCCTGCAATTTACTCTGTAAATTCTTCTCTGCATTAACTTCCCATAATGCATCAGTTTGCACTTGTCACAATTAAACTCCATCTGCCGGTCCTTGGCCCACTTTCCCAATGTAGTTTTAGTTTTTAATTTTTGAGATACAGCGAGGAAAAAGGCCCTTCAGCCCACCGAGTCCACAACTAGTGATCGCCTATACAATAGTCCTGTTCTGCACACTAGAAGCCAATTAACCTACAAACCTGCAGTCTTTGGAGTGTGTTAGGAAACTGGAGCACCCGGAGAAAACCCATACGATCACAAGGAGAAAATGCAAACTCCGTACAGATCACTGAAAACAACAATGTACGGAGCTTGTTCTTTTTCACACAGAGGGTGATGGGTGCCTGGCACGCAATGCCAGATGTGGTGGTGGAGGCAGATGCTAAAGTGACATTTAAAAGACTTATGAATCGTTGCTTTTAAACTTTTCTTCTGATTTACTTTAATAAAGATAGTGGTTTATAATCTGGTGTTCTTCTTCATTCACTGATCTGAATCCATAAACATGCCTATATTTCATTAGAGGTGCACATGAAATAGACAAATGTAATCCCCTGCATTCTGGAGTTCTATAGTCACAGCAAGACAGTGAACCAAGCTGTAAACCAAGATGACAAGACTGGTGGGATGAGAGCACAAATATACAACCAAAGTTCAGTAAAAGGTTTGCAACCTTGCCTCACCACCCTCACTCACCTGAGCAGGAGACTCCAGCGTCCTCACTGTGGATGCAGTCATTCACACCCCATGGGCTGGCAGGACACTGGTCGAGGGCAGGTTCTGTCCCATTACACTTCACCCCATCCAGCCAGATGTTCCCAGTGGTCTCTCCGTAGAATGCACCAGTTGCTACTGTCTGAGCCGTCCCACAGTTCAACACCCTGCAGACCACATTCCCTGCATTGATATCCCAGCTCCTGCCGCAGACGGTGCCCCAGGTGGAGTTATGATAGACCTCCACTCTCCCAGAGCACATGTTGTTCCCATTCATCAGACGGACGGGCACCGGACCTGCAACAGAGGGGGATGAGGTTGAAATTAGTCAAGTTCTCAGAACTCACCTCATAACTAAACCTTCTCCTTCTCACCTTAAAGCTGTGCCCTCTGGTATTGGACAAACCCATCCCAGGAATAAACATAGAAACATAGAAAATAGGTGCAGGAGTAGGCCATTCGGCCCTTCGGCCCTTCGAGCCTGCACCACCATTCAATATAATCATGGTTGATCATCCAACTCAGTATCCTGTACCTGCCTTCTCTCCATACCCCCTGATCCCTTTCGCCACATCTAACTCCCTCTTCTATATAGCCAATGAACTGGCCTCAACTACCTTCTGTGGCAGAGTTCCAGAGATTCACCACTCTCTGTGTGAAAAATGTTTTTCTCATCTCGGTCCTAAAAGATTTCCCCCTTACCCTTAAACTGTGACCCCTTGTTCTGGACTTCCCCAACATCGGGAACAATCTTCCTGCATCTAGCCTGTCCAGCCCCTTAAGAATTTTGTAAGTTATACAAAATGTTGTGATTATAGCGAGTACAAGCCGAGTCTATCCGGTGTTTCTTCATATGAAAGTCCTGACATCCCAGGAATCAGTCTGGTGAACTTTCTCTGTACTCCCTCTATGGCAAGAATGTCTTTCCTCAGACTAGGAGACCAAAACTGTACGCAATACTCCAGGTGTGGTCTCACCAAGACCCTGTACAACTGCAGTAGAACCTCCCTGCTCCTATACTCTAATCCTTCTGCTATGAATGCTAACATACCATTCACTTTCTTCACTGCCTGCTGCACATGCATGCCTACTTTCAATGACTGGTGTACAATGACACCCAGGTCTGTACATGCGAAAGATCTGACTACCTCGTAATCTCCTTTAAAACTTCCCTGTTTTACCTGGGCCAGATAGGGAATGAGGTTAGATTAACAATCAAGTCAACAAAAGCTTCTGAGACTGGTGAAAGGGGAGGGTGAGACTGTGGAATATGAAGTGGTGCCTGGAGTGAGAGGGGAGTTGATTAGACAGGGTAGGATATTAATAGTTGAGGAAATTTCATATTGGTCCAACTAGTCACCCAACAGCATCTGCGCTTCGGAGAAAACACTCCACATTCATCCACAATTTCCATGTAACAAATACTCTTCATTGGAGGCAACATCCTCGACAAACTGTACATTAATGCCCCTGAGGGTCCTGCCATTTACTGTGTACTTCCCGAGTGCATTTGGTCTCTTGGAATGGATCACGTCATCCTTGTACATTTAAGCTCCATCTGCCATTTCTCTGCTCTAATACCCAACTAATCTATATCCCGCTGCATCCATTCACAACCTCCCTCACTGCCCACAACTTCATCTCATTTTCATGTTGTCTTTATTTATGGATAACATCAGTTTCTGTTTCAATGTAAAATTCCTGACACTAGCATGGAAACCCACTCCTCAAGGAGGGACCATCCCCACCCACACTTACCTGAGCAGGAGACTTCAGCGTACTCTCCGTGTGTGCAGTTATTCACCTGCCATCGTCTGGCAGGACACTGGTCGAGGGCAGGCTCTGCCCCGTTACACGTCACTTCATCCAGCCAGATGTTCCCAGTGGCCTCTCCGTAGGAGACAGCAGTTGTTACTAACCGGGCAGTCCCACAGTTCAACACCCTGCAGACCACGTTCCCCGCTTTGATATCCCAGCTCGTGCCGCAGACGGTGCTCCAGGTGGAGTTATGATAGACCTCCACTCTCCCGGAGCACATGTTGTTCCCATTCACCAGACGGACGGGCACCGGACCTGCAACAGAGGGGGGATGAGGTTACATCTGCTGCAGGATTGCATGTGAATTCCAGCAACGTAGACAGCAGGTCGCTCTCCGCTCCTCACAGCGCAGGTGACAGGAGGATGCTGCACAGCCACTCGAGAGCAAGACTACCCTACAAAAAATGACTCTTCCACAAACCTCGACTCCCACCCCAACAGACTCTGTGTCACACTGCACAGGAGAAGGCCCTTCAGCTCAAGTCACCCAATCCGACCGAGATGCTCCCTCTACACCAGTTCCCTTTCCTGCATTCTGTCCGTATCCCTGCAAAGCTTTACTATTCATTTATCTGTCCCGATGTCTTTTAAATGTTGCTTTTGTTGCACCTGCCTCAACCACTTCCTCTGGCAGCTCTGTCCATGCACCCACTACCCTCTGTGTGTTACCTCTCAGGTTCCTATTAAATAATTTCCCTTTCACCTTCACCCTGTGCCCTCTATGTCGTCCCAGTCTCACTCATGCCCTGGGATATAGAATAGAATAGAATAGTTTCTTTATTGTCATTGTAACATGGACCATGTACAACGAAATTTAAAATGTCAGCCAGTCAGTGCAGCATTCAAACATTTCTAAAAGCTAACGATACATACACGGTAAAATAATAAAGATAAACAACTAAATAAATATCACGAACACAGCACGCATGCACACCCAACCCTCCATCCTTCTGTCGATTTCACAGTTACCACAGTCCCTTAGTCTGTATCGCCCCTGCGTTCCTTGGCGGCTACATTTAGTGCTTTTATAGCAGTGGGGTAAAAACTGTTTTTTAGTCTGTTCGTCCTTGTCCTTGTAGATCTGTACCGTCTGCCTGACGGCAACAGTTCAAACAGGGAGTGTCCGGGGTGGGAAATGTCCTTTATGATATTCTGGGTTTTTTTGGTGCAGCGGGAACTGTGTAAGTCCTCCAAGGTAAGGAGAGGGCAGCCGACAATCCTCTGGGCGTTGTCAATGGCCCTCTGGAGCGCTTTCCTCTGAGCCGCTGTGCAGCTGGTGTACCACACGCATACACAGTATGTTAGTATGCTCTCAATATAATAATAAAAGTAATAATAATAATAATAATAATAATATCTTTTATTGTCATTGCACATAAGATTTGTTATGCAGCTTCCATCCGATGTCATAACATAAATAACTAATAAAATTTAGATTTAGGTATCCTGATAACATGGATTGCAACATATATTGTGATCGTCACAAAAAGCTAGGAATAGTTGATTTTTAAGGTCGAGGCCCTTTTTCAGTCTGAAGACGGTTCACGAACCGAAGCCTATTCCTGTTCTCTGGAGAGGCTGTCTGATCCGCTGAGTTACACAAGCTTTTTGTGTCCATCTTCGGTTTAAATCAACATCTGCAGTTCCTTCCTACACATATGTTGTGATGTCCACGTTATCTGTGCCCCTTGTGATTTTATGAACCTCTTTCAGACCCTGGTCCCTTCGCTCCAGCTTATCCGGACTTTCCACTCCCTCTGGTCTGCATGAATTTTCCCCTGGATGCTCCAATCCTCTCTCATATCTCAGCTAATTGAGTTTATCATCTGCTGTTAATTCCCTGAGTGTATCAGTAAGGATGGGAGTCTGGAGAGTTGACGGGAATATGTGGAGAGTGATCCGAGATTAGTATGAGTGAAAGGGTGATGATCAGTGCGGAGTCTGTGGGCTGAAGGGCCAGTTTCCCTGCTCTATCCTCCTGTTTGCCGTCTATTAACTTTTCTTATTCTATCCAGTGTCTCCCTATAACTCAAATCCATCACTCCTGGTAAATTCCTCCTGAATCTTTTCTGCACCCTTTGAACTACCAGACTACACACAATACATGACGTACATCGGAACAGGTCCATCGGCCCACAATGCCTGTGCACAAATGTCATGTCAAGATAAGCTATTCTCCGCTGCCTGCACATGGTCCATATTCTTATTCCCTCCATATCCATCTGCCTATCTAAAAGCCTCTTGGTGAACTTATGCTCCCTCTCCAAAGCTCCCACATCCTTCCTGTAATGGAGCAGACCAGAATATAACAGAATGCTACAAAACTGGTCAAACTAAAACCTTATAGAGCTACATTCAGACCTACCACCTTCTCTAGTCAAAGCCCTGACCAATGAAGGCAATTGTGCCAAATGCTTTCTTCGCCACCCTGCCTGTCTGTGTTGCTACTTTCAAGGAATCGAGTACTTGTAGCCCTAGGTCTCTGTGTCTACAAACTTTCCCAGGGCCCTGCAATTTACTCTGTACATAGTTCTCTGCTTTAACTTCCCATAATGCATCAGTTTGCGCTTGTCACAATTAAACTCCATCTGCCGGTCCTTGGCCCACTTTCACAATGTAGTTTTAGTTGTTACCTTTATAGATACAGCGTTGCAAAAGGCCCTTCAGCCCACAGAGTCCACAACTAGTGATTGCCTATACAATAGTCCTGTTCTACACACTAGAAGCCAATTAATCTACAAACCTGCAGTCTTTGGAATGTGTGAGGAAACTGGAGCACCTGGAGTAAACCCACGTGATCACTAGGAGAACGTACAAACTCTGTACAGGCAGCACGTAGTCATGTCACTGAAAAGAACAATGTACGGAGCTTGTTCTTTTTCACACAGAGGGTGATGGGTGCCTGGCACGCAATGCCAGATGTGGTGGTGGAGGCAGATGCTAAAGTGACATTTAAAAGACTTATGAATCGTTGCGTTTAAACTTTTTTCATGATTTACTTTAATAAAGATAGCTGTTTGTAATCTGAATTGTTCTTCTTCATTCACTGATCTGAATCCTTAAACATGCCTACATTTCATTAGAGGCGCACATGAAATAGACAAAAGTAATCCCCTGCATTCTGGAGTTCTATAGTCACAGCAAGACAGTAAACCAAGCTACAAACCAAGATGACAAGACTGGAGGGATGAGAGCACAAATATACAACTAAACTTCCGTAGCAGGTTTGCAAGCTTGCCTCACCACCCTCACTCACCTGAGCAGGAGGACTCCAGCCTCCTCACTGTGGTTGCAATCATTCACACCCCATGGGCTGGCTTAACACTGCCCACCCCCTGAGCGTTATCCACACTCACCTGAGCAGGAGACTCCAGCGTACTCTCCGTGTGTGTGCAGTTATTCACCCCCCATGGCCCGGCAGGACACTGGTCGAGGGCAGGCTCTGTCCCGTTACACGTCACCCCATCCAGCCAGATATTCCCAGTGGCCTCTCCGTAGGAGACGGCTGTTGTTACAGACCGGGCCGTCCCACAGTTCAACACTCTGCAGACCACGTTCCCTGCATTGATATCCCAGCTCCTGCCACAGACGGTGCCCCAGGTGGAGTTATAATAGACCTCCACTCTCCCGGAGCACATGTTGTTCCCATTCACCAGACGGACGGGCACCGGACCTGCAACAGAGGGGGATGAGTTTGAAATTAGTCAAGTTCTCAAAACTCACCTCATAACTCTCCTTTAAACCTTCTCCTTCTCACCTTAAACCTGTGCCCTCTGGTATTGGACAAATCCATCCCAGGAATAAAGATCTGACGACCTTGTCATCAATGCCCCTGAGTGTCCTGCCATTTACTGTGTACTTCCCGAGTGCATTTGGTCTCTTGGAATGGATCACGTCATCCTTGTACATTTAAGCGCAATCTGCCATTTCTCTGCTCTAATACTCAACTAATCTATATCCCGTTGCATCCATTCACAACCTCCCTCACTGCCCACAACTTCATCTCATTTTCATGTTGTCTTTATTTATGAATAACATCACTTTCGGTTTCAATGTAAAATTCCTGACCCGAGCAATGAAACCCACTCCTCAAGGAGGGACCATCCCCACCCACACTCACCTGAGCAGGAGACTTCAGCGTACTCTCCGTGTGTGCAGTTATTCACCTGCCATCGTTTGGCAGGACACTGATCGAGGGCAGGCTCTGTCCCATTACAATTCATGCCATCCAGCCAGATGTTCCCAGTGGCCTCTCCGTTAGAGACAGCAGTTGTTACTGACCGGGCCATCCCACAGTTCAACACCCTGCAGACCACGTTCCCTGCATTGATATCCCAGCTCGTGCCACAGACGGTGCCCCAGGTGGAGTTCTGATAGACCTCCACTCTCCCGGAGCACATGTTGTTCCCATTCACCAGACGGACGGGCACCGGACCTGCAACAGAGGGGGGATGAGGTTAAATCTGCTGCAGGATTTCATGTGATTTTCAGCAGGGTAGCCAGCAGGTCGCTCTCCGCTCCTCACAGCACAGGTGACAGGAGGATGCTGCACAGCCACTCGAAAGCAAGACAACCCTACAAAACCTGATTCTTCCTCAAACCTCGGCTCCCACCCCAACAGACTCTGTGTCACATTGCACAGGAGAAGGCCCTTCAGCTCAAGTCATCCAACCCGACCAAGATGCTCCCTCTACACCAGACATCATTCTGTCCATATCTCTGCAAAGCTTTACTATTCATTTATCTGTCCAGATGTTTATTAAATTTTGCTTTTGTTGCACCTGCCTCAACCACTTCCTTTGGCAGCTCTGTCCATGCACCCACTACCCTCTGTGTGTTACGTCTCAGGTTCCTATTAAATAATTTCCCTTTCACCTTCACCCTGTGCCCTCTATGTCGTCCCTGTCTCACTCATGCCCTGGGATATAATAATAAAAGTAATAATAAAAATAATAATAATATCTTTTATTGTCATTGCACATAAGATTTGTTATGCAGCTTCCATCCGATGTCATAACATAAATAACTAATAAAATTTAGATTTAGGTATCCTGATAACATGGATTGCAACATATATTGTGATCGTCACAAAAAGCTAGGAATAGTTGATTTTTAAGGTCGAGGCCCTTTTTTAGTCTGAAGACGGTTCACGTACCGAAGCCTATTCCTGTTCTCTGGAGAAGCTGGCTGATCAGCTGAGTAACACAAGCTTTTTGTGTCCATCTTCGGTTTAAATCAACATCTGCAGTTCCTTCCTACACATATGTTGTGATGTCCACGTTATCTGTGCCCCTTGTGATTTTATGAACCTCTTTCAGACCCTGGTCCCTTCGCTCCAGCTTATCCGGACTTTCCACTCCCTCTGGTCTGCATGAATTTTCCCCTGGATGCTCCAATCCTCTCTCATATCTCAGCTAATTGAGTTTATCATCTGCTGTTAATTCCCTGAGTGTATCAGTAAGGATGGGAGTCTGGAGAGTTGACGGGAATATGTGGAGAGTGATCCGAGATTAGTATGAGTGAAAGGGTGATGATCAGTGCGGAGTCTGTGGGCTGAAGGGCCAGTTTCCCTGCTCTATCCTCCTGTTTGCCGTCTATTAACTTTTCTTATTCTATCCAGTGTCTCCCTATAACTCAAATCCATCACTCCTGGTAAATTCCTCCTGAATCTTTTCTGCACCCTTTGAACTACCAGACTACACACAATACATGACGTACATCGGAACAGGTCCATCGGCCCACAATGCCTGTGCACAAATGTCATGTCAAGATAAGCTATTCTCCGCTGCCTGCACATGGTCCATATTCTTATTCCCTCCATATCCATCTGCCTATCTAAAAGCCTCTTGGTGAACTTATGCTCCCTCTCCAAAGCTCCCACATCCTTCCTGTAATGGAGCAGACCAGAATATAACAGAATGCTACAAAACTGGTCAAACTAAAACCTTATAGAGCTACATTCAGACCTACCACCTTCTCTAGTCAAAGCCCTGACCAATGAAGGCAATTGTGCCAAATGCTTTCTTCGCCACCCTGCCTGTCTGTGTTGCTACTTTCAAGGAATCGAGTACTTGTAGCCCTAGGTCTCTGTGTCTACAAACTTTCCCAGGGCCCTGCAATTTACTCTGTGAATCGTTCTCTGCTTTAACTTCCCATAATGCATCAGTTTGCACTTGTCACAATTAAACTCCATCTGCCGGTCCTTGGCCCACTCTCACAATGTAGTTTTAGTTGTTACCTTTATAGATACAGCGTTGCAAAAGGCCCTTCAGCCCACAGAGTCCACAACTAGTGATCGCCTATACAATAGTCCTGTTCTACACACTAGAAGCCAATTAATCTACAAACCTGCAGTCTTTGGAATGTGTGAGGAAACTGGAGCACCTGGAGTAAACCCACGTGATCACTAGGAGAACGTGCAAACTCTGTACAGGCAGCACGTAGTCATGTCACTGAAAAGAACAATGTACGGAGCTTGTTCTTTTTCACACAGAGGGTGATGGGTGCCTGGCACGCAATGCCAGATGTGGTGGTGGAGGCAGATGCTAAAGTGACATTTAAAAGACTTATGAATCGTTGCGTTTAAACTTTTTTCATGATTTACTTTAATAAAGATAGCTGTTTGTAATCTGAATTGTTCTTCTTCATTCACTGATCTGAATCCTTAAACATGCCTATATTTCATTAGAGGCGCACATGAAATAGACAAAAGTAATCCCCTGCATTCTGGAGTTCTATAGTCACAGCAAGACAGTAAACCAAGCTACAAACCAAGATGACAAGACTGGAGGGATGAGAGCACAAATATACAACTAAACTTCAGTAGAAGGTTTGCAAGCTTGCCTCACCACCCTCACTCACCCGAGCAGGAGACTCCAGCCTCCTCACTGTGGTTGCAATCATTCACACCCCATGGGCTGGCTTAACACTGCACACCCCCTGAGCGTTATCCACACTCACCTGAGCAGGAGACTCCAGCGTACTCTCCGTGTGTGCAGTTATTCACCCCCCATGGCCCGGCAGGACACTGGTCGAGGGCAGGCTCTGTCCCGTTACACGTCACCCCATCCAGCCAGATGTTCCCAGTGGCCTCTCCGTAGGAGACGGCTGTTGTTACAGACCGGGCCGTCCCACAGTTCAACACTCTGCAGACCACGTTCCCCGCATTGATATCCCAGCTCCTGCCACAGACGGTGCCCCAGGTGGAGTTATAATAGACCTCCACTCTCCCGGAGCACATGTTGTTCCCATTCACCAGACGGACGGCCACCGGACCTGCAACAGAGGGGGATGAGTTTGAAATTAGTCAAGTTCTCAAAACTCACCTCATAACTCTCCTTTAAACCTTCTCCTTCTCACCTTAAACCTGTGCCCTCTGGTATTGGACAAATCCATCCCAGGAATAAAGATCTGACGACCTTGTCATCAATGCCCCTGAGTGTCCTGCCATTTACTGTGTACTTCCCGAGTGCATTTGGTCTCTTGGAATGGATCACGTCATCCTTGTACATTTAAGCGCAATCTGCCATTTCTCTGCTCTAATACTCAACTAATCTATATCCCGTTGCATCCATTCACAACCTCCCTCACTGCCCACAACTTCATCTCATTTTCATGTTGTCTTTAATTATGGATAACATCACTTTCGGTTTCAATGTAAAATTCCTGACCCGAGCAATGAAACCCACTCCTCAAGGAGGGACCATCCCCACCCACACTCACCTGAGCAGGAGACTTCAGCGTACTCTCCGTGTGTGCAGTTATTCACCTGCCATCGTTTGGCAGGACACTGATCGAGGGCAGGCTCTGTCCCATTACAATTCATGCCATCCAGCCAGATGTTCCCAGTGGCCTCTCCGTTAGAGACAGCAGTTGTTACTGACCGGGCCATCCCACAGTTCAACACCCTGCAGACCACGTTCCCTGCATTGATATCCCAGCTCGTGCCACAGACGGTGCCCCAGGTGGAGTTCTGATAGACCTCCACTCTCCCGGAGCACATGTTGTTCCCATTCACCAGACGGACGGGCACCGGACCTGCAACAGAGGGGGGATGAGGTTAAATCTGCTGCAGGATTTCATGTGATTTTCAGCAGGGTAGCCAGCAGGTCGCTCTCCGCTCCTCACAGCGCAGGTGACTGGAGGATGCTGCACAGCCACTCGAAAGCAAGACAACCCTACAAAACCTGATTCTTCCTCAAACCTCGGCTCCCACCCCAACAGACTCTGTGTCACATTGCCCAGGAGAAGGCCCTTCAGCTCAAGTCATCCAACCCGACCAAGATGCTCCCTCTACACCAGACATCATTCTGTCCATATCTCTGCAAAGCTTTACTATTCATTTACCTGTCCAGATGTTTATTAAATTTTGCTTTTGTTGCACCTGCCTCAACCACTTCCTTTGGCAGCTCTGTCCATGCACCCACTACCCTCTGTGTGTTACGTCTCAGGTTCCTATTAAATAATTTCCCTTTCACCTTCACCCTGTGCCCTCTATGTCGTCCCTGTCTTACTCATGCCCTGGGATATAATAATAAAAGTAATAATAATAATAATAATAATATCTTTTATTGTCATTGCACATAAGATTTGTTATGCAGCTTCCATCCGATGTCATAACATAAATAACTAATAAAATTTAGATTTAGGTATCCTGATAACATAGATTGCAACATATATTGTGATCGTCACAAAAAGCTAGGAATAGTTGATTTTTAAGGTCGAGGCCCTTTTTCAGTCTGAAGCCAGTTCACGAACCGAAGCCTATTGCTGTTCTCTGGAGAAGCTGGCTGATCAGCTGAGTAACACAAGCTTTTTGGGACACATCTTCGGTTTAAATCAACATCTGCAGTTCCTTCCTACACATATGTTGTGATGTCCACGTTATCTGTGCCCCTTGTGATTTTATGAACCTCTTTCAGACCCTGGTCCCTTCGCTCCAGCTTATCCGGACTTTCCACTCCCTCTGGTCTGCATGAATTTTCCCCTGGATGCTCCAATCCTCTCTCATATCTCAGCTAATTGAGTTTATCATCTGCTGTTAATTCCCTGAGTGTATCAGTAAGGATGGGAGTCTGGAGAGTTGACGGGAATATGTGGAGAGTGATCCGAGATTAGTATGAGTGAAAGGGTGATGATCAGTGCGGAGTCTGTGGGCTGAAGGGCCAGTTTCCCTGCTCTATCCTCCTGTTTGCCGTCTATTAACTTTTCTTATTCTATCCAGTGTCTCCCTATAACTCAAATCCATCACTCCTGGTAAATTCCTCCTGAATCTTTTCTGCACCCTTTGAACTACCAGACTACACACAATACATGACGTACATCGGAACAGGTCCATCGGCCCACAATGCCTGTGCACAAATGTCATGTCAAGATAAGCTATTCTCCGCTGCCTGCACATGGTCCATATTCTTATTCCCTCCATATCCATCTGCCTATCTAAAAGCCTCTTGGTGAACTTATGCTCCCTCTCCAAAGCTCCCACATCCTTCCTGTAATGGAGCAGACCAGAATATAACAGAATGCTACAAAACTGGTCAAACTAAAACCTTATAGAGCTACATTCAGACCTACCACCTTCTCTAGTCAAAGCCCTGACCAATGAAGGCAATTGTGCCAAATGCTTTCTTCGCCACCCTGCCTGTCTGTGTTGCTACTTTCAAGGAATCGAGTACTTGTAGCCCTAGGTCTCTGTGTCTACAAACATTCCCAGGGCCCTGCAATTTACTCTGTAAATTGTTCTCTGCTTTACCTTCCCATAATGCATCAGTTTGCGCTTGTCACAATTAAACTCCATCTGCCGGTCCTTGGCCCACTCTCACAATGTAGTTTTAGTTGTTACCTTTATAGATACAGCGTTGCAAAAGGCCCTTCAGCCCACAGAGTCCACAACTAGTGATCGCCTATACAATAGTCCTGTTCTACACACTAGAAGCCAATTAATCTACAAACCTGCAGTCTTTGGAATGTATGAGGAAACTGGAGCACCTGGAGTAAACCCACGTGATCACTAGGAGAACGTGCAAACTCTGTACAGGCAGCACGTAGTCATGTCACTGAAAAGAACAATGTACGGAGCTTGTTCTTTTTCACACAGAGGGTGATGGGTGCCTGGCACGCAATGCCAGATGTGGTGGTGGAGGCAGATGCTAAAGTGACATTTAAAAGACTTATGAATCGTTGCGTTTAAACTTTTTTCATGATTTACTTTAATAAAGATAGCTGTTTGTAATCTGAATTGTTCTTCTTCATTCACTGATCTGAATCCTTAAACATGCCTATATTTCATTAGAGGCGCACATGAAATAGACAAAAGTAATCCCCTGCATTCTGGAGTTCTATAGTCACAGCAAGACAGTAAACCAAGCTACAAACCAAGATGACAAGACTGGAGGGATGAGAGCACAAATATACAACTAAACTTCAGTAGAAGGTTTGCAAGCTTGCCTCACCACCCTCACTCACCTGAGCAGGAGACTCCAGCCTCCTCACTGTGGTTGCAATCATTCACACCCCATGGGCTGGCTTAACACTGCCCACCCCCTGAGCGTTATCCACACTCACCTGAGCAGGAGACTCCAGCGTACTCTCCGTGTGTGCAGTTATTCACCCCCCATGGCCCGGCAGGACACTGGTCGAGGGCAGGCTCTGTCCCGTTACACGTCACCCCATCCAGCCAGATGTTCCCAGTGGCCTCTCCGTAGGAGACGGCTGTTGTTACAGACCGGGCCGTCCCACAGTTCAACACTCTGCAGACCACGTTCCCCGCATTGATATCCCAGCTCCTGCCACAGACGGTGCCCCAGGTGGAGTTATAATAGACCTCCACTCTCCCGGAGCACATGTTGTTCCCATTCACCAGACGGACGGCCACCGGACCTGCAACAGAGGGGGATGAGTTTGAAATTAGTCAAGTTCTCAAAACTCACCTCATAACTCTCCTTTAAACCTTCTCCTTCTCACCTTAAACCTCTGGTATTGGACAAATCCATCCCAGGAATAAAGATCTGACGACCTTGTCATCAATGCCCCTGAGTGTCCTGCCATTTACTGTGTACTTCCCGAGTGCATTTGGTCTCTTGGAATGGATCACGTCATCCTTGTACATTTAAGCGCAATCTGCCATTTCTCTGCTCTAATACTCAACTAATCTATATCCCGTTGCATCCATTCACAACCTCCCTCACTGCCCACAACTTCATCTCATTTTCATGTTGTCTTTAATTATGGATAACATCACTTTCGGTTTCAATGTAAAATTCCTGACCCGAGCAATGAAACCCATTCCTCAAGGAGGGACCATCCCCACCCACACTCACCTGAGCAGGAGACTTCAGCGTACTCTCCGTGTGTGCAGTTATTCACCTGCCATCGTTTGGCAGGACACTGATCGAGGGCAGGCTCTGTCCCATTACAATTCATGCCATCCAGCCAGATGTTCCCAGTGGCCTCTCCGTTAGAGACAGCAGTTGTTACTGACCGGGCCATCCCACAGTTCAACACCCTGCAGACCACGTTCCCTGCATTGATATCCCAGCTCGTGCCACAGACGGTGCCCCAGGTGGAGTTCTGATAGACCTCCACTCTCCCGGAGCACATGTTGTTCCCATTCACCAGACGGACGGGCACCGGACCTGCAACAGAGGGGGGATGAGGTTAAATCTGCTGCAGGATTTCATGTGATTTTCAGCAGGGTAGCCAGCAGGTCGCTCTCCGCTCCTCACAGCGCAGGTGACAGGAGGATGCTGCACAGCCACTCGAAAGCAAGACAACCCTACAAAACCTGATTCTTCCTCAAACCTCGGCTCCCACCCCAACAGACTCTGTGTCACACTGCACAGGAGAAGGCCCTTCAGCTCAAGTCATCCAACCCGACCAAGATGCTCCCTCTACACCAGACATCATTCTGTCCATATCTCTGCAAAGCTTTACTATTCATTTATCTGTCCAGATGTTTATTAAATTTTGCTTTTGTTGCACCTGCCTCAACCACTTCCTTTGGCAGCTCTGTCCATGCACCCACTACCCTCTGTGTGTTACCTCTCAGGTTCCTATTAAATCTTTTCCCTTTCACCTTCAACCTGTGCCCTCTATGTCGTCCCACTCTCATGCCCTGGGACATATATTCTGATCGACACAAAAAGCCAGAGTAACTCAGCGGGCAGACAGCATCTCTGGTGAGAAGGAACAGGTGATTTTTAAGGTTGAGACCCTTTTTCCGTCTGAAGACGGGTCACGAACCGAAGCCTATTCCTGTTCTCTAGAGGGACTGTCTGATCCGCTGAGTTACACAAGCTTTTTGTGTCCATCTTCAGGTTGCATCAACATCTGCAGTTCCTTCCCACACATATATGAGGAGGAGGAGCCATCTTGGGGAACTGCTGCTAACCAGCAGCCGTCCGTTTAATTCTTTTTTTTCCCCCAGTTTTTCGTAAGTCTTTTTCTTCGTTTGTTGGAGAAATGGACTTCTGAATGTGGGGGGAAGGAGGTAATCTTACTTCTAGGTCCCTACCTGGTCGGTGAGGTAGCTTTATATCCGGGCTGCCCGTCGACCCGTCCTCATGGCCTACCAGTGGGCGTGGAGCGCCGTTTCCTGGTGGGGACCGCCCAGCACCTCGGCTTCGGTGGCGGCACAGCGCTGGAGCGCTATCGTGACACATTCTGCAAGTGTTTTAGAAACACTAAGGACGCTTACATTTGAGTACTCGCAGCACAGATGGCCAACACCGGTCAAGAACAGACTTTTAGTAATATAGATTTGTGTATTGATGATGTCCTTATTATTTATTTTTCTCCGACAATATGTTTTTTTCTCTTCTGTTAATCTTTGTACGTTGTCCTTGAGATTTGAACGGCGCCCAAACATAAAATTTATTATTATTATTATATGTTGTGATGTCCATGTTATCTGTGCCCCTTGTGATTTTATGAACCTCTTTCAGACCTTGGTCCCTTCGCTTCAGCTTATCCCGACTTTCCACGCTCCAATTTTACTTTGGAGTCATGTGCGTGACCATGTGAAGAAGGCCGCATGCGCGTCATTACGTCTAGCGCATTGCGCAGCGGCTGACTGGTAGGCGCGCTGCTCCTACCAGTGGTAAGTTTAAACCTGAAGGTAAGTTTTAAACTTATTTCCAGGTTATGTTTTCTTTTGCAGGAAACTCTATTTTCAGATTTCACCTGCTGAATTTCGGGGTGAAGTACGGACAGGCCGCGGGGAAACCTTTATTGACCGTGGGAAATACCAGTCACGGACCACGGGGAATCCCGGTCACGACCTCGGGGAAACCCGATCAGGACCTCGGGGAATCCCGGCACGGACCACGGGTAACCGCCTACGGAGACCGCGGAAGTTCGGGCAGCAGGTGGCGGTCCAATTCGCCTTCCGAGTCGCTGGCGGTGGAACCAGTGGCTTCAGACTGGTGCCGGTAGCACCTTGGAAACTCCGCTTGGAGGGTAGCCATGAAGAAAGTCTGTACGGCCCATTGACTCAAACGAGTCAGGCAAGGAGGATTCCTGATGGAGAGGATCACCTCCTTCAATAGGTAACGTCTTCTGACGTCTAACCCACATGGAGTACCTGATGGAGCGGTGCTCCACAATGATATGCTCCAAAGGAGGGAGTTATATCACCGTGGGTCACCTCTGGGGCCCGCGGTAGCGACACCTGTTACAGGGCTGCACAATGTCTCCCTCTCTGAGGAGCGGAGCATTCGGGGTCAGTTTTGTCTGACTTGGAGTTCGGAGGTATAGCCAGGAACATACCACGAGGCACGAAGGATATGGTCTGTGGAGGGACCATATCAGCGCAGGTCTCCTCGGGGGCCTGCAGCAGCACCTGTTCGGGGCTACTTACTAATCACCCTCGCTATGGAGAGGAGTGCGTGGGGTCAGTATGTAACTGACTCCAAACTCGGAAGTATGTCCGTGGAACATACTGGAGTACATGTGCGAGGTACAAGAAATGTCTGTCATGGCATCCAGGGTTGCAACATCCTCACAAACAAAGGAGTTGCTGCAGGAAAGTCCAGCCATTGGCAGAAAAAAAACCTCACGTCACGTCATAACAGGAACAGGTAATGGCTGTAAGATATCATGCACCTGAAAATTGTTCCTGAAAGTGCTGGCAGTGAACATCAGGGGTGACATTGGAGTGGGCATGAAAACCCAGGAAATGAAACCAGCCGCCGAATCTTCTCTTCAGGGAAAACCTATCCAATAGGTAAGACCTAGATGAGGAAGCAAAACTGTCGAACTAATCAAGGTACCAACGACGAGTACAGCTTCACAACACACCCCACGCCTCCATCGGCAGTAAACGGTTCACTGAAGCTGGTGGCAGCCTGCAAGCTGGGCAGAGGTCTTTCAGGCCAAGGCCCAAGCCGGTCTCAGGGAAAATATGGAATCTACGTACCCTACCAATCCTATTCTCCAATAAGGATGGAAATAGAACCCGCATCAGGGGTCTTTGGGCTTACCATAAGACCACCGGTAACCATGAAGGTAGGTGGGTCTGGTTCTTTCCGAAACATGGGGTATGTGGGACCATTTACAAGTTAGTAATTTTTACACTTGTTTTTTGTACAAATGACTATGTAAACATTTGAAAAGTTTATACTGTTCTATACAAGGGTCCCAAGCAGGCTTGGAATTATGGCCAAGAGTTGTCTTTCGAAGCAAGCTCAGTATTATGGCCAGGAATGCCTTTCAACACAGGCTCCGAAATATGGCCAGAGTCTGTTTTCAAGGCAGGCTCGGAACTATGGCAGGCATGGCCTGATCATTGTGCAAGGTGCAGGATGTCGGTTCATCTTCAAATTTACTCGCATGTGCAGTATAAACATTTCAGCATAGCAAACTTTGTTACTGTCTAATAACTGATTTCCATGGGATCTTTATGGCAAGCATTGATCTCAAAGATACACACTATTCAGTTCTCATTCACAGGGATCACCAGAGATATTTGAAATTTACCTGGATGGGGCATGATAACAGTTAAAGCGTTGCAAAATATGCTAACTTCAGTTCGCAGGCTATTTACCAAATTACTAAAACCGGCGCTTGGGCTGCTCAGAGCACTTGTTATGGCCTATCTGCATGATATTCTAATGCTGCATTTTGCTAAAATTAACTGTTTCAGCCACACACTATATTTGAGAAATTGGGGTTTCTCATCCATCCAGTTAAAATTTAAGTTGATACCAACTAGAGTTATTGATTATTGGGATTTACCTTTAACTCTATTAATTTTTCTGTGACTCCACCCTGGGGCAAGAGATTGGAATTAATAAAAGCCTGTAACAACCTTGTTGTTATGAAGCAGCCTCTATTCATCAAGGGTAATTGGCAATATGGTGGCTGTGTTTCAGCAGTGCATTTGGAACTTTGCATTATCAGAACTTACAAACGTGCAAAGGAGTAACCTCTTAAGTGCCATGTAGGTCATTATTAACAGACCTATGCTATTACCAGCTGAAGCTATCAAAGTCACAATGGTGGACAAACAGTGTTCAACATTGCTCCTGTAACATTTGCTCAGTAACTCCTCAGTTATATTACAAGCTGATGCTAGTGCTCAAAGATGAAAATCACGAATACCATCTCTAGTTATGGGGTGGGTTACCAATTCTTCAATTATATGGTATCAACTACCTATAGACACTAGGTGTATTCCATGGGTTAAAAGGTTTATTGTGCGAATATGCATAATCTGCATGCTCAACTCCGAGTTGATACACTATGGTGGTGGCGTATGTTAATCACATGGGTGCAGTCAAGTTAAATATTCCGTGATGATTTACCTAACCTCACTAGGCGCTGGTGTATCATCACGTAAAATCTATCTGATACAACACAGAATGAATGTTGTATCACAAAGTATTTAATGACATTGTGGTTCAATGGAACACCGAATATCAATATGTTTGCATCCAGGCTCAATCACCAGATGCATACTCGCTACAATGAGGAGGAATGTTCTTTATGTCTTACCTCCATTTTGCCTCATCAGTCGGGTCTTGCACTAAATCCAGCAAGATCTCGCTTCAGGCATTTCGTACTGCCTGACTGGTCTATGCAGCCATGGTTCCCGCTTATGTTGGGAATGATAATAGGACCTTATATGGTCATCCTAAACATCAAAATTTGCTGGTTCACCCCGTGACTTGAGAAACCATCCTCTGCATGATAAAATCAATTTATAGACTTGCAGACTCTGTGAAGACTGTTCCTGCAGCTCGGGTTGCTAGACCGATCTATATACGTGCTCACTGCAGAAGGCAGGGACAGCACCGAAAGAGCAGTACATTTTCCACATCAGGAGATGGGTAGTGTTTTGTTTAAATACCAATGTTACATATAATACGGCACGCATAGCTAACGTCGGAGTTCATTTTCATATGGGTCTTTGACAATTAATTAAGTTATAGTACCATTAACTGTGCCAACGTACCTTCTCGTCATATTTGCTGCAGCGATCGGGACCCACTCTGTTGGGGTTCACCCTCTGATATCCAGATTTATTACGATATCTTTAACACAAATCCTCCCAGGCCCAGGTACTCAGAGATATGGGACGGTAGCATTGAGCTAAAACTGCTTCGCCGGTGGGGACCAGCTACATCTTTATCCCTGGTCAAACTCACTTACAAAGTAGTTATGCTCATGGCGCTAGTCTCAGCGCAACGGGTCCAGTCACTACATAAATTGCGACAGGACAGGATGGTTACATCGGCTAATAATATAATTTTTTTAATGTTTATGATGTAATTAAGCGGAGCAGACAAGGGGCGTCAGGTCCCAAACAAGTTTTTATGGCATACCCGTCTATTAACATCTCTTATTCTATTCCGTGTCTCCCTATAACATGGACCTTTGGTTGTGTGTGGTCACACATTTACAACAATACGTCAGGTCACCTAGAGCCTTAGAGGTTCTGCACTAGCAATGTTTGTTAGTTAGTAAAAACATCATAAAATTGTATCAATCCAGACCATCTTTTGACATGCAGGAGAGAAATATTTTCAAATCTCACTACACTAGGGCTGCTACAACATCAGCAGCAAGGGTTATGTACGTTCCACTGGACCACATCCTAGCGGCTACAGGATGGTCAAATTAACAAATTTTCCAACATTTAATAATAACCCATTTCCAGATCGGGGTTTTTTTGCCAAATTCTATTATGTTCTGTTTCATAGTTTCCCCCCAGGATGGGAGGGATCACTATTATTTTCCTTTGAAGATTAAAGCATCAGCATTTTTAACAAACTATGTCATGTCTGAATGCATTAATCTCTTTCACTCATCCATGGTCAATTGATGCAGTGTATGACGCTTGGACTCGTATCCGGCATGAAATCACAGAGCTTTAAATTCTTCACGTAGTCACTCATGTGACTCCAAAGTAAAATAGTAAGGTTAAACGAGAACTTACCAGTTTGAAGTTTGATCTTTATTTTATGAGGAGTTGCGATGAGCGATTACGTGCCCACCGCTCCCACCATCATATTATAAAGGTCATCTGGTAGATTGTAGTTCTCTCCAATCTTCCTATGTTCAGTTCAACTACTGTTATCTGTGATTTCACACCGCTGCTTTGAAGATTGACGTGCATGTGGGCTAACGGCCTTCTTCACGTAATCGCTCATCGCAACTCCTCATAAATTAAACATCAAACTGGTAAGTTCTCGTTTAATCTTACTATTCTCTCTCATGTCTCAGCTAATTGAGTTAATCGTCTTGCGTTAATTTCTCGAGTGTGTCAGTAAGGTTGGGAGTCTGGGGAATTGATGGGAATGTATGGAGAGTGATCCGAGATTAGTATGTGTGAATAGGTGATGATCATTGCGGAGTCGGTGGGCTGAAGGGCCAGTTTTCCTGCTCTATCCTCCTGTTAGCCGTCTATTAACATCTCTTATTCTATTACGTGTCTCCCTATAACAAACCCATCACTCCTGGTAAATTCCTCCTGAATCTTTTCTTCACCCTTTGAACTACCACACTACACACGGTACATCGTGTACATCGCAACAGGTCCATCGGCCCACAATGCCTGTGCACAAATGTGATGTGAAGATAAGCTATTCTCCGCTGCCTGCACATGGTCCATATTCTTATTCCCTCCATATCCATCTGCCTATCTAAAAGCCTCTTCGTGAACTTCTGCTCCCTCTCCAAAGCTTCCACATCCTTCCTGTAATGGAGCGAACCAGGATATAACAGAATACTACAAAAGTGGTCAAACTAAAGCCTTATAGAGCTACATTCAGACCTCCCACCTTCTCTAGTCACAGCCCTGACCAATGAAGGCAATTGTGCCAAATGCTTTCTTCACCACCCTGTCTGTCTGTGTTGCTACTTTCAAGGAATCGAGTACTTGTAGCCCTAGGTCTCTCTGTCTACAAACATTCCCAGGGCCCTGCAATTTACTCTGTGAATCGTTCTCTGCTTTAACTTCCCATAATACATCAGTTTGCACTTGTCACAATTAAACTCCATCTGCCGGTCCTTGGCCCACTTTCCCAATGTAGTTTTAGTTTTTAGTTTTAGAGATAAAGTGTTGCAAAAGGCCCTTCAGCTCACAGAGTCCATGCCAATCAGTGATTGCCTATACAATAGTCATGTTCAATACACTATAAGCCAATTAACCTACAAACCTACATGTCTTTGGAATGTGTGAGGAAACTGGAGCAACCGGAGAAAACCCACGTGATCACTAGGAGAACGTGCAAACACCGTACAGACAGCAATTATAGTCATATCACTAAAAACAACAAGAGGGTGATGGGTGCCTGGCACGCAATGCCAGATGTGGTGGTGGAGGCAGATGCTAAAGTGACATTTAAAAGACATATAAACTGTGCCTTTTAAACTTTTTTTCTGATTTACTTTAATAAAGATAGCTGTTTGTAATTTGAATTGTTCTTCTTCAGTCACTGATCTGAATCCTTAAACATGCCTACATTTCATCGAGGTGCACATCAAATAGACAAATGTAATCCCCTGCATTCTGCAGTTTTATAGTCACAGCAAGACAGTGAAACAAGCTGCAAACCAAGATTATAAGACTGGAGGGATGAGAGCACAAATATACAACCAAAGTTCAGTTGGTTTGCAACCTTGCCTCATCACCCTCACTCACCTGAGCAAGAGACTACAGCGTACTCTCCGTGTGTGCAGTTAATCACACCCCATGGGCTGGCATAACACTGGTCGAGGGCAGGCTCTGTCCCTTTACACTTCACCCCATCCAGCCAGATGTTCCCAGTGGCTTCTCCATAGGAGGCAGCTGTTGTTACTGACCGGGCCGTCCCACAGTTCAACACCCTGCAGACCACGTTCCCCGCATTAATATCCCAGCTCCTGCCGCAGACGGTGCCCCAGGTGGAGTTATGATAGACCTCCACTCTCCCGGAGCACATGTTGTTCCCATTCACCAGACGGACGGGCACCGGACCTGCAACAGAGGGGGATGAGGTTGAAATTAGAGTCAAGTTCTCAAAACTCACCTCATAACTCTCCTTTAAACCTTCTCCTTCTCACCTTAAACCCGTATCCTCTGGTATTGGACAAATAGATCCCAGGAATATAGATCTGACTACCTCATAAATCTCCTTTAAACCTTCCCTGTCTTACCTGGGCCAGATATGGAATGAGGTTACCTTCAGAATCAAGTCAACAAAAGCTTCTGAGACTAGTGAAAGGGGAGGCGAGTGTGTAATATGACGTGGTGACAGGAGTGAGAGGGTAGTGGATTAGACAGGGTGGGATATTAATAGTTGAGGAAATTTCATATTGTTCCACCTATTCACCCAACAACATCCGCGCTTCGGAGAAAACACTCCACATTCATCCACAACCTCCATGTAACAAATACAAGCCGGTACGAAGCTTTTCAAAGAGCCGGGTGGCATGACAGGGTTACAAAAAACTTAACGTGAAATAATGTGCACGCTGCGCACATCACGAGCGCGAAGCGTGAAGTCCCTCGATGCCGGGGTCCAGGGCCTGCTTAAGGGGTTTTAGATGCTTTCGGATGCATTGTGAGCCTTATTTTCGGGCATTTTTGCACCAAATTTAAGACCAAAATTTCAGAAATTAACAGGAATCTGAGAGGTCGTTTATTCACATAAAGGGTGCTGGGTGTATGTAACAAGCTGCCAGAGGAGGTAGTTAAGGCTGGGACTATCCTAATATTTAAGAGACATTTGGACACATACATGGATAGGACAGATTTAGATCGATATGGGCCAAACGTGTGTGAGTGGGACTAGTTTAGGTGGGACATGTTGGTCGATGTGGGCAAGTTGGGCTGAAGGGCCTGTTTCCACATTGCATCATTCTATGAATAAAAAGTGAAGAAGAAAAAGGCATGTAGATAAGTAGAGCAGATTTGAAAGAGGAGTGAACTGTAAAGGCAGAGAGAGGTTTGTGGGTGGAAAGGTACATAGGAAAGGAGGGAGAGTGAGTTTGGGCAGATGGGTGAAGGGAAAATAGTCACAAAGTGCTGGAGTAACTTAGTGGGTCAGGCAGCATCTGCAGAGAATATGAATAGGCGACGTTTCACAGAGTGCTGGAGTAACTCAGCGGGTCTGGCAGCATCTCTGGAGAACATGGAAAGGTGACATGTTACAGAGTGCTGGAGTAACTCAGTGTAACAGGCAGCATCTCTGGAGAAAAGGTATAGATTATATTTCGGGTCAAGACCGTTCTTCAGTAATATTCATGATGTGCCATGCATAGGCATTCCTGAATGTTACCCAAACCATCATGAGCTACTGTGTTATGGTGCTTGCCCTCTCCTATAACGTCTCTGCTGCCTTGGGTGATGCAGGACACGACACAAGCTTTGGAACATGGTGTGAAGTTGTTGCCTTCTTTCCCAGCCTGGTAAAAACCAGGATAGAGTGGATTTGGAGAGGATGTTTCCACTAGTGGGAGAGTCTAGGACCAGTGGCCACAGCCTCAGAATTAAAAGACATTCCTTTAGGAAGGAGATGAGCGGGAATTTCTTAAGTCAGAGGGTGGGGAACTGTCAGCTGCGGAGGTCAATTCAGTGGACATTTTTCAGGGGGAGTTTGATAGATTCTTGATTTATACGGCTGTCAGAGGTAATGGGGAGAAGGCAGGAGGATGGGGTTGAGAGGGAAAGATAGATACATAGATACATAGATAGATAGTTATAGAGTGATACAGTGTGGAAACAGGCCTTTCGGCCCAGCATGTCCCATCTGTACTAGTCCCACCTGCCCACGTTTGATCCAATCCCTCCGAACCTGTCCTATCCTTGTACCTGTCCAACTGTTTCTTAAATATTGCGATAGTCCCTGCCTCAACTACCTCCTCTGGCAGCTTGTTCCATACACCTACCACCCTTTGTGTGAAAAACATACCCCACAGATTCCTATTAAATCTTTTGACCTTCACCTTAAACTTATGTCCTCTGCTCCTCGATTCACTTACTCTGGGCAAAAGACTCAACCATATCTATTCAAATCATGATTTTGTACACCACTATTAGATCATCCCTCAACCTCCTGTGCTCCATGAAATAGAGTCCCAGCCTACTCAACCTCTCCCTATAGCTCTGGCCCTCTAGTCCTGGCAACATCCTCGTAAATCTTAACTGTACCCTTACCAGTTTGATGACATCTTTCCTATAACATGGTGCCCAGAACTGAACACAATACTCTGAATGCGGCATTACCAACTTCTTATGCAACTGCAACATGACCTCCCAACTTCTATACTCAGCCTGACCCGCTGAATTACTCCAGCACTCTGGAAAACATCACAGAACAGGGCAAGATTAGCAAGTTTGCTGATGATACAGAAGTGAGTGTTTTTGCAGATAGTGAAGATGGTTGTGAAAGATTGCAGCAGGATCAATTAGCCAGGTGGGCAGAGGAATGGTTGCATGGTTCCTTGAAGGTTGTGTCGCAGGTATATCCGGTGGTTAAAAAGTATTTTGGCACTTTGGCCTTCATCAGTCAGAGTATTGAGTATAGAAGTTGAGAGGTCATGTAGCAGTTGCATAAGACGTTGGTGAGAACACATTTAGAATATTGTGTTCAGTTCTGGGCAACATGTTATAGGAAAGATGTCAAACTGAAAAGAGTACAGAGATCCCCATCCTGGATCAGTCCAATCAGGGTTGTGTCATCCGCAAACTTGAGAAGCTTGACAGGTGTCTGTGGAGGTGCAGTCATTGGTGTGGCGAGAGTAGAGGAGAGAGAGGGGCGAATACGCATCATGCGGTGCTCCTATGTTGAGCGTTTGCGGTTCTGTGATTTGATTTCCCACCTCACATGCTGCTTCCTGTCTGTCAGAAAGCTGGTGATCCACTGACAGAGGGGTTTAGGCGCAGTCAACTCAGAACGTTTGAAGCGTAGTAGCTCTGGCACAATGTTGTTGAATGCAGAGCTAAAATCAACAAACAAAATCCTCGCATAGGTCCCCTGGCGGTCTGGGTGCTGGAGGATGAAGTGCAGGCCCAGATTGACTGCGTCATCCACAGATTTATTGGCCCAATATGCAAAATCCAGCGGTCCAGGGGTCCAGCAGAGGGATTGTGATATTTTTCAGCTTGGCCAGCACAAGCATTTCAATGGTCTTCATGACTACAGAGGTCAGTGCAACAAGCCTGGGGTCTTTAAGACCAGTAATCCTTTTTTTTCCGATTTTTTTTTTTGTGTGGATTTTTTCTTACTCTTGAGGGAAAAAAGGGGGGTGTGGTCGCATCCAATGCACCCCCCTTTCGGACGGCCATGAAATACTCTTCATTGGAGGCAACATCCTCAACAAGCTCTTGTTAACATACACTATCCCTGTACATCAATGCTCCTGAGGGTCCTGCCATTTACTGTGTACTTCCCGGGTGCATTTGGTCTCTTGCAATGCATCACTTCGTCCTTGTACATTTAAGCTTGATTTGCCATTTCTCTGCTCTAATACCCAACTAATCTATATCCCGCTGCATTCATTCACAACCTCCCTCACTGCCCACAACTTCATCTCATTTTCATGTTGTCTTTATTTATGGATAACATCACTTTCAGTTTCAATGAAAAATTCCTGACCCGAGCAATGAAACCCACTCCTCAAGGAGGGACCATCACCACCCACACTCACCTGAGCAGGAGACTTCAGCGTACTCTCCGTGTGTGCAGTTATTCACCTGCCATCGTCTGGCAGGACACTGGTCGAGGGCAGGCTCTGTCCCATTACACGTCACTTCATTTAGCCAGATGTTTCCAGTGGCCTCTCCGTTAGAGACAGCAGTTGTTACTAACCGGGCAGTCCCACAGTTCAACACCCTGCAGACCACGTTCCCCGCATTGATATCCCAGCTCGTGCCGCAGACAGTGCTCCAGGTGGAGTTCTGATAGACCTCCACTCTCCCGGAGCACATGTTGTTCCCATTCACCAGACGGACGGGCACCGGACCTGCAACAGAGGGGGGATGAGGTTAAATCTGCTGCAAGATTGCATGTGATTTTCAGCAGGGTAGCCAGCAGGTCGCTCTCCGCTACTCACAGCGCAGGTGACTGGAGGATGCTGCACAGCCACTCGAGAGCAAGACCACCCGACAAAACCTGACTCTTCCACAAACCTCGACTCCCACCCCCAACAGACTCTGTGTCACACTGCACAGGAGAAGGCCCTTCAGCTCAAGTCACCCAACCCGACCAAGATGCTCCCTCTACACCAGTTCCTTTTCCTCCATTCTGTCCATATTCCCTGCAAAGCTTTACTATTCATTTAAGTGTGCAGATGTCTTTTAAATGTTGCTTTCGTTGCAGCTGTCTCAACCACTTCCTCTGGCAGGTCTATCCATGCACCCACTACCCTCTGTGTGTTATGGCTCAGGTTCCTATTAAATCTTTTGCCATTCACCTTCAACCTGTGCCCTCTATGTCGTCCCACTCTCATGCCCTGGGACATATATTGTGATCGACAAAAAAAGCTAGAGTAACTCAGCGGGCAGACAGCATCTCTGGTGAGAAGGAATAGGTGATTTTTAAAGTCGAGACCCTTTTTCCGTCTGAAGACGGGTCACGAACCGAAGCCTATTCCTGTTCTCTAGAGAGGCTGTCTGATCCGCTGATTTACACAAGCATTTTGTGTCCATCTTCGGTTTAAATCAACATCTGCAGTTCCTTCCCACACATATGTTGTGATGTCCACGTTATTTGTGCCCCTTGTGATTTTATGAACCTCTTTCAGACCCTGGTCCCTTCGCTCCAGCTAAACCGGACTTTCCACTCCATTTGATCTGCATGAATTTCCCCCCGGAAGCTCCAATTCTCTCTCATATCTCAGCTGATTGAGTTAATCGTCTGGCGTTAATTCCACGAGTGTGTCAATAAGGGTGGGAGTCTGGGGAGTTGACGGGAATGTGTGGAGAGTGTCTGAGATTGGTATCAGTGAATGGGTGATGATCAGTGCGGAGTCTGTGGTCTGAAGTTTCCAGTTTCCCTGCTCTATCCTGTTTGCCATCTATTAACTTATCTTACTTTATCCAGTGTCTCCCTATAACTCAAACCCTTCACTCCTGTTAAAATCCTCCGGAATCTTACCTGGGCCAGATATGGAACGAGGTTAGATTCAGAATCAAGTCAACAAAAGCTTCTGAGACTGGTGAAAGGAGAGGTGAGTCTGTAATATGACGTGGTGCCGGGAGTGAGAAGGGAGTGGATTAGAGTGGAAAATTATTAGTGGAGGAAATTTCATATTCTTCCACCTAGTCACCCAACAGAATCAAAGCTTCAGAGAAATCACTCCACATTCATCCACAATCTCCTTGTAACAAATACTCTTCATTGGAGGCAACAACCTCAACAAGCTCTTGTTAACCTACACTATCCCTGTACATCAATGCCCCTGAGAGTCCTGCCATTTACTGTGTACTTCCCAGGAGCATTTGGTCTCTTGCAATGCATCACTTCGTTCTTGTACATTTAAGCTCCATCTGCCATTTCTATGCTCTAATACCCAACTAATCTATATCCCGCTGCATCCAGAGAAGGAATTGGTGATTTTTAAAGGCAAGACCATTTTTCAGTCTGAAGACGGATCACGAACCGAAGCCTATTCCTGTTCTCTGGAGAGACTGCCTGAACCACTGAGTTGCACAAGCTTTTTGTGTCCCTCTTCAGTTTAAATCAACATCTGCAGTTCCTTCCCACACATATTTAGTGATTCCTACGTTATCTGGGCCCCTTGTGATTTATGAACCTCTTTCAGACCCTGGTCTCTTCGCTCCAGATTATCCGGACTTTCCACTCCCTCTGGTCTGCATGAATTTCCCCCCGGATGTTCCAATTCTCTCTCATATCTCAGCTGATTGAGTTAATCGTCTGCCGTTAATTCCCCGAGTGCGTCAATAAGGGTGGGAGTCTGGGGAGTTGACGGGAATCTGTGGACAGTGATCTGAGATCTAAGATTAGTATGAGTGAATGGGTGAAGATCAGTGCGGAGTCTGTGGGCTGAACGGCCAGTTTCCCTGCTCTATCCTCCTATTTGCCATCTATTAACTTCTCTTATTTTATCCAGGGACTCCCTATAACTCAAACCCTTCAATCTTGGCAAAATCCTCCTGAATCTTACCTGGGCCAGATATGGAATGAGGTTAGATTCAGAATCAAGTCAACAAAAGCTTCTGAGACTGGTGAAAGGGGAGGAGGGTCTCTGGAATATGACGTGGTGCCAGGCGTGAGAGGGGAGTGGATTAGACAGTGGGAAATTAATAGTTGAAGAGATTTCATATTCTTCCACCTAGTCACCCAACAGCATCAACGCTTCAGAGAAAACACTCCACATTCATCCACAATTTCCATGTAACAAATACTCTTCATTGGAGGCAACATCCTCAACAAGCTCTTGTTAACATACGCTATCCCTGTACATCACTGCTCTTGTGGATCCTGCCATTTACAGTGTGCTTTCCGGGTGCATTTGGTCTCTTGCAATGCATCACTTCGTTGTTGTACAATTAAGCTCCATCTGCCATTTCTCTGCTCTAATACCCAACTAATCTATATCCCGCTGCATCCAATCACAACCTCCCTCACTGCCCACAACTTCATCTCATTTTCATGTTATCTTTATTTATGGATAACATCCCTTTCGGTTTCAAATTCCTGACCCGAGCAATGAAACCCACTCCTCAAGGAGGGACCATCCTCACCCACACTCACCTGAGCAGGAGACTTCAGCGTACTCTCCGTGTGTGCAGTTATTCGCCCTCCATGGGCTGGCAGGACACTGGTCGAGGGCAGGCTCTGTCCCGTTACAAGTCATTTCATTCAGCCAGATGTTCCCAGTGGCCTCTCCGTTAGAGACAGCTGCTGTTATTAACCGGGCCGTCCCACAGTTCAACACCCTGCAGACCACGTTCCCTGCATTGATATCCCAGCTCGTGCCGCAGACGGTGCTCCAGGTGGAGTTATGATAGACCTCCACTCTCCCGGAGCACATGTTGTTCCCATTCACCAGACGGACGGGCACCGGACCTGCAACAGAGGGGGGATGAGGTTAAATCTGCAGCAGGATTTCATGTGATTTTCAGCAGGGTAGCCAGCAGGTCGCTCTCCGCTCCTCACAGCGCAGGTGACTGGAGGATGCTGCACAGCCACTCGAATGCAAGACAACCCTACAAAACCAGACTCTTCCACAAACCTCGACTCCGACCCCAACAGACTCTGTGTCACACTGTACAGGAGAAGGCCTTTCAGCTCAAGTCACCCAACCCGACCAAGATGCTCCCTCTACACCAGTTCCCTTTCCTGCATTCTTCCATATCCCAGCAAAGCTTTCCCATTCGTTTATCTGCCCAGATGTCTTTTAAATGTTGCTTTTGTTGCACCTGCATCAATAACTTCCTCTGGCAGCTGTCCATGCAACCACTACCCTCTGTGTGTTACGTCTTAGGTTCCCATTAAATCTTTTCCCTTTCACCATTCAACCTGTGCCCTCTATGTCGTCCCACTCTCATGACCTGGGGCATATATTCTGATCGATACAAAAAGCTAGAGTAACTCAGCGGGCAGACAGCATCTCTGGTGAGAAGGAATCGGTGATTTTTAAAGTGAAGACCCTTTTTCAGTCTGAAGACAGGTCACGAACCGAAGCCTATTCCTGTTCTCTGGAGAGACTGCCTGATCCGCTGAGATGCACACGCTTTTTGTGTCCCTCTTCAGTTTAAATCAACATCTGCAGTTCCTTCCCACACATATTTAGTGATGTCCACGTTATCTGGGCCCCTTGTGATTTATGAACCTCTTTCAGACCCAGGTCTCTTCGCTCCAGATTATCCGGACTTTCCACTCCCTCTGGTCTGCATGAATTTCCCCCCGATGCTCCAATTCTCTCTCATATCTCAGCTGATTGTTTTAATCGTCTGCCGTTAATTCCCCGAGTGCGTCAATAAGGGTGGGAGTCTGGGGAGTTGACGGGAATCTGTGGACAGTGATCTGAGATCTAAGATTAGTATGAGTGAATGGGTGATGATCAGTGCGGAGTCTGTGGGCTGAACGGCCAGTTTCCCTGCTCTATTCTCCTGTTTACCTTCTATTAACTTCTCTTATTTTATCCAGGGACTCCCTATAACTCAAACCCTTCAATCTTGGCAAAATCCTCCTGAATCTTACCTGGGCCAGATATGGAATGAGGTTAGATTCAGAATCAAGTCAACAAAAGCTTCTGAGACTGGTGAAAGGGGAGGTGAGTCTCTGTAATATGACGTGGTGCCAGGCGTGAGAGGGGAGTGGATTAGACAGTTGGAAATTAATAGTTGAGGAGATTTCATATTCTTCCACCTAGTCACCCAACAGCATCAACGCTTCAGCGAAAACACTCCACATTCATCCACAATTTCCATGTAACAAATACTCTTCATTGGAGGCAACATCCTCAACAAGCTCTTGTTAACATACGCTATCCCTGTACATCACTGCTCTTGAGGATCCTGCCATTTACAGTGTGCTTTCCGGGTGCATTTGGTCTCTTGCAATGCATCACTTCGTTCTTGTACAATTAAGCTCCATCTGCCATTTCTCTGCTCTAATACCCAACGAATATATATCCCGCTGCATCCAATCACAACCTCCCTCACTGCCCACAACTTCACCTCATTTTCATTTTGTCTTTATTTATGGATAACATCGCTTTCGGTTTCAAAGTAAAATTCCTGACCCGAGCAATGGAAAACACACTCTTCAAGGAGGGACCATCCTCACCCACACTCACCTGAGCAAGAGACTTCACTGTACTCTCCGTGTGTGCAGTTATTCACATTCCATGGGCTGGCAGGACACTGGTCGAGGGCAGGCTCTGTCCCGTTACAACTCACTTCATTCAGCCAGATGTTCCCTGTGGCCTCTCCGTTAGAGACAGCTGCTGTTACTAACCGGGCCGTCCCACAGTTCAACACCCTGCAGACCACGTTCCCTGCATTGATATCCCAGCTCGTGCCGCAGACGGTGCTCCAGGTGGAGTTATGATAGACCTCCACTCTCCCGGAGCACATGTTGTTCCCATTCACCAGACGGACGGGCACCGGACCTGCAACAGAGGGGGGATGAGGTTAAATCTGCTGCAGGATTGCATGTGAATTCCAGCAGGGTAGCCAGCAGGTCGCTCTCCGCTCCTCACAGCGCAGGTGACAGGAGGATGCTGCACAGCCACTCGAGAGCAAGACCACCCTACAAAACTTGATTCATCCACAAACCTCGACTCCCACCCCAACAGACTCTGTGTCACATTGCCCAGGAGAAGGCCCTTCATCTCACGTCACCCAACCCGTCCAAGATGCTCCCTCTACACCAGTTCCCTTTCCAGCATTCTTCCATATCCCGGCAAAGCTTTCCCATTCATTTATCTGTCCAGATGTCTTTTAAATGTTGCTTTTATTGTACCTGCATCAATCACTTCCTCTGGCAGCTCTGTCCATTCACCCACTACCCTCTGTGTGTTACCTCTCGGGATCCTATTAAATCTTTACCCTTTCACCTTCAACCTGTGCCCTCTATGTCGTCCCACTCTCATGCCCAGGGACATATATTGTGACTGACACAAAAAGCTAGAGTAACTCAGCGTGCCGACAGCATCTCAGGTGAGAACGGATAGGTGACTTTTAAGGTCAAGACACTTTTTAAGTCTGAAGACGGGTCACAAACCAAAGCCTATTCCTGTTCTCTAGAGAAGCTGTCTGATCCGCTGAGTTACACAAGCTGTTTGTGTCCATCTTCGGTTTAAATCAACATCTGCAGTTCCTTCCCACACATATGTTGCGATGTCCACATTATCTGTGCCCCTTGTGATTTTATGAACCTCTTTCAGACCCTGGTCTCTTCGCTCCAGCTTATCTGGTCTTTCCACTCCCTCTGATCTGCATGAATTCCCCCCCGGATGCTCCAATTATCTCTCATATTTCAGCTGATTGAGTTAATCGTCTGCCGGTAATTGGCCGAGTGCATCAATAAGCGTGGGAGTCTGGGGAGTTGACGGGAATGTGTGGAGAGTGATCTGAGATTAGAATGAGTGAATGGGTGATGATCAGTATGGAGTCTGTGGGCTGAAGGGTCAGTGTCCCTGCTCTATCCTCCTGTTTGCTATCTATTAACATCTCTTATTTTATCCAGTGACTACCTATAACTCAAACCCTTCACTCCTGGTAAAATCCTTCGGAATCATACCTGGGCCAGATATGGAATGAGGTTAGATTCAGAATCAAGTCAACAAAAGCTTCTGAGACTGGTGAAAGCGGAGGTGAGTCTCTGTAATATGACGTGGTGCCAGGCGTGAGAGGGGAGTGGATTAGACAGTGGGAAATTAATAGTTGAGGAGATTTCATATTCTTCCACCTAGTCACCCAACAGCATCAACGCTTCAGAGAAAAAACTCCACATTCATCCACAATTTCTATGTAACAAATACTCTTCATTGGAGGAAACATCCTCAACAAGCGCTTGATAACCTACACTATCCCTGTACATCACTGCCCCTGAGGGTCCTGCCATTTACTGTGTACTTCCCGAGTGTATTTGGTCTCTTGCAATGCATCACTTCGTTGTTGTACAATTAAGCTCCATCTGCCATTTCTCTGCTCTAATACCCAACTAATCTATATCCCGCTGCATCCATTCACAACCTCCCTCACTGCCCACAACATCATCTCATTTTCATGTTGTCTTTATTTATGGATAACATCATTCCCACCCACACTCACCTGAGCAGGAGACTTCAGCATACTCTCCGTGTGTGCAGTTATTCACCCTCCATGGGTTGGCAGGACACTGGTCGAGGGCAGGCTCTGTCCCGTTACACGTCACCTCATCCAGCCAGATGTTCCCAGTGGCCTCACCATAGGGGGAAGCTGCTGATACTAACCGGGCCGGCCCACAGTTCAACACCCTGCAGACCACGTTCCCCGCATTGATATCCCAGCTCCTGCCGCAGACGGTGCTCCAGGTGGAGTTATGGTAGACCTCCACTCTCCCGGAGCACATGTTGTTCCCATTCACCAGACGGACGGGCACCGGACCTGCAACAGAGGGGGGATGATGTTAAATCTGCAGCAGGATTGCATGTGATTTTCAGCAGGGTAGCCAGCAGGTCGCTCTCCGCTCATCACAGCGCCGGTGACAGGAGGATGCTGCACAGCCACTCGAGAGCAAGACCACCCTACAAAACCTGACTCTTCCACAAACCTCGACTCCCACCTGAACAGACTGTGTCACACTGCACAGGAGAAGGCCCTTCAGCTCAAGTCAACCAACCCGACCAAGATGCTCCCTCAATGCCAGATCCTTTTCCTGCATTCTGACCGTATCCCTTCAAAGCTTTCATATTCATTTATCTGTCCAGATGTCTTTTAAATGTTGCTTTTGCTGCTCCTGCATCAATCACTTCCTCTGGCAGCTCTGTCCATGCACCCACTAGCCTCTGTGTGTTACGTCTCAGGTTCCTATTAAATCTTTTCCCTTTCACCTTCAACCTGTGCCCTCTATGTCGTCCCACTCTCATGCCCTGGGGCATATATTGTGATCAACACAAAAAGCTGGAGTAACTCAGCAGGCAGACAGCATCTCTGGTGAGAAGGAATAGGTGATTTTTAAGGTCGAGGCCCTTTTTCAGTCTGAAGACGGGTCACGAACCGAAGCCTATTCCTGTTCTCTGGAGAGACTGTCTGATCCGCTGAGTTACACAAGCTTTTTGTGTCCATCTTCGGTTTAAATCAACATCTGCACTTTCTTCCCACACATATGTTGTGATGTCCACGTTATTTGTGCCCCTTGTGATTTTATGAACCTCTTTCAGACCCTGGTCCCTTCGCTCTAGCTTATCCGGACTTTCCACTCCCTCTGATCAGCGTGAATTTCCCCCCGGAGCTCCAATTCTCTCTCATATCTCAGCTGATTGAGTTAATCGTCTGACGTTAATTCCCCGAGCGTGTCAATAAAGGTGGGAGTCTGGGGAGTTGACGGGAATGTGTGAAGAGTGATCTGAGATTAGTATGAGTGAATGGGTGATGATCAGTGCGGAGTCGGTGGGCTGAAGGGCCAGTTTCCCTGCTCTAACCACCTATTTGCCATCTCTTATTTTATCCAGTGACTCCCTAAAACTCAAACCCTTCACTCCTGTAAAAATCCTCCTGAATCTTACCTGGGCCAGATATGGAATGAGGTTAGATTCAGAATCAAGTCAACAAAAGCTTCTGAGACTGGTGAAAGGGGATGTGAGTCTCTGTAATATGACGTGGTGCCAGGCGTGAGAGGGGAGTGGGTTAGACAGAGTGGGAAATTTATAGTTGAGGAATTTTCATATTCTTTCACCTAGTCACCCAGCAGCATCAACGCTTCAGAGAAAACACTCCACATTCATCCACAATTTCTATGTAACAAATACTCTTCCAATGAAGGGTAGTTGTTACATGGCAATTGTGGATGAATGTCATCCTCAACAAGCTCTTGTTAACCTATGCTATCCCTGTACATCAATGCTCCTGAGGATCCTGCCATTTACTGTGTACTTCCCGTGTGCATTTGTTCTCTTGCAATGCATCACTGCATCCTTGTACATTTAAGCTCCATCTGCCATTTCTCTGCTCTAATACCCAACTAATCTGTATCCCGCTGCATCCATTCACAACCTCCATCACTGCCCACAAATTCATCTCATTTTCATGTTGTCTTTATTTATGGATAACATCACTTTCAGTTTCAATGTAAAATTCCTTACCCGTGCAATGAATCCCACTCCTCAAGGAGGGACCATTCTCACCCACACTCACCTGAGCAGGAGACTTCAGCGTACTCTCCGTGTGTGCAGTTATTCACCCTCCATGGGCTGGCAGGACACTGGTCGAGGGCAGGCTCTTTCCCGTTACACTTCACCCCATCCAGCCAGATGTTCCCAGTGACCACTCCGTAGGAGGCAGCTGTTGATACTAACCGGGCCGTCCCACAGTTCAACACCCTGCAGACCACGTTCCCCGCATTGATATCCCAGCTCCTGTCGCAGGCTGTGACCCAGGTGGAGTTATGATAGACCTCCACTCTCCCGGAGCACATGTTGTTCCCATTCACCAGACGGACGGGCACCGGACCTGCAACAGAGGGGGGATGAGATTAAATCTGCTGCAGGATTGCATGCGATTTTCAGCAGGGTAGCCAGCAGGTTGCTCTCCGCTCATCACAGCGCAGGTGACACGAGGATGCTGCACAGCCACTTGAGAACAAGACCACCCTACAAAACCTGACTCGTCCACAAACCTCGACTCACACCCCAACAGACTGTCACACTGCATAGCAGAAGGCCCTTCAGCACATCTCCCAACCCGAACCAGGATGCTCCCTCTACACCAGTTGCCTTTTCCAGCATTCTGTCCATATCCCTACAAAGCTTTACGATTCATTTATCTGTCCAGATGTCTTTAAATATTGCTTTTGTTGCACCTGCCTCAACCACTTCCTCTGGCAGCTCTGTCCATGCACCCACTACCCTCTATGTGTTACGTCTCAGGTTCCGATTAAATCTTTTCCCTAACTACAACCTATGTCGTCCCACTCTCATGACCGGGGACATATATTGTGATCGACACAAAAAGCTAGAGTAACTCAGCGGGCAGACGGCATCTCTGGTGAGAAGGAATAAGTGACTTTGAAGGTCGAGACCCTTTTTCAGTCGGAACCCGGTTCACGAACCAAAGCCTATTCCTGTTCTCTGGAGAGGCTGTCTGATCCGCTGAGTTACACAAGCTTTTTGTGTCCATCTGCGGTTTAAATCAACATCTGCAGTTCCTTCCCACACATATGTTGTGATGTCCACATTATCTGTGCCCCTTGTGATTTTATGAACCTCTTTCAGACCCTGGTCCCTTCGCTCCACCTTATCCGGTCTTTCCACTCCCTCTGGTCTGCATGAATTTCCCCCCGGATGCTCCAATTCTCTCTCATATTTCAGATAATTGAGTTAATCGTCTGCCGTTAATTCCCCGAGTGTGTCAATAAGCGTGGGAGTCTTGGGAGTTGACGGGAATGTGTGGAGAGTGATCTGAGATTAGTATGAATGAATGGGTGATGATCAGAGCGGAGTCGGTGGACTGAAGGGCCAGTTTCCCTGCTCTATCCTCCTGTTTGCCATCTATTAACTTCTCTTATATTATCCAGTGACTCCCTATAACTCAAACCCTTCACTCCTGGTAAAATCCTCCTGAATCTTACCTGGACCAGATATGGAATGAGGTTATATTCAGAATCAAGTCAACAAAAGCTTCTGAGACAGGTGAAAGGGGAGGAGAGTCTCTGGAATATGATGTGGTGCCAGGCGTGAGAGGGTAGTGGGTTAGACAGTGGGATATTAATAGTTGAGGAAATTTCATATTCTTCCACCTAGTCACCCAACAGCATCAATGCTTCAGAGAAAATACTCCACATTCATCCACAATTTCCATGTAACAAATACTCTTCCAATGAAGAGTATTTTTTTACATGGAAATTGTGGATGAATGTCATCCTCAACAAGCTCTTGTTAACCTACGCTATCCCTGTATATCAATGCTCCTGAGGTTCCAGCCATTTACTGTGTACTTCCCAAGTGCATTTGGTCTCTTGCAATGCATCACTTCGTTCTTGTACATTTAAGCTCCATCATCATTTCTCTGCTCTAATACCCAACTAATCTATATCCCGCTGCATCCATTCACAACCTCCCTCACTGCCCACAACTTCATCTCATTTTCATGTTGTCTTTATTTATGGATAACATCACTTTCGGTTTCAATGTAAAATTCTTGACCCGAGCAATGAAACCCACTCATCAAGGAGGGAGCATCCCCACCCACACTCACCTGAGCAGGATACTTCAGCGTACTCTCCGTGTGTGCAGTTATTCACCCTCCATGGGCTGGCAGGACATTGGTCGAGGGCAGGCTCTGTCCCGTTACACGTCACTTCATTTAGCCAGATGTTCCCAGTGGCCTCTCCATCAGAGACAGCTGCTGTTACTATCCGGGCTGTCCCACAGTTCAACACCCTGCAGACCACGTTCCCCTCATTGATATCCCAACTCCTGCCGCAGACGGTGACCCAGGTGGAGTTATGATAGACCTCCACTCTCCCGGAGCACATGTTGTTCCCATTCACTAGACGGACGGGCACCGGACCTGCAACAGAGGGGGGATGAGGTTAAATCTGCTGCAGGATTTCATGTGATTTTCAGCAGGGTAGCCAGCAGGTCGCTCTCCGCTCATCACAGCGCCGGTGACAGGAGGATGCTGCACAGCCACTCGAGAGCAAGACCACCCTACAAAACCTGACTCTTCCACAAACCTCGACTCCCACCTGAACAGACTGTGTCACACTGCACAGGAGAAGGCCCTTCAGCTCAAGTCAACCAACCCGACCAAGATGCTCCCTCTACACGTAGAAATATAGAACCGTAGAAAATAAGTTCAGGAGTGGGCCATTCGGCCCTTCGAGCTTGCACCGCCATTCAATATGATCATGGCTGATCTTCCAACTCAGTATCCTGTACCTGTCTTCTCTCCATACCCCATGATCCCTTTAGCCACAAGGGCCATATCTAACTCCCTCTTAAATATAGCCATTGAACTGGCCTCAACTACCTTCTGTGGCAGAGAATTCCACAGATTCACCACTCTCCGAGTAAAAAATGATTTTCTCATCTTGGTAATGCCCCTGAGGGTCCTGCCACTTACAGTGTACTTCCCAGGTGCATTTGGTCTCTTGCAATGCATCATTTCGTCCTTGTACATTTAAGCTCCATCTGCCATTTCTTTGCTCTAATACCCAACTAATCTATATCCCGCAGCATCCATTCACAACCTCCCTCATTGCCCAACAACTTCATCTCATATTCATGTTATCTTTATTTATGGATAACATCACTTTCGGTTTCAATGTAAAATTCCTGACACAAGCAATGAAACCCACTCCTCAAGGAGGGACCATCCCAACCCATACTCACCTGAGCAGGAGACTTCAGCGTACTCTCCGTGTGTGCAGTTATTCACCCTCCATGGCCCGGCAGGACACTGGTCGAGGGCAGGCTCTGTCCCGTTACACGTCACTTCATCCAGCCAGATGTTCCCAGTGGCCTCTCCGTAGGAGACAGCAGTTGTTACTAAACGGGCCGTCCCACAGTTCAACACCCTGCAGACCACATTCCCCGCATTGATATCCCAGCTCCTGTCGCAGGCGGTAACCCAGGTGGAATTATGATAGACCTCCACTCTCCCGGAGCACATGTTGTTCCCATTCACCAAGCGGACGGGCACCGGACCTGCAACAGAGGGGGGATGAGGTTAAATCTGCTGCAGGATTGCATGTGATATTCAGCAGGGTAGCCAGCAGGTCGCTCTCCGCTCCTCACAGTGCAGGTGACAGGAGGATGCTGCACAGCCACTCGAGAGCAAGACCACCCAGCAAAACCTGACTCTTCCACAAACCTCGACTCCCACTCCAACAGACTCTGTGTCACACTGCATAGCAGAAGGCCCTTCAGCACGACACCCAACCCGACCAATATGCTCCCTCTACACCAGTTCCCGTTCCTGCACTCTGTCCATATCCCTGCAAAGCTTTACTATTCATTTATCTGTCCAGATGTCTTTTAAATGTTGCTTTTGTTGCACCTGCCTCAATCACTTCCTCTGGCAGCTCTGTCCATGCACCCACTACCGCCTGCGTGTTACCTCTCAGGTTCCTATTAAATCATTTCCCTTTCACCTTCAACCTGTGCGCTCTCTGTTGTCCCACTCTAATGACCTGGGACACAGGTGATCGACGTAGGTGATCGACATAAAAGGCTAGAGTAACTCAGCGGGCAGACGGCATCTCTGGTGAGAAGGAATAAGTGACTTTGAAGGTCGAGACCCTTTTTCAGTCGGAACCCGGTTCACGAACCGAAGCCTATTCCTGTTCTCTGGAGAGGCTGTCTGATCAGCTGAGTAACACAAGCTTTTTGTGTCCATCTTCGGTTTAAATCAACGACTACAGTTCCTTCCCACACATATGTTGTGATGTCCACGTTATCTGGGCCCCTTGTGATTTTATGAACCTCTTTCAGACCCTGGTCCCTTCGCTCCACCTTATCCTGTCTTTCCACTCCCTCTGATCTGCATGAATTTCCCCCCGATGCTCCAATTCTCTCTGATATCTCAACTGCTTGAGTTAATCGTCTGGCGTTAATTCCCCGAGTGTGTCAATAAGGATGGGAGTCTGGAGAGTTGACAGGAATGTGTGGAGAGTGATCTGTGATTAGTATGAGTGAATGGGTGATGATCAATGCGGATTCTGTGGGTTGAAGGGCCAGTTTCCCTGCTCTATCCTCCTGTTTGCCATCTATTAACTGCTCTGATTTTACCCCATAACTCAAACCTTTCACTCCTGGTAAAATCCTCCTGAATCTTACCTGGGCCAGATAGAGAATCAGGTTATATTCAGAATCAAGTCAACAATGCATTTCGTTGTCTCTGTACTGTACACTGACAATGACAATAAATTGAATCATTTCATTTCATTTCAAAAGCTTCTGAGACTGGTGAAAGGGGAGGCGAGTCTCTGTAATATGACGTGGTGCCAGGCGTGAGAGGGGAGCGGATTAGACAGAATGGGAAATTAATAGTTGAGGAAATTTCATATTCTTCCACCTAGTCACCCAACAGCATCAACGCTTCAGAGAAAACACTCCACTTTCATCCACAATCTCCATGTAACAAATACTCTTCATTGGAGGCAACATCCTCAACAAGCTCTTGTTAACCTACGCTATCACTGTACATGACTGCTCCTGAGGGTCCTGCCATTTACTGTGTACTTCCCGGGTGCATTTGTTCTCTTGCAATGCATCACTTCATCCTCGTACATTTAGGCTCCATCTGCCATTTCTCTGCTCTAATACCGAACTAATCTATATCCCGCTGCATCCATTCACAACCTCCCTCACTGCCCACAACTTCATCTCATTTTCATGTTGTCTTTATTTATGAATAACATCACTTTCAGTTTCAAAGTAAAATTCCTGACCCGAGCAATGAATCCCACTCCGACCTTCCCAACCCACACTCACCTGAGCAGGAGACTTCAGCGTATTCTCCATGTGTGCAGTTATTCAACCTCCATGGGCTGGCTGGACACTGGTCGAGGGCAGGCTCTTTCCCGTTACATGTCACCCCATCCAGCCAGATATTCCCAGTGGCCTCTCCATAGGAGGCAGCTGTTGTTACTAACCGGGCCGTCCCACAGTTCAACACCCTGCAGACCACGTTCCCCGCATTGATATCCCAGCTCGTGCCGCAGACGGTGATCCAGGTGGAGTTATGATAGACCTCCACTCTCCCGGAGCACATGTTGTTCCCATTCACCAGACGGACGGGCACCGGACCTGCAACAGAGGTGGGATGAGGTTACATCTGCTGCAGGATTTCATGTGATTTTCAGCAGGGTAGCCAGCTGGTCGCTCTCCGCTCCTCACAGCGCAGGTGACAGGAGGATGCTGCACAGCCACTCAAGAGCAAGACTACCCTACATAACCTGACTCTTCCACAAACCTCGGCTCCCACCCCAACAGACTCTGTGTCACATTGCCCAGGAGAAGGCCCTTCAGCTCAAGTCATCCAACCCGACCAAGATGCTCCCTCTACACCAGACATCATTCTGTCCATATCTCTGCAAAGCTTTACTATTCATTTATCTGTCCAGATGTTTATTAAATTTTGCTTTTGTTGCACCTGCCTCAACCACTTCCTTTGGCAGCTCTGTCCATGCACCCACTACCCTCTGTGTGTTACGTCTCAGGTTCCTATTAAATAATTTCCCTTTCACCTTCACCCTGTGCCCTCTATGTCGTCCCAGTCTCACTCATGCCCTGGGATATAATAATAAAAGTAATAATAATAATAATAATAATATCTTTTATTGTCATTGCGCATAAGATTTGTTATGCAGCTTCCATCCGATGTCATAACATAAATAACTAATAAAATTTAGATTTAGGTATCCTGATAACATGGATTGCAACATATATTGTGATCGTCACAAAAAGCTAGGAATAGTTGATTTTTAAGGTCGAGGCCCTTTTTCAGTCTGAAGACGGTTCACGAACCGAAGCCTATTCCTGTTCTCTGGAGAAGCTGGCTGATCAGCTGAGTAACACAAGCTTTTTGTGTCCATCTTCGGTTTAAATCAACATCTGCAGTTCCTTCCCACACATATGTTGTGATGTCCACGTTATCTGTGCCCCTTGTGATTTTATGAACCTCTTTCAGACACTGGTCCCTTCGCTCCACCTTATCCGGTCTTTCCACTCCCTCTGATCTGCATGAATTTCCCCCCGATGCTCCAATTCTCTCTCATATCTCAGCTGATTGAGTTAATCGTCTGACGTTAATTCCCCGAGTGTGTCAATAAGGGTGGGAGTCTTGAGAGTTGACGGAAATGTGTCGAGAGTGATCTGAGATTAGTATGAGTGAATGGGTGATGATCAGTGCGGAGTCTGTGGGTTGAAGGGCCAGTTTCCCTGCTCTATCCTCCTGTTTGCCATTCTATTAACTTATCTTATTTTATCCAGTGACTCCCTATAACTCAAACCCTTCACTCCTGGTAAAATCCTCCTGAATCTTACCTGGGCCAGATATGGACTGCCCACACCCTGAGTGCTATCCACACTCACCTGAGCAGGAGACTCCAGCGTACTCTCCGTGTGTGCAGTTATTCACCCCCCATGGCCCGGCAGGACACTGGTCGAGGGCAGGCTCTGTCCCGTTACACGTCACCCCATCCAGCCAGATGTTCCCAGTGGCCTCTCCGTAGGAGACAGCTGTTGTTACTGACCGGGCCGTCCCACAGTTCAACACCCTGCAGACCACGTTCCCCGCATTGATATCCCAGCTCCTGCCGCAGACGGTGCCCCAGGTGGAGTTATGATAGACCTCCACTCTCCCGGAGCACATGTTGTTCCCATTCACCAGACGGACGGGCACCGGACCTGCAACAGAGGGGGATGAGGTTGAAATTAGAGTCAAGTTCTCAAAACTCACCTCATAACTCTCCTTTAAACCTTTTCCTTCTCACCTTAAACCTGTGGAATTTGACAAATCCATCCCAGGAATAAAGATCTGACTGCCTCATAAATCTCCTTTAAACCTTCCCTGTCTTACCTGGGCCAGATATGGAGTGAGGTTAGATTCAGAATCAAGTCAACAATAGCTTCTGAGACAGGTGAAACGGGAGGTGAGACTGTGTAATATGACGTGGTGACAGGAGTGAGGGGAGTGGATTAGACAGGGTAGGATATTAATAGTTGAGGAAATTTCATATTGTTCCACCTAGTCACCCAACAACATCTGCGCTTCGAGAGAAAACACTCCACATTCATCCACATTCTCCATGTAACAAATACTCTTCATTGGAGGCAACATTCTCAACAACCTCTTGTTAACCTACACTATCCCTGTACATTAATGCCCCTGAGGGTCCAGCCATTTACTGTGTACTTCCCGAGTGCATTTGGTCTCTTGCAATGGATCACTTCGTTCTTGTACATTTAAGCTCCATCTGCCATTTCTCTGCTCTAATACCCAACTAATCTATATCCCACTGCATCCATTCACAACCTCCCTCACTGCCCACAACTTCATCTCAGTTTCATGTTGTCTTTATCTATAGATAACATCACTTTTGGTTTCAATGTCAAATTCCTGACCCGAGAATGGAAACCCACTCCTCAAGGAGAGACCATCCCCACCCACACTCACCTGAGCAGGAGACTTCAGCGAACTCTCCGTGTGTGCAATTATTCACCTTCCAAGGGCTGGCAGGACACTGGTCGAGGGCACGCTCTGTCCCGTTACACTTCACCCCCTCTAGCCAGATGTTCCCAGTGGCCACTCCGTTGGAGACAGCAGTTGTTACTAACCGGGCCGTCCCACAATTCAACACCCTGCAGACCACGTTCCCCGCTTTGATATCCCAGCTCTTGCCGCAGACGGTGCTCCAGGTGGAGTTATGATAGACCTCCACTCTCCCGGAGCACATGTTGTTCCCATTCACCAGATGGACGGGCACCGGTCCTGCAACAGAGGGGGGATAAAGTTAAATCTGCAGCAGGATTGCATGTGATTTTCAGCAGGGTAGCCAGCAGGTCGCTGCTACCCTGCTGGCCAAAGCTTTCTTATTCATTTATCTGTCCAGATGTCTTTTAAATGTTGCTTTTACTGCACCTGCCTCAATCACTTCCTCTGGCAGCTCTGTCCATGCACCCATTACCCTCTGTGTGTTACCTCTCAGGTTCCTATTAAATCTTTGCATTTTCACCTTCAACCTGTGCCCTCTATGTTGTCCCACTCTCATGCCCAGGGACATATATTGTAACTGACACTAAAAGCCAGAGTAACTCAGCGGGCAGACAGCATCTCTGGTGAGAAGGAACAGGTGATTTTTAAGGTCGAGACCTTTTTCAGTCGGAAGCCGGTTCACGTACCGAAACCATTTCCTGTTCTCTAGAGAGGCTGTCTGATCCGCTGAGTTACACAAGTTTTTGTGTCCATCTTTGGTTTAAATCAACATCTGCAGTCCCTTCCCACATATATGTTGTGATGTCCACGTTATCTGTGCCCCTTGTGATTTTACGAACCTCTTTCAGATCCTGGTCCGTTCACTCCAGCTTATCTGGTCTTCCCACTCCCTCTGATCTGCATGAATTTCCCCCCCGGATGCACCAATTCTCTCTCATATCTCAGCTAATTGAGTTAATCGTCTGGCGTTAATTCCCCGAGTGTGTCAATAAGGGTGGGAGTCTGGGGAGTTGACTGAAATGTGTGGAGAGTGATCTGAGATCTGAGATTAGTATGAGTGAATGGGTGATGATCAGTGCGGAGTCTGTGGGCTGAAGGGCCAGTTCCCCTGCTCTATCCTCCTGTTTAACTTCTATTATTATTCTCTTATTCTATCCAGTGACTCCCTATAACTCAAACCTTTCACTCCTGGTAAAATCCTCCTGAATCTTTTCAATAGACAATAGACAATAGGTGCGGGAGTAGGCCATTCAGCCCTTCGAGCCACCACCGCCATTCAATGTGATCATGGCTGATCATCCCCAATCAGTACCCCTTTCCTGCCTTCTCCCTATATCCCCTGCCTCCGCAATCTGTAAGAGCTCTATCTAGCTCTCTCTTGAAAGCATCCAGATAACCTGACTCCACCACAGGCTCACCACTCCCTGTGACAAAATGTGTTTATCGTCTCCGTTCTAAATGGCTGATTCCTTATTCTTAAACTGTGGCCCCTGGTTGTGGACTCCCCCAACATCGGGAACATATTTCCTGCCTCTAGCGTGTATAAACCCTTAACAATCTTATATGTTTCAATGAGATAGAAACATAGAAACATAGAAATTAGGTGCAGGAGTAGGCCATTCGGCCCTTCGTGCCTGCACCGCCATTCAATATGATCATGTCTGATCATCCAACTCAGTATCCCGTACCTGCCTTCTCTCCATACCCCCTGATCCCCTTAGCCACAAGGGCCACATCTAACTCCTCTTAAATATAGCCAATGAACTGGCCTCAACTACCCTCTGTGGCAGAGAGTTCCAGAGATTCACCACTCTCTGCGTGAAAAAAGTTCTTCTCATCTCGGTTTTTAAAGGATTTCTCCTTTATCCTTAAGCTGTGACCCCCTGTCCTGGACTTCCCTAACATCGGGAACAATCTTCCTGCATCTAGCCTGTCCAACCCCTTAAGAATTTTGTAAGTTTCTATAACATCCCCTCTCAATCTTCTAAATTCTAGAGATTATAAACCAAGTCTATCCAGTCTTTCTTCATAAGACAGTCCTGACATCCCAGGAATCAGTCTGGTGAACCGTCTCTGCGCTCCCTCTATGGCAATAATGTCCTTCCTCAGATTTGGAGACCAACACTGTACGCAATACTCCAGGTGTGGTCTCACCAAGACCCTGTACAACTGCAGTAGAACCTCTCTGCTCCTATACTCAAATCCTTTTGCAATGAAAGCTAACATACCATTCGCTTTCTTTACTGCGTGCTGCACCTGCATGCCTACCTTCAATGACTGGTGTACCATGACACCCAGGTCTCGCTGCATCTCCCCCTTTCCCAATCGGCCACCATTTAGATAATAGTCTGCTTTCCTGTTTTTGCCACCAAAATGGATAACCTCACATTTATCCACATTATACTGCATCTGCCAAACATTTGCCCACTCACCCAGCCTATCCAAGTCACCCTGCAGTCTCCTAGCATCCTCCTCACAGCTAACACTGCCCCCCAGCTTAGTGTCATCCGCAAACTTGGAGATATTGCCTTCAATTCCCTCATCCAGATCATTAATATATATTGTAAATAGCTGGGGTCCCAGTACTGAGCCTTGGGGTACCCCACTAGTCACTGCCTGCCATTGTGAAAAGGACCCGTTTACTCCTACTCTTTGCTTCCTGTTTGCCAGCCAGTTCTCTATCCACATCAATACTGAACCCCCAATGCCTTGTGCTTTAAGTTTGTGTACTAATCTCTTATGTTGGACCTTGTCGAAAGCCTTCTGGAAGTCCAGATACACCACATCCACTGGTTCTCCCCTATCCACGCTACTAGTTACATCCTCGAAAAATTCTATAAGATTCGTCAGACATGATTTACCTTTCGTAAATCCATGCTGACTTTGGCCAATGATTTCACCACTTTCCAAATGTGCTGCTATCCCATCTTTAATAACTGACTCTAGCAGTTTCCCCACTACCGATGTTAGACTAACTGGTCTGTAATTCCCCATTTTCTCTCTCCTCCCTTCTTAAAAAGTGGGGTTACGTTTGCTACCCACCAATCTTCAGGAACTACTCCAGAATCTAAAGAGTTTTGAAAGATTATTACTAATGCATCCACTATTTCTGGAGCTACTTCCTTAAGTACTCTGGGATGCAGCCTATCTGGCCCTGGGCATTTATCGGCCTTTAATCCATTCAATTTACCCAACACCACTTCCCGGCTAACCTGGATTTCACTCAATTCCTCCAACTCCTTTGTCCCGCGGTCCCCTGCTATTTCCGGAAAATTATTTATGTCTTCCTTAGTGAAGACGGAACCAAAGTAGTTATTCAATTGGTCCGCCATATCCTTGTTCCCCATGATCAACTCACCTGTTTCTGACTGCAAGGGACGTACATTTGTTTTAACTAATCTCTTTCTTTTTTCATATCTATAAAAACTTTTGCAGTCAGTTTTTATGTTCCCTGCCAGTTTTCTTTCATAATCTATTTTTCCTTTCCTAATTAAGCCCTTTGTCCTCCTCTGCTGGTCTTTGAATTTCTCCCAGACCTCCGGTATGCTGCTTTTTCTGGCTAATTTGTACGCATCATCCTTCGCTTTGATACTATCCCTGATTTCCCTTGTTATCCATGGACGTACTACCTTCCCTGATTTATTCTTTTGCCAAACTGGGATGAACAATTTTTGTAGTTCATCCATGCAGTCTTTAAATGTCTTCCATTGCATATCCACCGTCAACCCTTTTAGAATTAATTGCCAGTCAATCTTGGCCAATTCACGTCTCATACCCTCAAAGTTACCTTTCTTTAAGTTCAGAACCATTGGATGAAAGGATACCCTCTCATCCTTCTAAACTCCGGAGTGTACAAGCCCAGCTGCTCCATTCTCTCAGAATATGACAGTCCCGCTATCCTGGGAATTAACCTTGTAAACCTACGCTGCACTCCCTCAATAGCAAGAATATCCTTCCTCAAATTAGGCGATCAAAACTGTACACAATGCTCCAGGTGTGGTCTCACTAGGGCTCTGTACAACTGCAGAATTACCTCTTTGCTCCTATATTCGATTTGTCTTGTTATAAAGGCCAACATGCCACGGCCTGCTGTACCTGCATGCTTACTTCCATTGACCGATGTACAAGGACCACCAGATCCCGTTGTACTTCCGCTTTTCCCAACTTGATGTCATTTAGATAATAATCTGCCTTCCTGTTTTTGCTACCAAAGTGGATAACCTCACATTTATCCGCTTTAGACTTCATCTGCCATGCATCTGCCCACTCACCCAACCTGTCCAATCACCCTGCACTCATAGCATCCTCCTCACAATTCACACTGCCACCCAGCTTTGTGTCATCTGCAAATTTGCTAATGTTACTTTGAATCCCTTCATCCAAATCATTGATGTATATTGTAAATAGCTGCGGTCCCAGCACCGCGCCTTGCGGTACCCCACTAGTCACTGCCTCCCATTCTGAAAGGGACCTGTTAATCCCTACTCTTTGTTTCCTGTCTGCCAACCATTTCTCTATCCATGTCAGCACTCTACCCCAACACCATGTGCCCAAATTTTGCCCATTAATCTCCTTAGTGGGACCTTATCAAATCCTTTCTGAAAGTCGAGGTACACTATATCCACTGGCTCTCCCTTGTCCATTTTCCTAGTTACATCTTCATAAAATTCCAGAAGATTAGTCAAGCATGATTTCCCCTTCGTAAATCCATGCTGACTCGGACCGATCCCGTTACTGCTAACCAAATGTTCGGCTATCTCATCTTTTATAATTGACTCCAGCATCTTCCACACCATCGATGTCAGGCTAACTGGTCTATAATTCCCTGTTTTCTCTCTCTCGTCATTCTTAAAAAGTGGGATAACATTAGCTACCCTCCAATCCAGGAACTGACCTGAGTCAATAGAGCATTGGAAAATTCTCACCAATGCTTCCACGATTTCTAGAGCCACTTCCTTATCTACCCTGGGATGCAGACCAGCAGGCCCTGGGGATTTATCAGCCTTCAGACCCATCAGTCCACCCAACACCATTTCCTGCCTAATGTGGATTTCCTTCAGTTCCTCTGTCACCCCTTACCCTTTGGCCACTACTATATCAGGAAGATTGTTTGTCTCCTCCTTAGTGAAGACAGGTCCAAAGTACCTGTTCATCTGCCATTTCCTTGATCCCCATAATAAATTCACCTTTTTCGGTGTTTAAGGGTCCAACTTTGGTCTTAACTAATTGTTTCCTCTTCACATACCTAAAGAAGCTTTTACTATCCTGCATTATATTCTTGGCTAGCTTACCGTTGTACCTGATCTTTTCTCCCCGTATTGTCTTTTTGGTTATCTTCTGTTGTTCTTTAAACATTACCCAATCCTCTTGCTTCCCGCTCATCTCTGCTACGTTATACATCTTCGCTTTAATTTTTATACCGTCCCCGACGGCCTGATGTCAGCCATGGTCGTCCCTTTCTCCCCTTGAAATCTTTATTCCTCCCAGGAATGACTGATCCTGCACCTTCTGTATTATTCCAAGAAATACCTGTCATTTTTGTTCCACAGTCATCCCTGCTCGTGTATCTTTCCAGTCAACTTTGGCCAGCTCCTCCCTCATGGCCCCATAGTCCCCTTTATTCAACTATAACACTGACACCTCCGATGTACCCTTCTCCCTCTCCAATTGTAGATTAAACCTGACCATGTTATGGTCACTGCCTCCTAATGACTCATGAACCTCGAGGTCCTTTATCAAATATTAACACTAAATCCAGAATTGCCTTCTCCCTGGTAGGCTCCAATACAAGCTGTTCAAAGAATCCATCACAAAGGCACTCTGTGTCCCTTTCTTCGGGTCCAGTACCAACCTGATTTTCCCAGAATACCACGAGGTACCGGAAGCAGTCCAGAGATAACCACCCTAGAAGTCCGGCATTTCAGTCTACTTCCCAACTCTCTGAACTCATGTTGGAGAACCTCCTTCCTCATCTTCCCGATTTCATTTGTGCCTACGGGCACGACTACTGCTGGCTGTTCACCTTCTCTCTCTCTTGAGGATATTCTGAATTCGGTTCATGACATCCTGAACCTTGGTACCAGGGAGGCAACCGGCCATCCTCGTATCTCGTCTGCCTCCACAGAATCTCCCGTCCACTCCTCGGACAATGGAGTCACCCACCACTTGGGCTCTACCCGACGTCGGTCTCGCGGGTTGAGTCCCATCTCTAGGATTGGAGCCACCAACGTGTCCGCCGCTCGGACTGGATACATCGACTCCCCGGACAGTTCCCAAGAGGGCGTACCTGTTTTCTTTAGGCACAGCCACCCGAATCTACTGCAATCCATGATTTCCACCCTTCCTCTCCGTCACACACCTAGGTCCTTCCTGTATCCTCGGCATGACTACCTCACTCTCGTTTTCCCGGATGGCCCTGAGGTCATCCAGCTGCTTCTCCAGTGCCCCAACACGGTCCTTTAGGAGCTGAAGCTGGATGCACTTGTCATAGATGTAGCAGCCAGAGGATTCATCTGTGTCCCTGGGCTCCCACATTCTGCAAGCCTCACACTGTCTCATCTGCCCTGACATGTGCTCACCACGCTCCGTCCTCTCGAGCTTTATGCGTAGCGTCCTCTCCTCAGCCTACTCTCCTCAGCCTCCTCGCCAAAGACTCTCGAGCCAAAGACTCACACTTTACTCATAAGGCCGCTCCCTCACTGCCGCTCCCTCAGATCCATCTTGTTTATTTCCATGCTTATACGTTTTCTGCGCCCTTCGAACTACCAGACTACACACAATACATGACGTACATCGGAACAGGTCCATCGGCCCACAATGCCTGTGCATAAACATGATGTCAATATAAGCTATTCTCCTCTGCCTGCACATGGTCCATATTCTTATTCCCTCCATATCCATCTGCCTATCTAAAAGCCTCTTGGTGAACTTCTGCTCCCTCTCCAAAGCTTCCACGTTCTTCCTGTAATGGAGCGAACCAGAATATAACAGAATACTACAAAAGTGGTCAAACTAAAGCCTTTTAGAGCTACATTCAAACCTCCCACCTTTTCTAGTCAAAGCCCTGAATGATGAAGGCAATTGTGCCAAATGCTTTCTTCGCCACCCTGTCTGTATGTGTTGCTACTTTCAAGGAATCTAGTACTTGTAGCCCTAGGTCTCTCTGTCTACAAACTTTCCCAGGGCCCTGCAATTTACTCTGTAAATTGTTCTCTGCTTTAACTTCCCATAATGCATCAGTTTGCACTTGTCACAATTAAACTCTATCTGCCGGTCCTTGGCCCACTTTCCCAATGTAGTTTTAGCTTTAGTTTTAGAGTCAGCGAGGAAAAAGTGTTCTTCTTCATTCACTGATCTGAATCCATAAACATGCCTATATTTCATTAGAGGTGCACATGAAATAGACAAATGTAATCCCCTGCATTCTGGAGTTCTATAGTCACAGCAAGACAGTGAACCAAGCTGTAAATCAAGATGATAAGAATGGAGGGATGAGAGCACAAATATACAACTAAAGTTCAGTAGAAGGTTTGCATCCTTGCCTCACCACCCTCACTCACCTGAACAGGAGACTCCAGCCTCCTCACTGTGGTTGCAGTTATTCACCCCCCATGGGCTGGCATAACACTGGTCGAGGGCAGGCTCTGAACCGTTACACTTCAACCCATTCAGCCAGATGTTCCCAGTAGACTCTCCGTAGAATGCACCAGTTGTTACTAACCGGGCCGTCCCACAGTTTAACACCCTGCAGACCACGTTTCCCGCATTGATATCAAAGCTCCTGCTGCAGACGGTGCCCCAGGTGGAGTTATGATAGACCTCCACTCTCCCGGAGCACATGTTGTTCCCATTCACCAGACGGACGGGCACCGGACCTGCAACAGAGGGAGAATGAGCTTGAAATTAGAGTCAAGTTCTCAAAACTCTTCTTTAAACCTTCTCCTTCTCACCTTAAAACTGTGCCCTCTGGTATTGGACAAATCCATCCCTGGAATAAAGATCTGACTACCTCGTAAATCTCCTTTAAACCTTCCCTGTCTTACCTGGTCGAGATAGGGAATGAGGTTAGATTCAGAATCAAGTCAACAAATGTTTCTGAGACTGGTGAAAGGGGAGGGTGAGACTGTGTAATATGATGTGGTGCCAGGAGTGAGAGGGGAGTGTATTAGTCAGGGTGGGATATTAGTTGAGGAAATGTCATATTCTTCCACCTAGTCACCCATCAGCATCTGTGCTTCAGAAAAAACACTCCACCTTCATCCACAATCTCCAGTTAACAAATACTCTTCTTTGGAGGCAAGATCCTCAACAAGCTCTTGTTATCCTACACTATCCCTGTACATTAATGCCCCTGAGGGTCCTGCCATTAACTGTGTACTTCCTGAGTGCATTTGGTCTTTTGCAATGCATCCCTTCTTTCTTGTACATTTAAGCTCCATCTGCCATTTCTCTACTCTAATACCCAACTAATCTATATCCCGCAGCATCCGTTCACAACCTCCCTCACTGCCCACAACTTCATTTTCATGTTGTCTTTAATTATGGATAACATCACTTTCGGTTTCAATGTAAAATTCCTGAAAGGAGCAATGAATCCCACTCCTCAAGGAGGGACCATCCCCACCCACACTCACCTGAGCAAGAGACTTCCGCGTACTCTCCGTGTGTGCAATTGTTCACCCCCCATGGGCTGGCAGTACACTGGTCGAGGGCAGGCTCTGTCCCGTTACACTTCACCCCATCCAGCCAGATGTTCCCAGTGGCCTCTCCACTAGATACAGCAGTTGTTACTAACCGGGCCATCCCACAGTTCAACACCCTGCAGACCACGTTCCCCGCATTGATATCCCAGCTCCTGCCGCAGACGGTGCCCCAGGTAGAGTTCTGATAGACCTCCACTCTCCCGGAGCACATGTTGTTCCCATTCACCAGACGGACGGGCACCGGACCTGCAACAGAGGGGGATGAGGTTGAAATTAGAGTCAAGTTCTCAGAACTCACCTCATAACTCTCCTTTAATCCTTCTCCTTTTCACCTTAAACCTGTGCCCCCTGGAAATCGACAAATCCATCTCAGGAATAAAGATCTGACTACCTCTTAAATTTCCTTTAAACCATCCCTGTCTTACCTGGGCTAGATAGGGAATGAGGTTAGATTCAGAATCAAGTCGAGAAAAGCTTCTGAGACTGGTGAAAGGCGAGGTGAGACTGTGTAATATGACGTGGTGCCAGGAGTGAGAGGGGAATGGATTAGACAGAGTGGGACTTTAATAGTTGAGGACATTTCATATTCTTCCACCTAGTCACCCATCAGCATCTGCGCTTCAGAGAAAAAGCTACACATTCATCCACAATCTCCATGTAACAAATACTCTTCATTGGAGGCAACATCCTCAACAAGCTCTTGTTAACCTACGCTATCACTGTACATGACTGCTCCTGAGGGTCCAGCCATTTACTGTGTACTTCCCGGGTGTATTTGGTCTCTTGCAATTCATCACTTCGTTCTTGTACATTTAGGCTCCATCTGCCATTTCTCTGCTCTAATACCCAACTAATCTATAACCCGCAGCATCCATTCACAACCTCCCTCACAGCCCACAACTTCATCTCATTTTCATGTTATCTTTATTTATGGATAACATCACTTTCGGTTTCAATGTAAAATTCCTGATCCGAACAATGAAACCCACTGCTCAAGGAGGGACCATCCCCACCCACACTCACCTGAGCAGGAGACACCAGCGTACTCTCCGTGTGTGCAGTTATTCACCCTCCATGGGCTGGCAGGACACTGGTCGAGGGCAGGCTCTGTCCCGTTACAATTCACTCCATCCAGCCAGATGTTCCCAGTGGCCTCTCCGTAGAATGCAACTGTTGGTACTGACCGGGCCGTCCCACAGTTCAACACCCTGCAGACCATGTTCCCCGCATGGATATCCCAGCTCCTGCCGCAGACGGTGCCCCAGGTGGAGTTTTGATAGACCTCCACTCTCCCGGAGCACATGTTGTTCCCATTCACCAGACGGACGGGCACCGGCCCTGCAACAGAGGGGGATGAGGTTGAAATTAGAGTCAAGTTCTCAAAACTCACCTCATAACTCTCCTTTAAACCTTTTCCTTCTCACCTTAAACCTGTGGAATTTGACAAATCCATCCCAGGAATAAAGATCTGACTGCCTCATAAATCTCCTTTAAACCTTCCCTGTCTTACCTGGGCCAGATATGGAGTGAGGTTAGATTCAGAATCGTCAACAAAAGCTTCTGAGACTTGTGAAAGGGGAGGTGAGTGTGTAATATGACGTGGTGACAGGAGTGAGGGGAGTGGATTAGACAGGGTAGGATATTACTAGTTGAGGAAATTTCATATTGTTCCACCTAGTCACCCAACAACATCTGCGCTTCGGAGAAAACACTCCACATTCATCCACAATCTCCATGTAACAAATACTCTTCATTGGAGGCAACATTCTCAACAACCTCTTGTTAACCTACACTATCAATGTACATTAATTCCCCTGAGGGTCCTGCCATTTGCTGTGTACTTCCCGAGTGCATTTGGTCTCTTGCAATGGATCACTTCGTTCTTGCACATTTAAGCTCCATCTGCCATTTCTCTGCTCTAATACCCAACTAATCTATATCCCACTGCATCCATTCACAACCTCCCTCACTGCCCACAACTTCATCTCATTTTCATGTTGTCTTTATTTATGGATAACATCACTTTCGGTTTCAATGTAAAATTCCTGACCCGAGCATGAAAACCCACTCCTCAAGGAGGGACCATCCCCACCGACACTCACCTGAGCAGGAGACTTCAGCGTACTCTCCGTGTGTGCAATTATTCACCTTCCATGGGCTGGCAGGACACTGGTCGAGGGCAGGCTCTGTCCCGTTACACTTCACCCCCTCTAGCCAGATGTTCCCAGTGACCACTCCGTTGGAGACAGCAGTTGTTACTAACTGGGCTGGCCCACAGTTCAACACCCTGCAGACCACGTTCCCCGCTTTGATATCCCAGCTCTTGCCGCAGACGGTGCTCCAGGTGGAGTTATGATAGACCTCCACTCTCCCGGAGCACATGTTGTTCCCATTCACCAGACGGACGGGCACCGGTCCTGCAACAGAGGGGGGATAAAGTTAAATCTGCAGCAGGATTGCATGTGATTTTCAGCAGGGTAGCCAGCAGGTCGCTGCTACCCTGCTGGCCAAAGCTTTCTTGTTCATTTATCTGTCCAGATGTCTTTTAAATGTTGCTTTTACTGCACCTGCCTCAATCACTTCCTCTGGCAGCTCTGTCCATGCACCCATTACCCTCTGTGTGTTACGTCTCAGGTTCCTATTAAATCTTTGCATTTTCACCTTCAACCTGTGCCCTCTATGTCGTCCCACTCTCATGCCCAGGGACATATATTGTGACTGACACCAAAAGCCAGAGTAACTCAGCGGGCAGACAGCATCTCTGGTGAGAAGGAACAGGTGATTTTTAAGGTCGAGACCCTTTTTCAGTCGGAAGCCGGATCACGAACGGAAACCATTTCCTGTTCTCTAGAGAGGCTGTCTGATCCGCTGAGTTACACAAGTTTTTGTGTCCATCTTCGGTTTAAATCAACATCGGCAGTCCCTTCCTACATATATGTTGTGATGTCCACGTTATCTGTACCCCTTGTGATTTTATGAACCTCTTTCAGATCCTGGTCCGTTCACTCCAGCTTATCTGGTCTTCCCACTCCCTCTGATCTGCATGAATTTCCCCCCCGGATGCACCAATTCTCTCTCATATCTCAGCTAATTGAGTTAATCGTCTGGCGTTAATTCCCCGAGTGTGTCAATAAGGGTGGGAGTCTGGGGAGTTGACGGAAATGTGTGGTGAGTGATCTGAGATCTGAGATTAGTATGAGTGAATGGGTGATGATCAGTGCGGAGTCTGTGGGCTGAAGGGCCAGTTTCTCTGCTCTATCCTCCTGTTTACCTCCTATTATTATTCTCTTATTCTATCCAGTGACTCCCTATAACTCAAACCCTTCACTCCTGGTAAAATCCTCCTGAATCTTTTCAATAGACAATAGACAATAGGTGCGGGAGTAGGCCATTCAGCCCTTCGAGCCACCACCACCATTCAATGTGATCATGGCCGATCATCCCCAATCAGTACCCCTTTCCTGCCTTCTCCCTATATCCCCTGACTCCGCAATCTTTAAGAGCCCTATCTAGCTCTCTCTTGAAAGCATCCAGATAACCTGACTCCACCACAGGCTCACCACTCTCTGTGAGAAAATGTGTTTATCGTCTCCGTTCTAAATGGCTGACTCCTTATTCTTAAACTGTGGCCCCTGGTTGTGGACTCCCCCAACATCGGGAACATATTTCCTGCCTCTAGCGTGTATAAACCCTTAACAATCTTATATGTTTCAATGAGATACCCTCTCATCCTTCTAAACTCCGGAGTGTACAAGCCCAGCTGCTCCATTCTCTCAGAATATGACAGTCCCGCTATCCTGGGAATTAACTTTGTAAACCTACGGTGCACTCCCTCAATAGCAAGAATATCCTTCCTCAAATTAGGCGATCAAAACTGTACACAATGCTCCAGGTGTGGTCTCACTAGGGCTCTGTACAACTGCAGAATGACCTCTTTGCTCCTATATTCGATTCGTCTTGTTATAAAGGCCAACATGCCACGGCCTGCTGTACCTGCATGCTTACTTTCATTGACCGATGTACAAGGACCACCAGATCCCGTTGTATTTCCGCTTTTCCCAACTTGATGTCATTTAGATAATAATCTGCCTTCCTGTTACTGCTACCAAAGTGGATAACCTCACATTTATCCGCTTTAGACTTCATCTGCCATGCATCTGCCCACTCCCCCAACCCGTCCAATCACCCTGCACTCATAGCATCCTCCTCACAATTCACACTGCCACCCAGCTTTGTGTCATCTGCAAATTTGCTAATGTTACTTTGAATCCCTTCATCCAAATCATTGATGTATATTGTAAATAGCTGCGGTCCCAGCACTGCGCCTTGCGGTACCCCACTAGCCACTGCCTCCCATTCGGAAAGGGACCTGTTAATCCCTACTCTTTGTTTCCTGTCTGCCAACCACTTCTCTATCCATGTCAGCACTCTACCCCCAACACCATGTGCCCAAATTTTGCCCATTAATCTCCTTAGTGGGACCTTATCAAATCCTTTCTGAAAGTCTACGTACACTACATCCACTGGCTCTCCCTTGTCCATTTTCCTAGTTACATCTTCATAAAATTCCAGAAGATTAGTCAAGCATGATTTCCCCTTCGTAAATCCATGCTGACTCGGACCGATCCCGTTACTGCTAACCAAATGTTCGGCTATCTCATCTTTTATAATTGACTCCAGCATCTTCCACACCATCGATGTCAGGCTAACTGGTCTATAATTCCCTGTTTTCTCTCTCTCGTCATTCTTAAAAAGTGGGATAACATTAGCTACCCTCCAATCCAGGAACTGATCCTGAGTCAATAGAACATTGGAAAATTCTCACCAATGCTTCCACGATTTTTCTAGAGCCACTTCCTTATCTACCCTGGGATGGAGACCAGCAGGCCCTGGGGATTTATCAGCCTTCAGACCCATCAGTCCACCCAACACCATTTCCTGCCTAATGTGGATTTCCTTCAGTTCCTCTGTCACCCCAGACCCTTTGGCCACTACTATATCAGGAAGATTGTTTGTCTCCTCCTTAGTGAAGACAGATCCAAAGTACCTGTTCATCTGCCATTTCCTTGATCCCCATAATAAATTCACCTTTTTTCGGTCTTTAAGGGTCCAACTTTGGTCTTAACTAATTGTTTCCTCTTCACATACCTAAAGAAGCTTTTACTATCCTGCTTTATATTCTTGGCTAGCTTACCTTCGTACCTCATCTTTTCTCCCCGTATTGTCTTTTTGGTTATCTTCTGTTGTTCTTTAAACATTACCCAATCCTCTTGCTTCCCGCTCATCTCTGCTACGTTATACATCTTCGCTTTAATTTTTATACCGTCCCCGACGTCCCTTGTCAGCCATGGTCGTCCCTTTCTCCCCTTGAAATCTTTATTCCTCTCAGGAATGACTGATCCTGCACCTTCTGTATTATTCCAAGAAATACCTGTCATTTTTGTTCCACTGTCATCCCTGCTAGTGTATCTTTCCAGTCAACTTTGGCCAGCTCCTCCCTCATGGCCCCATAGTCCCCTTTATTCAACTGTAACACTGACACCTCCGATGTACCCTTCTCCCTCTCCAAATGTAGATTAAACCTGACCATGTTATGGTCACTGCCTCCTAATGACTTATGAACCTCGAGGTCCTTTATCAAATCCGGTTCATTACATAACACTAAATCCAGAATTGCCTTCTCCCTGGTAGGCTCCAATACAAGCTGTTCAAAGAATCCATCACAAAGGCACTCTGTGTCCCTTTCTTCGGGTCCAGTACCAACCTGATTTTCCCGGAATACCACGAGGTATCGGAAGCAGTCCAGAGATAACCACCCTAGAAGTCTGGCATTTCAGTCTACTTCCCAACTCTCTGAACTCATGTTGGAGAACCTCCTTCCTCTTCTTCCCAATTTCATTTGTGCTTACGTGCACGACTACTGCTGGCTGTTCACCTTCTCTCTCTATCGAGGATATTCTGAATTCGGTTCATGACATCCTGAACCTTGGTACCAGGGAGGCAACAGACCATCCTCGTATCTCGTCTGCCTCCACAGAATCTCCCGTCCACTCCTCGGACAATGGAGTCACCCACCACTTGGGCTCTGCCCGACGTCGGTCTCGCCGGTCGAGTCCCATCTCTAGGATTGGAGCCACCAACGTGTCCGCCGCTCGGACTGGATACATCGACTCCCCGGACAGTTCACAAGAGGGCGTACCTGTTTTCTTTAGGCACAGCCACCCGAGTCTACTGCACTCCATGATTTCCACCCTTCCTCTCCGACACACACCTTGGTCCTTCCTGTATCCTCGGCATGACTACCTCACTCTCGTTTTCTGGAATGGCCCCGAGGTCATCCAGCAGCTTCCCCAGTGCCCCAACACGGTCCTTTAGGAGCTGAAGCTGGATGCACTTGTCATAGATGTAGCAGCCAGAGGATTCATCTGTGTCCCTGGGCTCCCACATTCTGCAAGCCTCACACTGTCTCATCTGCCCTGACATGTGCTCACCACGCTCCGTCCTCTCGAGCTTTATGCGTAGCGTCCTCAACTCAGCCTACTCTCCTCAGCCTCCTCGCCGAAGACTATCGAGCCAAAGACTCACACTTTACTCATAAGGCCGCTCCCTCACTGCCGCTCCCTCAGATCCATCTTGTTTATTTCCATGCTTATACGTTTCATGCACCCTTCGAACTACCAGACTACACACAATACATGACGTACATCGGAACAGGTCCATCGGCCCACAATGCCTGTGCACAAACGTGATGTCAATATAAGCTATTCTCCTCTGCCTGCACATGGTCCATATTCTTATTCCCTCCATATCCATCTGCCTATCTAAAACCCTCTTGGTGAACTTCTGCTCCCTCTCCAAAGCTTCCACGTCCTTCCTGTAATGGAGCGATCCTGGATATAACAGAATACTACAAAAGTGGTCAAACTAAAGCCTTTTAGAGCTACATTCAAAACCTCCCACCTTTTCTAGTCAAAGCCCTGAATGATGAAGGCAATTGTGCCAAATGCTTTCTTCGCCACCCTGTCTGTATGTGTTGCTACTTTCAAGGAATCTAGTACTTGTAGCCCTAGGTCTCTCTGTCTACAAACTTTCCCAGGGCCCTGCAATTTACTCTGTAAATTGTTCTCTGCTTTAACTTCCCATAATGCATCAGTTTGCACTTGTCACAATTAAACTCTATCTGCCGGTCCTTGGCCCACTTTCCCAATGTAGTTTTAGCTTTAGTTTTAGAGTCAGCGAGGAAAAAGTGTTCTTCTTCATTCACTGATCTGAATCCATAAACATGCCTATATTTCATTAGAGGCGCACATGAAATAGACAAATGTAATCCCCTGCATTCTGGAGTTCTATAGTCACAGCAAGACAGTGAACCAAGCTGTAAATCAAGATGACAAGAATGGAGGGATGAGAGCACAAATATACAACTAAAGTTCAGTAGAAGGTTTGCAACCTTGCCTCACCACTTTCACTCACCTGAACAGGAGACTCCAGCCTCCTCACTGTGGTTGCAGTTATTCACCCCCCATGGGCTGGCATAACACTGGTCGAGGGCAGGCTCTGAACCGTTACACTTCAACCCATTCAGCCCGATGTTCCCAGTAGACTCTCCGTAGAATGCACCAGTTGTTACTAACCGGGCCGTCCCACAGTTTAACACCCTGCAGACCACGTTTCCCGCATTGATATCAAAGCTCCTGCTGCAGAGGGTGCCCCAGGTGGAGTTATGATAGACCTCCACTCTCCCGGAGCACATGTTGTTCCCATTCACCAGACGGACGGGCACCGGACCTGCAACAGAGGGAGAATGAGCTTGAAATTAGAGTCAAGTTCTCAAAACTCTTCTTTAAACCTTCTCCTTCTCACCTTAAAACTGTGCCCTCTGGTATTGGACAAATCCATCCCTGGAATAAAGATCTGAGTACCTCGTAAATCTCCTTTAAACCTTCCCTGTCTTACCTGGGCCAGATAGGGAATGAGGTTAGATTCAGAATCAAGTCAACAAATGTTTCTGAGACTGGTGAAAGGGGAGGGTGAGACTGTGTAATATGATGTGGTGCCAGGAGTGAGAGGGGAGTGTATTAGTCAGGGTGGGATATTAGTTGAGGAAATGTCATATTCTTCCACCTAGTCACCCATCAGCATCTGTGCTTCAGAGAAAACACTCCACCTTCATCCACAATCTCCAGTTAACAAATACTCTTCTTTGGAGGCAACATCCTCAACAAGCTCTGGTTATCCTACACTATCCCTGTACATTAATCCCCTGAGGGTCCTGCCATTAACTGTGTACTTCCTGAGTGCATTTGGTCTTTTGCAATGCATCCCTTCGTTCTTGTACATTTAAGCTCCATCTGCCATTTCTCTGCTCTAATACCCAACTTCCCATAATGCATCAGTTTGCACTTGTCACAATTAAACTCCATCTGCCGGTCCTTGGCCCACTTTCCCAATGTATATCCCACTGCATCCGTTCACAACCTCCCTCACTGCCCACAACTTCATTTTTATGTTGTCTTTATTTATGGATAACATCACTTTCGGTTTCAATGTAAAATTCCTGACCGGAGCAATGAAACCCACTCCTCAAGGAGGGACCAGCCCCACCCACACTCACCTGAGCAGGAGACTTCAGCGTACTCTCCGTGTGTGCAATTATTCACCCTCCATGGGCTGGCAGGACACTGGTCGAGGGCAGGCTCTGTCCCGTTACACTTCACCCCATCCAGCCAGATGTTCCCAGTGGCCTCTCCGTTAGATACAGCAGTTGTTACTAACCGGGCTGGCCCACAGTTCAACACCCTGCAGACCACGTTCCCCGCATTGATATCCCAGCTCCTGCCGCAGACGGTGCCCCAGGTAGAGTTATGATAGACCTCCACTCTCCCGGAGCACATGTTGTTCCCATTCACCAGACGGACGGGCACCGGACCTGCAACAGAGGGGAATGAGGTTGAAATTAGAGTCAAGATCTCAGAACTCACCTCATAACTCTCCTTTAATCCTTCTCCTTCTCACCTTAAACATGTACCCCCTGGAAATCGACAAATCCATCTCAGGAATAAAGATCTGGCTACCTCTTAAATTTCCTTTAAACCATCCCTGTCTTACCTCGGCAAGATAGGGAATGAGGTTAGATTCAGAATCAAGTCAAGAAAAGCTTCTGAGACTGGTGAAAGGCGAGGTGAGACTGTAATATGACGTGGTGCCAGGAGTGAGAGGGGAATGGATTAGACAGAGTGGGACTTTAATAGTTGAGGACATTTCATATTCTTCCACCTAGTCACCCATCAGCATCTGCGCTTCAGAGAAAAAGCTACACATTCATCCACAATCTCCATGTAACAAATACTCTTCATTGGAGGCAACATCCTCAACAAGCTCTTGTTAACCCACGCTATCACTGTATATGACTGCTCCTGAGGGTCCTGCCATTTACTGTGTACTTCCCGGGTGTATTTGGTCTCTTGCAATGCATCACTTCGTTCTTGTACATTTATGCTCCATCTGCCATTTCTCTGCTCTAATACCCAACTAATCTATATCCCGCAGCATCCGTTCACAACCTCCCTCACTGCCCACAACTTCATTTTCATGTTGTCTTTATCTATGGATAACATCACTTTGAGTTTCAATGTAAAATTCCTCAAGGAGGGACCATCCCCACCCACACTCACCTGAGCAGTAGACTTCAGCGTACTCTCCGTGTGTGCAGTTATTCACCCCCCATGGGCTGGCAGGACACTGGTCAAGGGCAGGCTCTGTCCCGTTACACGTCACTTCATCCAGCCAGATGTTCCCAGTGGCCTCTCCGTAGGAGACAGCTGTTGGTACTGACCGGGCCGTCCCACAGTTCAACACCCTGCAGATCACATTCCCCGCATTGATATCCCAGCTCCTGTTGCAGACGGTGCCCCAGGTGGAGTTATGATAGACCTCCACTCTCCCGGAGCACATGTTGTTCCCATTCACCAGACGGACGGGCAGCAGATCTGCAACATAGGGGGGATGAGGTTAAATCTGCTGCAAGATTGCATGTAACCAGCAGGTCGCTCTCCGCTCCTCACAGCGCAGGTGACAGGCGGATGCTGCACAGCCACTCGAGAGCAAGACCACCCTACAAAACCCGAGTCTTCCACAAACCTCGACTACCACCCCCAACAGACTCTGTGTCGCACTGCACAGGAGAAGGCCCTTCAGCTTGTGTTCGAGGGCTAAATAATTCACAATCTATACTTGGTGTACAGAACCCAAAGTGTGTTTATTACAAGCCTAACATGGCTGCTGCAAAACCCCTGTAGATCTCCCAGGGACCCACCTTAGGAAACATTCATCTCGAGGCAGAGCCCTCTAGTGGTGACTCTAGGACACAACACATTTCCCTCCTTATAAACGAAAGTTCTTGGTAAGTGGGTAAGTCCCGTTACCCACCAAAATATGTCCATATGCAATCAGTCCAACATAACAGCTCGGTGCACATAACGCTTAAGGCTTCACAGCTGATAATCCTACAGATTTTGAAGTCTCCTCTGTCGCTGAGAGCGTTGAGCGGGAATAGACTGCTCTGCTGTGTGCTCTGCTGTATGCTGACCACAATTACTGTCTTGATTGGATATTGGGAAAGGAAAAGTGTCCAATTCGTCTTCTTCCTGTCCCTGTCTAGTTGCAATTAGACGCCTCGTGTTCCATCTGGTGTTATCTTGGAGGAGGTACGCGTTCTCGCCGAATCTCCGTTTCAACTGTATCGGCTTGGAGAGGGCAGTTGCAAGCTTATGTTGTCTGTTAGGGCTGCTGATTCGTACCCAGTGTTGAATGTCGTAGCTCGCGAGGAAAGTGGAGAACTGTTCAAATATGAACTGAGGGCCGTTGTCCGTCGTTTTGACCTCCTGCAGTTCCAACTTAGTGAACAGCTTTTCGAGGATCATGATGATCGATCTTGTCGTGACTGAGAAAGTAGTTGCGATCTCAGGCCACTTGCTGTGGAGATCGTGTACTACAAGTAGAAACCGCTGGCTTCTTGGCGCAGCTTGCACCTCTCCAAAGATATCGAGTTGCAAGTGCCTCCATGGTTTGTCCGGCCATGGGATTGGCTGAAGAGGGGCAGGACATGGTCTTGTTTCTTTCTCACTAATTGTGCATGCTTCACAATTTTTTACGAAATCTTCTACGCGATCTTCTACTGCCATCTCCTTCGGCTAGTCTGTCCTGAGATATTGGCAGATGATTTGCAGTGTGCGGTTTCAGCTCTCCCTAACAAGATTAGCCTTCTCGTGCAAAATTACCGCAAGAACGTATTTGTCGATGTCGCTTAAAGCGTCGCTATCGCTTGTGCTTGCGGGTGCCGCCGTTGAGACGCAACTGAGCATGTCTGCGATGCGATTGTGTGAACCTGCGAGGTATTCTACTTTGAAGTTGTACTGGTGAAGGCGATCGGAACATCTGTAGATCCTGAGCAGACGGTGTCCTGAGCTTGACGTGTCCAACAACGTAGTTAGCGTTAGGTGATCTGTACGGAGAGTGAATGGTCTCCTGTATAGGTATACGTGCCAGTATTCACACGCTTAGATGCACGCTAATGCTTCGCGTTCCCCGATGGAGTACTTGCGTCATGTGGCAGTCAAGGGATGGGACACAAATGCGATCGGTCGTTCGCTCCCAACGATACTCTACAAGAACACTGCTCCGATCGCTATATCGGAAGCATCTGTTCTGACGTACGTTTCCGCACTTGGGGCGAAGTGTGTGAGAATAGGCGGAGATGCTATTTTGTCTTTCAGCGTGTTGAACGCGAAGTCCAGCTCATCAGTCCTTTCCCACTGTGTGTCCTTCGGTAACAGCTTCTGTAGCGGTTCTGCGATCTGCGCGTACTGCAGCACAAACTTGCGGTAGAAGTTGGTGGTGCCTAGAAATGATGCTAACTCTTTCATGTTAGTTGGGGCAGGGATCACGCTAATGACTTGGACATTGTCCTGAGTAGGCTCAACTCCAGATGCTGTCACTCTGTACCCAAGAAAGTCAATCTCGGATGCTGTAAATGTGCATTTTACTGCGTTGAACGTCAAGTTGTGTAGCGCGAGACGAGCTAACACTGCATGCAGTCGTCGGTCGTGTTCCTCTTTGTCGCTTCCATGGACCACGACATCATCGAGGAGATTGAGTGCTCTGTCAATGCCTGTCAGAACTGATGCCACGTTTTTATGAAATGCGCTGGGCGCTGAGCACAGTCCATACGGCATCCTACGGTACTGAAATACTCCTTCATGTGTAATGAATGCTGACAAATGCCGACTGCATTCTGCTAGTGGTACCTGAAGGTAGCTTTGGTGCATGTCCAGTTTTGCGAACACCATTGAACCGTGGAACGATGCAGCTAGCTCTTGTATTGTTGGCAGAGGGTATTTGTCTGAAATAATGGCTTTGTTGACCGCTTTGAGATCGATGCACAGCCTGAGTTCACCGTTCTTGCGTTGTGCGATGACCAGATTCGATATCCAAGGGGATGAATCGTTGCGCTCAATGATACCATCCTTTTCGAGTCGTTTCAGTTCTGTTGAGATTTCCACGCGAACGGAAAATGGTAGACGTTGTGAAACGGGCCGGACTGATGTGTTTACACGACGTGCGTGGCAGTACCCTTTAACTATCCCAAAACCCGAGAAAAGAGAGGGGGTACACATGTCCATGGTCTGCGTCACTGATCACATTGATGTTCATGCTGGTTGAATCCCTGAAGCTTGAACACTAGTTGGTCAAACAAATTGACTCCCATCAGACTCTTTCCTTCTGCGATGTAGAATGTGAAGCTATCAAGCTTAACTCCTTTGTAGCAAACAGGAATGGTCACTAGCCCTCTTGTGGGTAGTGTTAAAACATCATAAGCGTGAAGAGTGTCCCTCAGGGAAGTAAGTGGGTAAACCAAAAAGTACCTTTTGTAGAGGTCAACGCTCAAAATTAAAACCTTTGCCCCCACATCTATGAGGAGCCAGACCGAGGTCCAGTGATCTCGACCTTGCAGTCTTTGAAAGTCCCTGCTGACCGAACATCCTGGTCAGCGCTGTCCTTTATGGAATATACATCGTGTCCACCCGGAGATGCATCATCTACTTGGCAGACCGATGACGCCTTCTCCTTTGATGACCGGCATACTTTCTCTAAATGATTTAGCTTTGAGTACGCGTTGCATCGTTTACCGTACGCTGGACATTCCCCGGGAGCGTGTGTCCGGCCACAATTCGGACACTGCTTGTTTGAGCGACCGTGTCTTGGTTGCCTCTGAATGTCCTGCACTGGTGCTGTGTTCATCTGACAGGATGCAGGACTAAATGCTCCCTCCGAGCATGCCATCTGCTGTTGTTTGAGCACCTCGACGTTATGCATGGCACTTTCAGTTTGCACAGCTAACGCTTGTGCCTTTTCGAGTGTGAGAGCATCATCCTCCGTGAGAAGGCGCTCTCTAATCCGCTGGACCAAAGTCTTTTCGATCAGCTGGTCTCTCACCAGCACATCCGTCAGTGCTCCAAAATTGCACTTTGCAGGCAGTGCTATCAATGCAGTTCGCCCTGTCCCTGTGACCGCTGGCGAAACCGGTATCATTCTATCAGCACACGAAATATTTGCCCAGTGCGTTAACAGCAGTACTGTACTCACTCTGTCGAGCAGCGCGAAGATTCGCTGTCCCTCCGTTCCGAGGCAATGCAGCAGAATCGCTCTGTGGCGAATGTCCAAAATGGCCGCCCCGTCCAGGCCACTTGCGATCAGGTAAGTCTTGAAACATTCATACCAGCATATCCATGGTACTGGAGGCTCTCCTCGAGTTTCCAAGAATGGAGATGGTGCAGCGAGTGTTAAACCAGCCATCCTCGTCGCCAGATGTTGTGTTCGAGGGCTAAATAATTCACAATCTACACTTGGTGTACAAACCCGAAGTGTGTTTATTACAAGCCTAACATGGCTGCTGCAAAACCCCTGCACATCTCCCAGGGACCCACCTTAGGAAACATTCATCTCGAGGCAGAGCCCTCTAGTGGTGACTCTAGGACACAACACAGCTCAAGTCACCCAACAGACCAAGATGCTCCCTCTACGCCAGTCCCTTTCCCTGAATTCTGTCCATATCCCTGCAAAGCTTTACTATTCATTTATCTGTCCAAATGTCTTTTAAATGTTGCTTTTGTTGCACCTGCCTCAACCACTTCCTCTGGCAGCTCTGTCCATGCACCCACTACCCTCTGTGTGTTACGTCTCAGGTTCCTATTAAGTCTTTTCCCTTTCACCTCCAACCTGTGCCCTCTATGTCATCCCACTCTCATGACCTGGGGCATATATTTGTGATCGACTCAAAAACCCAGAATAACTGAGCGAGCAGACAGCATCTCTGGTGAGAAGGAACAGGTGATTTTTAAGGTCGAGGCCCTTTTTCAGTCAGAAGACGGTTCACGAACCGAAGCCTATTCCTGTTCTCTGGAGAGACTGTCTGATCCGCTGAGTTACACAAGCTTTTTGTGTCCATCTTCGGTTTAAATCAACATCTGCAGTTCCTTCCCACACATATGTTGTGATGTCCATGTTATCTGGGCCCCTTGTGATTTTATGAACCTCTTTCAGACCCTAGTCCCTTCGCTCCAGATTATCCGGACTTTCCACTCCCTCTGATCTGCATGAATTTCCCCCCGGATGCTCCAATTCTCTCTCATATCTCAGCTAATTGAGTTAATTGTCTGCCGTTAATTTCCCGAGTGTGTCAATAAGGGTGGGAGTCTGGGGAGTTGACGGGAATGTGTGAAGAGTGATCTGAGATTAGTATGAGTGAATGGGTGATGATCAGTGCAGAGTCGGTGGGCTGAAGGGCCAGTTGCCCTGCTCTATCCTCCTGTTTGCCATCTATTAACTTCTCTTATTTTATCCAGTGTCTCCCTATACCTCAAACCCTTGTAAATCCTTGTAAAATCCTCCTGAATCTTTTCTGCACACTTTGAACTACCAGACAACACACAATACATGACGTACATCAGAACAGGTCCATCGGCCCACAATGCCTGTGCCCAAATGTGATGTCAAGATAAGCTATTCTCCGCTGCCTGCACATGGTCCATATTCTTATTCCCTCCATATTCATCTGCCTATCTAAAAGCCTCTTGGTGAACTTTTGCTCCCTCTCCAAAGCGTCCACGTCTTTCCTGTAATGGAGCGAACCAGAATATAACAGAATACTACAAAACTGTTCAAACTAAAGCCTTATAGAGCTACATTCAGACCTCCCACCTTCTCTAGTCAAAGCCCTGACCAATGAAGGCAATTATGCCAAATGCCTTCTTCGCCACCCTGTCTGTCTGTGTTGCTACTTTCAAGGAATCGAGTACTTGTAGCCCTAGGTCTCTGTGTCTACAAACATTCCCAGGGCCCTGCAATTTACTCTGTAAATTGTTCTCTGCTTTACCTTCCCATAATGCATCAGTTTGCGCTTGTCACAATTAAACTCCATCTGCCGGTCCTTGGCCCACTTTCCCAATGTAGTTTTAGTTTTTAGTTTTAGAGATACAGCAAGGAAAAAGGTCCTTCAGTCCACTGTCCACATCTCCAGCGATTGCCTATACAATAGTCCTGTTCTACACACTAGAAGCCAATTAACCTACAAACCTGCATGTATTTGGAGTGTGTGAGGAAACTAGAACACCCGGAGAAAACCCACGTGATCACATGGAGAACGTGCAAACTCCGTACAGACAGCACTTGTAGTCATATCACTGAAAAGAATGATATACGGGGCTTGTTCTTTTTCACACAGGGTGCCTGGCACGCAATGCCAGATGTGGTGGTGGAGGCAGATGCTAAAGTGACATTTAAAAGACATAAGCCGTTGCTTTTAAACTTTGTTTCGGATTTATTTTTAATAAAGATAGTGGTTTGTAATCTGAATTGTTCTTCTTCATTCACTGATCTGAATCCTTAAACATGCCTATATTTCATTAGAGGCGCACATGAAAAAGACAAATGTAATCCCCTACATTCTGGAGTTCTATAGTCACAGCAAGACAGTGAAACAAGCAGCAAACCAAGATGATAAGTCTGGAGGGATGAGAGCACAAATATACAACAAAAGTTCTGTAGAAGGTTTGCAACCTTGCCTCACCACCCACACTCCACTGAACTGGAGACTCCAGCATTTATAGACAGGGTGGGATATTAATAGTTGGGGAAATTTCATATTGCCCCAGAATATGAAATTTCTAAGCCGAGAGTGAGTGAGTCCAGTAGCCGGGAATGAGTGAGTCCAGAACGCGGGAATGAGTAAGTCCAGAAGCCAGGGGCACTCTTCCCCCCCCCCCCCCCCTCCCCCCCCCTCCCCCCCCCCCCCAGCCCCCCCCCCCCCCAGTCTGAAGCTGACCCCTCACTCAGCTACAGAATGCTCTCTCCAGCCCCCACCAGAAACCACCCCGTCCCCAGCTGCAGGACTAGCCCAAGAACAGTCCATTCTGCCCACAGTGTGCATACTAGCCTTCCAGAGGCCACTCCCTTCAACCCACAACACCCACATTAGCCGTCCAGAAATAAACCCCTCTGTCCCCAACATGAAGGCCTCCCCTTCCGCTGCTGCAGGATGCGACCTCCCACCGACCCCCGCCTGAAGCCCACTCTGCTGAGAGAGTACCAGCCCCACCCACACTCACCTGAGCAGGAGACTACAGCGTACTCTCCGCGTGTGCAGTGATTCACACCCCATGGGCTGGCAGGACACTGGTCGAGGGCAGGCTCTGTCCCATTACACTTCACCCCATCCAGCCAGATGTTCCCAGTGGCCTCTCCGTAGGACACAGCTGTTGTTACTGACCGGGCCGGCCCACAGTTCAACACCCTGCAGACCACGTTCCCCGCATTGATATCCCAGCTCCTGCCGCAGACGATGCCCCAGGTGGAGTTATGATAGACCTCCACTCTCCCGGAGCACATGTTGTTCCCATTCACCAGACGGACAGGCACCGGCCCTGCAACAAAGGGGGGATGAGGATGAAATTAGACATAACTTCTCAAATGGTGCTGAGAATTAACAAAGTGACAGTTTCGACTGTGTAATATGACGATGCTGGCAGTGAGAGGTGAGTGGGACAGATAATGGTCGAGGAAACGTCATTCACTTCTATCTGGTAACACCTCAGCCTCCGGTGATCTGGAGAAAACACTCTGAATTTCCCCACAATATCCTAATAGCTAATATTCTCTATTCAAGTCAACATCTTGAAACTTTTGTTAACCATATATATAACTATGAATCTATCCTGTAATGGGACAAACTACAGACAATTCTCCAAATGTCATCTCACCAAAGTTTTATACAACTGCCAATGACGTCCCATCATTCATATTCATTACCCTGACCCATTGAGGCAATCACACCGTATGCTTACAATGACATCCTATCTACTTCTGTGTCACTTTCAATGAAGTATGGACTTTCCACCATGAATTATGAAAGGGAAAGATTCCCAGTGGCCTCTCCGTAGGAGACAAATTGGAAAAATAAGGCTGGAGTTAACGGAATAAAGAGTAGAGGAATAGTTGAGAAAGACACCAGGATTAAATGGACAGGAAGCTCACAAAGGGATAGGAGAGTATGGCCAAGAGAAATAGGAATCGATGTGAAAGGCAAGGTGTATAATGGATAAAAAAGTATTATATATGAATGCACAACGTATAAGAAAGTTAGTTAGAGATTAGTTGATATGACATTGTGTGGATTACAGAAACATGGCTGCAGGAGGATCGGGACTGGGAACTGAATATTCAGGGTTGTATGTCCTATAGAAAGGACTGGCAGATGGGCAGAGGTGGGGTAGTTCTGTTGGTGACGGATGAATTTCAGTCCCTTGCGAGTGGTGACATAGGGACTGACAATGTAAAGTCACTGTGGATAGAATTGAGGAATTGTAAAGGTAAGAAGAGACAAATGGGAGATATCTACAGGCCCCCAAACAGTAGCCTGGATATAGGGTGCAAGTTGCAACATGAGTTAAAATTGGCATGCAACAAAGGTAATGCCACTGTGGTTATGGAAGTTTTCAATGTGCAGGTAGACTGGGTAAATCAGGTATGTGCTGAACCCCAAGAAAGGGAGTGTGTAGAGCGCCTCCGAGATGGATTCTTATTAGAACAGCTTATACTGCAGCCGACCAGAGAGAAGGCAATTCTGGATTTAATGTTGTCTAATGAACCGGATTTAATAAGGGAACTCAAGATAAAGTAACCGCTAGGAGGTAGTGACCATAATATGATACATTTTAATCTGCAATTTGAGAGGGAGAAGATTAAATCATAAGTGTCAGTATTGCAGTTGAACAAAGAGGCTATGGAGCCATGAGAGAGGAGCTGACGACGGTCGACCGGCAGGAATGACGTTGGAACAGAATTGGCAGGAATTTCTAGGCATAATCCAGAAGATGCAGGATCATTTCATTCCAAAGAGGAAGAAAGATTCTAAAGGGAATAAGAGGCAACCGTGGCTGACAATGGAAGATAGGGATGGAATAAAACTAAAACATCGCAAAGAGTAGCGGGAAGCCAGAGGATTGGGAAACTCTCAAAGGACAACAGAGGGTAACAAAAAGGGCAATACGAGGTTAAAAGGTGAGGTACGAAGGTAAGCTGGCCAAGAATATAAAGAAGGATAGTAAAAGCTTCTTTAGATATGTTAAGAGAAAAAGATTAGTAAACACAAATGTGGGCCCCTTGAAGGCAGAACCAGGTGAAATTATTATGGGGAATAAGGAAATGGCAGAGAAGTTGAAAAGGTGCTTTGGCTCAGTCATCTCTATGGAAGACACAAGCAATCTTCCGGATGTACTAGAGGACAGAGGGTCTAGGGACACAGAGGAACTGACTAATCTTCTGGAATTTTTTGTGGATGTGACAAGTAAACTGGATGAAGGCGAGCCAGTGGACATCGGGTATCTGGACTTTCAGAATGTTTTTGATAAGATCCCACACAGGAGATTAGTGGGCAAAATTATTGCACATGGTATTGGGGTAGGGTATTGACATGGATAGAGAATTGGATGGCAGACATGAAACAAAGAGTTGGAATAAACGGGTCCCTGTTAGAATGGCACGCAGTGGCGAGTGAAGTGCCGCAAGGCTCGGGGCTGGGGCCGCAACTATTTACAATATACTAGACCAAGTGCAGACCCAATGTGTCTGCTCCACCCTCGCACCTGCTCCCTACCCGTAGCCCTTACGTAGGTGTGGACCTCCAACTCAAACTGTTCCTGAATGAAAGATTCCAGCACTAGGATGAAATCTTCATTGAGGCTAATCTCTGTTCGCTGAGACATTGTGACGCCATCAGTTGAAGCCGGTGGTTTTAATTTCAAAGTCTTTTGATGTTTCTAGACATTTAATCAGTAGTGATTCAAGGATAAGTTGAGAAATAAAGCATAAAATGTTCAGATGTGTGTGTGTGTGTGTGTGTGTGTGTGTGTGTGTGTGTGTGTGTGTGTGTGTGTGTGTGTGTGTGTGTGTGTGTGTGTGTGTGTGTGTGTGTGTGTGTGTGTGTGTTTGTAGGGTGTTTATGTGTGTGTGTGTGAATTTGCTGGGGAATGGCAAGAGTGGGGGGGGGGGGGGGGGGGGGGGTAGGATGACTGAGTGAACTGCCAGCACACCAGCCATGAGTGACTGGACTGCCAGCCCATCAGCTATGAGTAAGTGAACTGCCAGCCCACCAGCTGTAAGTGACTGAAGTGCCAGCCCACCAGCCATGACTCACTGAACTGCAAGTCCAAGAATCCATTCAGTCCACAATGTGCATACTAGCCCTCTGGAAACCCGTCTCTTAGGCCCATAACACCCATACTAGTACTCCAGATATCCACACAAGGATAGACTTTCATCCTTCATGGTTGTGATCTAAAAAAAGATGAAAATGTCTAAAATTGATTGTCCACCCTCTCCCATTTCTCCCTCACAGAGTCTGTCATCTGTTTTATGCAGAATTTCTGGCAGTTTCTGAGCTGCCAGCCAGCCATGCCTGTTACTGAGCTGCCAGCCTACCAGGTCTGAGTGACTGAGCTGCCAGCCCAAGATTCCATTTGGCCCACAATGTCCATACTAGCCCTCTGGAAACCAGTCCCTTCAGCCCACAACACCCATGCTAGCACTCCAGAAAGCCCCCCCACTGGCCAGCAATGGCGGAGATGTGGAATATTGCGTTGGGGGACCAGCTTTCCCGTGTGATTATGGGACCCAACGGGTCCCACTTAGTCGAGTTAATATTATTATAATACCTTTAGATGAAGGGATTAAAAGTGATACTAGCAAATTTGCAGATGACACAAAGCTGGGTGGCAGTGTGAACTGCGAAGAGGATGCTAGGAGATTGCCGGGAGACTTGGACAGGTTTAGTGAGTGGGCAGATGCATGGCAGATGCAGTATGTTCTATCTATCTATACTTAACTAAAACTTTGTCATCTTCCGGTTTTTAAGTTGTCTTTAAATTTGCCGAAAAATGGTACCGATAGCGCTATGATTTTTTGGCATCTTACTCGCTGTTCTCCTGTGCTCCAAGCACATCTACTTATGTTCCGATCAGTGCAATATTTCAAAAGTTATGACGTTTTAAAAATCATAAGATCAGCCGATAGGCCCTCTCTCCTGTCAGTCGTCAGGACGGCAACGCCCCTTCCGGCACCCACTGTCATTTACTGAGGCGAAGAGAATAAAGCCCAGGAGGCCGGGCTGAGTCCATGAGTGAGTCCAGAAGCCGTGAGTGAGTGAGTCCAGAAGCAGGGACTGAGTGACTGAGTCCAGAAGTGAGGGTAATTGAAGGAGCAGGGCTCTGGTGGGGCCTGGCTCTGGTGGGGCCAGGCGCTGACAGGGCCAGGTGCTAGTGGGGCACACCACCCCCGCCCACACAATCCCAACCCCCCCCCCCCCCACACCCCCCCCCCCCCCCACCCAGTGGCAGGCCAAGGCAGCAGTAGGCCATGGCAGCACTCCCCACCAGCCCCTGCCTGAAGCTGGCCCCTCCCTCAGCTACGGAGTTTCTCCCTCCAACCCCCACCCGAAGCCACCCCGTCTCCAGCTGCAGGACTAGCCCAAGAACAGTCCTTTCCGCCCACATGTGCATATAAGCCCTCCAGAGGCCACACCCTTCAACCCACAACACCCATACTAGCCCTCCGAAAGCCCCCCCACTGGCCTCCACCTGAAGCCCTCCCCTTCCGCTGCTGCAGGATGCTCCCCCTCACCGAGCCCCGCCTGAAGCCCACCCTGCTGAGAGAGTACCAGCCCCATCCACACTCACCTGAGCAGGAGACTCCAGCGTACTCTCCGCGTGTGCAGTTATTCACCCCCCATGGGCTGGCAGGACACTGGTCGAGGGCAGGCTCTGTCCCGTTACACTTCACCCCATCTAGCCAGATGTTCCCAGTGGCCTCTCCGTAGGAAGCAGCTGTTGTTACTGACCGGGCCGTCCCACAGTTCAACACCCTGCAGACCACATTCCCTGCATTGATATCCCAGCTCCTGCCGCAGACGGTGCTCCAGGTGGAGTTATGATAGACCTCCACTCTCCCGGAGCACATGTTGTTCCCATTCACCAGACGGACGGGCACCGGTCCTGCAACAGAGGGGGGATAAAGTTAAATCTGCAGCAGGATTGCATGTGATTTTCAGCAGGGTAGCCAGCAGGTCGCTGCTACCCTGCTGGCCAAAGCTTTCTTATTCATTTATCTGTCCAGATGTCTTTTAAATGTTGCTTTTACTGCACCTGCCTCAATCACTTCCTCTGGCAGCTCTGTCCATGCACCCATTACCCTCTGTGTGTTACGTCTCAGGTTCCTATTAAATCTTTGCATTTTCACCTTCAACCTGTGCCCTCTATGTCGTCCCACTCTCATGCCCAGGGACATATATTGTGATTGACACCAAAAAGCCAGAGTAACTCAGCGGGCAGACAGCATCTCTGGTGAGAAGGAACAGGTGATTTTTAAGGTCGAGACCTTTTTCAGTCAGAAGCCGGTTCACGTACCGAAACCATTTCCTGTTCTCTAGAGAGGCTGTCTGATCCGCTGAGTTACACAACTTTTTGTGTCCATCTTCGGTTTAAATCAACATCTGCAGTCCCTTCCCACATATATGTTGTGATGTCCACGTTATCTGTGCCCCTTGTGATTTTATGAACCTCTTTCAGATCCTGGTCCGTTCACTCCAGCTTATCTGGTCTTCCCACTCCCTCTGATCTGCATGAATTTCCCCCCCGGATGCACCAATTCTCTCTCATATCTCAGCTAATTGAGTTAATCGTCTGGCGTTAATTCCCCGAGTGTGTCAATAAGGGTGGGAGTCTGGGGAGTTGACGGAAATGTGTGGTGAGTGATCTGAGATCTGAGATTAGTATGAGTGAATGGGTGATGATCAGTGCGGAGTCTGTGGGCTGAAGGGCCAGTTTCCCTGCTCTATCCTCCTGTTTACCTTCTATTATTATTCTCTTATTCTATCCAGTGACTCCCTATAACTCAAACCTTTCACTCCTGGTAAAATCCTCCTGAATCTTTTCAATAGACAGAGTGCTCCCTCCAACCCCCACCTGAAGCCACCCCGTCTCCAGCTGCAGGACTAGCCAAAGAACAGTCCTTTCCGCCCACATGTGCATATAAGCCCTCCAGAGGCCACACCCTTCAACCCACAACACCCATACTAGCCCTCCGAAAGCCCCCCCACTGGCCTCCACCTGAAGCCCTCCCATTCCGCTGCTGCAGGTGCTCCCCCTCACCGAGCCCCGCCTGAAGCCCACCCTGCTGAGAGAGTACCAGCCCCACCCACACTCACCTGAGCAGGAGACTCCAGCGTACTCTCCGTGTGTGCAGTTATTCACCCCCCATGGGCTGGCAGGACACTGGTCGAGGGCAGGCTCTGTCCCGTTACACTTCACCCCATCTAGCCAGATGTTCCCAGTGGCCTCTCCGTAGGAAAGCAGCTGTTGTTACTGACGGGCCGTCCCACAGTTCAACACCCTGCAGACCACATTCCCCGCATTTATATCCCAGCTCCTGCCGCAGACGGTGCTCCAGGTGGAGTTATGATAGACCTCCACTCTCCCGGAGCACATGTTGTTCCCATTCACCAGACGGACTGGCACCGGACCTGCAACAGAGGGGAAATTAGGTTAAAATTCGATTTAAGTTGTAAAAACTCACCGAAAATCTTCGTTAAATCATCCCTTTTCTCGTCTTAAACCTGTGCCGACTTGTATTTTAACATTTCCATCGCAACTCAAGTCAAGTCAAGTCAACCCTCGAGCACTGTGCAACAGCTGTCACCAATTTCCACAGACATTTTCATCCAGTCTCTGCAAATCTGTACTGTCTCTGCCAACTTCAAAAGTCTCCACCCTTGTCCCTGTACCCAAAAAGACAAGGATTACTGGTCTTAATGTCAACAGGCCTGTCGCACGGACCTCTGTAGTAATGAATAACCTATAGAAGGACGTGCTGGTCAAGCTGAACAAAAACCCTGCTGGACCCTCTGCAGTTTGCATACTGGGCCAATAGATCAGTGGATGATGCAGTCAACCTCGGCCTGCACTTCATCTTCCAGCACCTAGTCCGCCAGGGAACCTATGCGAGGATTTTGTTTGTGGATTTTAGCTCTGCATTCACCACCATTGTACCAGAGCTACCACACTCCAAACTCTCCCAGTTGACTGTGCCTGAACCCCTCTGTCAGTGGATCACCAGCTTCCTGATAGGCAGGAAACAGCATGTGAGGCTGGGAAAGCGCATCTCGGACCCGCAGACACTCAGTATAGGAACACCGCAAGGCTGCGTACTCTCCCCTCTCCTCTTCTATATCTACACCAATGACTGCACATACACTGACTCCTCTGTCAAGCTTCTCAAGTTTGCAGTTGACACAATCCTGATTGCACTGATCCAGGATGGGGAGGAATTTGCCTACAGACTGGAAGTAACGCAGCTGGCAACCTGATGCCTTCGTAACCACCTTGCGCACAATGCTCTTAAGACAGTGGAATTGATAGTAGACTTTAGAAGAGCTCCCCCCCCCCCTCCCCCCATTCACCATCAACAACACCACAGTTACAACTGTGGAGTCCTTTAAGTTCCTTGGACCCATCATCTCCAAGCACCTTAAATGGGGGGCCACCATTGACTCCACAGTCAAAAAGGCGCAACAGAGGATGTACTTCCTGCAGCAGCTGAGGAAACACAATCTGCCACAGGCAATGATGGCCAATTCTATACGGCCATCGTAGCGTCCGTCCTCACCTTCTCCATCATTGTCTGGTTTGGCTCAGCCGCCCAGCACGACATCCAGAGTCTGCAACAAACCTTCCTTCCATTGACAAACTGTACACTGCAAGGGCCAGGAAGGGAGCGGGTAAGATCATGTCTGACCCCTCTCACCCTGGCCACAAACTCTTTGAATCACTTCCATCTGGAAGGCGACTCCGGACCGTCAAAGCCGCCACAGCCAGACATAAAAACAGCTTTTTTCCCCATGAGTAGTAGCTCTACTCAATAACCAAACATCTGTAGCCTCCTTTTGCTCAGGTATTTTATTTAATTCACATGTTTAAACTCTAGTGACATACTCTTAATGTTTTAATGTTTTATGTTTTATTCTTAATGGTTTTGTGACTGTATGTCAATATGTTACTTGCGAGCGGAGCACCAAGACAAATTCCTTGTATGTGTACATACTTGGCCAATAAACATTAATTTATTCATTCATTCACTCACCTGAGCAGGAGACTCCAGCGAACTCTCTGTGTGTGCAGTTATTCACCCCCCATGGGCTGGCAGCACACTGGTCAAGGGCAGGCTCTGTACCGTTACACTTCACCCCATCCAGCCAGATGTTCCCAGTAGCCTCTCCGTAGGAGACAGCTTTTGTTACTGACCAGGCCGTCCCACAGTTCAACACCTTGCAGACCACGTTCCCCGCATTGATATCCCAGCTCCTGCCACAGACATTGCCCCAGGTGGAGTTATGATAGACCTCCACTCTCCCGGAGCACATGTTGTTCCCATTCACCAGACGAACGGGCACCGGACCTGCAACAGAGGGGAAATTAGGTTAAAATTCGATTTAAGTAGTAAAAACTCACATTTGAAAATCTTCGTTAAATCATCCCTTTCTCATCTTAAACCTGTGCTGACTTGTATTTAATATTTCCATTGCAAGTCAAGTCAAGTCAAGCCAAGTCAAGTTTACTTGTCACATACACATACGAGATGTGCAGTGAAATGAAAAGTTGCAATGCTCGTGGACTTTGTGCAAAAAACAAACAAACGGAATGGAAGAGAATCACATATTATTTTACATATTAAATATTGTGGGCGGAAGGAAAGAGGGGAAAAAAACAGCAATTAAAAATATATTTTTTTTTTAAAAACACAGTAGAATGGTACAATAAAGTTAGTCCCTGGTGAGGTAGGAGTTTAAGGCAGTCCTAAAGGCCTCTGGGAAGAAACCCTCAACCTCTCCGTTCTCGCAGCGTGGCAACGGAGGCGGTTGCCTGACCGTAGCAGCTATAACAGTCCATTGCAGGGGTGGAAGGGGTCTCCCATGATCTTATTGGCTCTGGAGTGGAACCTCCTGATGTATAGTTCCTGCAGAGGGGCGAGTGTAGTACCCACAGCGCGTTCGGCCGAACACACTACTCTCTGCAGAGCCTTCTTGTCCTGGACAGAGCAATTCCCAAACCAGATTGTGATATTTCCGGACAAGATGCTGAATTTCCTCAATTGCCTGAGGTGGTAAAGGCACTGCCTTGCCTTATTCTAAGGAATAAAGATCTGACTGCCCACCCTGTCTACGCTTCCCATTAATTTATAAACAATTATCAGGTTTCAATGTTATCCAACTTTTCCCTCGGAGTTTATTACTACTTCCAGACAAGAGGATAAGGGGTTATTTTATGGACACGTATAAAACCTTGAGGAATTGATCGGGTGACTTCACATTATCTTTTCCCCAGTATAGTGAAATCAGGAATCTGGGAAGACAGGTTTAAGTTGAGAAGAGGAAGATTAAAAATTAACTTGAGGGGCAACTCTTTCAAGCAGAAAGAGATTGGTACATGGACTGAGCTACCAGAGAGTGTAGTTGCTGCAAGTACAATAACAACAATTAAAGCTGTGAACTTCTTGTTGCTGCCACATTCAGGGAGCTGCAGATGTGTTTCCCAAGATCCCCGTGCACATCAGTTCTGTGAAGGGTACTAGCATTTATTGCTCATACCCAGACCAGACAATGTTTTTCCCGCCTCTACCCCCCCTGAGCTCTGTGCACAGCTGGCACCACATTTCCACAGACATTTTTTTTATTTTTTTTTTTAAATAATCTTTTTATTAGAGGCAGGTACATATCATAATAAAACACCTTAAAAATAAGAAAGAGAAATAAAAAAAAGAAAAAGTATGATAAAGAAGAATGGAATAATTTACTAAAAATACAAACTTGGAGATAAGTTCGTAAATTATAAAGTATAACTTTTCACCTAATCCTTAATTCGAGTTTCAGTCAGGTTTCCTGTGCCGAACCCGTCTGCCCCTTCAAGTAGTCAATGAATGGAGACCATACTCTGATAAAAAGTCTTGTTTGTCCATTACGACAAGTCTGATTCTTTCCAAATGTAAGGTCTCTAACATTTCCACAATCCACATTTTATTTGTAGGGTTTATAGGACCTTTCCAAAATTTTAATATTAATTTTTTCCCCCCAGTTATTATACTATAGGTCGATAAAGTTTCTTTGTGGTTGTTTTAAGTGTTAGGCTTTGTTCTGATATTCCTAGTTAGTTTTTAAATCGGGATCCAATTGAGTGTTGACAACTATAGATATTATTTTTAAAATGTCCGGCCAGAAGTTTTTGATTTTTACACAATTTGCGAATGTGTGAGTTAGGTTAGCCTCTAAATGTTTACATTTATCAAAGACAGGGGAGATATGTGGGAAGATTCTATTTAGTTTTGTTTTGGAGTAATGTAATCTATGTAGTACTTTAAATTGTATTAAAGAGTGTCTGGCATTTAATGAACATTGATGTATATGTTGTAAACTTTCATTCCAAATATCTTTCGTTATTGGTTGGCTTAGTTCATTTTCCCATGTTTGTCTATATAAACCCATCGGTGGTATCTCACTATCTAATAGGATATTATAAATATGAGATTAATTTTATCTGTATTAGGATGTTTATTCAAACAATCATCAAGAATTTCTGGATCTCTAGTTCTAAGGTTTTGTGTATTTTATTTAACATGATCTCTAAGTTGTAAATATCTAAAAAAATCATTTGAGTGCAGTCCGTAAGTATTTTGTCATTCCTGAAATGAAAGAAAGATGCCTTTCTTATAAAGTTGTCCCATCCTTTTAATTCCATAATTTTTCCATTGTGTATAACCCCCGTCTACAACATAGCAGGCTTAAACAATGAATTATTCACAATTGGAAGAAAAAGAGATAAGTTATCTATTTTTAATGTCTTTTTTAATTGTTTCCAAATTTGCATACCACTGCATATTATAGGATTTTCCAGTAAGTTTTTTTTATTCAATTTTGAGGTAACAAACAGAATCGAACCAATTTCAAAAGGTAAACATCTTCCTTTCCCATCTTTAAACACAATCTGGTTGTTGGTCCATTTCTTCCAGCCAAATTTCATATTTTTCATATTAACTGCCCAGAAATAAAACATAAAAATTCGGTAAAGCTAAACCTCCATTTATCTTTGATTTGCATAAATGTTTTTTGCTTATTCTGATGATTCTTATAATCCCAGATAAAATCAGTGACGATGGAGTCCACCTTTTAAAAAATATATTTTGGGGATATATGAATTGAAAGAGGTATAATAATTGCGGTAAAAAAAATCATTTTTATGGCATTAATTCTACCGTACCACATTGAAATAGGGAGTGTTTTTCCAATACTGAATATTCTTGTGTAGTTGTATTCAATAAAGGGGGGGAAATTTAATTTAAATAATGAGGCATATGTCTTAGTGACATAAATTCCTAGATATTTAAATTTTCAATAACTATTTTAAAAGGTATTGGTGTATTATATGTGGATTGAGTTCCATTATTGGCATGATATTGCTTTTAAATCGAATTAATTCTGTAATCCGGAAAAAACACCCAAATTGAGTTATTAGATTTAATAAGTTTGGGATACAATTTCTGGTTTTGTAATGTAAATTAATACATCATCTTCATATAAAGAAATGTAATTCACAGTGTCTTTAGTAGTATACCTGTATATTTCTGGATGGGCCCTAAACACTTTCAGGAAGTCGCTCAATAGCGAGTGCAAATAATATGGAGATAACGGGCATCCTTTGTCTACAACCTCTAGATAAATTAAATTTAGTTTGATAACATTTGATTTGTTAATATTCTAGCTGTTCGGTAGTGTATACAATATTTACCCATGTACAGAACATGTACAGACCCCACTGTACAGAACAGAACCCAGTTTAAATTTTTCCATCACCGAAAATAAACAGGGCCATTCAACCTGATCAAATCTTTCTCAGCATCTAGCGAAATGATTACTAGGTCTACGCTAGTGATTCTCTTTGAGTATATTATTATAAATAATCATCTCAAATTATAAAGATGAGTAACGTTTCAGGATAAACCTGTTTGGTCAGGTGTAGTCATTTATTAATTACTGTATCTGTGCTAGGATTTTAGTTAATATTTTCTGATCGGTATTTAAGAGAGCTATTGCTCTATATGAACCTGAGTCTTCAAGATCCTTATCAGTTTTTAGTATAAGTGTTATTGTAGATTCGTTTAAAGTTTCTGGCAGTTTCTGTTCAGTACATTTTCCAGTCTCAGCAAAGCTGTACTGTCCCTGCCTGCTTCAAAGTCTCCACTATTGTCCCTGTACCCAAAAAGACAGGATTACTGGTCTGAATGACAAACAGGCCAGCCCCCCTGACCTCTGTAGTCCATGAAGTTCCTAAAGAAAGACCTGTGCTGGCCCAGCTGAAAAAACCCTGCTGGACCTTCTGCAGTTTGCATACCGGACCACATAGATCAGTGGATACGGTCACAACTTCGGCCTGCACTTCATCTGCCAGCACTTGCATCGGCAGGGGACCCCTATGCAAGGGATTTTGTTTGTGGATTTTGAGCTCTGCCATTTAACACCATTGGCCAGCCGAACTACTACCACTCAACCTCTCCCAGTTGGCTGTGCCTGAACCCCTCTGTCAGTGGAATACCAGCTTTTCCTGACAGGGCAGGAGCGCATGTGAAGCTGGGAAAGCCCATCTCGGACTCGCAGACCCATCAGCATAGGAGCACCACATGGCTGCGTACTCACCCCTCTCCGCTTCTATATCTACACCACTGACTGCAACCCTCCACTGACTGCTCTGTCAGCATCTCAAGTTTGCAGATGACACACCCTGATTGGACTAATCCAGGATGGGGAGGAATCTGCCTACAGACAGGAAGTAAACCAGCTGGCAACCTGATGCCTTCGTAACCACCTTGCGCACAATGCTCTTAAGACAGTGGAATTGATAGTAGACTTTAGAAGAGCTCCCCCTCCCCTCCCCCCATTCACCATCAACAAACACCACAGTCACATCTGTGGAGTCCTTTAAGTTCCTTGGAACCATCATCTCCGCAGCACCTTAAATGGGGGGCCACCATTGACTCCACATTCAAAAAGGCCCAACAGAGATGTACTTTCACTGCGGCATCCACAGGCAATGATGGTCCAATTCTATATGGCCATCTGGCCTCACCTTCTCCATCCAGAGGCTGCAACAAACCTTCCTTACATTAACGAACTGTACACTGCAAAGGCCAGAAAGCGAGCGTGTAAGATCATCTATCTCTGACCCCTCTCACCCTGGCCACAAACTCTTTGAATCACATCTCTCTGGAAGGCGACTACAGACTGTCCAACGCCCGCCACAGCCAGACATAAAAACAGCTTTTTTTTCCACGTGCAGTAACAAAAGCCCCATCTTGCAGGGACTGAGCCACACCCACACTTCCGAGGTTTTATAATGGCGTGATTGACAGGAGTCTCCACAGTTTTTTTAACACTAATAACACTTTTATTTTAATTGATGGGAAGAATCCTCTGCTCCTGATGAGCGGAGGGAGACTGAATAAAATGGCCAAAATTCACAGCCGTAGGTGGTAGCAATTTTATCTAAAATCATACAATAAAGTGGCAAAACAGGAATTTGTCCAGTAACCACCGCCAACAACCATTTGCATTGCAGCATTTGGAAGCAGTTACCACCGACAACCACCATTTGCAGTGCATCATTTCGAAGGGTAGCAGTTACCACTGCCAACACCCATTTGGAGTGCAGCATTTCAAAGCAGTTACCCACCAGGCAACAACCATTTGCAGTGCAGCATTTCGAAGCAACCACAAGTTTAGCATTTTCAAACCGCATTAAGAGCACTCACATTTGAGTAGACATGTGTTCAGTGTATATTCACAGATCAGAGAGACGTGACCCTCTTGCTTCCGCCATCTTGCAGAGACTGAATGAGGAACAACAACACTTCTGGGTTTTTATAGTCCCTTCACCCCTCCACCAGCAGGCGGCAGAGAGAGAATGTTAACATTTTGAAAACCACGTAATAACTGTTTTATTTTTCATCGATGGAAAAACTCTCATGTCTACGCAGCGGAGGGGCACTTATGAGTAAACGGCCAAAAATCACAGCCATAAGTGGCAGTTTTTCAAAAAATCATGAAAAAGCAAAACAGGAAGTGGCCATGGGTGGCGATGGAAGTCAATTCAACACAGCAACATTTAAGATGCATTTGGACACTCAAGTGCAGGCAGGGTTGGAGGGACAGGGGGGTCACGAGCAGCCAGATGTATCATGGATTGCAGAACCATCCCAGTGTTGCATTTTCTCGACATCTTTCTTTACTACAGTAGCCCCATGTGCATCAGTGCTCCCAAGGGTCTTGACATTTACTGTACTCTTCCCTCTTCCATGTGGTCCCACACTTGTCCAGATTAAACTCCATCAGCCATTTCTCTGCCCGTATTTTCAACGCATCATTCGTTTATTTTAGGGATACAGCGGCGGAAACAACCCTACCACCCACCGAGTCTGCGCCAACCAACGGTCATCCTGTACACAAGCACCATCTTACACACTAGGGAGAATGTACAATTTTTACTGAAGCCAATAAACGTACAATACGTTTTTGGAATGTGGGAGGAGATCGGGAAAATGTGCAAACTCCATATAGACAGCACCCGTAGTCGGGATCAAATCCGGGTATTTGGCGCTGTAAGGCAGCAACCACTGCACCACTGTGCCCCCACTGAATCCATGTCCTGCTCACAAAACTTCCTCATATTTCCCACAATTTTACTTGTTCTCTGGAAAGCAATTCCTGGAAAAAGCCCTCCATAACCAAACGAATACTGTTTCCAGGTTAAAATTGCTGACCACACACAATGCCCACACCCTGAGCACGCTATCCTACACTCACTGAGCAGGAGACTCCAGCGTATTCTCCGTGTGATACAGTTATTCCACCCCCAAGGGCTGGCAGGACACTGGTCGATGGGGCAGGCTCTGTCCCGTTTACACGTTCACCCATCCAGCCAGATGGTTCCCAGTGGCCTCTCCGTAGGAGGACAGCTGTTGTACTGGACCGTGCTGTCCCCCACAGTTTCAACACCCTGCAGACCACGTTCCCCGCATTGATATCCCAGCTCCTGCCGCAGACGGTGCCCCAGGTGGAGTTATGATAGATCTCCACTCTTCCGGAGCACATGTTGTTCCCATTCAGATACAGACGGAGGGGGACAGAGGCTGGAACAGAAAAATGGGTCAACAAAGTAATTCAGCAAAGCTTCACTCAGCAATAACTGCAAGGGATTTAGAATCACAATGTTACACATCATAGACACAGATACTTTGAGGCCTCCATGTCCATGGTGACCATCAAGTAGAAATTCCTGAGAGCATGTTTAGATGGGCAGCTTGGTTGGCGATGAACAAACAAATTTGCTGTCAATGTCAGCAAGACCAAGGGAACTGATTGTTGCCTTCGGAAGAGAAGGAATGCGGATCCATAAACCTGTCTTCATGGACAGAACAATTCCAGGGTGTGCATATCTCTGAAGATCTGTCCTGGAACCAGCACATTAATGCTATCATAGCAAAGCCTATCAATGCCTCTACTTCCTCAAGAGATTGATGAGATTTGGTATTTCAGCAGATTCTCTCTTCAACGCTACAGGTGTACGGTCGAGACCATATTGATTTGTTGTATCATGGCCACGCGATTCGGCAACTCTAGTGCCCAAAGAACAAAAGGAAGTTGCAAAGGTGAAGATGAACACTGCCCGCCCCTCACATAGAAACCTAGAAATTAGGTGCAAGGAGAGTAGGGACATTTCGTCCCTTCGAGCCTGCACCGCCAGTCCAATATGATCATGGCTGATCATCCAACTCAGTATCCCGTACCTGCCTTCTCTCCATACCCTCTGATCCCCTTAGCCACAAGGGCCACATACAAGAGGATACATTTAAAATGCCGTTCCCGCAGCCCATACATTACACCAAACAGAATAGAGACCAAGACACAACATAATTTACATAAACCATCCATCACATTGCCGTGATGGAAGGCCAAAAAAAATTAATCTCTCCACTGCACTCTCCCCCCCCCCCGATGTCAGAGTCAAAGTCAAAGCCCCTGGCTGCGATGGCGATGTCCCGCGGCCATTAAAGCCACGCCGGGTGGTGCGAGGTCGCACACCGGGTCTTGGGGTGTAGAGCCCCACGGAAGTGCGCTCGCAGAGTTTTTTTTTTTTCCGCGGCCATTCCAAGCACTCAGCGGGGGCAGATGTAGTAGGCCCCGCTCTCCAGGCCAAATCTCTTCCACACCCCGCAACTCGGGCGGGTAAGTATTCCTGGCGAGTCCCGCCGTTGCGAGAGCCATGAAAAGCGGTCTCCCTCCAGGGACCCGCGGGCTCCCCGGGGCCGCCGTCCACAGTCCTGCCGTTTGAAGCCTCCGACTCTCCGGGTCGGGCCGCAGCAAGCAGCAGCAGCAGCAGCGCTCCTCCACCGCTCCACCCGCTCCGGACTCGGCCAGCCCCCGCGACGGTGACAGTGAGTCGTAGCACCAGAGTCACCGGGTCTCTTCCTGTTGGAGGCCGCTCCTCGTTGCGGGGCCCCCACCAACGAAACGGAAACCCGACGAGGGAAAAGGTCGGGGGTTGCCTCCCGTGTGCAGGGAGAGATTTAAAAAGTTTCCCCCCCTCCCATCCCACCCCCGCCCCCCACACACACACCCCAACAAAAAATAACAAAACTACATAAAAACACAGACAGAAAATAATAAAACGCGGATAGGGTTACAGACTGCAGAGGCCGCTGCTGGGACCAAGAGTCGCGCCGCCCCACTGGATTCCTCTGAAAGATAGCAATGAACTGGCCTGGAACCTAACCTCTGTGGCAGAGAGTTCCCGAGATTCAAAGAGAGAGTCAAGAGTCAATTTGCTAATTGTCATTTGGACCCTGGAGAGAGAGAGTCCAAACGAAATGCCGTTTCTGCAGACATACATTACACACAAATAGACCCCAGACACAACATAATTACATTTAACATAAACATCCATCACATAGCTGGGATGGAAGGCCAAATAAACTTATCTCTCCACTGCACTCTCTCCCCCCCCGATGTCAGAGTCAAAGTCATAGCCCCGGCTGGCGATGGCGATTGTCCCGCGGCCCATTAAAGCCACGCCGGGGTCGTGCGAGGTTCGCACACACGGGTTCTTGATGTTGGAGCCCCCGGTGTGCGCTCGCAGAGGGTCCGCGGCCATTCCAGCCTGCGCGGGGCAGTGGATGTCAGCCCCGCTCCAGGAGGCTCTTCGACCCCGCAACTCGGGCGGGAGAAGTCGCCGCCGCACAGAAGCCAGTCCACCGAAAAAAGCGGTCTCCCACCAGGGAGCCGTGGGAAACTCCCGGCCCTGACTCACTCTTCCACAGACCTGTAGAGAGCCCTCCGACTCTCCGGCATGAACTTAGCAGCAGCGAGACACTCAGCACTAAAAAAGCAGAGCCATTAGCCTACACAACCGCATTTCAGCTCTGAAGCGCTCCTTACCGCTCGTCGGCCAACTCGGCCAGCTCCGCGACGGCAACGTGCATGACCGTCAGTCACACAGGCTGAGTCCCGGTCTCTCTTCCTGTTGGAGGCCGCTCATCGTTGACTGGCCTCAACGACGACTGGCGACCCGACGAGGAAAAGGGCAAGGATCCCTCGGGTCTCCAGTGCAGGGAGAGATTTAAAAGTTTCCCCCCCCTGCCTCCCACCCACCCCAACCCCCCCCACACACACACCCCCCAACAGGAACATAAAATAACAAAAACTAAATAAAAACACAGACAAAAAATAATAAAAACGCGGACAGGCTGCAGAGGCCGCTGCTGGCCAGAGCCGCGCCGCCTACCGGAATCACCACTCCCTGTGTCCCAATGAACTCCGGCCCCATCTAACTCCTCTTAAATATAGCCAAATGTGAACTGGCCTCGACTACCCTCTGGTGGCAGAGGTTCCACTCTCTGTAGAGAAATATAGCTCTGGCCTCGTGTGAAAGTTCCAGAGATTCACCATCTCTGTGTGAAAAAAGTTCTTCTCATCTCGGTTTTAAAGGATTTCCCCCTTATTCTTAAGCTGTGACCCCTTGTCCTGGACTTCCCCAACATCGGGAGCCATCTTCCTGCATCTAGCCAGTCCAACCCCTTAAGAATTTTGTAAGTTTCTATAAGATCCCTCTCAATCTCCTAAATTCTAGAGAGTATAAACCAAGTCTATCCAGTCTTTCTTCATAAGACAGTCCTGACATCCCTGGAATCAGTATGGTGAACCTTCTCTGCACTCCCTCTATGGCAATAATGTCCTTCCTCAGATTTGGAGACCAAAACTGTACGCAATAATCCAGGTGTGGTCTCACCAAGACCCTGTACAACTGCAGTAGAACCTCCCTGCCCCTATACTCAAATCCTTTTGCTATGAAAGCTAACATACCATTCGCTTTCTTCACTGCCTGCTGCACCTGCATGCCTACTTTCAATGACTGGTGTACCATGACACCCAGGTCTCGCTGCATCTCCCCTTTTCCTAGTCGGCCACCATTTAGATAATAGTCTGCTTTCCTGTTTTTTGCCACCAAAATGGATAACTTCACATTTATCCACATTATACTGCATCTGCCAAACATTTGCCCCCTCACCCAGCCTATCCAAGTCACTTTGCAGTCTCCTAGCATCCTCCTCACAGCTAACACTGTCCCCCAGCTTAGTGTCATCCGCAAACTTGGAGATATTGCCTTCAATTCCCTCATCCAGATCATTGTGGGACCTGGTCGAAAGCCTTCTGGAAGTCCAGATACAGCCACATCCACTGGTTCTCCCCTATCCACGCTACTAGTTACATCCTCGAGAAAAATTCTATAAGATTCGTCAGACTTGATTTGCCTTTCGTAAAATCCATGCTGACTTTGTCCAATGATTTCACCACTTTCCAAATGTGGCTGCTATCCCATCTTTAATAACTGACTCTAGCAGTTTCCCCACTACCGATGTTAGACCTAACTGGTCTGTAATTCCCCGTTTTTTTTCTCTCCCTCCCTTCTTAAAAAGCGGGGTTACGTTTACTACCCGCCAATCCTCAGGAACTACTCCAGAATCTACGAGTTTTGAAAGATTATTATTAATGCATCCACTATTTCTGGACCTACTTCTTTAAGTACTCTGGGAGGCAGCCTATCTGGCCCTGAGGATTTATCGGCCTTTAATCCATTCAATTTACGCAACACCACTTTACGGCTTACCTGGATTTCACTCAATTCCTCCAACTCCATTGTCCCCTGCTATTTCCGGTAGATTATTTATGTCTTCCTTAGTGAAGACGGAACCAAAGTAATTATTCAATTGGTCCGCCATATCCTTGTTCCCCATGATCAATTCACCTGTTTCTGACTGCAAGGGACCTACATTTGTTTTAACTAATCTCTTTCTTTTTACATATCTATAAAAACTTTTGCAGTCAGTTTTTATGTTCCCTGCCAGTTTTCTTTCATAATCTATTTTTCCTTTCCTAATTAAGCCCTTTGTCCTCCTCTGTTGGTCTCTGAATTTCTCCCAGTCCTCCGGTTCATGCTGCTTTTTCGGGCTAATTTGTACGCATCATCCTTTGCTTTGATACTATCCCTGATTTCCCTTGTTATCCACGGATGTACTACCTTCCCTGATTTATTCTTTTGCCAAACTGGGATGAACAATTTTTGTAGTTCATCCATGCAGTCTTTAAATGTCTTCCATTGCATATCCACCATCAACCCTTTTAGAATTAATTGCCAGTCAATCTTGGCCAATTCACGTCTCATACCCTCAAAGTTACCTTTCTTGAAAGTTCAGAACCATTGTTTCTGAATTAACAATGTCACTCTCCATCCTAATGAAGAACTCAACCATATCACAAATACTGACCTCCCCACCATCGAAGGGATCCACAAGAGTCACTGCCTCAAACACGCAGCCAGCATCATCAGAGACCCACGCCACCCTGGCCACGCTAAATTGCACCGCTGCCATCAGGTAGACATTACAGGAGCCTCAAAAACCGGTGACACCTCCAGCCTGAAGTAAATGTTTCTTTTTCCGTTCGCCCATCGGACTATTATACACTACAACATCCAAATAAGATCCACGTATATAGCCTCGGGACAGTATTTTTTTTTACTTATACTACCAATGTCGATTTATTTATTTATTTTTCTGTTTGTTTTTTTCTATATATACTGGAGGAGAGAGAGAGATATAGAGAGAGAGAGAGAGAGAGAGAGAGAGAGAGAGAGAGAGGAGAGAGAGAGATAGAGAGAGAGAGAGAGAGAGAGAGAGAGAGAGAGAAGAGAGAGAGAGTAGAGAGAGAGAGGAGAGAGAGAGAGAGAGGAGGGATTCAGAGAAAGGAAATTGACATTAAAGGAGAGCAGAGTGAAGGGATTAGTGTAGGTTGGAAAACTGTGGAGACAGTAGAGCAGTGAGATTGGGATCAATACAAGGCTGGGGGAGAGAGAGAGCGGGCAATGGGTTAGTTTGTGGATTAAGCAGAGCTGTGGGAAGAGAGTGCGCAATGGATTGCGTGTGATACAGGGCTGTGGGAAGAGTGGAGTGGGGCAGTGGAACTAATTTGGGGATTGACACAAGGCTCATGGGAGAGCATGGCACAGTGGGAATTCTTCAGGATTGATACATGGCTGTGCAGATAGTACAGTATAATGGGATGATTTAGGTGAGATACAGGGCTGTGAAGAGAGAGTAGGCGGTGGGATTAGTTTGAGGATCAATACAGGGCTGTGGCAAGAGAGTGTGGAATGGGATTACTTTAGGGACAGAGTGGGCCGTGGGATTCATGTGAAATTGATACAGGGCTGTGAAGAGAGGAGAGGAGTGGGTTAAGTTTGTGGCTTGAATCAAGACTGGGGAGAGAGCAGGGCTGCGGGATTAGTGTGTGAATGATACAGAGCTGCGGGGCGGGGGGAGCTGTGGGATTAGTTTGGGATTGATACTAACTTTTGAGGAGAGAGAAAGGCATCGGGACTAGGATTGATACAGAGTTTAGTTTAGTTATTTTTTAGTTTAGAGATACAACTCGGAAGCAGGCCCATCAGCCCACTGACACCATGCTGACTAGCGATCCCCGCAAACTAACGCTACTGTACATGCACAGGCGATACAATTTACACAAAGCCAATTGGTCTACAAACCTGTATGTCTGGCATGTGGGGTGGAAACCGGAGCACCAGGAAAAAGTCCACGCAGATTATAAAGTCATAAGTGATAGGAGCAGAATTAGGCCAGTCAGTCCATCAAAGCCACTCCGCCATTCAACCATGGCTGATCTATCTCTCCATTCTAATCCCATTCTCCTGCCTTCTCCCTATAACCCCTGACACCCGTACTAATCAAGAATCTATCTATCTCTGCCTTAAAAAATATCAATTGACGACCTCCACAGCCTTCTGTGGCAAAGAATTCCACATTCACCACCCTATAAAGAAATTGCCCTTCATTTCCTTCCTAAAGGAACGTCCTTTAATTCTGAGGTGCAGACCACTAGTCCTACAATGCCCCTCTAGTGGAAACATGTGCATTTATGTAAACAACTCATGGTGTACGGACGCTGTTATGACTGGTAGTCACTGCTCTGCTGACCTGAAATACCTGATGATAAAGTGCAGGCCCTTCTATCTGCCTAGATAATTCACATTGACTGTTATCACTGCAGTCAGGTCCGGCCTTAGGGGGTGCGCGGCCCACTTGGGAACAATTTTGGTGAACCCCAGATTCCCAGCCAAGGTCTGTCAGCCCAGTTTATTTAGTATATATTATGAAATTGTACACTGGGTGCTATGGATTATACACTGTGTGAATGTCTCCTGCTCCCTCCCGTTTGACTGTCAGTAGCTCCGCTGGCTTCCAACATTTACCGTAGCTGCTAATTATATGATTGGACACAATGCCCTTGGAGACAGCAGCTGATTGGATGGGAGGAGACCTATTTGTTGTTGATTGGACGGGAATTTTAAGGCAAGCTGGTTGGTGATTGGATGCAACCACCTTAGAGACAGCGTTTGATTGGCCGCCAAATAAAATTGTCAAATATGCAACAAAAATCGCTGGTCGGTGCAAACTAAGTGGACTATCTGGTTGTATCTCGAAATTAATCTGGTTCTATCAACCAGACTATCTGGTTGTATCTCCAAACTAAACAGTATAACATGCAGGTACATTCATTTAAAATTAAATTCAGTGATTATTTCACATGATTTCTCACTGTGTAAAGCTCAATATCTGACCAATTTCTGTTTAACACGTTTGGTCTGCTGTGAGCATTTTTCTCCCAAAACAGTTCATATCTAGCAAACCGATCAACGAACCAGAAGCTGGACGCAGTCATAGAAACATAGAAACATAGAAAACAGGTGCAGAAGTCTGCACCGCCATTCAATATGATCATGGCTGATCATCCATCTCAGTATCCCATCCCTGTCTTCTCTCCATACCCCCGGATCCCTTTAGCCACAAGGCCACATCTAACTCTCTCTTAAATATAGCCAATGAACTGGCCTCAACTGCATTCTGTGGCAGAGAATTCCAGAGATTCACCACTCTCTGTGTAAAAAAACGTGTTTCTCATCTCGGTCCCCTTTATCCTTAAACTGTGACCCCTTGTTCTGGACTTCCCCAACATCGGGAACAATCTTCCTGCATCTAGCCTGTCCAACCCCTTAAGAATGTAGTAAGTTTCTATAACATCCCCCCTCAATCTTCTAAATTATAGCGAGTACAAGCCGAGTTTATCCAGTCTTTCTTCATACCCCCTGATCCCCTTAGCCACAAGGGCCACATCTAACTCCTCTTAAATATAGCCAATGAACTGGCCTCAACTACCCTCTGTGGCAGAGAGTTCCAGAGATTCACCACTCTCTGTGTGAAAAAAGTTCTTCTCATCTCGGTTTTAAAGGATTTCCCCTTGTCCTGGACTTCCCTAACATCGGGAGCCATCTTCCTGCATCTAGCCAGTCCAACCCCTTAAGAATTTTGTAAGTTTCTATCAGATCCCCTCTCAATCTTCTAAATTCTAGAGAGTATAAACCAAGTCTATCCAGTCTTTCTTCATAAGACAGTCCTGACATCCCAGGAATCATTCTGGCGAACCTTCTCTGTACTCCCTCTATGGCAAGAATGTCCTTCCTCAGATTAGGAGCCCAAAACTGTATGCAATACTCCAGGTGTGGTCTCACCAAGACCCTGTACACTGCAGTACAACCTCCCTGCTCCTGTACTCAAATTTTGCTATGAATGCTAACATACCATCGGCTTTTCTTCACTGCCTGCTGCACCTGCGTGCCTACTTTCAATGACTGGTGAACCACGACACCCAGGTCTCGTTGCATCTCCCCTTTTCCTAATCGGCCACAATTCAGATAATAGTCTACTTTCCTGTTTTTGCCACCAAAGTGGATAACCTCACATTTATCCACATTATACTGCATCTGCCATGCATTTGCCCACTCACCCAGCCCATCCAAGTCACCTTGTAGCCTCCTAGTTTAGGGCAGTTTAAACGGTTTAGAGATGTTTCGAGGACTTCAGTTGGGTTCAGGTGTGTTTAGAGGGGCTAGGAGAGGTATTCAGAGGGTCCCAGAGGGGTTTAGAGATGTTATAAGCCCCCCGTGAGAAATTGTATTTCTCTGAAATTGAAGATAGATTGCACACAAGGAAGAAGCCCCTTCTCGCGGTCCAGGGCCCTCACTCATGATGGCGAATTTAAAGAAATTCACAACGTGTCATCGATCTACATTCCTCAGTAAATGTAATTGTGTTTTAAACAAGTATTAATGACGCCGCGTGAATTTTATTCAAAGGAACACGGCGCCATTAATACTTGTTCAAAACACAATGACATTTACTGAGGAATGCGGATGGATGCATTGATGACATTGCATAACAACGTGTTAAGTACTTGCTAACGTGCCAACAGTATTTGTTAACAAACCGTTTATGTCTGATGGCTGTGCAGTGGTTGTTATCAAAGATCTTATAGCTGCTATAAGATCTTTGGTTGTTATACACAAAGATCCTATAGTGGGGTTCTGCTAGAAGATCTTTGGTTATACATGTTCGTTTAAAAAAAAAAAATCCGGATGGCGAATTAAAAAAAAAAACTTTATTTAACAAAGAGAATTCGTATTTCCGTACGAAATACAGAACATTAGTGCGGGGCCCCCCCTTAGGCGCGGGGCCCAATTGGGAGCAATCGCTCAACCCGACTTAAGGCCGGCCCTGACTGCAGTCTATGTACTGCGGAGGGCGCTCAGCATCGCCAAGGACTGCTCTCACCCCAACCATGCCCTACCATCCGGGAGGCGCTACAGGTCTCTCCGCAACCAGAAAGAGCTTCTTTTAGCTGCTATCACTCTACTAAACACGTACCTCGGTAACTGCCACACCCCCCCCCCCCCCCCCCCCCCCCCCGGACACTTATTATTATTTTTTATTCAAATCGGGCTTTTATTGGAAGATGCGGGTGCATTTCAATCTCTGTACTGTACCACAATGACAATTAAAATTGAATCTGAATAATCTGCCCCCCGTGAGCCAGGCTAGCAATGAAAGAGCTGTTATGCTCTCCGTAAACAACTACCAGAGGAGGGGGCTTTTAATTGTTGCGGGGATTTCAATCACTCCAACATTAAAACTGTACTGCCCAGGTTCAATCAACATGTCTCCTGTCCAACCAGAGGAGACAATATTGTGGATTTATTATACACTAACATTACTGAAGCCTACAAAGCCCTCCCATTCCCCCACCTGGGACAGTCTGACCACCTCTCTCTGTTCCTGCTCCCCAAATACACACCTCTCATCAGACGTGTGAAACCAACCGTGAGGACAGTGAAGGTTTGGCCTGAAGGGGCTGTCTCTATACTACAGGAGCAGTTTCAGCAAACAGACTGTAGTCTGTTTGCCACTCAGGCCACCTTTGACTCTCAAGTGGACATTAATACATCCACCTCATCTGTTCTGGACTACATAAAATCCTGCTCCGACAACGTCACAACCCACAAACAAATAAAGACCTTCCCTAATCAGAAGCCGTGGCTGAGCAGAGAAGCCAGACTCTTGCAGAAGGCTCACGATGCCGCTTTTAGATCTGGTGACGCTGAAGAATATAGCTCATCCAGGGTCAACCTGAAAAAGGGAATCAGGAGCGCAAAACTCAAATACAAACGGCAGATCGAGGAGCATTTTCAAAACAACTCCGACCACAGACGCATGTGGCAAGGCATCAAGTCCATCATGGACAAAAACAAAGTTAACAACCACACCCCCCCCCCCCACCACCCCCCCCCCCACCCCCCCACCCACCCCCCCCCCTCACCCCCCCCCCCCCCCCCCCCCCCCCAGTCAACGCCTCCCTTCCTCACGAGCTAAACTATTTCTATGCTCGTTTTGATCAGGACAATAAAACACCAGCCATCAAAGATGCCCCACCCCCGAATGAACAACCCCTCAGTCTCTCCACCTCTGCTGTACAAGGCGCACTGAGCAAAGTGAATGAGCACAAAGCTGCCGGCCCCGATGGCATCCCCGGGCGTGTGCTCAAGGCATGTGCCAGCACAACTTTCGACAGATATGGGGTCCAAAATTGCTCACAATACTCCAGATGCAGTCTGAACAGCGCCTGATAAAGACTCAGCATTACATTTCAGTTTTTGTATTCTAGCCCTCTTGAAATACATTCTAGCACACAGGGAGAACGTACAAACTCCACACAGACAGCACCCATAGTCAGGATCGAACCCATGTCTCTGGCGCTGTAAGGTAGCAACTTTACCGCTGCTGCACTGCTTTTCCAAACCCTGTGAGCTTGGGGCGGGAGTTACCGATTAGAAAGGAAAGTTACAGATATAGGAACAAGGATCTTTACCACTGTTGTGGGGAGAGAGCAGGATAATGGGATTAATTTGGGGACTGATTCAGGGTGCGAGGAGAGAGCGGAGCAAAGGGATGTTTGGGGAATGACAGAGAGATGTGGGGAAAATGTGGGGCAGTGGGACTGGGAGTGATGCAGTGTTTTATAGAGAGAGCAGGACAGTGGGATTAATGTAGGGAATAATACAGGGCTGCAGGGATAGAGGCAGTGGGATTAGTGTGGAATTGATACAGGGCTGTGTCAGTGAGCGGGGCAGGGGGATTAGTTTGGTGATGGGGAGGGGGAGAGGGGGGGAGAGGGAGAGGGGAGAATGGAGAGAGGGAGGGAGAGAGAGAGGAGGGGAGAGAGAGAGAGAGGAGAGAGAGAGAGGGAGAGAAGGGGGGAGAGGGAGAGAGAGAGAGAGGGGAGAGAGAGAGGGGAGAGAGAGAGAGAGAGCGAGAGAGAGAGAGAGGGAGAGAGAGAGGGAGAGAGAGAAAGGAGAGAGAGAGAGAGGAGAGAGAGAGAGAGAGAGAGAGAGAGAGGGAGAAAAAGAGAGAGAGAGGGAGAGAGATAGAGAGAGAGAGGAGAGAGAGAGAGAGAGAGAGAGAGAGAGAGAGAGAGAGAGAGAGACAGAGGAGACGGAGAGAGATAGTGAGTGAGAGAGAGACAGACACACACACACAGACAGACATACAGACAGACATACAGAGAGAGAGAGAGAGAGAGAGAGAGAGAGAGAGAGAGAGAGGGAGGAGAGAGGGCAAGAGAGAGAGAGAGGAGGGAGAGCGAGAGGGGAGGAAGGGGAGAGAAGAGAGAGAGGGAGAGAGAGACGATGAGAGAGAGAGAGAGGGCGGAGGAGAGGGACAGGAGGAGGCGAGAGAGAGAGAGAGAGGATGGGAGAGGGAGGGAGAGAGAGAGAGGGAGAGAGAGAGAGAGAGGGGAGGGAGAGAGGAGAGAGATAGAGAGGGAGAGGGAGAGAGACAGAGAGGGGAGAGGGAGAGGAAGAGAGGGAGAGGGAGAGAGGGAGAGAGGGAAGTATTGGAGCAGGATCACTGATCCCCTCCACTGCCCAGCGTGTAGCTGAGTTTGTCAGGACGAACTGAGGAAGGGTACGAGGGTGACTTACGGTTCCCAGTGACACAGGCATAGAGCAGCAGAAGGGTGAAGCAGCCCACCAGATCACGGGGCTGCTGTACCGCCATGTCCATCGCTGCCTCCTCAGCACACTGGCTCACCCCCGGGGACTGAGGCATCTTTTAACTCCCACAACCTGGACATTTGCATGGGAGTGACGGAGGTGGAGCACAGTCTGAAGCACAACACACTAACTCCCTGTTCAAATGGCAGTGGGCAGACCTATTGGTTGTTGTAAATCAGGGATCACTCCATCCCCAAAACCAGTGTCCGGGAGCGGGAACTCCCTTCTCTTCCTCTCCCTAAACCAGGGGTCAATGGGCAGTGAGGGAGAACAGGACACTGGCTCAATCCCCTTCGGTCTCTCTTACCTTAGGGTCACTGGGCAGTGAATGGGAACATATGCCCTTGCTAATTCACTCACACTCTCTCACACACTATCTCACACACTCGCTCATGCCCTCTCTCACTCACACTCTCTCACTTACATGCACTCACTCGCACTCACTTGTACTCACTCACACCCACTCACTCACACTCTCATTGTCACAGTGGATGGGAGGCCCTTGCTAATTCACTCTCTCACTGTCTCTCTCTCTCACTCTCTGTCTTACAATCTGTCTCACGCACTCTCATAGAAACATAGACAATAGGTACAGGTGTAGGCCATTCGGCCCTTCGAGCCTGCACCGCCATTCAATATGATCATGGCTGATCATCCAACTCAGTATCCTGTACCTGCCTTCTCTCCATACCCCCTGATACCTTTAGCCACAAGGGCCACATCTAACTCCCTCTTAAATATAGCCAATGAACTGGCCTCAACTACATTCTGTGGCAGAGAGTTCAAGAGATTCACCACTCTCTGTGAAAAATGTTTTCCTCATCTCGGTCGTAAAGGATTTCCCCTTTATCCTTAAACTGTGACCCCTTGTCCTGGACTTCCCCAACATCGGGATCAATCTTCCTGCACCCAGCCTTTCAAACCCCTTAAGAATTTTGTAAGTTTCTATAAGATCCCCCCTCACTCTACTAAATTCTAGCGAGTACAAGCCGAGTCTATCCAGTCTTTCTTCATACTCTCATCTCTCCGTCTCTCTCACTCCCTGTGTCTCTCACTCTCCCACTTGCAGACCCCGGCGTCACTGGGCAGTGATGAGGAACAGGAACCCTGGCTGATTCAGCCCACACTACCTCTCTCTAGCCCAGGAGTCCACGGGCAGTTATGGAGAGCAGGATCCTTGGATGATTCTTCCTCTCCTGTCTGGGGTTACTGGACTGGAACAATACCGCACAGAGTAACCCAGGATCAATGGGCAGCGATGGGAGCATAAATATGGGCTAGATGTTGGATGACTGGAGGGTGGCTATTGTGAGTCTATCTAAAAAGGGCTGCAAAGAAAAAGCCTGAGAACTATACACTAGGGAGCCCAACATCCATGTTACAGGAGGGGATTCTGGAGAATCAGATATATTTGGATTTGTATAGATTTGCATTTGGATAGAGAGTTCCTACCCTCGGTACAAGAACTGTTCCAGAGCCGCTGTCTGAAAAAAGCTCAGAGAATTGCTAAGGACAAACTGCACCCCCTCCACATACACCTGGATCTCCTGCCATCAGGCAAGAGATATCGAAGCATCAAAGCCCGGACTACAAGACTGCTAAACAGCTTCCTACCACAGGCTGTGAGGCTGCTAAACAGTCACTCTGCACTCACAGTCACTTGATTCTGCGGCTGGCACGGACACTTTAATAACTGGCACTGGCCACTCAAATCAGCGGCCCCGGACATTTTTTATGATTAGTTTATTGTATTTTAACATTGTGTTTTTACCTGCTTTTAATTATTTATACTGTTCCATCAGGGACTGGATTGTTTTTTAGTGTTATTATGTGTGAAGTGTTTTAAATTTCATGTGCGATGCTCCGCTATTCACTGGGACACGTCTTTTCATTTTGCACTGTACAACTGTTGCTTGCAAGATGACAATAAAGGTTGATTGATTGATTGATTGATTGATTGATTGATTGATTGATTGATTGATTGATAGATGGGCTAATTAGATATAGTCAGTGTGGTTTTGCACATTCGGGATCGCGTTTCTAATTTGATTAAGATTTTGAAGAGGTAACCTATAATATGGACAAGGGCAAGGCCACAGCTATTGTCTAAATGGACCAGCGACATCTTTGATAAGGTTCCTCAGGGTAGGCTGCTCTGGAATGTTGGATCGCATGGTATCTATGGAGACCCAGCTGACTGGACACAGAATTGCTTCATAAAAGGATGTTGAATTCAGTTCAGTTCAGTTTCATAGAGTCATAGAGTGATACAGTGTGGAAACTCGCCCACACCGGCAAACAATGTCCCAGCTAAACCAGTCCCACTTGCCTGCGCTTGGTCCATATCCTTCCAAACTGTCCTATCCATGTACCTAACTGTTTATTAAACGAGGGATAGTCCCAGCCTCAACTACCTCCTCTGGCAGCTTGTCCCAAAAACCCACCACCCTTTGTGTGAAAAAGTTTCTCCTCAGATTCCTATTAAATCTTTTCCCTTCACCTTGAACCTATGGTCTTCGATTCCCCTATTCTGGGCAAAAGACTGTGCATCTACCCGATCTATTCCTCTCATGATCTTATACACCTCTATAAGATCGCCCCTTATCATCCTGCGCTCCATAGAAACATAGAAACATAGAAATTAGGTGCAGGAGTAGGCCATTCGGCCCTTCGAGCCTGCACCGCCATTCAATATGATCATGGCTGATCAATTTGGAATGGAATAGAGACCCAGCCTACTCAACCTTTCCCTATAGTTCAGACTCTCGAGTCCAGGTAATATCCTTGTATATATTCCCTGTACCCTTTCCAGCTTGATAACATGAATGAATGAATACGTTTATTGGCCAAGTATTCACATACAAATAATTTGCCTTGGTGCTCTGTCCGCAAGTGACAACATGACATAGTGACAGTTAGGAATGACACATAAAACAGTAAACATTAATAATAAAACATTATTGATTAAAGATGTGAATTAAATAAAATATCAGAGCAAAAGGCGGCTACAGATTTTGGGTTATTGTGTAGAGCTATCACTCGTGAAGAAAAACTGTTTTTATGTCCGGCTGTGGCAGCTTTGACAGTCCGGAGACGCCTTCCAGAGGGAAATGATTCAAAGAGTTTGTGGCCAGGGTGAGAGGGGTCAGAGTTGATCTCACCCGCTCACTTCCTGGCCCTTGCAGTGTACAATTCGTCAATGGAGGGAAGATGCAGTCAATAACCTTCTCAGCTGATCGGACGATTCACTGCAGCCTCCGGGTGTCATGTTTAGTGGCTGAGCCAAACCAGACCTTGATGGAGATGGTGAGGACAGACTCTACGATGGTTGTATAGAATTGGACCATCATTGCCTGGCAGATTGTGCTTCATCAACTGCCGCAGGAACTACATCCTCCGTTGTGCCTTTTTGACTGTGGAGTCGATGGTGGCCCCCCACATTAAGGTCCTTGGAGAACTTCAAAGACTCCATAGATGTGGTTGTGGTGTTGTTGATTGTGAGTAGGGTGAGGGGAGGGGGCGATCTCCTAAAGTCTACAATCAATTCCACTATATTAGGAGCATTGAGCTCCAGGTTGTTGCGACATGGCTGAACATGATGCCAATCTAAAAAAAGTACTACACCATGCTAAAGACATCCATCTCAAGCTCAACCCTCTACAATGCAGATTTCGTGTCACAGAAATCAACTACGTCGACCATGTTTTCACCAGTGATGGTCTCAGACTGGATCCATCCAAGCCCACTGCCATCAACGAGATGCCAGTTCTCACTGACGTTACGAGTTTATAGAGATTCCTGGGAATGGTCAACTACATGGGGAGATTCATTCCCAACCTCAGTGATATATCTGTCCCCCTGCGGGAACTGGCTCACAAGAACACTGCCTGGTCCTGGTAACCATAGCACCAAAGAGCTTTCGAAATCCACAAGTTGCAACTGGCCGGTGCTCCAACCGTCGCCTACTTTGCTTTAAGGTTGCCAGCGACACTCACATATGTCGCATCCCAATATGGACTTGGCACTGCTTGCCTACAGACTTCCACTGCCGGTGACTGCAGACCTGTTGCTAACGCCTCCCGTACCCTGACAGAAAGTGAACAACATTATGCCCAGACCGAAAAAGAACTGCGCCGTGGTTTTTGCCTGCACAAAATACTTTATTTTTGGCAAATCTGTGACTGTGGAAACGGACCCACCAGCCGTTGAACAAACCCATTCACGCCGCCCCGGCTACCCTGCAACGGATGATGATGCAGCTACAGCATTTCGATTTCACTATAGTCTACAAAAAGGGCAAGGACATAGAAACATAGAAATTAGGTGCAGGAGTAGGCCATTCGGCCCTTCGAGCCTGCACCGCCATTCAATATGATCATGGCTGATCATCCAACTCAGTATCCCGTACCTGCCTTCTCTCCATACCCCCTGATCCCCTTAGCCACAAGGGCCACATCTAATTCCCTCTTAAATATAGCCAATGAACTGGCCTCAACTACCCTCTGTGGCAGAGAGTTCCAGAGATTCACCACTCTCTGTGTGAAAAAAGTTATTCTCATCTCGGTTTTAAAGGATTTCCCCCTTATCCTTAAGCTGTGACCCCTTGTCCTGGACTTCCCCAACATCGGGAACAATCTTCCTGCATCTAGCCTGTCCAACCCCTTAAGAATTTTGTAAGTTGTACATGCACACAGCTGACACGCTATCAAGAGCCCCACGCAAAACCAGCCCTCAGAACAAGATCAGTTCACAGTAATGAAGGTGTCGTACATAGAAACATAGAAACATAGAGAATAGGTGCAGGAGTAGGCCATTCGACCCTTCGAGCCTGCACCGCCATTCAATATGATCATGGCTTATCATCCAACTCAGTATCCTGTACCTGCCTTCTCTCCATACCCCCTGATCCCTTTAGCCACATACCTACTGAATGCCGAAGCAGATTGCCAGAGCACACGGTTGCCGATGAAACGTTACAATTACTGTCTTCAGTCACCGGGCTGGCTGGCCGGATAAACAACACAGTACCCCACGTCGTTCGCCCATAGTACCTAGTTCGTGAGGAACTGGTAGTACAGGACGGGGTTATAATCAAGGGTCAAAAAGCAATCATCCCAGCTGTTCTTCGGGACAAGTATTTTGGCGTTGTCCACAGGGGCCACCCCGGTGTGGAAGGGACCCTCCAACAAGCGCAGACCATGTTTTACTGGCCTGGTATGACTAAGTACGTACTCAAAAATGTCGAAGTCTGCGCTGTCTGCAACAGCCTAGCACCACACTAACAGAAACAACCTTTACTCTCACACCCTGTTCCTCCTCTGCCGTGGTCCACGGTCGCTACCGACATATTCGAGTGGCGTGGAAAACTCTATCTGGTTCTCGTTGACGTATTCGGGCTGGTTCGAAATTGACCTACTCCAAACCATCACATCCGACGCAGTCATCCAAAAGTTGTAACTGCACTTCTCCATGCACGGTGCCCCTGCATGTCTCCTATCTGATAACGGCAGTCAGTTCACCAGTCAGCGTTTCAAGAACTTTGCTCAATTATGGGATTTTCGCCATGTTACCAGCAGCCCTGAATTTCCACAGCCAACGGACTCGCAGAACGGGCAGTCTGTAGCGCCAAACAATTAATGGAGCACTCAAACCTTGCTAAATCTGACATATATTTGGAGCTGCTCCACTTAAGGAACATCGCCCATGACCCAATACTGGGGTCTCTAGCCCAACGCCTGATGTCTCATCAATCCCGTGCTGCCCTGCCTATGCCCCAGCAGTTGTGCAGCCACAGGTCCATACACCTCCTGTTGTCCATAAACAACTCCAGCTGAAACGGGATGCACAAAAACAATCTTTTGACAAGTCCAGTAAACCACTTAAATGTCTCTCTAGTGGGCAAGTCGCTCGCCTTCAGACCGACAAGGGCTATGGCCGTTTGGGCCACATTCACAGCCCTGACAAACGAACCGCGCTCGTACCTGGTAAGCGCCGACGGAGCACTTTACAGATGCAACCGTCAACATCTCCTTCCTGTGAAGGAACCACATCCTACGGCTCCGTATCGAGAGGTCACGAGTCTGATGTACCCTCATACTGTCGGGCTGACTCCTCTCTCGCGCTCAGCTGCTGCAGAGCAACCACCGACCGTGCCCCCTGCAGCCTCACCACAATGTTCGGCGCCCCGCTCACCGGCTTCGTCGCATCCAGTCTGCGGGTCTTCGTCACCGTCCCCGGTCACGTCCCCAGTGAAGGGAGGAGACGCGGATCTATACCGCACGCATCTGGGATGGGTCTGCAGGCCACCCCTGAAATATGGAGATTTTGTGTAACCATCTATACGTCCCTGTATGCGTTATTAGCGTTTCGGGCACTGTATTATTTGGCCATTGCGTGTTAGTGTGTTTCTGCTTATTGGCTTGCATTTAGTTGTGCTTCATTTCATTTCTACAATGAAAGATGTAGATTGGTTACTTCACACTAACCAATTGTAGTGCCTTATTAGTAGAAGCTTCGCGCATTATGCTGTTTATATTATCAGAACTCAGCTGATGCTGGCATGAGCTTGTGTTGCTACACTTGCTATAACAACATGCTGAAGTGTACTGTAAGTGATCTTTAATAAAGCTATGTTGCACCATGTTGTGCGAACCAGTGGGTCATTTGCATCTTGGTGCTTCGGTTTCCTCCCACTCTCCAAAGACATACAGGTTTGTAGGTTAATTGGCTTTGATACAAGATTGTAAATTGTCCCTATTGTGTTGGGTAGTGTTAGTGTACGGGGTCATCGTTGGTCAGCATATACTCTGTGATGTATCTATATGTAAAGTCTCAATCTCTAAAGTCCAAAGCAGCATGAGCCCATTCGGCCCATTGAGTCTACTCCACCATTCGCTGAGTTACTCCAGCACTTTGTATCCGTCTTTGTTATAAACCAGCATCTGTTTCTACTCCAAATACAGCCTAACCAAAATCATGTTCATACATCATCGGAGCAGAATTGGGCCATTCAGCCCATCGAGTCTAGTCCACCATTCAATTATGTCTGATCTATCTTTCCCTCTCAACCCCATTCATCTGCCTTTTCCCTGTAGCCTTTGACATCCTTATGCCCCTGTCCCACTTAGGAAACCTGAACGGAAACCTCTAGAGACTTTGCGCCCCACCCAAGGTTTCGGTACGGTTCCCGGAGGTTGCAGGTGGTTGCCGGAGGTTGCAGGTAGTGGAAGCAGGTAGGGAGACTGACAAAACCCTCTGGGAACCGCACAGAAACCTTGGGTTTGGCACAAAGCCTCCAGAGGTTTCCGTTCAGGTTTCCTAAGTGGGACAGCGGCATTACTAACCATGAACCTGTCAACCCCGCTTTAAGAATGCCCAATGACCCGGCCTCCACCACCATCAGTGACAATGAATCCCATAAATTCACCACCCTGTTACGAAATAAATTCCTCCTCATCTCTTTTCTAAAGTTATGTAATTTAATTATGAAACTTTTGTTCCCTCTGGCATAGACTCTCCCACTAGTGGAAACATCCTTTCCACATCCACTCTATATAGGCCTTTCACTATTCTGTATGTCTCAATGAGGTGTCCCCTCATCCTTCTAAACCACAGTGAGTAGAGGCCCAGAGCCATCATACGTTAAGCCAATCATCCCTGGGATCATTCTCATAATCCTCCTCTGGACCCTCTCTTGTTGTCAGCACATCCTTCCTCAGATACGTGGACCAAAACTATCCACAGTATACCAAATGCGGGCCGACCTGTGCTTTACAAAGTCTCAGCATTACATCCCTGCTTTTACATTCTAGAGTAGAGGGATCTAGGAGTACAGGCACAAAGTTCCCTGAAGGTTTCGTCACAGTTAGGTAGGCTGGTGAAATATGATACATTATGACAGACAGAACCTTTTCCCAGGGTGGACATTTCAAAGACTGGACGACAGGGGTTTAGAATGAGTGGGGGCAAAGTTTAAAGAAGATGCATGGGACAAGTTTTTTTTACACTCAGAGGGTGGGTTGGTGCCTGGAACTCGCTGCCAGTGTTCTGGTGGTGGCAGCTACATATTTTTAGTAAAACAGCATAGAAACAGGCCCTTCGGCCCACCAAGACCATTCTAATATCAGTGGATATTTTTAAAGCAGAGATAGGTAGATTCTTGATTAGCACAGGTGTCAGAGGCTATGGGGAGAAGCAGGTGAATGGGGTTAGGAGGGAAAGATAGATCAACCATGATTGAATGACAGAGTAGACTTGAAGGGCCGAATAGTCTAATTCTACTCCTGTTCCTTATGACCTAGTTCACACTAGTTCTATGCTATCCACTTTCACACACACTCCTTACACACTGGGGGCATTTTTACAGAAGGCCAATTCATCTACAATCCCACATGTCTTTGGGACGTGGGAGAATACTGGAGCAACTGGAGGGAACTCACGCGGTCACAGGGACAGCTTGCAAACTCCACACAGAAAGCACCCAAGACTAGGGTCTCTTGTGCAGTGAGGCATCTACTCTATCGGCTGTGCTAGTGTGTTGCCCCAAGATACTATAGTGGTATTAATGAGGATTTTAGATATGAACAGGGGTATGTATGCATTGACTGGAATGATATCAATGACAAACAGGCCGAGGTGATTAGCTTAATTTGCATGATGTTTGACATTGTTGACAGAAGGGCCTGATCCTGCATTGTACTTCTCTTCGTTCTAGGTTACAGAGCTGTGGTTCGGTACAGGGCAGTGGCTTTTTGTATACTGTTTGAGGGGGGGGGGGGGGGGCAGTGGTATTAGTTTAGATTTGATACAGAGCTGGGGGGAGAGAGAAACAAGTGCATCAGATTAGTTTGCATTTGATACGTCTTTGTGGAGAGAGAGGGGCAGTGGTGTTAGTTTGGGGATTGATAAGGGGGTGGTGCGAGTGCGGGGCTGTGGGATTACACTGAGGTTGATACTGGCTGTGCAGAGGATGAGTACACGGAATTAGTTTGAGTATTATTCAGGGAAGGGATGTAAAAATCATCCCTCAGGCAGATTTGTTTCCTTGTGCTCAGGGTTCATCATTCACTCTCCCAAAGATGCAAATAGAGAGCGGAAACTCTTCTCAATTTCACCCACAGGATACAAAGTTAGATTAGCTCAGATTTTAATAAATTATAGGAGCAAAATTAAGCCATTCGGCTGCGGCAATGAATTCCACAGATTTACTAGCCTCTGACAAAATAAAAACCTCCTCATCTGTTTTCTGAAAGTACACCTTTTATTCTGAGGCTACAGTCTCTGGTCCTAGACTTTCCCCATGAGTGGGAGAGGGGGACTAGAGATAAGAAAGGGTGAGCAGTTAAAATGATACATCAAAAGATATGGATATCAAGGAAAATGTAGAATAGATTATTGTTAGCTAGGAGAAGGTGACAACGAAGCAAACAGAGATAAAATGGAACCGGGGACAGTCAGACTGGTCAGAGAACAGGGTAGGGGGAGGGATGGAGCGAGAGGGAAAGCAAGGGCTACTTGAAGTTAGAGGTCAATATTCATACTTCCACCCAGCTGGGGTGTAAGCTATCCAAGCAAAATATGAGGTGCTGTTTCAATTTGCGCCGAGCCTCACTGACAACGGAAGAGGCACAGGACAGAAAGGTCAGTGTAGGAATGGGAGGGGGAGTTAAAGTGTTTAGTAACCAGGAGATCAGGTAGGTTTAGGCAGACTGAACGGAGGTGTCTGGCGAAGCGATCGCTAAGCCTGCACTTGGTCTCACCAATGTATAGCAGTTGACACCTGGAACAGCAGATGCAATAGATGAGGTTGGAGTTGGTGCAGGTGAACCTCTGCCTCACCTGGAAAGACTGCTTGGGTCCTTGGATGGAGTTGAGTGGGGAGGTAAAGAGACAAGAGGAGCAACAGGAAGTACCAGGGGAGGGGGTGGTTCGGGTGGGAAGGGACAAATTGACCAGGGAGTTACGGAGGGAAAGGTCTCTGCGGAAAGTGGAAAGGGGAAGAGATGGGAAGATATGGCCAGCAGTGGGATCCCGTTGGAGGTGTTCCAGGTGTCAACTGCTCTACATCGGTGAGACCAAGCGCAGGCTTGGCGATTGCTTCCTGCGCCTCCTCTGTTGCCGTCCTGGGCCTCCTCCATGGCCAGAATGAGTCCCACTGCAAATTGGAGGAACAGCACCTCATATTTCGCTTGGGTAGTTTACACCCCAGCGGTATGAACATTGACTTCTCCAATATCAGGTAGTCCTTGCTTTCTCCTTCCTTCCCCTCCCCAGCTCTCCCATGCCTACTGTCCCTGCCTCTTTCTTTCTTCCCCCCCCCCCCCCCCCCCCCCCCCACCTTCGATTTTTCCAGCATCTGCAGTTCTTTCTTTAAGATGAGAGAGGAAAGATTGGAGGAACCCAAGGGGCAACCTTTTCACTCAGAATGTGGTGGGTATATGGAACAAACTGTTAGAGGAGGTATTTGACAGCGGTTTTAAAACTGCATTTAAAAGGCACTTGGACAGGCACATGGATAGGAAAGGTTAAAAGGGATATGGGCAAAACGCACACGAAGAGGGCTGCACAGTGTCGCAACAGTAGAGTTCAAGTTTCCAGCATTTGTAGACATCCGTGTCTACAATTGGAAACATATTCATATCAAATCTGTCAAATCAAATAAAAGTTACTCAGCACCAGAGACTCAGGTTTGATCCTGACTACGGGTGCTGTCTGTACGGAGTGTGCACGTTTTCCCCGTGACCCTGTGGGTTTTCCGCAGGCGCTCCAGTTTCCTCCCACACTCCAATGACATACAGGTTTGTACGTTAATTGGCATCAGGAAAAAATTGTAAATTGTCCCTAGTGTGTTGGGTAGGGATGCTATACGGGGTGATCACTTGTCGGTGCAGACTCGGTGAACCAAAGGGCCTGTTTCCGTGCTATATGTCTAAACTAAACTAAAGGACTAGCTCAGATGGACATCTTGGTCGGCATGGGCGAGTTTAGCTGAGGAACTGGTTTCCTTGTTACGTCGTTCTGTGTCTATGACAAATACAGAGTGTGGTGAAGAAGGCGGATAACATGCCCGACTTCATCAGTCGTACAAGGGTCGGGAGGTCATGTTACTGTTTTACAGGTTTGGTTAGGTGATTTGGAGAACTGTGTGTCGAACTGGTGACCCCATTACAAGAAGGATGTGGAGGCCTTGGAGAAAGTGCAGAAGAGGTTTGTCAGAATTGTAAGATAGACACAAAAAGCTGGAGTAACTCGGCAGGATAGGCGGCATCTCTGGAGAGAAGGAATGGGTGACGTTTCAGGTCGAGACCCTTCTTAGGGGAGGGATAGAGAGAGAGGGAATGACGGGGCTACCTGAGAGAAATCAATTATCATACCACTGGGCTGTAAGCTGCCCAAGCGAAATATGAGATGCTGTTCTTCCAAATTGCGTTTAGCCTCACTCTAACAATGTAGGAGACCTAGGTCAGAAAGGTCAGTGTGGGAATGGGAATTAAAGTGCCTGGTTTGTCAGAATTCTGCCTGGACTAAGGGTATAAGCTAGAAGCTGATCAAATTTGAATTGTTTTCACAGGAGTGAGGGGAGACCTGAAAGAAGTATGTTACATTATGACAGGGTAGACAAACAGAACCTTTTCCCAGGGTGGAAATTTCAAAGACAGGAAGGCAGGGCTTTAGGATGAGTGGGGCAAAGTTTAAAGAAGATGCACGAGACAAGGGTTTTTTTTTTTTACACAGAGGGTGGTTGGTGCCTGGAACTCGCTGCCAGTGTTGTAGTGGTGGCAGCTACTTAGTTTTCGTAATCCAGCATGGAAACAGGCCCTTTGGCCCACCGAGACCATGCTAATATCAGTGGATATTTTTAAAGCAGAGATAGATAGATTCTTGATTAGTACAGGTGTCAGAGAGGTTATGGGGAGAAGGCAGGAGAATGGGGTTAGAGTGGGGAGAGAGACAAAGGCATCAGATTAGTTTGCATTTGATACGTCTTTATGGAGAGAGAGGGGCAGTGGTGTTAGTTTTTTTTTTTAATTATTTATTTCAAACAGAATAAAAGAATAAAAAGCAAGTGTGAAACAGCATACAAAAAAACAAAACAAAAATATTTATAAAGTGTCATAAACAATATCTATAAATAAATGAAATCATATGCGTCTGAAATGGAGCAGGAAGAAGCCAAAGCTTATGAATTCCCACCCCTTATTCAACTGCTTGTAATCATCTTATACAAATTTAGCAGCTCTATGTACACCATATGTACACCAGCCACTATATGTACACTAAATTATTTACATTTGAACACTAATCAAATATTTACAAAGCCATACAAAAAATAAAAAAATAAAAAGAAAAGAAAAACCCCTCATATACTATAGTATCAGTCATATATACAACCCATCACTATAATCACCCTTCCCAATAAATCAGTATAACAAATATCCCACTCACAATCACCTATCCTCATCCCAATATCCTTTTAAACAAGTGTTTTTGTACATCTTTTTAAACTGAATAATGCTTGTGCTAAGTTTTATCTCCTGTTTCAGTCCATTCCACAAATTCACACCACAGATTGCTATGCACATACTTTGTTCTGACATTGGGTTTGGGGATTGATTAGGGGGTGGTGCGAGTGCAGGGTTGTGGGATTACACTGAGGTTGATACTGACTGTGCAGAGAATTAGTCCATGGAATTAGTTTGGGAATTATTCAGGGAAGGGATTGAAAAACCATCCCTCAGGCAGATTTGTTTCCTTGTGCTCAGGGTTCATAATTCACTCTCCCAAAGATGCAAATAGAGAGCAGAAACTCTTCTCAATTTCACCCACAGGGAACAAAGTTTGATTAGCTCAGAGTTTAATAAATTATAGGAGCAGAATTAAGCCATTCGGCTGCAGCAATGAATTCCACAGATTTACTAGCCTCTGACAAAATAAATTCCTCCTCATCTGTTTTCTGAATATACATCCTTTTATTTTGAGGCTACGGCCGCTGGCCCAAGACTCTCCCATGAGTGGGAGAGCGAGACTAGTGACAAGAAAGGGCGAGGAGTTAAAACGACACATCAAAAGATATGGAGATCAAGGAAAATCTAGAATAGATTATTGTTTAACTAGGAGAAGTTGACAACAAAGCAAACAGAGATAAAATGGAACCGGGGACAGTCAGACTGGTCAGAGAACTGGTTAGCAGGAGAGATGGAGAGATAGAGAGGGAAAGCAAGGGTTACTTGACGTTAGCTAAGTTAATATTCATACTGCTGGGGTATAAGGTACCCAAGCAAAATATGAGGTGCTGTTTCAATTTGCGCCGAGCCTCCCTCTGACAATGGAGGAGGCTCAGGACAGAAAGGTCAGTGTAGGAATGGGAGGGGGTATTAAAGTGTTTAGTAACCGGGAGATCAGGTAGGTTTAGGCGGATTGAACGGAGGTGTCTGGCGATGCGATCGCCAAGCCTGCGCTTGGTCTCACCAATGTAGAGCAGTTGACACCTGGAACAGTGGATGCAATAGATGAGGTTGGAGGAGGTGCAGGTGAACCTCTGCCTCACCTTGAAAAACTGCTTAGGTCCTTGGATGGAGTCAAGCGGGGAGGTAAAGCGACAAGTGGAGCAACAGAAAGTACCAGGGGAGGGGTGGTTTGGGTGGGAAGGGACAAATTGACCAGGTAGTTACAGAGGGAAAGGTCTCTGCAGAAAGGGGAAGAGATGGGAAGATGCAGCAAGTGGTGGGATCCTGTTAGTGTTCCAGGTGTCAACTGCTCTACATCGGTGAGACCAAGCGCCGACTTGGCGATTGCTTCCTGGGCCTCCTCCATTGCCGTCCTGGGCCTCCTCCATGGCCAGAATGAGTCCCACTGCAAATTGAAGGAACAGCACCTCATATTTTGCTCAGGTAGTTTACACCCCAGTGGTATGATCATTGACTTCTCCAATTTCAGGTAGTCCTTGCTTTCTCCTTCATTCCCCACCCCCAGCTCTCCCATGCCTACTGTCTCTGCCTTCCTTTCTTTTTCCCCCCCCTCTCCCCTCTCCCCCTGAACAAGGGTCTCGACCCGAAATATCGCGTATTCCTTTGCTCCATTGATGCTGCCTCACCCGCTGAATTTCTCCAGCTTTTTTGTCTACCTTCGATTTTACCAGTATCTGCAGTTCTTTCTTTAAGATGAGAGAGGAAAGATCGGAGGAACCCAAGGGGCAACCTTGTCACTCAGAATGTGGTGGGTATATGGAACAAACTGTTAGAGGAGGTATTTGACAGCGATTTTAAAACAGCATTTAAAAGGCACTTGGACAGGCACATGGATAGTCCTTCCAGAAGGCTTTCGACAAGGTCCCACATAAGAGATTAGTATACAAACTTAAAGCACAAGGCATTGGGGGTTCAGTATTGATGTGGATAGAGAACTGGCTGGCAAACAGGAAGCAAAGAGTAGGAGTAAACGGGTCCTTTTCACAATGGCAGGCAGTGACTAGTGGGGTACCCCAAGGCTCAGTACTGGGACCCCAGCTATTTACAATATATATTAATGATCTGGATGAGGGAATTGAAGGCAATATCTCTAAGTTTGCGGATGACACTAAGCTGGGGGGCAGTGTTAGCTGTGAGGAGGATGCTAGGAGACTGCAGGGTGACTTGGATAGGCTGGGTGAGTGGGCAAATGTTTGGCAGATGCAGTATAATGTGGATAAATGTGAGGTTATCCATTTTGGTGGTAAAAACAGGAAAGCAGACTATTATCTAAATGGTGGCCGATTGGGAAAGGGGGAGATGCAGCGAGACCTGGGTGTCATGGTACACCAGTCATTGAAGGTAGGCATGCAGGTGCAGCAGGCAGTAAAGAAAGCGAATGGTATGTTAGCTTTCATTGCAAAAGGATTTGAGTATAGGAGCAGAGAGGTTCTACTGCAGTTGTACAGGGTCTTGGTGAGACCACACCTGGAGTATTGCGTACAGTTTTGGTCTCCAAATCTGAGGAAGGACATTATTGCCATAGAGGGAGTGCAGAGACGGTTCACCAGACAGATTCCTGGGATGTCAGGACTGTCTTATGAAGAAAGACTGGATAGACTTGGTTTATACTCTCTAGAATTTAGAAGATTGAGAGGGGATCTTATAGAAACTTACAAAATTCTTAAGGGGTTGGACAGGCTAGATGCAGGAAGATTGTTCCCGATGTTGGGGAAGTCCAGGACAAGGGGTCACAGCTTAAGGATGAAGGGGAAAATCCTTTAAAAACCGAGATGAGAAGAACTTTTTTCACACAGAGAGTGGTGAATCTCTGGAACTCTCTGCCACAGAGGGTAGTTGAGGCCAGTTCATTGGCTATATTTAAGAGGAGTTAGATGTGCCCTTGTGGCTAAGGGGATCAGGGGGTATGGAGAGAAGGCAGGTACGGGATACTGAGTTGGATGATCAGCCATGATCATATTGAATGGCGGTGCAGGCTCGAAGGGCCGAATGGCCTACTCCTGCACCTAATTTCTATGTTTCTATGTTACTATGATAGGAAAGGTTAAGAGGGATATGGGCAAAACACACACGAATAGGTCTGGAGCAATGGTAAGTTCCAGTTTCCAGCATTTGTAGACATCTGTGTCTACAATTGAAAACATTCGCATCAAATCTGTCAAATCAAATAAAAGTTACTTAGCACCAGAGACTCACGTTTGATCCTGACTACGGGTGCTGTCTGTACGGAGTGTGCACGTTTTCCCTAGTGTCCCTGTGGGTTTTCCCCAGGTGCTCCTGTTTCCTCCCACACTGCAATGACATACAGGTTTGTACGTTAATTGGCTTTGGGAAAAATAGTAAATTATCCCTAGTGTGTTGGGTAGGGATGCTGTACGGGGTGATCGCTAGTCGGTGCAGACTCGGTGAACCAAAGGGCCTGTTTCCATGCTATATCTCTAAACTAAACTTTAGGACTAGCTCAGATGGACATCTTGGTCGGCATGGGCGAGTTTAGGCTGAGGAGCTGGTTACCTTGCTGCATGGTTCTGTGTCTATGACAAATACAGAGTGTGGTGAAGAAGGCGGATAACATGCCTGACTTCATCAGTCGTACAAGAGTCAGTAAGTCATGTTACTGCTTTACAGGTTTGGTTAGGTGATTTGGAGAACTGTGTGCCGATCTGGTGACCCCATTACAAGAAGGATGTGGAGGCCTTGGAGAAAGTGCAGAAGAGGTTTGTCAGAATTGAAAGATGGACACAAAAAGCTGGAGTAACTCAGCGGGATAGGCGGCATCTCTGGAGAGAAGGAATGGGTGTCGTTTCAGGCCGAGACCCTTCTTAGGGAATGGATAGAGAGAGAGGGAATGACGGGGATACCTGAAGTGAGATAAATCAATTATCATACCCCTGGGCTGTAAGCTGCCCAAGCGAAATATGAGATGCTGTTCTTCCAAATTGCGTTTAGCCTCACTCTGACAACGGAGGAGACCTAGGTCAGAAAGGTCAGTGTGGGAATGGGAATTAAAGTGTCTGGTTTGTCAGAATTCTGCCTGGACTAAGGGTATAAGCTAGAAGCTGATCAAATTTGAATTGTTTTCACAGGAGTGAGGGGAGACCTGAAAGAAGTATGTTACATTATGACAGGGTAGACAGACAGAACCTTTTCCCAGGGTGGAAATTTCAAAGACAGGAAGGCAGGGCTTTAGGATGAGTGGGGCAAAGTTTAAAGAAGATGCACGGGACAAGGTTTTTTTTACACAGAGGGTGGTTGGTGCCTAGAACTCGCTGCCAGTGTTGTAGTGGTGGCAGCTACTTAGTTTTAGTAAAACAGCATGGAAACAGGCCCTTTGGCCTACCGAGACCATGCTAATATCAGTGGATATTTTTAAAGCAGAGATAGATTCTTGATTAGTACAGGTGTCAGAGAGGTTATGGGGAAACATAGAAACATAGAAACATAGAAATTAGGTGCAGGAGCAGTTTCTATAAGATCCCCTCTCAATCTTCTAAATTCTAGAGAGTATAAACCAAGTCTATCCAGTCTTTCTTCATAAGACAGTCCTGACATCCCAGGAATCAGTCTGGTGAACCGTCTCTGCACTCCCTCTATGGCAATAATGTCCTTCCTCAGATTTGGAGACCAAAACTGTACGCAATACTCCAGGTGTGGTCTCACCAAGACCCTGTACAACTGCAGTAGAACCTCTCTGCTCCTATACTCAAATCATTTTGCAATGAAAGCTAACATACCATTCGCTTTCTTTACTGCCTGCTGCACCTGCATGCCTACCTTCAATGACTGGTGTACCATGACACCCAGGTCTCGCTGCATCTCCCTTTCCCAATCGGCCACCATTTAGATAATAGTCTGCTTTCTTGTTTTTGCCACCAAAATGGATAACCTCACATTTATCCACATTATACTGCATCTGCCAAACATTTGCCCACTCACCCAGCCTATCCAAGTCACCCTGCAGTCTCCTAGCATCCTCCTCACAGCTAACACTGCCCCCCAGCTTAGTGTCATCCGCAAACTTGGAGATATTGCCTTCAATTCCCTCATCCAGATCATTAATATATATTGTAAATAGCTGGGGTCCCAGTACTGAGCCTTGGGGTACCCCACTAGTCACTGCCTGCCATTGTGAAAAGGGAGAAGGCAAGAGACTGGGATTAGAGTGGGGAGAGAGACAAAGGCATCAGATTAGTTTGGATTTAATACATCTTTGTGGGGAGAGAGGGGCCGTGATGTTAGTTTGGGGATTGATTAGGGGGTGGTGCGAGTGCGGGGCTGTGGGATTACACCGTGGTTGATACTGGCTGTGCAGAGAATGAGTCCATGGAATTAGTTTGGGAATTATTCAGGGAAGCGATGTAAAATCCATCCCTCAGGCAGATTTGTTTCCTTGTGCTCAGGGTTCATCATTCACTCTCCCAAAGATGCAAATAGAGAGCGGAAACTCTTCTCAATTTCCCCCACAGGATACAAAGTTAGATTAGCTCAGATTTTAATAAATAATAGGAGCAGAATTAAGCCATTCGGCTGCGGCAATGAATTCCACAGATTTACTAGCCTCTGACAAAATAAATTCCTCCTCATCTGTTTTCTGAAGATACATCCTTTTATCCTGAGGCTACGGTCTCTGGGTCAAGACTCTCCCACGAGTGGGGGAGGGAGACTAGAGATAAGAAAGGCTGTGGAGTTAAAACGATACATGTAAAGATATGGAGATCAAGGAAAATGGAGCATAAATTATTGTTAGCTAGGAGAAGGTGACAACGAAGCAAACAGTGATAAAATGGAACTGGGGACGGTCAGACTGGTCAGAGAACTGGCTAGCAGGAGGGATGGAGAGAGAGGGAAAGCAAGGGTTGCTTCAAGTTAGACAAGTCAATATTCATCCTGCTGGGGTGTAAGCTACCTAAGCAAAATATGAGGTGCTGTTTCAATTTGCGCTGAATCTCACTCTGACAACGGAGGAGGGCCAGGACAGAAAGATCAGTGTAGGAATGGGAGGGGTAGTTAAATTGTTTAGTAAACAGAAGATCAGGTAGGTTTAGGCGGACTGAACGGAAATGTTGGGCGAAGTGATCGGCGAGCTTGCGCTTGTTCTTGCCGATATACAGTAGTCCACACCTGGAACAGTGGATACAGTAGATGAGGTTAGAGAAGGTGCAAGTAAACCTCTGTCTCACCTGAAAAGACTGTTAGGGTCTTTGGATGGAGTTGAGGGAGGAGGTATAGGGACAGGTGTTGCATCTCCTGCAAGGGAACGTATCTGGGGAGGAGGTAGTTTGCGTGGGAAGGAACGAGTTAACCAGGGAGTTGCGGAGGAAAAGGTCTCTGCGGAAAGTGGAGATGATGGGAAGATGTGGCCAGTGGTGAGATTCCTTTGGAGGTGGCAAAAATGTCAGAGGATAATGTGTTGTATGCAACGGCTCATAAGATGGAAGGTCAGGATAAGGAGGACTCTGTCCCTGTTGCGACTGGGGGGAGGGAGAGCAAGAGTGAAGCTGTGGGGTACCGAGAAGACCCTAGTGAGGGCCTCATCTTTGAATGAAGAGGGGAACCCCCATTCTCTAAAGAATTAGGACATCTCAGATGTCCTGGTATGGAGCTCCTCGTCTTGAGCTCAGATGTGGCGTGGACGGAGGAATTGGGAGTAGGTGATGGAGTTTTTGCAAGAGGCAGGATGGGAAGTAATGTAGTCTAGATAGCTGGTGGAGTAAATAGGTTTGTAATTGATGTCAGTCGATACTCTATCTCCTGTGATGGAGACGGTGAGATCAAGATACGGTTGGGAGATGTCGGAGATGGTCCAAGTGAATTTCAGAGCAGGATGGAAATTAGTAGTAAAGTTAATTAAGTCAGTGAGTTCTGCATGGGAACAGGAGTTAGCACCGCTGCAGTCGTCAATCTAGCTTTCACACCTTATCTCTGTGTCTCCCTCTCAGTCTGAAGAAGGGTCTCGACCCGAAACGTCACCCATTCCTTCTATCCTGAGATGCTGCCTGTCCCACTGAGGTTTGTTTGGAGATTAAAGGTGTTTGTGGGCTGTGGTGAGAGAGCAGGGCAGTGGGATTAGTTTATGATTGAAACTAGGTTTTCGGAATAGAGCGGGCCAGTGGGATTAGGTTTGTGTTTGATATAGGACTGTGGGCAGGGCAGTTGGTTTGGTTTGGGGATTGACATAGGACTTGGGGTGAGCGTGGCAATGTGATCAGTTTGGGAATTGATACAGCAGTATCGGGAGCAAACCGGAGAGAGGAATTAGTTTGCGATTGACACGGAGCTGTGCGGAGGGAGTGGGACAGTAGATTAGCTTTGGAATTAATACAGGACAGTGGGAAGAGAGCGGAGTTGTGGTATTGATGTAGGCCTGTGTGGAGGGAGAGTGAGGCAATGCGATTAGATTGAGATTGATACACAACTGTAGCTAAAATAGCTCAGGGGTATTCGTTTAGGATATATTCAGGGGTGTAAAAACTATTCCTCAGGCATCTGTCCAAACAAGTGATTAACTTTCTCGTGTTCAATAACAATGTTGTTTCACAAAGATGCAAATACACACTGTTTAGTTTCAGCCACAAAGCACAAAGTCAAATTAGTTGAATAAAAACGTTGGGCAGGAAGATATCAATGCATCCGCTTGTCCTCACCCATGGCTGTCGGGAGCCTCATTTCCTTATTCCCCCTCCATCTCCAACCCAGAGCTCGTTGGGCAGTGACTTGGAGCAGGAAAAGTCACCCAGTCTGGCCTATTTTTTCTTTCCCATTACAGTAGCTTTAAAAAAAAAAAAAAGAGACACAATCAACGAAGAGACAAACATTTAAAGCTACTCTCTGCACCTACCGGTCGACCGCACGAGCAGTGACCCGGCAAGGATTGGGTTGTCAGCAGCGATACAATAATAAAGAACACACAAAATGTAACACAAACATCCACCACAGCATTCATCACTGTGGTGGAAGGCACAAAAATTTGGCCATTCCTCCTCCATTTCCCCCCCGTGGACAGGACCAGAGTCCAGAGTCAGTCCAGGATCGGCTCTTCCTCACCGGAGACCGCGGCTTTAGATTGTTGTAGGCCGCTAGGCCGGCGGTCAAGATTTAAAGTCCCCGCCGCAGCCAGAAGCACCGTAGACTGCAGGGCCGGCGGTCGAAGCTCCCCTCCAGGGGTGATGGTAAGTCCATGCCGGCCCCGCGGTAGAAGTTGACCGCGGGCCGGCAGTGATGGCTTCTTCCTCCCCCGGGTCCCCCACGAGGGATCCCGGGCTGTAGACGCCGCACCAGCTGGAGCTCTGCAGACCGCGGCTTCAGGCTGCGACCAGGCTGCCAGCTGCCCCGGGCCAGCGAAACGGAGCGCTCCCCTCCAGCGAGCCCCAGCGAGGGCTCACCCACTCCACGCCGAGAGTCCACGCTGCGCCGCCGCTGAAGCCCCGGGCATGTCTCCGGGAAAGGCTGCGCCAATCCTTGATGTTAGGCCATGGGGGAGATGACCTGGAAAAAGTCGCCTCTCCATGGAGGAGGCGACCAAAGCGGTTTCCCCCTTACCCCCCCCCCCCACACACACACACCACCCCCCCACACAAGACACACAAAAAAACATTAAATACACACTTTAAAAACATTCTAAAAAATAAAAAAAAGTTGAAAAAACTGACGCACTGCTGAGATGGCTGCTGCCAGAACAGCGCCCCCCGATACAACCTCCTTAATGCACTTCAAGATGCATCTGCACATCTCCCCCCTTCTTAAAGCCCTGTCCCAGGGTGCGAGTTCATTCCAAGAGCTCTCACGAGTTAAAAAAACAAAACAAACTCGTGGTAAGCACGGAGAATGAACGTAGTGAGTACGTCGGAGCTCAGCGACGTCCCTTAGCGCTAACGGCAGGTAAGACTCGGGAAGACTTGATAACGGCAGGTTAGCACGGGAAGACTCGTGAAGATTTTTCAACATGATGAAAAATGTCCATGAGAGCCCCGAGTACCGATGAGTGGCCATTGCCGTAAATCTCCGAGTTCGAATCAGGGCAAACTCGGGAGAGCTCTTGGAATGAACTCGAACTGTGGGACAGGGGTTTTAATCTTACTCTACTATTTTACATGAGTATTCTCCATACTGAATGAGCCTTCCATATCCTTCTTACAGGTGAAAACAGCTGCAAAACATTTACTTAGTACCTTGTCTGCAATCCTTGAACACCAAACACAAACTCTCAACTTCATCCTTGAGTGGTTCTGTCTTCTCCCTAGTCAACCTCTTGTTTTAAATGTAAAAAAAGATGACATTTTTATTCATCCGACTCATTGAATTCAGTTCCCGGCCCCCATTTATCCTGCAAATCCCTCACTGAGTTCTTGTGTCCTTGGTTCTTAATTTCTTTCAGGCCCTGTCTGATTCCATCCTCTTAATTCTTATGTGTGTTTCTCTTTCTTTTTGACCAAATTTACCATCTCTATTGTCGTTCAAGGTTCCCTTACTTTGCGATCATTTCGCTGAACACTTGCGCTCGAATGCCCAAGGCCTCTAGAATCTCTCGTGTACTAAGCATTTGAACTCCCCTTCCCACACTGACCTTTCTGTCCTGGGCCTCTTCCATTGCTAGAGTGATGCCACACACAAACTGGAAGAACAGCACCTCATGAACTGCTTGTGTGGCTTATAACCCAAAGGAGTGAAGATTGAATTCTCCAATTTTGGGTAAATACATAATCCTGCCCCTCCCCCTACTTCCCCTGTATAACCCCCATCCTTACTTCACCACACCCTGCCCATCTCCCCTATGCCACACACGGGACTAACACTTATTTCTCCCCTCCCCCCCCCCCCCCCCCCCCCACCTCCTCCATCTCCATTCCTTAAAATTCATAAAACCAAAGCTTTTGTCTCACAACTTCTGTCTTTTCATCTCTGGGTCGTCCAACCATCTATCTATCTCCCACATAACCCTCCTCATCTGTGTCAGCTTATTATTTGCCAGGCTCTCTTCCAGCTTTCCTCCCCCCCCCCCCCCCCCCCCCCCCCCCCCCCCCCTAAAGAAGGGTGTGCTGCTGTAATCCAGCATTGGCAGTTCCTGGTTTCTGATCGTGCTTTGGAAACCAGTGAGCCACAACATGCAAATAGTAGGCACTATTCACAGTTTCAGCCACAAAGCACAAGGGGACATTGTCCTGGAACAGCTCACCAGGAAGCTGGGCAGGAATATATCATAAGACACTCCCCTCGCTTTGACTCATTGGGGAGGGACTTTGATGACAATAGACAATAGGTGCAGGAGTAGGCCATTCGGCCCTTCGAGCCAGCACCGCCGTTCAATGTGATCATGGCTGATCATCCCCAATCAGTATCCCGTTCCTGCCTTCTCCCCATATCCCCTGACTCCGCTATCGTTAAGAGCCCTCTCTAGCTCTCTCTTGAAAGTATCCAGAGGACCGGCCTCCACCGCCCTCTGAGGCAGAGAAATCCACAGACGCACAACGCTCAGTGAGAAAAAGTGTTTCCTCATCTCTGTTCTAAATGGCTTACCCCTTATTCTTAAACTGTGGCCCCTGGTTCTGGACTTCCCCAACATCGGGAACATGTTTCCTGCCTCTAATGTGTCCAAACCCTTAACAATCTTATATGTTTCAATAAGAATCCCTCTCATCCTTCTGAACGCCAGAGTGTACAAGCCCAGCCACTCCATTCTCTCAGCATATGACAGTCCCGCCATCCCAGGAATTAACCTTGTAAACCTACGCTGCACTCCCTCAATAGCAAGAATGTCCTTCCTCAAATTAAGTGACCAAAACTGCACACAATACTCCAGCTGTGGTCTCACTAGGGCCTTGTACAACTTCAGAAGGACCCCTTTGCTCCTATACAAGACTACTCTTGTTATAAAGGCCACATGGGACCATATCAAATGGTTTCCGCAGGTCCAGGTACACTAAATCCACTGGCTCTCCCTTGTCCATTTTCCTAGTTACATCCTCAAAAAATTCCAGAAGATTAGTCAAGCATGATTTCCCCTTCGTAAATCCATGTTGACTCAGACCGATCCTGTTACTGCTATCCAAATGTGTGGCTATTTCATCTTTTATAATTGACTCCAGCATCTTCCACACCACCAATGTGAGGCTAACTGGTCTATAATTTCCTGTTTTCTCTCTCACGCCTTTCTTAAAAAGTGGAATAACATTAGCTAACCTCCAATCCACAGGAACTGATCCCAAGTCAATAGAACATTGGAAAATTATCACAAATGCATCCACGATTTCTCGACCCACTTCCTTAAGTACCCTGGGACGCAGACCATCAGACCCTGGGGATTTATCAGACTTCAGTCCCATCAGTCTATCCAGACTTTGGTCTTAACTAATTTTTTCCTCTTCACATACCTGAAGAAACTTTTACTATCCTGCTTTATATTCTTGGCTAGCTTACCTTCGTACCTCATCTTTTCTCCCCGTATTGTCTTTTTAGTTATCTTCTGTTGTTCTTTAAACATTACCCAGTCCTCTTTCTTCCCATTCATCTTTGCTATGTTTTACTTCTCTTCTATTTTTATCCTGTTCCTGACATCCCTTGTCAGCCACGGTCGCCCCTTACTCCCCTTGGAATCTTTCTTCTTCCAAGGAATGAACTAATCCTGCACCTTCTGTATTATTCCTAGAAACACCTGCCATTTTGTTCCACTGTCATCCCTGCTAGTGTATCTTTCCAGTCAACTTTGGCCAGCTCCTCCCTCATGGCCCTGTAGTCCCCTTTATTCAACTGTAACACTGACACCGATCTACTCTTTTCCCTCTCCAATTGTAGATTAAACCTGATCGTGTTATGGTCACTACCTCCTAATGGCTCATTAACCTCAAGTTCCTTTATCAAATCCGGTTCATTACATAACACTAAATCCAGAATTGCCTTCTCCCTGGGAGGCTCCAGTACAAGCTGCTCTCAGAATCCATCATAAAGGCACTCTACAAAGTCCCTTTCTTGGGGTCCAGCACCAACCTGATTTTCCCAGTCTACCTGCATGTTGAAATCTCCCATAACAACCACAGCATTACTTTTGCTACATGCCAATTTTAACTCCTGATTCAACTTGCATCCTATGTCCAGGCTATGGTTTGGGGCCTGTAGATAAATCCCATTCGGGTCTTTTTACCCTTACAATTCCTTAGTTCTATCCATACTGACTCCACATCGCCTGCTTCAATGTCACCTCTTGCAAGGGACTGAATTTCATTCCTCACCAACAGATCTACCCCACCCCCTCTGCCCACCTGTCTGTCTTTCTGATAGGACGTACACCCTTGAATATTCAGTTCCCAACCCTGGCCCTCTTGCAGCCATGTCTCTGTAATTCCCACAACATCATCAAACTTACCAATTTCTAACTGAGCCTTAAGCTCATCCACTTTATTTCTTATACTTCGCACATTCATATACAAAACGTTGACATCTGTATTCACATCCCCCTTCGCACCGCTCGCAATTGGCCCTGACCTTACTCTTTTATCCCTTCCCAAACTTTCCTTCCCATAAATTCGGGAAACTTTTGTAACTTTTCCTGTAGCCACTTCCCCTTTAACTCCATCTTTAATCTCCCAATTTGTCAATCCCTCCCCCCCCACTATTTAGTTTAAACCCACATGTGTAGCGCTGACAAACCAGCCTGCCACAATGTCGGTCCTCCTCCAGTTAAGGTGTAACCCATCCCTTTTGTACAGGTCACTCCTACCCCAGAAGAGATCCCAATGGTCTATAAATCTAAATCCTTGCTCCCTGCACCAGCCCCTCAGCCACACATTCAGATCCCCTATCTCCCTGTTCCTGTCCTCACTAGCACGAGGTACCGGAAGCAATCCAGAGATAACCACCCTAGAAGTCCTGCTGTTCCGTCTTCTTCCCAGGGCCGGATTTAGTTGAAAAGCTGTTCCACTTGTGAGGCCCCCTCCGCGTTGGTTTTCAGCGCTAGCGACAAGGCAGACACCGGATAGCCATGGCGGCCAAATCTCCCACAATTCAAAGCAAGGGAGAAATTGCCCTGCGCCGACCAGTTGCCGTGGCAGTGAGCATGCGCAGGGCGGCCGATGATGTGCTGGCCGTGGTTGTGCGCATGTGCAGGGGGGGAGGATGTGCAGGCCGCAACAATGCGCATGTGCAAGGCGGCGTGCCGGCGGATGAGGAGCGAGCGGAGCCCGGCGGCCCTGACACGGATAGCGAGGGGGAGATGGAGAGAGAGAGAGATAGAGAGGGGGGCCGCCCAGAGTTGAACAGTAGGTGTCCTGCCTTGGCCGGAGGCCCCCCTAGACCTCGAGGCCCTAAGCTTAAGCTTGTCTAGCTTATAGGTAAATCCAGCCCTGCTTCTTCCTAACTCTCTGAACTCACGTTCCTCCTTCCTCTTCTTCTTCCCGATATCGTTTTTTGCCTACATACACAACTACTGCCGGTTGTTCACATTCTCTCTCGAGGATGTTCTGAATTTGGCCCGTGACATCCTGAACCCTGGCACCAGGGAGGCAACAGACATTCCTCACATCTCGTCTGCCACCACAGAATCTCCTGTCTGCTCCTCGGACAATGGAGTCACCCACCACTAAGGCTCTGCCCGACAGCGGTCTCACCTGTCGAGTCCAATCTCTAGGATTGGCGCCACCGACGTGTCCGCCACTCGGACTGGAAGCATCGTCTCCCCCGACGGTTCCCAAGAGGGTGTACCGGTTTTCATTAGGCACAGCCACCCGAATCTTCTGCACTCCACGATTTCCACCCTTTCTCCCCGTCACACACCTTGGTTCTTCCCATAACCTCATCGTGACTACCTCACTGTAGGTCCTGTCCAGGAAACTCTAGTTTTCACAAATGGCCCTGAGGTCATCCAGCTGCTTCTCCAGTGCCCAAAACACGGTCCTTTAGGAGCTGATGCTGGACACACTTGTCACAGTTGTAGCAGCCAGAGGCTCCATCTGTGCCCCTGGAATCCCACATTCTGCAAGCATCACACTGTCTCATCTGCCCCGACGTGTTCACTGTGTCCCGTCCTCTCCTCAGCCTCCTATCGAGCCAAGGACTCACACTTTTCTCACAAGGCCACTGCCTCACTGCCGCTCCCTTAGACCAGCCTTGCTTATATTGACTGATAAGTTGCCTAATTTACCAATTTACAAACCAAATTCCTCAGTTTTAAACTGTTTTTCCCCTGTGACTTACTCACCTGCTTCTCTTTGATTGCTGCTTGTCCAAGATCCATGTAAGCACTGCGCCCTGGCTGACACTCCCCTCTCTGTGACCCCAGGGTCACTGGGTAATGCTGGTGACAGCATCCCTGGATGATTGCTTCCTCCATCTCTACCCTAGGGATCTTCGTGCAGTGATCGGGAGCTGCAACGTTGGACGATTCCAACATTCTCTCTCTAACCCAGCGGGTCTCTCTTTCTCTCTCCTTTATTTCTTTAGCCCTAAAAGCTAAATCTAACTCTCTCCTGAAAACATCCAGTGAATTGGCCTTCCTTGCCTTCTATAGCAGAGAATTCCACAGATTCACAACTTTCTGGGTGAATAAATGTTTCCTCATCTCAGTCCTAAATGGCCTCCCCCTTATACTTAAACTGTGACCCCCGGTTCTGGAAGCGTGGTCTCACTCTGTACAACTGTAATATTCGCTTCACATCCCTCAATGACCCGTTCCCCAAGATTCCCCGGCTATGAATTATCGAGATCTCTCGGTTGATAGTAGTTCCCAAGCAGGCCAAGCGTTAACTGGGCGACCTCGAATATAGTAACTTCATCAATCACTCGGGGTTTTTCAACGGGTGAAATCATCTCAACGTCGAAGGTGTCATAATATATTACATTTTTTCAGTCATGGCAGCTCTCATTCTTCTCAACTCCAATAATATAATATAATTTTGCTGCATGACATGACCACCCACTCGGCCCATGAATTAGCCCAATGCCAAATGTTAGGATTTTACTCTCTAAAGGAAGGGGCATAGAACTGTGCACACGAGTCCAGGTGTGGCCTCACGCTGTACAATTGTAACATCCATTTCCTATTACTAAAGACCAACCTTCTTGCAATGAATGTGTAGGAAGGAACTGCAGATGCTGGTTTACACCTGTTCCTTTTCTCCAGCGATGCTGTCTGACCCGTTGAGTTACCAGATTTTTGTGTATATCTTCTTGCAATAAAGGCTGGTTTATCATTTTCATTCCTGACCATTTGCTGCACCTCCTTGGTGTTGCGGTTGGTGAACAAGAACAGACTGGACTCGGGACACGGAGGATTTACAGACAGCTGGTTTAAACTGACAGAAAAAGCTTGAATTGTAATCTGCAAGTAGGCCCAGAGAATGGAAACCTCAGTACAGGCAGTGAATGGAGGGAGGACACTCGCCGGTCCCGCACCCACCATCGCTTTTAAATTGCTGCGTGAAGCGAGGACAACCCGGAATAGCGTGGGATATGGAGGTGGATCCGTTCACAATTTGAACCGGTTGCACAAGCCAAAAGCACAAAGTGGTTCTGGAATGAGAAGCACGTGGCACACCCTCAGTTAATGGTTGATTTACTGTATTTGGCAGCAGTGGACATCCACTGGAAAAGAATTTGTCCAACAAAGTCTTGGAAGACCAAGATTATATTCCCATTCCCACACTGACCTTTCTGTCCTGCGCCTCCTCCGCTGTCAGAGTGAGGCCAACACAAATTCGAGGAACAGCACCTGAGATTTCGCTTGGGCAGCTTACAACCCAGCGGTATGAATATTAACTTCTCTAATTTTAAGTAATCCTTGCTTTCCCTCTCTTTCCGTCCCTCCCCCTTCCTAGGTCTCCAACCAGTCTGACTGTCCAGCTGATTACCTACTCCGAACTAACAATGCTCTACATTTTCCTTGATCCCCGCCCACTTTAATGTTTCGTTTTCATACTTTACCCGTCCATATCTCTGCGTCTCCCTCTCCCGGGACTGAACGGTCTCGACCCGAAACGTCACCAATTCCTTCTATCCAGAGATGCTGCCTGCCCCACTGAATTACTCCAGCATTTTGTATCTACACAAGATCAGTTCTACATGGAAGGCTGGCCCAATGCTTGTAGCACGTGTAAGTAAGGGTCAGTTTTGATAAATTGCCTCTGTATTTGTCCTGGTAACAGGAGTGGAGATGCTGCTCCTTTGATTGGAAATCTAGTGGCCAGTGCATGGGTGCGGGGACCACTACAGTTTGTTATATACCTTAACTTCTTCTTCTTCTATGTAGTGTTTTTTGGCGTTGGCAAACAACTTTTTTGGTGCATCACCGCCACCAACTGGCATGGAGTGTGGATCAAACAACACCATTACATATACTAATAACCTATATCCCTGATGGATATCTACACCTCCTGCTGCCTTAGCAGGGCAAAGAATATCATCAAAGACAGCTCCCAAAGTTGTCGTTTGGACTGTTCGACCTGCTGCCCTCTGGAAGGCGCTATAGGTGCATCAAATCCAGGACAAATAGGCTAAGGAATAGTTGTTTTCCGAAAATTATAACTACTCTTAATTCAAATTCGCACATGCACTGACTTCACAGCCCAACACCCGGACTTCCATCTGTATATATGTATATAGCGCCGCAGAATTGTGCACCTATCCCCCCCCCCCTTCTCCATTCTGTTTTTGTTTTCTGTTTCTTGTTTTTTGTACTAAATTATATGTATGCACTGAGTACGAGCAGCTTTTAATTTCATTGTACATGTATAGTGACAACAAATGGCATATCTATATCTATATCTTCTGAACAAATTGGTTACCCTAAGAAAAAGCAACAGGATTTGATAGCACTTATATGAACTCCCTTGCAAAATATCTACCAAATCAAATTGTACTCTTTCTTTTCTGAACTGCTCACTCATCCGTCCTCTCTCCTCCTCATATCTCTCACAATATACAATGACATGCTCTATTGTCTCTTCTTGCCCACAATATTCACATCTGCCTGTATTATGCTTGCCTATTATAAAAAGTGTACTGTTCAGACCAGTGTGTCCAAATCTAATTCTTGAAATTACTGTCTCCTCTTTTCTGTTTTTTCCTGCACATCTAATTTCTCCCACTTTCCTCTGGACTCTGTAGAACCACCGTCCTTTCCGCTCTTCCTCCCATTGCTTTTGCCATCTTTCCTTCAGTCTTTGCTTAATAATGTCTTTAACCATATAACCATATAACAATTACAGCACGGAAACATGCCATCTCGGCCCTACAAGTCTGTGCCAAACAACTTTTTTCCCTTAGTCCCACCTTCCTGCACTCATACCATAACCGTCCATTCCCTTCTCATCCATATGCATATCCAATTTATTTTTAAATGATACCAACGAACTTGCCTCCACCACTTCCACTGGAAGCTCATTCCACACCGCTACCACTCTCTGAGTAAAGAAGTTCCCCCTCATATTACCCCTAAACTTCTGTCCCTTAATTCTGAAGTCATGTCCTCTTGTTTGAATCTTCCCTATTCTCCTATTCTCAAAGGGAAAAGCTTGTCCACATCAACTCTGTCTATCCCTCTCATCATTTTAAACACCTCTATCAAGTCCCCCCTTAACCTTCTGCGCTCCAGAGAATAAAGACCTAACTTATTCAACCCATCTCTGTAACTTAGTTGTTGAAACCCAAGCAACATTCTAGTAAATCTCCTCTGTACTCTCTCTATTTTGTTGACATCCTTCCTATCATTGGGCGACCAAAATTGTACACCATACTCCAGATTTGGTCTCACCAATGCCTTGTACAATTTTAACATTACATCCCAGCTTCTATACTCAATGCTCTGATTTATAAAGGCTAGCATACCAAAAGCTTTCTTTACCACCCTATCTATATGAGATTCCACCTTCAAGGAACTATGCACGGTTAAACCCAGATCCCTCTGTTCAACTGTATTCTTCAATTCCCTACCATTTACCATGTACGTCCTATTTTGATTTGTCCTGCCAAGGTGTAGCACCTCACATTTATCAGCATTAAACTCCATCTGCCATCTTTCAGCCCATTTTTCCAAATGGCCTAAATCACTCTGTAGACTTTGGAAATCCTCTTCATTATCCACAACACCCCCTATCTTGGTATCATCTGCATACTTACTAATCCAATTTACCACACCTTCATCCAGATCATTGATGTACATGACAAACAACAAAGGACCCAACACAGATCCCTGAGGCACCCCACTAGTCACCTGCCTCCAACCCGATAAACAGCCATCCACCATTACCCTCTGGCTTCTCCCATTCAGCCACTGTTGAATCCATCTTGCTATTCCTGCATTTATACCCAACAGTTTAACCTTCTTAACCAACCTTCCATGAGGAACCTTGTCAAAGGCCTTACTAAAGTCCATATAGACAACATCCACTGCTTTACCCTCATCAATTTCCCTAGTAACCTCTTCAAAAAATTCAAGAAGATTAGTCAAACATGCCCTTCCAGGCACAAATCCATGTTGACTGTTCCTAATCAGACCCTGTTTATCTGGATGCTTATATATATTATCTCTAAGTATCTTTTCCATTAATTTGCCCACCACTGAAGTCAAACTAACAGGTCTATAATTGCTAGTTTTACTCTTAGAACCCTTTTTAAACAATGGAACAACATGCGCAGTACGCCAATCCTCGGGGACTATTCCCGTTTCTAATGACATTTGAAATATTTCTGTCATGGTCCCGGCTATTTCTACACTAACTTCCCTCAATGTCCTAGGGAATATCCTGTCAGGACCTGGGGACTTATCCACTTTTATATTTTTCAAAAGTGTCATTACTTCTTTTACTTTGAACCTCATAGTATCCATAGCTACTCTACTAGTTTCCCTTACCTCACATAATTCAATATCCTTCTCCTTGGTGAATACCGAAGAAAAAAAATTGTTCAATATCTCCCCCATCTCTTTTGGCTCTGCAGATAACTGTCCACTCTGTCTCTCCAATGGACCAATTTTATCCCTCATTATCCTTTTGCTATTAATATAGCTGTAGAAACCCTTTGGATTTACTTTCACCTTACTTGCCAAAGCAACCTCATATCTTCTTTTAGCTTTTCTAATTTCTTTCTTAAGATTCTTTTTATATTCCTTATACTCCTCAAGCACCTCATTTACTTCATGCTGCCTTTAATTATTGTAGATCTCCCTCTTTTTCCGAACAAGATGTCCAATTTCCCTTGAAAACCAGGGCTCTTTCCAATTTTTACTGTTTCCTTTCAACCGAACAGGAACATAAAGATTCTGTACTCTTAAAATTTCCCCTTTAAATGTCCTCCATTTCTCTTCTACATCTTCCCATAAAACAAAATGTCCCAGTTCACTCCTTTTAAATCGTCTCGCATCTCATCAAAGTTAGCCTTTCTCCAATCAAAAATCGCAACCATAGGTCCAGTTCTGACCCTCTCCATAATTATATTGAAACTAATGGTATTGTGATCACTGGACCCGAAGTGCTCCCCAACGAATACCTCCGCCACCTGTCCCGTCTCATTTCCTAACAGGAGGTCCAGCACTGCCCCTCCTCTAGTAGGTACCTCTATGTATTGCTGCAAAAAACTATCCTGCACACATTTTACAAACTCCAACCCATCCAGCCCATTTACAGAATGTGTTTCCCAGTCTATGTGTGGAAAGTTGAAATCTCCCACAATCACTACCTTGTGCTTACTACTAATATCTGCTATCTCCTTACATATTTGCTCTTCCAATTCTCGTTCCCCGTTTGGCGGTCTATAATACACCCCTATAAGTGTTGCTACACCTTTCCCACTTCTCAGTTCCACCAAAATAGCCTCCCTAGATGAGCCCTCCAATCTATCCTGCCAAAGCACTGCTGTAATATCTTCCCTGACTAGCAATGCAACACCTCCACCTCTTGCCGCTCCAATTCTATCACACCTGAAGCAACAAAATCCTGGAATATTTAGTTTCCAATCACAGCCCTCCTGCAACCACGTTTCACTGATCGCCACAACATCATACTTCCAGGTGTCTATCCAGACTCTAAGCTCATCCACCTTTCTTACAATGCTCCTAGCATTAAAATATGCACATTTAAGAAACCCCACGTCTCTGCTTCTCTGTTTATTTCCTTTTTTTTCTTTCTCCTCTTGTGTCCGAGTGCTTCCCTTTTCTGCTTCCTGCCTCCCATTCTGTCTACTAGCTTTCTCTATTTGATTCCCTCGTCCCAACCATTCTAGTTTAAAGTCTCCCCAGTGGCCTTTGCAAATTTCCCCGCCAGGATATTGGTCCCCCTCGGGTTCAAGTGCAACCCATCCTTTCTGTACAGGTTCCACCTTTCCCTTTGAATTTCAGTTTTACCTATGTTAATACTTAAATCAATCTTACTTCTATTTGTTACCTCTTTTGCTACCTTATTTGCCATTTTGTTTCCTATAATGCCAATGTGTGCTGGTACCCATAAAAATATGACTAAGCCCCATCATTTGAATTCTGAATGGTGTTTGTTGTATTTCAATCAAAATGTCTGGTCTACTATCTGAATGACTGTGCTGTAAACTCTTTATTGCTAAACTTGAATCTGAACAAATAACTGTCCTTAAAAACCTAGTATCCTCGACCCACTGTACCGCTAACAATATTGCAATCATTTCACTTGTGTATACTGAGACCTCATTATTGATCCTCTTCCCTACTTTGATGTGAAATTCTGGTACAATAAATGCTACCCCTACTTATCTACTGAATCTTTTGATGCATCTGTATAAATTTGGACAAAACTGTAGTATCTGTCAATGTATTCCTGTGTGATGAGTGAATTATATATATGTTGTTTATCCTTGTTTTCCTGTTCTAATATTGTAAAGTCTACCGTTGCATCTGGAAGTATCCAAGGTGGAATTGAAGGTAATGGAACCGTTGGAACCACATTTAATTGTGTTATGCTGATTTGTAATGCTCTCTGGGTCACTGTCCATCCAAAACTTTTTGTTTCCCTTCTCTCCTTTTCCCAGCATGGTTTGACAGTAACTTGTGCTGGGTGTTCTTGACTGTGGCCCTGTAGGTTAATCCAGTAATTCAATGAAAGGTGTATCCTTCTCATCTATAGAGGCATCTCCCCCCATTTCAACCTGTAATGCTGCTGTTGGAGTTGTTTTTATTGCACCTGTACATATTCTCAATGCCCAATATTGAACGTTGTCTATTTTCTTAAGAGAAGTACTTGATGCGGACCCATACACCACACAACCATAATTTAACACAGATCTAATTAACCCAGTGTATATAGCCTTCAAAGCTGTTCTATCTGCCCCCCAATCACATCCAACTAAACATCTCATTACATTAAGTATCTTCTTACATTTGTCCACTACTTTCTGAATATGAACCATCCATGTAATAAACCATAAACCTAAAAATTTATAGTATTTTACTCTCTCCAATTCCTGGTTATATAATTTTAGATTTACCTCACTACCAATTTTCTTCCTAGTAAAAAACATTATCTTTGTCTTTTCCACAGAAAATTTGAATCCCCATTTATATAACCACTTTGTACCTTTATTATAGCCCTCTGTAGTTTCTGCACAATAAACTTCACATTTCTCCCCCTTTTCCAGATTGCCCCATCATCCGCAAACAGTGAAACCCCATTTCATTTATAATTTCTTCATATGCATCATTTATCATTACTAAAAATAGTAAATGACTTATTATGCTCCCTTGAGGTGTTCCATTTTCAATATCTAATGTTCCTGAGTATTGATTTCCAACTTGTACTTGTATTGACCTCCCAAATAAAAAATCCTTAATCCATTTAAATATACGACCTTTAATCCCCAATTTACCTAGTTTCACTAATAACCCTTCTCCCCACATCATATCATATGCTTTCTCAATATCAAAAAATACAGCTACTACACTTTCTCTGTTAATTTGTGCTCTCCTAATTTCATGTTCTTAACATATAGCTGTATCCATGGTGTTTCTCCCCTTCCTAAAACCACTCTGGTAATATATACCTTCACATAAAGGTTATATATATATATACCTTTAGATAAGAATGCAGAAAGTACGATGTGTATATTGAGGGACATCACTGCGATTGGTAGTTTCATTGAAAAGGGGGAAAGTACTCGGTGTACAGAATGATAGGATTGGGCAGAGAAAATGGCAAACGGAATTTAATCCTGACACAGGGGAGGTATATATATTGTGAGGACTATTATGGTTGGTCATGGTATGATAGTAAAGCCAGCTGAAGCATTGCGGAACAGAATGGCCTATAGCAGTAGGATCTTTGGTGATCACAGCCCGATATCCCTGTAGGTGGCAGCACAGGTCAGGGCAAGATTGGTGGTGCCCTAGTTTCACTTTAGTCTAGTTTAGGGCGGAAACCGAATCAGCGCCGACCAGCGATCCCCTCACAATTAACACTAATAATAAGCCAATCAACCTACGTCTTTGGAGTGTGGGAGGAATACAAAGAAAACCCACGCACGTCACGGAGAACGTACAAACGCCAAACAGACAACACCCGTAGTCGGGATCGAACCCGGGTCCCTGGCGCTGTAAGGCAGCAACTCTACCGCTGTGCCCTGTTCTGTCATCCCCGCGACGAAGAAAATATGCGTGAGTGCGCACATGAGAGGGGCGGCATGGGATGAGAGGGAATGGGAAAGGAAAGATTACACATGGGAGAGTTGATGGAGAGGAGGGATCGAGGGAGTGGCGTTGAGAGAGGAGCGGAGAGAGTGTTGTAGTGGGGACGGGGGGCGAGGGCAGTGGTCGCACCTGGACTGGATCGGTGAGGGTCGTGCGCTCCGAACGCCAGCACCTCTCACAGGGTGATAAAAACCCCACACCTCGGCAGGAAGATGTTTAAATAACGGCCGTGAGCTCCAGCTCCACAGTAGAAGCTGGCGATGTTTCCGGTGGGGATGTAATTGGTCTTTGCGCAGCTGGGAAAAGAGAAAGGAGAACATTTACAGGTTACAATAGATAGAACGGCATTCTCGTCTTGGACTGTGGTGATGTGCAATCAATAGTCTACATTTCCCATGTATCAAAGAGTGAAATACTTAATGGCAAATACAGAGATACATGGGATTATGTGTGGGAAAGAACTGCAGATGTTGGTATAAATCGAAGATAGACACAAAATGCTGGGGTAACACAGCGGGACAGGCAGCATCTCTGGAGAGAAGGAATGGGTGGCGTTTCTGAAAAAGGGTCTCGACCCGGAATGTCACCCAATCCTCTCTCCAAAGATGCTGCCTGGGTGTGTCTCTGGCAGTTCATTTGATGTTCGAATTTTCGACTGAGACAGCAGTTTACACGTCACAAAAGAAGGGTCTCGACCCGAAACGTCACATGTTCGTTTTCTCCTGAGATGCTGTCTGACTCGCTGAGTTACTCCAGCTTCTTGTGTCTATCTTCGGAAGTATACGGTTGCCAGTTACCTCACCAATGGGTAGTCAACCTGAGCCGAGGACACGGGATGTCTGAAATCACCAGAGATTCAACACACTGACAACTTACACGGCGCCCTTAACTCGGGCACGTCCAGAGAGACGGTAATAGTGGATCTTCTGCCTCGCTATCCCGTCACCTCGTTCCTCCGGCCGATTCTATCTTGTCGCCTGATGTGCCGCCCAATCACCCACTGAATTGTGCAGTCATGATGTGTTGTTTGACCCAACATACCAGCCTGAAGCAGGTGCTCTTTTACACTAATTTAAATGTTTAGCATTCGATACATAATCTTTCATGTGTACGTCCACGTATTTCCACGTCGTGAGGCGCTGCTTCCATCATTCCCTCAGACAGTGCACTCTTGATCGCAATCAGTCCCCACCCCCCATCACGAGAAGAACTTCTTCCTCAAATCAGTTAAATCAGTTCTCCCTTACACCAACCCCAGGACCTCTAGTTTTAGTACATGGACAAAAGCTTCAGCGGTGCACTCTTTCTATTATGCCTCTCATCGTGTATTTCTTCACCAAGTCCCTCCCATCTCAGCCTCCTCTGCATCAAGGGAAATAACCCCAGCCCGTCCATGTTCCTCCTCTCAACTGAGAGGTTCCATTCCAAGTAATTCTTGGAGAATTGGATAATCTTCTCCTGTATTATCACATCTGTCCCGCAATCAGCCACATAAAACGGCATACAATAATCCGCTGTGGCCTAAATAATGTTTTATTACCAACACCTCATTGTATTTTATGCCCCACCCGATGAAGGCAAGTGAATTAATTTACCACCGTATCCATCTGTGCTGGATCATAGGATAGCAAAACACAGTAACTGGTCCTTCAGACAACCATATCTGTGCCAAACATGATACAAGTCTAAGTAATCTAAGCGGCCTGAACAGGTATGTATCCTGTTTATGCATTTGTCCAAATCCAATGTCCCACTTAGAAAACCTGAACGGAAACCTCCAAAGTTTCCGTGCGGTTCCCGGAGGTTCTCGGAGGTTTTTTGTCAGTCTCCCTACCTGCTTCCACTACCTGCAACCACCTGCAACCTCCGGGAACCGCACGGAAACCTTGGGTGGGGCGTGAACATTCTCCCTCTTATCTGAACCTCTTCTCATCCCTGTCCTGTCATATTTGGCACTCGCACCCTGGAAATACATCGTTGAGGATCTACCTGATGAAAACCTCTCTTACTCTATACACTTCTCTCAGGGCACCTCACAACCTTGAGTATTCTAAAGAAACATATAACATTCTTAAGGGATTGGACAGACTAGATGCAGGAAAAAATGTTCCTGATTTTGGGGGAGACCAGAACCAGGGGTCACGGTGTAAGAAGAAGGGGTAGGCTATTTAGGACTGAGATGAGGAAAAGCTGTGAATCTGTTGAATTCTCTGCCACAGAAGGCAGTGGAAGAAAATTCACTGGGTGTTTTCAAGAGAGAATTAGATATAGCTCTTGGGGCTAACGGAATCAAGGGATATGGGGAGAAAGCAGGAACGGGGTACTGGTTTAGGATGATCAGCCATGATCATATTGAATGGTGGTGCTAGCTCGAAGGGCCGAATGGCTCACTCCTGCGTCTATTTTCTATGTGTCTATGTTTAATAACTTCTCTACCACTGACGTAAGGCTCACCGACCTGTAATTTCCTGATTTGTCCATCTAATCATTTTTAAACGGAGGAATGACATTGCCTGTTCTTCATTCATTTGTGACCTCTCCTGTGGCTAAAATTCCCTTTCGCCGCGTCAGTAATGTCCATTCTTACCTCTCTGCTGTCCCCTGAGGGGTTTATCCAATCTAATGTACCTCGGGACCCCCTGCTTCTTCATCTCCACAAGCCCTAGGATATCAACGCACACCTCTCTTGGAGTTGCGTAATCTGAAAAGGGGTATGTGAGGGGGTTTGTGTAGGGGATGGAGGGAGTCTCTGTTGGGGTGGGGTGTATCTATGTGTGGCGGTGGGGAGGGGGGGGGGGGTGGGTGTGAATGTAGTTTGGGGCTTCTGTGGACCGTGTCCGTGCATGTGTGGGGTGTGGGCGTGGGGACGGGACGTGTCTGTGGGACTGGGTGGGGGGTGTCTGCAGTGTCCACGTTGGGACGGGGAGGGGCAGGGCGCATCCACTCACAGAGTTGTTGTTCCCGTTGTTCCCCAGCTAGCGTCCAATGCGGAGCTCGGCTCCGTTCAGTCTGTCGGCTCTGCGGTTCACATTGGTGATGTTGACGATGAAGATCCGGTAGTGTTTCTGCAGATCCACTCTCCACCAGGGGCGGCACTGTCGGCTGCTACAGCTACACGACGAGTGACTTAGCTCAGTGTCAAAGTTTCCATCTATGGCGTTGTTTGCGGCACCATAATGTGGGTAAGTGGTCGACTGAGTGGCCCGAACTGCAGCAATTACATTTTTTGCGGAATAAAACTCCAAGTCAAACATCCATATAAAGAGGAGCAACCAACTGCTAACCACTTAGCGGATATAATATTTATAGAGTCATACAACGTGGATCCAGGCCCTTCGACCCAACTGGCCCACACCCACACCAACATGTCCCACCTACACTAGTTCCACCTGCCCGTTTTCGCCCCATGATTCAAACCTATCCTATCCATGTACCTGTCCAACTGTTTTATAATGTTGGGATAGTCCCGGCCTCAACTACATCCTCTGGCAGCTTGTTCCATACATGCACAATCCTTTCTGTAAAAAATTACCTCTCAGATTCCTATTAAATCTATTCCCCTTCATCTTAAATGTTTTTCCACTGCTCCTCAATTCCCCATCTCTGGGCAAGAGACGCAGTGCGTCTACCCGATCTATTCCTCTTGTGATTTTATACAACAAATCACCCCCTCATCCTCCTGTGCTCCAAGGAATAGTCCCAGCGTACTCAACCACTCCCTGTAGTCCTGACAACATCCTCGTAAATCTACTCTGTTCCTCTTCCAGCTTGAAATCTTTAATATAACATGAAGCCCAGAACTGAACACAATATTCTAAATGCGGCCTCACCGACTTATACAACTGCAACATGACCTCCCAACTTCTTTACTTATTTATTACACTCCAATATGTTACATCCCAGGATTTTAGAAGATGACCATAACACACACACCATTCCCAAAGCAACTGCCTTTGATTCTGTGGGCATAAATCACCAGGTTATAGAGACATTGGGCTGTACATCATAGCAGCAAACCATTCGGCCCAGAGAATCAGTGCTAGCCCGCTCCGGGCATTTGCCGGCCTTAATCTCCATCATTTTTCCCATCAACATATTAATTTCCTTTGATTGTTTGGTTTTGTTGATTAATTTCCCTTGTTTGCTCAGTCACTGGATCCCCGATTCTGAAATATTTTTTCTGGGAAACTGTCTGCACTCTCCAATGCAAAGTTGGAACCAAAGCGCTATTGGCCTGTCATTTAAAAAAATCTTGATGACTCACCTTTTACATTCTGTTTCATGGTACCTGCATCTTTAATCCCCAACTCCATCCCCTCCACCCCCTTCCCCTTGTTAACATGTTTGCCCCTATTGTTGAACTGGAAATTACGCCAATCCTTAGACCTGCTTCTTTTTTGGCATCTTCATCAGAATCCGCATTGCATGTAGGATCAGTCAACGTGGATAGGCTGGGCTGATAAGCCGGTTTCTGCGCAGTGTTTGTCTGAATCTGTGACCCCCATGTATCATTTGGAAATGTAGTCAGGACAATGGCAGATGCTATTCAATCCAGACGGGTGAAATCGGTAACGATAGTAGATAAGAAATGGCAGCATCCACAGTGGATTGATGTACAGGGGGCTCTTATGCTGCAAATCCATAGCTTCCTAAAAGGCGAACCACAAGTGGACAAGTCGGCAAAGATAGTGCTTGGCTTGTTTGCTTTCATCGGTCAGGACATTGAATATCAAAGATGACACGTTATGTTGCAGTTGTATAAACCTTAGTTGGGTCACATTTGGAGAATGGAACTGGTGGCCCAATTACAGGAAGGTGTGGAGGCTTTGGAGAGGGCAGATAAGCGGTTCGCCAACTTTTGACAATACAAGTGATAGGAGCCAAATTAGTCCATTTGGCCCGTGTATACTCCGCCATTCAATCATGGCTCATTTATCTCTTCCTATTAACCCCATTCTCCTGCATTCTCCCCATAACCACTGACACCCGTAACTAATCAAGAATCTGTCTATATCTGCCCTAAACATTTCCAGTGACTTGGCCTGTGGCAATGAATTGCACAGATTCACCACCCTACAGGAGAGTCGTGTCTAGGTATTAGATATAAGGAGAGTTTGGATGAACTCAGATTTATTTTCCCTGAAGCACCAGAAGCTGAGCGGCGACCTGACAGAAGTATTTAAAAGTATAGATAGGGTTGCAGTTTTCTTAATAGGCAAATGTCAAAAACCAAAGGGAGTCGTTTTATGTTGAGAGGTAAAGATTGGAAGAGATTTGCAAGGCAAGGTTGTTTTACTCATACACTAAAGCCTACATGGGTCACGTGGGCAATTGAAATGGTCGAGGTAGATACAGAAACAATGAGGAGACATTTAGACAGATACAGGAAAACACGGGGAACGGAGAAAGACGGACGATGTGTAGGTAAATTAATTATTTATGATGGCATTATTCTCGGCACAGACGGTGAGAGGCCTGCTCCTGTGCGACGCTGTGTTGTTCTACATTTATGTTCCTTTTCTTTAATATAATCAAAAAATGTATTCAATTATTAAAAAATAATATTTACACTACAATAAAACAAGCCAGAACCCACCACCATAATACAATACAAAAATGTATCCATAATAAACTACTATACAACTATGTTACAATCCTTATTGAGGATACATTCAAAACCCTGCGGAGCCCAGCGGTCCCGGAACTCCCTCAGGGTGCCCGTAGACAGGGCGTATTCCCTTTCTAACCCCACCCGGGCACGGACGTAACCCTGGAAAAGGGGCAGGCAGCCGGCTTGGGTGGAGCCCTCCACGGTCTGGCGCCGTGACTCGCGGATGGCCAGCCTGGCCAGGCCCAGGAACAACCCAACCAGGACATCTTCAGCCCTAACCTCTCCCCTACGCACAGCGTGTCCAAAGATGAGGATGGTGGGTGAAAAATGCAGCCAGAAGGCAAGGAGCAGCCTTTTTAGGTATTCAAACAGTGGCTGCAGCCTGACACACTCCATGTACACGTGGTACACAGACTCTTCCAGACCGCAAAAGTGGCAGGCGGCTAGCGAGTCTGTGAACCGCAAGAGAAACAGGTTGCAGGGAACACCTCGGTGCAATACCCTCCACCCCAGGTCTCCAATGTAGAGGGGGAGAATCCCTGCGTAGAGGGACATTTATGTTCCTTTGGGGACAATTCACATGGCCGTCCGAAGTGGGGGGGGTGTGCTGGGTGCGACTGCACCCCCCTTTTTTTCCCTTAAGAAAAAAGTCACCCAGAAAAAAAACAAAAAACGTCCAGTTCTCTATTCTCTCGTCCCCGGGCAGGAGTGGCTGAATCTGAACCCAACGGCTGTAACCCCAACACCAGTCGCCGCTGCGGCGGAGCCCACTACCCTCACATCCTCCCCGCCGCCGGGGCCCAAGCCATCTTTCCCCCACACCACCCCTGCTGACCCCCGCTGAGCCCACGCCACCCCCGCTAGGTCCACGCCACCCCAGCTGACCCCCGCTGGGTCTACGCCACCCCCCCTGGCTCATGCCACCCCTGCTGGGCCCACGCCACCCACGCCGACCCCCGCTGGGCACACGCCACCCCAGCTGCGCTCATGCCACGCCCAGCTGAGCCAACGCCACCACCGCTAGGTCCACGCCACCCCCGCTGACCCCCGCTGGTTCTACGTCATCCCCGCTGGGCTCACGCCACCCCTGCTGGGCCCACGCCACCCCCGCTGACCCCCGGTGGGTCCACTCCACCCTCGCTGACCCCCGCTGGGCACACGCCACCCCCGCTGGGCCCACGCCACCTTCATTCCCCCTGCCCGCTGGGCCCCCGCCACCCCCATGGGGCCCGCGCCCCCTTCATTCCCACCGCCCGTTGGGCCCGCGCAACCTTCAACTTCGTCCCCCCCCCCCCCCCCCGCAAGAAAGAGGGGGGATGCGAGAGGGGGAGAGGGAGAGAGAGAGGGGAAGGGAGACGAGAGAGAGATGGGGAGGGGAGAGGGAAAGGGAAATTATCTTCAGTGAGATTGCAAAATTAAGTTAGGTTTTAGAGCTATTATATTTTCTCCTCCATATGAATAATATTAAACAATATCAAATAATATCAAACAATTGGAACTGCTTCCTTTTCCTTGATAACAATACTGAAAAATATGAATTCCATAGTTTGTGACATAAATACACATTTTAATGGGATCATTATATACAGATGTAACATTTCCATTTTGAGATCGGGGGTGGGGGGGGAGTGCTGGGGGCCAATATGCGTCAAGCCGATAGCCTAATCGTTAAAGAATTAAAAGATAGCCTAATCGATAAAGCGCTGAGAAGAGGAATCAGAGCTGCCAAGGAAAGATACTCTGAGAAGTTGAGGAGCAAGTTCTCAGCTAATGATGGGATGATCTAATAGAGGTGTATCTATTAGCCAGGTGGGCCCTTCTACACCCACCCCACTCCAATCACCACTCCACTCCAATCACCACTTCACACCCATTGACTGCACCTCCACAGACTCCTCTGTCAATCTTCTCAAGTTTGCGGATGACACAACCCTGATTGGACTGATCCAGGATGGGGATCTCTGTACTCTTTTCAATTTGACATCTTTCCTATAACATGGTGCCCAGAACTGAACATAATATTCTAAAAGCGGTCTCACCAACGTCTTATACAACTGCAACATGACCTCCCAACTTCTATACTCATACTCTGACTGATGAGGGCCAAAGTGCCAAAATACTTTTTGACCACCTGATATACCTGCGACACGACCTACAAGGAACCATGCAACCATCAATCATTCCTCTGCCCACCTGGCTAATTGATCCAGATCCTGCTGCAATATTTCACAACCTTCTTCACTATCTGCAAAACCACTCACTTCTGTATCATCAGCAAACTTGCTAATCTTGCCCTGTTCTGTGACGTTTCCCAGAGTGCTGGAGTAACTCAGTGGGTCGGGTGAGTATAGAAGTTGGGAGGTCATGTTGCAGTTGCATAAGAAGTTGGTGATGCCGCATTCAGAGTATTGTGTTCAGTTCTGGGCACTATGTTATAAGAAATATGTCATCAAACTGGAAAGGGTACAGTGAAGATTTATGAGGACCTTGCCAGGACTAGAGGGCCAGAGCTATAGGGAGAGGTTGAGGAGGCTGGGACCCTATTTCATGGAGCACAGGAGGCTGAGGGATGATCTAATAGAGGTGTATAAAATCATGATTTGAATAGATATGGTTGAGTCTTTTGCCCAGAGTAAGTGAATCGAGGAGCAGAGGACATAAGTTTAAGGTGAAGGGCAAAAGATTTAATAGGAATCTGAGGGGTATGTTTTTTACACAAAGGGTGGTAGGTGTATGGAACAAGCTGCCAGAGGAGGTAGTTGTGGCAGGGACTATCGCAACATTTAAGAAACAGTTAGGCAGGTACATGGATAGGACAGGTTCGGAGGGATATGGATCAAACGTGGGCAGGTGGGACTAGTGCAGATGGGACATGCTGGTCCGAAGGGCCTGTTTCCACACTGTATCACCCTATGACTCTGTCTTTTCCTCTCAAACCCGTTCTCCTGCCTTCTCCCCGTTACCACTGACACCCCTAACAATCAAGAATCTATCAATCTCCTCCTGAAAAATGTCCATTGACGAACTCCACAGCTGTCTGTGCAATGAATTCCGCAGTTCACTACCCACTGACTTAAGAAATTCCTGCTCATCTCCTTCCTAAAGGAATGTCTTTTAATTCTGAGGCTGTGGCCACTGGTTCTAGACTCTCCCACTAGTGAAACCATCCTCTCCAAATCCACTCAATCCAGGTTTCTACCAGGCTGGGACAGACGACAACAGCTTCACACCATGTCCCAAAGCTTGTGTCCTGTCCTGCATCACCCAAGGCAGCAGAGACGTTATAGGAGAGGGCAAGCACTGTAACAAAGTAGCTTACAATGGTTTGGGTAACATTCAGGAATGTCTATGCATGGCACATTATGAATATTACTGAAGAACGGTCTTGACCCCAACTATAATCTATACCTTTTCTCCAGAGATGCTGCCTGACCCACTGAGTTACTCCAGCACTCTGTGACATGTCACCTATCCATGTTCTCCACAGATGCTGCCTGACTCACTGAGTTACTCCAGCACTCTGTGATATGTCACCTATCCATGTTCTCCACAGATGCTGCCTGACTCGCTGAGTTACTCCAGCATTCTGTGAAACGTCGCCTATTCATATTCTCCGCAGATGCTGCTTGGCCCGCTGAGTTACTCCAGCACTTTGTGACTATTTTCCCTTCACCCGTCTGCCCAAGCCCACTCTCCCCCTCCTTTCCTATGTTCTTTTCCACCCACAAACCTCTCTCTGCCTTTACATTTCACTCCTCTTTCAAATCTGCTCTACTTATCTACATGCATTTTTCTTCTTCACTTTTTAGTCATAGAATGATGCAGTGTGGAAACAGGCCCTTCAGCCCAACTTGCCCACACGGACCGACGTCCCATCTACACTAGTCCCACTCGCACGCGTTTGGCCCATATCCATCTAAATCTGTCCTATCCGTGTACGTGTCCAAATGTCTCTTAAACATTAGGATAGTCCCAGTCTTAACTACCTCCTCTGGCAGCTCGTTACATACACCCAGCACCCTTTGCGTGAAAAAGCTACCTCAGATTCCTGTTAATTTCTGAAATATTGGTCATAAATTTGGTGCAAAAATGCTCCAAAACAAGGCTCAGAATGGATCAGAGAGCATCTAAACCCCCTGAGCTTCCAGGGCCCTTAAGCGGGCCCTGGACCCCGGCATCGAGGGACTTCACGCTTCGCGCAAGTGATGTGTGCAGCGCACACATTATTTCACATTAAGAGTTTTGTAATCCTGTCATGCCACCCCCCTTTTTGAAAAGCTTGTACGGGCCTGATTCATGCACCATGCCGCCCAAACGGTGTTTATCCAGATTAAAGACTGCTCCTCCTGAACACTTCGAAAGCCCACAAGCACGGCAAAGGCAGGAAAAGCACAGATGCCAACAGGACCCCCCCCCCCCCCCCCCCCCCTCTCTCTACCCCACCCCAGTTTTACTCCATCTCAGTCCATCTGTCTGGCTCAACAGAGATACCCACCACAAGCTGAGAATCTGCCACTTCTGTCTGGCCTGAACCACACCGACACTCTGTGACTGTTTGTGACAGGAAGGAAATACACAAATGTCCAAGTCCGATCCCTATGCCGTTGTGTTGCCGTGTTTGCGCGGAGCGCAAAGTGGCTTTGCGAAGTGTGGTGCCGCACAGAGAGAAGTGAAGAGAAGCAGGGAACGGGCCTTCATCCTGGAAGGGTCCCAAAGGCAGAGGAATGTGATTCTGGCTGGCTGGGGGGGGGGGGGGGGGGGGGGGGGGGGGGGGGGGTAAGGCTCGAACACTTTATTAACGGAACAAAGCAACACGAGAAGGCACCATATTACCCTCGAACCTTGCCCGCCCCATCCCCGGCTTTGGAAGTTTCTCCTTTCTCTTGGGACAGCCCAGTGGCGCAGTGGGTAGAGTGCTGCTGACGCACAGTACCTGGTGAGATGCAAAATGCTGGAGTAACTCAGCAGGTAAGGCAGCATCTCTGGAGAGAGCGAATGGGTGGCGTTTCGGGGCGAGACCCTTATTCGACCATTTTTTCTCTCCGGGGATGCCGCTTATCCTACGAAGTTACTCCAGCATTTTGTGTCTATCTTCGGTTTAAACCAGCATCTTCAGTTCCTTCCTCCACTGTATCCGGGTTCGACGCACATCTCACAGTACTGCAGGAATTGAGTTGCCACGTTTTCATCGCTGACCGCATGAGTTACCACCGGGTGTTTCGATTTCCTCCCATCTCCCAACAAGGTGAGTTAATTGGTCATTAGACACCATGGTTTATATTAAATCACATTTGAGAACAGAAACTTAAGCGACTGCAGATACGGGGATCTGGAGCCATAAAAACAAATGCTGGACGAGCTCAGCAGGTCGAGCATTAACCGAGGGGAGATAGAGTTGCGGGGTCTTAATCCAAATGTTTAGACTTGAGAGATACAGAGTGAAAACAGGCCCATCGTCCCATCGAATCAAAGCCGGTACACTAGCACTATTTACAATTTACAGAAGCCAATTAACCTAGAACCAGAAGGTATATACAAAAAGCTGGGGTAACTCAGCGCGTCAGGCAGACAACATCTCTGGAGAAAAGGAAAAGGTGACGTTTCGGGTTGAGATCCTTCTTCAGACCTAGACCCTGTACGTTTTTAGATAGTTGACCATCCTTTGGCCTAAACAGATGCTGCTCGACCCGTTGAGTTCTCCCAGCGATTTGTTTTTTCCTTGAATAACGTCCGGATAGATCTCTTTGTGAGGTCCGGCTTTATCCTTCACTGCTTGGAGGATACGGATTGCACTCGCTGCATCATTTAATGGCCAGCATGCTCTCAGAGCTGGTTCAATAATTTTGGGTCCAGACACCAGATCGTATCCAATGAAAGTGTTCATTCCTTTACGGAGCTCCCAATCATCGATGTCAGGCTTGTTGTGAAGTTCATCATCCAGCGGGCATTACAACTCCTCATCCGTCTCCTGCTTCCCGTGTGAATACCTTGGTGCAGCAAGGCTCGGAACATGACTGCTCGCCGGCTCCACGCTCCTCAGGTGATCGCCGCCGCCGACCCCCGCCCGACTGACAGTGCTGAGGGAGCGCTGCACCGTGGCAGAGGACGTGCAGTACTGACCGTACTTCCCATTATTATAACACGAGCAGGCTATTCAGCCCATAATGTCTGCACCGGTCATGATGCCAAGACAAACTCCGATCTGCCTTCACGCAATCCATCTGCCTCTATTCGCTGCTTATACATGTGCATGTACAAACGACTCCTCGAGGCTATTATCATGTCTCCCTCTAGCAACACTCACGGTGTTTTAGTGATATCAATGGCAGAAATTGTGGATGCGAAATCTGTTCTCTCCTCCAACCAACTCGCCCAGGTACGTGCACATATAGAAAGTCAAACAGAAAGTCAAACTGGAACAGGCCCCTCCACCCACAATGACTGTACCGAACATGATGCCAAATTAAACAAATCTAATTTTCTTACACTCCATCTTATCTCAATTCCCTACATATCGATATGCCTCTTAAACACCGTTTCAATCTACTCCATTCCTCACTCTCCCACCCCCTCGGTTCTAAGCACCCACCATCCCCTTTGTATAAACCTTGCCCCATACATGGCGTTTACATTTACCCCCGTCTGAGCCAAAAGCTGTGCCCTCTAGTCTTTAACCATTTCCATCTTGGGAAAAATAATCTGATTGTCTGCCTTACCTGCGCTTCTCACGACGTTGTTCGCTTCGGTCAAATCTCCCCTCAACCTGCGACACTCAAGTGTGCCCATTGTGTCCTTACAGCTATTGCCCTCTAAAACAGTCAGTATTCTGTTTGTTCTCTTTTACACCATCTCCAAACCTCCCTTGTCTTTCTGCAATGCAGGATAGGGCATCCAGAACCACACACCACATTGCAAATCTGGTCTTATGAAGCTGCAAAATGACTTACTCAATGCCCGACCATTCCCATTGTTTATAATCTTTCCACTTTCAGAAGGAGCTCCGTTTTATTTCCAGGGAAGTGGAGGCACAAATAAAGCTTTTATTCCCAATGAAACGTCGGCCTTTGTCAAAACATCTGCCTATCGAAAGGCCTCCTTTCCCGTGTTCACCTATGTCCTGCCGAGGTTTGCCCTGCCCCTCTAAATTTCATATGACCTACCATGCTATTTCCTCCCTCCACCCAGCTCTGACCCCCCCCCCCCCCCCCCCCCCCCCCCCCCCCCCCCCCCCCCCCCCCCCCCCATGCAATCAGACTGCAGACGGCTTCCAACATCTCTATAGAGAAAACTTCACATCTCTATGTTCTCCCGGGATTGAATTGAATTAAATTTTATTTTTGTCATTCAGACCTTTCGTTATGAACGAAATGTCGTTGCCTTGCAGTCATGCAGTCATAATAAAAATGACAAAAACACACAATAAACACAAATTTAACATCCACCACTGTGAATTCACCAGGCACCTCCTCACTGTGATGGAAGGCAAAAGTCTTAAAATCTTTGTATGTTCCCTCCTTGTTCTCCCTCTGCGCTGAGGCGATCCAGGCTTCGATGCTGCCTGATCCGCTGAGGTTTTCCAGCATTCTGTGTTTTTCCTACAGTTTTCCATGAGCAGACTTTGTCGTATTGTGTTCAATTCTGGTCGCCCCATTACAGAAAGGATTTGGTGTGGGTGCAGAAATCTGCCAGAATGCCACCTTGAATGGAAGAAATTGGCCATAAGGTGTGGGAGAACAAACGTGGATTGTCTTCTCTGGAAGAACGTCCATGGTTGATGGAAGACCGGATATCAATTTAAACAGTCGTGACACGCATCGACAGGGTAGACAGTAAGAATCTTTCCACAGGAATGAGCTGTCAGAATAACAGAAGAACAGCATCCCATAATTCACTTGGGCAGCTGACAACCCAGTGGTATGAGTCATGATTTCCCTAACTTCAAGTAACCCCTGCACTCCTCTCTCTCTCCATTCCTCCCCCACCCAAGTCACACCAAGTTCCCGTTCTCACCTAGCACACATCTAACAATGGCCTGTTTCCTTTATCATCACCACTTTTTTTGCATAACTTTCATTTATCTATATAACTAAAAGTCTCATCTTCCGGGGAGATGGCAGCCCTGTCGGCAGTCTGTTCGTTTTTCATCTTTTGTAATTTTTAGCATCAAGGGCTCGCAGTCACGGGAGAGGCTAGTCGGGAGCTCCTACGCCGCAGAAGGTTCGACCAGCCCCGACGCGCGGTTCGATCGCCCGGTGCAGGGGAGCTGACAACTCCCCGATGCAGGAGCTGAATGCCTCGACCCGGAGGACCCAAACGCCGCCGGCTATGGGAGTCAAGACCATCCTCTCAAAGGAGGGCTCGAGGCCCCCTACCGAGGAAGAAAAAAGGGAAGGACTTGAACTTTATTTCGCCTTCCATCATAGTGAGGAATGTGTAGGAGTCACTGTGGTGGATGTTCATGTTATAATGTGTTTTTGAGTGTTGCTTTTAATTGTGTGACTGACCTGGCCAGTGAAATTCCTCGTATGTTGCAAAACATACTTGGCGAATAAAATCTGATTCTGATTCTGATTCTGGGTCTGATTCTGATTCCTGTCTGCGCTGTATAAATTGATTTTAGAAAAAACATTACCCGATATCGCAATGATATTTGGCCATCTTACTCAGTCCTGTTGCGCTGAGGCAGCCCACAGGATTTTTCTGATCGATGAATAATAAGAAAGTTATGAGTGTTTAAAAAAACTTGATATCAGCTGATTGGTCCTCTCGCCGGTGAATCACCATGATGAAGGTAACGCCTATTCCAGGGGTGGACAGAACTATAAAACCCCCGGATGCCTGGACTTGAGTCAGCCACTCTGGAAAATAATGAGGGATAGGCCACAACTGTGATTCTAAGCTGTGAATCAACTGAACTGTGAGTCTGCAATGTACTTGCATTAAATGATTTGTTAGCCCTTCATGACAATGCAATGAGTTGTTTGGCCTGCCCTGCCTGTGCTTGAAACTGCAATGCAAAATGGGAAATGAAATGACAATAACCATGAGTTGTTTGGACTGCCCTGCCCGTGCTTGAAACTGCAATGCAAAATTGGAAATGAAATGACAATGCCATGAGTTGTTTGGCATGAGTTGATACTATTTCTGTAGTCTTAGGCATAGATTTACAACCTCATCCTATTACTGCAATTTTTGGGCTACCAATGTTAGATTCTATTCATTTGTCCCGTTCCGCCCATCGGTTGATTGCTTTTACCGCATTAATCACCAAAAGATCTATTTTATTTAAATAGAAAGACTCAAACCCTCCGACCACACTCCAGTGGTATACGGAAACGATATCATGTTTAAATTTAGAAAAAATCAGGAGTGACATTGTTGAACTCTTGGTTAAATTTGATAAGACTTGGGGAAAATGTATTGAACATTTTCATACAACATAAATTGCTCCCTCTTTAGCCATTAAAAAAAATTATTTTACCTCTATAGGGTGGAACGGACTTGACGACAAACAGACTTAAATTGTTGAAATTCTCAGTTCAGATTCGGTTTTGCTTTGCTTTGTTTTTTAATCTATTTTATTTTTATGCGTATTTTATTATCAATAATTCTCTTTTTTTCTTTCTTTAGTTTAGGGGTTGTTTTTTTTGTTTATTTTCTAATTTTCTTTTTGTTTTTGTGTTTTTTTTCACATTTATAAGTTTCCTTTTAAATATTTAACTATATTTACATAGAGATTGGAAGGTCTATATTCATTCTGTATTTTGACTCCGGTCTCATATTAGGTTATACCTGTTATTAATGTAATCCTGATCCCTATGTATCAATACCATTGTTATGTTTATCATTATACTTTTTGCTCTGTTTTTTATGTTTTACTTGCTTTTTTTGGAAAAAAACAATAAAAAGATTTTAAAAGAAAAGAAAGAAATGACAACGCCATGAGTTGTTTGGCCTGCCCTGCCCGTGCTTGAAACTGCGATGCAAAATTGGAAATGAAATGACAACGCCATGAGTTGTTTGGCCTGCCCTGCCCTGCCCTGCCCTGCCCGTGCTTGAAACTGCAATGCAAAATTGGAAAATATATGACAATGCCATGTTGTTTGGCCTGCCCAGCCCGTGCTTGAAACAGCAATGCAAAATTGGAAATGAAATGACAATGTCATGAGTAGTTTGACCTGCCCTGACCGTGCTTGAAACTGCAATACAAGATTGAAAATGAAATGACAATGCCATGAGTTGTTTGGCCTGGCCTGGCCTGCTCTTGCTTGAAACGGCAGTGCTAAATTGAAAATGAAATGACAATGCCATGAGTTGTTTGGCCTGCACTGCTCGTGCTTGAAACTGCAATGCAAAATTGAAAATGAAATGACAATGCCATCAGTTGGTTTGCCTGCCCTGTGCTTGAAATTGATTGACCTGACTTGAAATGGATTGACGTGACTTAACTTGAAATGGATTGACTTGACTTGAAATGGATAAACTTCACTTGAGATGTATTGACTTGACTTGAAATGGATTGACTTGACTTGACTTGAAATGGATTGACTTCACTTGATTTGACTTGGAATGGCTTGACTTGACTTGACTTGAAATTGATTGACTTGACTTGAAATGGATTGACTTGACTTGAAATGGATTGACTTCACTTGATTTGACTTGGAATGGCTTGACTTGACTTGACTTGAAATGGATTGACTTAACTTGAAATGGTTTGACTTGACTTGAAATTGATTGACTTGACTTGACTTGGAATGGAATGACTTGACTTGTAATTGATTGACTTGACTCGCCTTGAAATGGATTGACTTTACCTGACTTTGGAGCCTCAGAGGCTCTGCCGCGGGCCAGTGGACACATCGTCGGGAGCCCGCAGGTCACAGGTTGGAGACCTGTTTTTCCGGAGCTCCCGCAACAACAGCTTCGTCCGCTGGACTTGAGGGCGACAGCTTTGGCAGCTTCGACCACCCCGAGCCGCGGAGTTTGAATCAGCCCGTACGCGGAACTCGGATTCAGCCGCGGGACTGACTTATCATCACCCGGCGGGGTCATAACATCGGAAGCCTGGATCGCCTTGGCGCAGAGGCAGAATAAGGAGGGAAGAGACAAAGACTTTAAGACTTTTGCCTTCCATCACAATGAGGAGGTGCCTGGTGAACTCACTGTAGTGGATGTTAAATTTGTGTTCATTGTGTGTTTTTGTTACTTTATTATATGTCTGTCTGCAAGGCACGAAGTTTCGTTCAGACCGGAAGGTCTGAATGACAATAAAGGATACTTTACTTTACCTTACTTGATTTGACTTGGAATGGATTGATTGACTTGAAATGGATTGACTTGACATGAAATGGGTTGACTTGACTTGACTTGACTTGAAATGGACTTGACTTGCACCCCCCCCCTCCCCCCACTGACCACCAATATTGGAATTGAGGGACCAGCCCTCCCGTGTGAAGCTGGGACTCAACGGGTCCCACTTAGTCTAGTTTGTTCTATATCTCTCTCCATCACTATCTATATCTCTTGTTTTCCTTTCCCCTGACTAGTCTGAAAAAGGTTTCGCCCTGAAACGTCGCCCATTCCTTCTCGCCAGAGATGCTGCTTGTCTTTGCTGTAATTTGCTAGCTAAGTTCGCTAAATTCAATATTTTATATCATTTGAACGGAACACGTCAGATTAAAATGATCTATTGATTCTGATCCCGTGGACGCAAGTCGCACAATAACCTTCTTCAGACAAGGAACCACATGGCCTGAGACGGTTCCCCGCAATTGGAATCGCGTTGCTGAATGAAGCAACGTGAAGAACGCCAGCTAAAAGAACGTACAACGGAGCCAAACAATATCTCTGTTTTGCCTGAATGATGTTTCCAGCTGGAATCCGTTTCTGTCATCCGGTTTTCGCATCCAATGGCTTTTGCGATCAATGTCAGAACTAGATATATTTCGTCACAGCAGGCGTCAGGATCGTCTGTTGTAATCACTTAAAAAAATCTCTATTATTAACTGTGTTGAAATCTCGGTGTCCCAGTGGATGTGTCAAAAGGGTATAAAAGTTTGGTGAAGGGAGATCTCCTAATTTTATCCGGTGATATTGCTTGCCGGAAACAGGAATAAGCCGGAAACAGGAATTGCATGAAACTTAAAGAGGAATTACACATATCAGCAAATAAATCCCCGGGATCTGAAGATGAGCATCCCAGTGTGAAGAAGGGTCTCGACCCGAAGAAGTCGGAAGAAGGATCTCGACCCGAAACGTCACCCATTCCTTCTACCCAGAGATGCTGTCTGTCCTGCTGAGTTATTCCAGCATTTTGCGTCTATCATCAATGTATTTCAGCAACTCCAGTTCTTTCTACACGATGCAGTGCGCTATCTGGGTTTATCCTTCCAGTTTTCTAGATTATGGAATGTTTGAAATTTGGAGATGTTCGATGTAACGCCGCTATTTAAAGCGCAGCACGATAGAAAATATGTAAATGCAGATCGACTCAGAGCCAAGGGGACTTGCTTAAGACTATTGTAATGGTAGAAATAAACCAGACGTCTAGAATACAGCTATGGTTGATGTTAACGTGGGTTTTTGAAAGGAAGATGATTTTAACATCAAACCGACGTTTCCGTCTTGAGGGTTTAACTGCTAGACTTGAAAAGAGAGGTATGGTTTAAATGGATGGTTGGTACAACACATTGTTATGAATTGATGGATACAAGGCGCTGGAGTAAGTCAATGAGTCGAGCATCATCTCTGGACAACATGGGCAGGTGACGATTGGGGTCGGGACCCTTCTTCAGACTGAAGAAAGGTTTCGAACTGAAAAATTTAACCTTCTCCATACATGCTGCTTGACGGGCTCCAACAATATATGTCTTTTTTGTGTAAACGAGCATCATCTAGGCATGTTACAAAACCTACCTGAATCGTCATTGGGAATCTGCCCAAAGCCATGTCCGCGATTTTGGCGCTGTTTGGAGGGGGCGGGTTTAAAACGCGATTTTTACTAGGCTGTTCTAATCGCAGATGTGCAGCCTAGTAAATCATTAACGAAAAATCGTTGAAAGACCCGGTCGCAAAAGCTATTATTAGTTTTATAGGCCTCTAATAATTATTATAATAGTTTTAAAAGCTCTCTTTCACTCCGCAACCTCTCGCAGCCCCAGGGTTTTATAAAGCAAACAATTAAAGGTATGTACCTTATTTTTACATTAAATGGGGCATGTATATAACCCTGCCAATAAAATTTTCTATAGCGAGTAGTTCATTTTGGGCTTTTTATATCCCGCAGTATTTTTCTCGGCATTTGAGGGCACAAATCCAGCGCGATGTGAACGTTCTAAACCAGCGCGTTCACAGGAACCCACTAGAAAACCGATTTAAATGGGCATTTATTTACAGCAATTGAACACTAAATTCCTTCCATTTGGCCTATGAATTAATGTAAATTAGATATAAAAATCATGTTATATTGTGAATTATTTGTGAATAATCTTTGGACACTTAGGCTATTTAAGAAATGGATAGATGTTTATATCTAGTAATTGAATTTTGATTAAACATGATTTTCTTTTTTAGTATTTACTATTTGTTTTAGCGTTTAACTTTATAGTCTCTACATTTTTTTCTAAAATTGAAAAATTGAGGAAAAACAACGTGTACAGAGTTGCTTATTGGTTGCAGTCTGAGGAGTATGATGATGCTACTGATTATGATATGCCAATGTACCAGCTAGCAGCTGATCTTCTCCATAAAGACTTGGTCTTTTGCTAGAAATTGTAATTTATTTACCTATCCATAACTGACTTACAGCATATTATACAATAATATTAAAGTTCTGATCTTGAGAATATCACATTTTTGAATTTTCAAGGCAGTCTGGTTGTTTATTACCATTTCTGTCACATCGGTCAATTTTGTAATTAGCTACAATTAGGTAATTAGCTAATTATATGCTTTAATTTCATGTCATCCAAGTAAGATTGTTTTATATTTTTTCAGAATGCTTCAATCTATGATAGGTGAAAATTTCATTCAGTTCTCTTAATTCTTAAGAAAGTTACGGGCTTTTGACTATCCAAGATCACAGCTTTTTTGTAATGTCCATTGAAAATCAATAGGGAACAAGATGCTAATTTCCGAGTATGAAAATGGCCATACCTTTTTTAATACTTGAGATATGAAAGTGAATTTGGTGTCAAATTAAACTTGTTGTTATGCTTTATCTGATGGGATAAATTGCAGACTTGATTTTAAAATCTCAAAATTTTGTAACATTGCTACATCATCAGTTACTTGTTTCCACATTATGCATTAACGTTTTTACTGCGGGCCTACAAAATATGCAGTCGGTAATTGCATTATCTGTTCTCTTCTCTTCCTCCAGTGAATTTAGTGGCGATTGTGATCCTATCCCTGGGAAAATGTTGCCTCTCCACCTGCACCACTCGCTACCTTGTGGCTATGGCAGCGGCGGATCTACTGGTTATTATTTTTGAAGTTATTTTCTATCAGATCAAATATCATTATTTCCCCATGGCACACTACGCCAATATGCAGTATTAGCCGTATGCTTACATATGTAGCTATAGACCTTTCTGTCTGGTTCACCATTACTTTCACCTTGATCGATTTGTCGCCATTTGTTTCCAGAAGCTGAAAACAAAATATTGCACCGTGAAAACTGCAGCTGTGATTCTCTCAACAACCGGCGTTCTGCTCTGCCTGAAAAACATCCCCATCTATTTTACCTACGGCCCGAAGAAGATTGTCGACAACATACCTTGGTTCTGTACTCCAAAACCAAGTTATTTCAGTGAAACCGGTTGGGTGGTGTATGATTGGATCGATACGATTTTAACTCCATTCTTCCCCTTCTCTGTAATCCTGCTGCTCAACGCTCTGACAGTCCGGCATATTTTAGTGGCCAGTCGGGTCCGCAGGGGGCTAAGAGGTCAGAGCAATGGGGAGAACTGCAGTGATCCGGAGATGGAGAACTGGAGGAAGTCCGTAGTATTACTACTGACTCTTTCCGGTAGCTTCATCTTCTTGTGGCTGACGTATGTTGTGAATTTTATTTATTATCAGATCGTCGGAACAATATATGAGCCGAGTGAGGCTGAATACACCTTTGCCCAAGTCGGAAGGTTGCTGAGTAATGTCAGCTGCTGCACCAATACATTCATCTACGCGGCAACCCAGTCGAAGTTCAGAGAGCAGATAAAAAGCGCGGTGAAATATCCAACTACGTCATTGCTTCGTTTTATTGAGTCAGCTGCCTCCTACGCTAGACTTAAGTTTCCAGGTCGCGATATTGTACCACCACAGCTAGAAGCTACTGATGTTGCCACTTTCACAGGGAGGTGGGCATTTGTTCAAACATCTGCCTGTGTTCAAAGTCCTCTTTGCCCGTGCTTACCTATGACCTGCCGAATTTTGTCCTGCCCCTCTACACTTCCTGTGACCTGCGATACTTTTTCCAACCCACCCCTGTTATGCCTTAACGCTTTGGTTGACCCGAGTAACAATTAATGTTTCATAATCGGGACGGTCGCTGTGGCGACTCCGGTACTGTGGGGCAACTCACCACGACCCAGCTATTACAAAGTAGATTAATGCATTGGATAAAGGAAGTGAAAGTAATATTAATACATTTGGTTGCGCGCGAATGAATGAGATGAGGAGCTGTGTGAAGGCGCGGCGATGCTTGGAAGCGATTTCGTAGTTTGAATTATGTTGTAGCTTGATGTGTGTCCCTAGGTATTCATCCATTTTAGTGGGATAGACAATATTATTGAAGTGGTGTCGGAGTATTGGTAAAGGACCTGGGTATCCATGATCGACAGTCACCGAAAGAATACCTGGATGTTCAGCAAACTGTTCAAACGACAGAAAGTACTTGGATGTCAGGCAAGCTGATTCAGTGCGATGCTTGCAGTATGTGGGAGGTCAAGGACAACGCTGGTGCCTCTGGCTGCTACAAATGCGAAAAATGCATCCAGGTAGAGCTCCTGAAGGGCCATGTTGGGGAACTGGAGAAGCAAGTGGATGACTTCCGGTTCGTACGAGAAACGGAGTCGTTCCTCGACAAGTCCTACAGTACGATTGTTACACCTAAGGTACTGGAAGAGAGAAGGTGGGAGACAGTGAGAAAGGGAGGGAAGCATGGAATGCCAACGTCCCCGGGTGATGTACCTCTTGTAAACAGGTTCATCCGCTTAGAAGCTGTTGGGACAGAAGACGTGAGCGGCGGACTGGCCTGTGATGCGAATAGGGCTGTTGAGCCAAAACCAAAAAGGCCTAAGGCAGGCAAGGCCATTGTAGTGGGAGACTCCATCGTGAGAGGTACGGACAGGGGTTTCTGCGGCAACAGACGGGATGCGAGGATGGTGTGCTGCCTTCCCGGTGACAGGATCCAGGATGTCACGGACAGAGTGCAGAAAATCCTCAAGGGCGAAGGTGAACATCCGGAAGTGGTAGTGCATGTCGGCACAAACAATGTCGGAAAGAAGGGGATGAATATTCTGCAACGTGACTTTAGAGAGCTCGGAAAAATGTTGAAAAGCAGGACCTCCAGGGTTGTTATCTCCGGTTTGCTTCCAGTTCCCCGTGCTGGCGAGAGCAGGAACAGGGAGATACGGGACCTGAACGTGTGGCTGAGGATCTGGTGCACGGGGCAGGGATTTAGATTCTTAGATCACTGGGATCTGTTTTGGGGTAAGGGGGAACTGTACAAAAGGGACGGATTGCATCTTAACAGGTGTGGGACCAGCATTCTGGCAGGCAGGTTTGCCACTGCTACACGGGTGGCTTTAAACTGAATAAGGGGGGTGGGGTGTTGAATGGGACAGTGGAGGATGGAGTTAAAGGGAAAGGGTTTCTTAAATGTGTGAGCGTAGAGACCGAAGGGTGTAAAATGAGGGTAGAAGAAATAGGTAGCAAGGTGAAAAGTAAAAGTGGCAGGCAGACAAAACCAGGGCAAAAATCAAAAAGGGCCACTTTTCAACATAATTGTGTAAGGGGTAAGAGTGTTGTAAAAACAAGCCTGAAGGCTTTGTGTCTCAATGCAAGGAGCATTCGTAATAAGGTGGATGAGTTGAATGTGCAGATAGCTATTAATGACTATGATATAGTTGGGATCACGGAGACATGGCTCCAGGGTGACCAAGGCTGGGAGCTGAACATCCAGGGATATTCAATATTCAGGAGGGATAGACAGAAAGGAAAAGGAGGTGGGGTAGCGTTACTGATTAGAGAGGGGATTAATGCAATGGAAAGGAAGGACATTAGTTTGGAGGATGTGGAATCGGTATGGGTAGAGCTGCACAACACTAAGGGGCAGAAAACGCTGGTGGGTGTTGTGTACAGGCCACCTAACAGTAGTAGTGAAGTTGGAGATGGTATCAAACAGGAAATTAGAAATGCGTGCGACAAAGGCAAAACGGTTATAATGGGTGACTTCAATCTACATATAGATTGGGTGAATCAAATTGGCAGGGGTGCTGAGGAAGAGGATTTCTTGGAATGTATGCGGGATAGTTATCTAAATCAACATGTAGAGGAACCAACGAGAGAGCAGGCTATTTTAGACTGGGTATTGAGTAATGAGGAAGGGTTAGTTAGCAATCTTGTTGTACGTGTCCCCTTGGGCAAGAGTGACCATAATATGGTTGAGTTCTTCATTAGGATGGAGAGTGACATTGTTAACTCAGAAACCATGGTTCTGAACTTAAAGAAAGGTAACTTTGAGGGTATGAGACGTGAATTGGCCAAGATTGACTGGCAATTAATTCTAAAAGGGTTGACGGTGGATATGCAATGGAAGACATTTAAAGACTGCATGGATGAACTACAAAAAATGTTCATCCCAGTTTGGCAAAAGAATAAATCAGGGAAGGTAGTACATCCATGGATAACAAGGGAAATCAGGGATAGTATCAAAGCGAAGGATGTTGCGTACAAATTAGCCAGAAAAAGCAGCATACCGGAGGACTGGGAGAAATTCAAAGACCAGCAGAGGAGGACAAAGGGCTTAATTAGGAAAGGAAAAATAGATTATGAAAGAAAACTGGCAGGGAACATAAAAACTGACTGCAAAAGTTTTTATAGATATGTGAAAAGAAAGAGATTAGTTAAAACAAATGTAGGTCCCTTGCAGTCAGAAACAGGGGAGTTGATCATGGGGAACAAGGATATGGCGGACCAATTGAATAACTACTTGGATCCGTCTTCACTAAGGAAGACATAAATAATTTGCCGGAAATAGCAGGGGACCGCGGGTCAAAGGAGTTGGAGGAATTGAGTGAAATCCAGGTTAGCCGGGAAGTGGTGTTGGGTAAATTGAATGGATTAAAGGCCGATAAATCCCCAGGGCCAGATAGGCTGCATCCCAGAGTACTTAAGGAAGTAGCTCCAGAAATAGTGGATGCATTAGTAATAATCTTTCAAAACTCTTTAGATTCTGGAGTAGTTCCTGAAGATTGGCGGGTAGCAAACGTAACCCCACTTTTTAAGAAGGGAGGGAGAGAGAAAATGGGGAATTACAGACCAGTTAGTCTAACATCGGTAGTGGGGAAACTGCTAGAGTCAGTTATTAAAGATGGGATAGCAGCACATTTGGAAAGTGGTGAAATCATTGGACAAAGTCAGCATGGATTTACGAAAGGTAAATCATGTCTGACGAATCTTATAGAATTTTTCGAGGATGTAACTAGTAGCGTGGATAGGGGAGAACCAGTGGATGTGGTGTATCTGGACTTCCAGAAGGCTTTCGACAAGGTCCCACATAAGAAATTAGTATACAAACTTAATGCACAAGGCATTGGGGGTTCAGTATTGATGTGGATAGAGAACTGGCTGGCAAACAGGAAGCAAAGAGTAGGAGTAAACGGGTCCTTTTCACAATGGCAGGCAGTGACTAGTGGGGTACCCCAAGGCTCAGTACTGGGACCCCAGCTATTTACAATATATATTAATGATCTGGATGAGGGAATTGAAGGCAATATCTCCAAGTTTGCGGATGACACTAAGCTGGGGGGCAGTGTTAGCTGTGAGGAGGATGCTAGGAGACTGCAGGGTGACTTGGATAGGCTGGGTGGGTGGGCAAATGTTTGGCAGATGCAGTATAATGTGGATAAATGTGAGGTTATCCATTTTGGTGGCAAAAACAGGAAAGCAGACTATTATCTAAATGGTGGCCGATTGGGAAAGGGGGAGATGCAGCGAGACCTGGGTGTCATGGTACACCAGTCATTGAAGGTAGGCATGCAGGTGCAGCAGGCAGTAAAGAAAGCGAATGGTATGTTAGCTTTCATTGCAAAAGGATTTGAGTATAGGAGCAGAGAGGTTCTACTGCAGTTGTACAGGGTCTTGGTGAGACCACACCTGGAGTAGTGCGTACAGTTTTGGTCTCCAAATCTGAGGAAGGACATTATTGCCATAGAGGGAGTGCAGAGACGGTTCACCAGACTGATTCCTGGGATGTCAGGACTGTCTTATGAAGAAAGACTGGATAGACTTGGTTTATACTCTCTAGAATTTAGGAGATTGAGAGGGGATCTTATAGAAACTTACAAAATTCTTAAGGGGTTGGACAGGCTGGATGCAGGAAGATTGTTCCCGATGTTAGGGAAGTCCAGGACAAGGGGTCACAGCTTAAGGATAAAGGGGAAATCCTTTAAAACCGAGATGAGAAGAACTTTTTTCACGCAGAGAGTGGTGAATCTCTGGAACTCTCTGCCACAGAGGGTAGTTGAGGCCACTTCATTGGCTATATTTAAGAGGGAGTTAGATGTGGCCCTTGTGGCTAAGGGGATCAGGGGGTATGGAGAGAAGGCAGGTACGGGATACTGAGTTGGATGATCAGCCATGATCATATTGAATGGCGGTGCAGGCTCGAAGGGCCGAATGGCCTACTCCTGCACCTAATTTCTATGTTTCTGTGCTTAGTATGTCGCTGACTGAAGAGGATCACCTGATTTGGTCCGTTTAATGCAAACAGCTCATGGTGTTGCCCAAAGATAGACACAAAATGCGACACTAACTCAGCGGAAGTGTCAGCATCTCTGGATAGAAGGAATTGGTGAACTCTCAGACTCAGAAGAAGGGTTTCGACGTACTAATACATCTTCTTGGTGTACTAGTGGCCAGAGGATCTGGGGTGATGAGGTACTGAAGGAATTTCACATTAGGCAGGAAATCATGTTGGGTAGAATGATGGGACTGAAGGCTGATAATTTCCCAGGGCCTGATGTTCTGCATCCCAGGGTACTTAAGGATGTGGCTCTAGAAATAGTGGATGCATTGGTGATCATTTTCCAATGTTCAGTAGATTCAGGATCAGTTACTGTGGATTGGAGGGTAGCTAATGTTATCCCACATTTTAAGAAAGGCGGGAGAGAGAAAACAGGGAATTATAGACCTGTTAGCCTGACATTGGTGGTGGAGAAGATGCTGGAGTCAATTATAAAAGATGAAATAGCGGCACATTTGGATTGCAGTAACAGAATCGGTCCGTCAGCATGGATATACGAAGGGGAAATCATGCTTGACTAATCTTCTGGAATGTTTTGAGGATGTAACTAGTAAAATTGACAATGGAGAGGCAGTGGATGCAGTGTACCTGGACTATCAGAAAACATTTGATAATGTCCCACATAGGATATATGGGCAAAATTAGGGCGCATGGTATTGGGGGTAGAGTGCTGACATGGACAGAAAGTTGGTTGGCAGGCAGGAAACAAAGAGTAGGGATTAACGGGTCCCTTTCAGAAAGGCAGGCAGTGACTAGTGGGGTACCGCAAGGATCGGTGCTGGGACCGCCGCTATTTACAATATACATCAATGATTTAGATTAAGGTATTCAAAGTAACATTAGCAAATTTGCAGATGACACAAAGCTGGGTGGCAGTGTGAACTGTGAGGCCAATGCTATGAGAATGCAGTGTGACTTGGAAAGGGTGGGTGAGTGGGCAGATGCATGGCAGATGCAGTTTAATGTGGATAAATGTGAGGTTATCCACGTTGGTACCAAAATCAGGAAAGCAGATTATTATCTAAATTGTGTCCGTTGGGAAAAGGGGAATGACAAGGGCCGAATGGCCTACTCCTGCACCTAATTTCTATGTTTCTATGTTACTTTGTCATCCATGGCAAGGATTTTCAGAAGAGGTACAAACATGTCTGACTGAAATGACGTTGTTCCTTAGGAAGTTTGTGCTTGGGATATTATCTGTAATTCGCCCGTTTCTCTGAAAATATGTATAATCATGGGTAATGTGAGCCGGTGTGCCTGTCGCGCAGGCGACTTGTTAGGCGACTGCAAGTGACTAAAGCCCCTGTCCAACTTGGGGGACCTCCACCGCGACCTGTCGAGTTTGCCCTCGACCCAAATTCGCGCCACGAGGTGTAGGAGGTCTTCGTCACGCTCCTTCATGGTCGAGAGTGGTCTCCGCGTAGTCGAGGCATCAGATAGGTCGCGGCCTATTTTTCAAAATGTTAAAAATTGACCGGGACTAAATATAGGTCGCCGTGGGGGAAATCGATATTTTTAGTCGTAGATCTAGTCGAAGCTGATCGTAGTAGGTCGTGATGCTAGTCGTAGGTAATCCAAGGTGATCAAAGGTTGTCGAAAATAATAGCTCCGGGGTGAAAAAAGGGTCAGTATTAAAAAAAAGGTAATTTAAACAGCAGAACGTCACCTTTCACTCCAAGACATGTTCATTCATAGCGGGAGAGTTATTTTGGAGAGGAGACTTGTGTTTTAGAGATGGCACCAAAAGGCAACAGCGCAAGGGGAGGGCACAACCCTAAAAAAAAACTGCCATGCAGATGTTGCCCGCCCAGGAGGAGGAGTGGCAGGAGGTGATGCCACAGGAGGTGATAGTGCAGGAGGAGGTAGCCATGCATGAGAGACCCCTGGAGGAGGAGACCAGGGTGATACTATATGTCCCCATCACCACCCCATCCTTCGCTACCTCATTTGAAGGCAGCAAACAGCCCTCTCTTCTGTGTCTGACACAGCATGAGAGGCAGATGCCCCATTGGTGGTGAGGGACGGCTGGAGGAAGGTTTCCAAGAGGTCACCGGAGGTTTTGGTCACTCTCCCTAATGGGCAAAAGTGGTTTCCGTGTGGTCGAGGCTTCATCTAGGTTGCTGCTATTTTTTCATCATGCTTAAAACTGGCCTTGACTAAAAATAGGTTGCCGTTTTAAAAATCGTTAATTTTATAGTCGCAGCTCTAGGCGAAGCCGGTTTTCTTCATAGTCGAGGACGGTTTTCAACATATGCGTGGGAAGTGGTAGGAGGTTGCAGGTCACCTCGACCTTGATTTATTTTTGGGTGGCGGGCAAGGTCACCAGAGGTTGCAGGTTGCTGTTTAGGTCTCCTAAGTGTGACAGGGGCTTAGCCCTACACCTTCATCAGGCAGCAGGAGTAATTGAGAAATGGTTCCTGCAGAATGCCATCCTTTACAAAAAAGAAAATGAGGGGTACAGGGACAGGGACAAGAATGGCATGGTTGCCAACCATTGCCCCACATGTGTGCGTAAAGTTCCATCTTTTGTCAAAGCCCAGCGCCACTCTCTTCCAGTCATCTGGTGTACTGGGACAGTTCATCACATCATCTCCATTCACCCATTGAGACCTCTTCTTGTGATTCCTCATCACCGTTGCTCTTCCCCTTCTGCATTTCTTAAAGGCTGCTGAAGCAAAAGGGCTACTGCAAACAGCAGTGATTGTATTTTTACTAACATCCTCCAAACTAGTTCCTTGCTTGCATAGTTCAGAATGATTTAAAAAGAACTGGGAGGCATTTTTTAGTGAGAAAAAAATGCAAACATGATATCATTTTATCAAGTGATCATTTGAGCTGGTCGGTGTTGGTTTTCGGTGTGGTCCTCAGCGGTTGTGCTCATTCACGGACCAATTTGCCAGAGACCATCCTCGAGGAAAACGTACATGGTCAAAACCAATCTTCAACATAGTCGAAGGAGATCAAAGGAGGTCTTCTTCCTAGTCGAGGGAGGTCTTCAAAATAGTCGTAGGAAGCCGCACACATAGTCCTGGAAGGTCGTAGGAGATCGTAGGTCACCACGACCTTGATGTTTTAAGTTGTTTAAGGGTGCCAGAGGTCACGGTGAAGGTCTCCTACAAAATGTAGTGGTGGGAATTGGAGCCGAGGTCGAAGATGAGCCATGTTCTCAGTGAAGTACTGACTCATTGGAATTGGTTGCCGCTCCTAATTATTGGCAAACAGAGGAGGGGGGAGGAAGGAGCGAAGAGGATGTCTGCGTCCCTCCACGCATCTTGAGATTACAATGGCGCCAATGACCTCTGGTGAAACTATCTCAGATACAGTGTGATCCCAGAGCTCTATGAACACAGCATTGGAAGAGAGGCAAAGGGAGATACAGAACGAGGGTGGGTGCCGGGTGGGTCCGCATTAACCAACCTGATCTCCCTGTGGCTCAGCACTTCAACTCCCCCTCCCATTCCGAATCTGACCTTTCTGTCCTGGGCCTCCTCCATGGCCAGAGTGAGCACCACCAGAAATTGGAGGAGCAGCACCTCATATTCCTTGGGCAGTTTGCACCCTAGCAGCATAAACATTGACTTCTCCAATTTCCGTTAGCCCTTGCTGTCTCCTCTCCTTCTCAGCTCTCCCTCAGCCTTCGGGCTCCTCTTCCTTTCTCCTTTCTTCTCCCTGCCCCCCACTCCTCCCCTCTACATCAGTCTGAAGAAGGGTATCGGCCCGAAGTGTTGCCTATTCCCTTTGCTCCATAGATGCTGCTGCACTCGCTTAGTTTCTCCAGCACTTTTGTCTACCTTCGATTTTCCAGCATCTGCAGTTCCTTCTTAAATGGTAATCCATGCAGCATTTAGCATGCACATAGTATACCTTCCGTACAGGGCAATGAGATTGGCAGTTATAATAATACAAACCCATCATAGGGCACACCTCGAAATGGAAACCGATCGCAAAACTTACATGAAGGTACGTAGCAGTGTGTTGCTGCTTCAGGCTGCCTACCAATGAATGGTTGTTCGAAAGCATTTGCGGTGCATGCACAAATCTGTTAAGGTCATACAGACTTATTACCAAATGCATAAACAGCACCAGTATTTCAAGAAACTACGCTGGTCCGCCACTGCTGTACAGCAATGATACCGGGCTTGCCAGATAAGAGATACCCACGTGAGACATTATAATAGTTTGAGAAAAGCAGTGGTTTGTATTTGGGCCTTCTACCGTGGGGTCAAAGCCTGAGAATTAGTTGAAAAAATCAAGGCAGCCTGCCATATTAATTCATTCTTAATGATGTGCATTGGAAGAAAACATTTCTTGATTCCAAAGGCGGCTTTAATCACTCTGCAAGCTTCATTCCATGGGATCAGATCAAGGGTACTCTACAGAGCTATACGACAAGCAGTCATTTTGATCCAGAGATGGTAAAAAGCATGCAAAATAGGGCACTCCCAGTTTGTGCATCACCAGTCAATGAGGTATGCAACCATTACCATTCAGGCTGCCTAAATGGGTATGGTGGTTAGGCAGTGGTTTAAGCAAAAGTGGGCTGCTGTAAAACTTCAGTCAGTACTCTGTATGATTTGGTATAAGAAAGACTTCCTCAAACTGAAATATACAGCTTTTGTAGTGCCGCCTCCCTACTGTGCTTATGAAGCAAGAAAACTATACAGAGCACAAATCAAAACCACTGTTGTATTGCAAAGACAATATAGATCCTACTTCTTGGTGAAGAACCAGCGATGTGACTTCAGAAGACAAATAGATGAACGACAGAAAATGCTTAAATGATACAAAGAACGGTTAAACAGTTACAATGAGTAAAAAGCTGCTAATACAAAAGTCTAAACAAGAGAGGCTTGCCAGTCGAGACAAAAGTATGCAGGATCGATTGCGACTAGGACACTTCATTACAGTTTGGCATGGGGCCTCCTTCACTGAGCAATGGACAGATGGTTATGCATTTCAGAATCTTATTAAACACCAAGAGTGGATAAATATGCAGCACGAGGAAATTGAGCAACAGAGGAAGCTGCTAGCAAAACGAAAACCTGCAGCCATGAGTCAGATGCCACCTACAAATAATGAACAGAAACAGAGGAAAACAAAGCGAATATATGAAGCAGAAAATGAAATGTTAACTTAAGCAGAATATCAGGAACAGGAAGAAATCTTCAAACTAAGATTAGGACATTTAAAAAGGAAGATGCAGAGATACAGGCAGAGCTAGAGCGATTAGAAAGAGTTCGCAACTTACACGTAAGGGAACAGAAAATGATAACACAGAAAGCAAGGTGTGATGTATTTTGGTTTAAGGAAGTTGGGTTGAATGAAAAAAATATAGGTACTAAATCTAAATATGATTATTACGGTTATGAGGATGTATTGTAAGATGACTTTAATAATACAATTTTGGAATAGTGTATTAATCAATTATATTTTAGGTAAAGAGCATATACCGTGAAGGTGAAATTGTATTACCTGCCACCAAGTTAAAGGGGGAGGAGTTTAAGAGGGAACTGCAGATGCTGGAGAGTCGAAGGTTACACAAAAAAGCTGGAGAAACTCAGCGGGTGCAGCAGCATCTATGGAGCGAAGGAAATAGGCAACGTTTCGGGCCAAAACCCTTCTTCAGACTGATCGGGGGCGGGGGTGGGTGGGGACAAGAAAGGGAAAAGGAGGAGGAGCCCGAAGGCTGGGGGATGGGAGGAGACAGCAGGGGGGCTGAGGAAGGGGAGGAGACAGCAAGGACAAACAAAAATTCGAAAGGGGGAGGAGTGTTGTGTATTAAATAGAAATTGTGTTACTGTCTCCAAGTTAAAGGGGTAAATGTGTTATATATGAAATATAATTCACATATTTGATGTTTTGCGCAATGGTACGCATGCACAGGAGAGGCTCATCGTGGCGTTCAGAAGAAAGAAGTTTTAGTTTACTCTCGTGTCCGAGCCTTATTTAAAGTCAGTTTCCAGCACCGAATACACAACAAATGCGTGTGTACAGGCTCTGGTAGGAAGGAACTGCAGATGCTGAACATAGACACAAAATGCTGGAGTAACTCAGCGAGACAGGCATCAGCTATGGATAGAAGGAATGGGTGACGTTTCGGGTCGAGACCCTTCTTCAGAGTCTGAGAGTTCACCCATTCCTTCTACCCAGAGATACTGACAGTTCCGCTGAGTTAGTCCAGCATTTTGTGTCTATCTTTGGGCAACGACATGAGCTGTCTGCATTAAACGGACCCGTATTCACAATAATACACGGACACTTTATTACGTGCACCATCGTTCACTGCAGTCTCATTCTGACAGTCTCTCACAACCTTTCTACGAGACCATCTTTCAACGAGACCATGGTCCGCACCCTCTCACTAAACCACGTTCACGCTCAGCCCGCTATCGCGTCAGTTCTTGCCTTGAAATCACACTGCCTCTTCCTTAAACGTTGGCAGCGACCAAGGCTCCCCCGTCTTATCGGCTGGAGAATACCGCCGGCTCTTCGGAATTGAGGGAATGAATATCACCCGATCTCAGTCCTAAATGCATTTTCCTTAATCCCGACGATACGACTCCGGCATCCAAATCTGTCCCGCCCAACCTCGTACCCAGTTTAGCGAAGGAATCATCACCAATACACAAAATATACTAATCAGCATTTAGTAGGAAACATGGAGCAGAGCTCCCATCGCCGGATTAAGTCTACTAAATCCTTGGCGTACTCGACCCATGATTATACATCCTTTCTGAGAAACAGAGACGAATTACAGATAATATTCCAAGCGCAGCGTCCACAAAGAGCAACGTCATTTCAATCAGATATTTGTGTTACTCTTGTGATAACCCTTGCCACTAAAATGGATGAATACCTCGGGACACACATCGATCAAGCTACATCATTCAAACTGCGAAATCGCATCCAAGCATCGCCGCGCCTTCACACGGCGCCTCATCTCATTCATCCGTCGCGGTGGAGGTCCCCCAAGTTGGACAGGGGCTATAGTCACTTGCAGTCGCCTAACAAGTCGCCTGCGCGACAGGCACACCGGCGCACACTACCCATGATTATACATATTTTCAGAGAAACGGGCGAATTACAGATAATATCCCAAGCACAGACTTCCTAAGGAACAACGTCATTTCAGTCAGACATGTTTGTACCTCTTCTGAAAATCCTTGCCATGGATGACAAAGTACTTTCTGTCGTTTGAACAGTTTGCTGAACATCCAGGTATTCTTTCGGTGACTGGCGATCATGGATACCCAGGTCCTTTACCAATACTCCGACACCACTTCAATAATATTGTCTATCCCACTAAAATGGATGAATACCTAGGGACACACATCAAGCTACAACATAATTCAAACTACGAAATCGCATCCAAGCATTGGCGCGCCTTCACACGGTTTCTCATCTCTTTCATTCGGGCGCAATCAAATTTATTAATATTACGTTCACTTTCTTTATCCAATGCATTAATCTACATTGGGATAGCTGGGTCATGGTGAGCCGCCCCAGAGTACCGGAGTAGCCACTGCGACCGTCTCGATTACGAAACATTAATTGTTACTCGGGTCAACCATAGCGTCAATGCATAACGTAGAACCATGTAACTGTAGATACTCTGTTACACAAAAAAGACAGATATTGTTGGAGCCCGTCAAGCAGCATGTTTGGAGAATGTGGGTAGATGTTCCTTCGGGTCAGAATCTTTCTTCAGCCTGAAGAAGGGTCCTGACCCCAATCGTCACCAGCCCATGTTGTTCAGAGATGATGCTCGACCCATTGACTCACTCCAGCGCTTTGTATCCATCAATTCATAACAATGTGTTGTACCAGCAATTACAACTAAGTCTCATGCAGAACCATATCGGAGGACTTCAGACAATCCATTTTCAACCATATTTCTCTTTTCAAGTTTAGCAGTTAGACCCTCGAGACGAAATAGTCGGTTTGATATTAAAACATATCTTTATTCCCAAAACCCCCGTTAACATTAATCGTAGCAATATTCCAGACGTCTGGTTTATTTCTACCATTACAATAGTCTTAAGCAAGTCCCCTAGACTCTGAATGGTTCTGCATTTACATATTTCCTATCGTGCTGCTCTTTAAATAGCGGCGTTACATCGGACATCTAGAAAACTGGAAGGATAAACCCAGAGAGCGCACTACATCGTGTAGGAAAGAACTGGAGTTGCTGATATACATTGAATATTGATACAAAATGCTGGAATAATTCAGCGGGACAGGCAGCACTTCTGGAAAGAAGGAATGGGTGACGTTTCGGGTCGAGATCCTTCTTCAGACTTTCTGAGCTGACTACATCCAAGGCTTCTTTCCACGGCACACTGAGATGCTCATTTTCAGATCCTGGGGATTTATTTGCTTACTACTATTTGTGATATGTGTAATTCTTCTTTAAGTTTCATGCAATTCCTGTTTCCAGATTAGTTCTAGATCGAAATCTGTGTATGTTCGCATGGACCACAACCGAAATATTCGCTGTTCTGCAGTTTCTTTGCTTTCATTATACATTCATTCGCGGTGTGACACAAAGTATTGCGCGTACTTACCGGTTATTCCCGTTACTGCAATGATCATGTACAATATTTTCTCAACGCAGAAGTATATGTGCACCATTTTCAACGTGGAATGACGTGTTCCGTTATTTTGCAAGCAATATCACCGGATAAAATTAGGAGATCTTCCTTAACCAAACTTTTATACCATTTTGGCACATCCACTGGGACACCGTGATTTCAACACAGTTAATAATAGAGATTTAATTTTTTAAAAAACATGATTACGAAATATATCCAGTTCTGACATTAAATCGCGAAAGCCGTAGGAAGGGAAAGCCGGATGACAGAAACAGCTGGGAACATCATTCAGGCAAAACAGAGATATTGTTTCGCTCCGTTGTACGTTATTTAGCTGGCGTTCTTCACATTGCTTCATTCAGCAACGCGATTCCAATTGCGGGGAACCGTCTCGGGCCATTTGGTCCCTTGTCTGAAGAAAGTTATTGTGCGACTTGCGTCCACGGGATGAGAATCAATAGATCATTTTAATCTGGCGTATTCCGTTCAAATTATAAAAATTATTAAATTTAGCTAGTAACTATGAACTACAACACCGACGTACACTCTCAGAATATCGCACTTGGAACTGACACAGGCACAAAATGCTGGAGTAACTCAGCGGGACAGGCAGCATCTCTGGAGAGATAGAATGGGCGACGTTTCGGGTCGAAACCTTTTTTAGACGAGTAATGGGAAAGGGAAACAATAGATATAGATAATGATGTAGAGAGATAAAGTACAAGTGAATGAAAGATATGCAACAAGTGACGATGATAAAGAAAGCAGGCCATTGTTAGATTGTGCTAGGTGAGAACGGGAACCTAGTGTGACGGGTGGTGGGGGATGGGGGGGGGGGGGGGGGGGGGTTACTTGATGTTAGAGAAATCACGACTCATACCACTGGATTATCAGATGCCCAAGCGAATTATGGGATGCTGTTCCTCTGTTATTCTGACAGCTCATTCCTGTGAAAATATCCTGACTGTCAAGTCTTTTAATGTTTTTGCAGATTCCCCGCTTGAAAGGGATTTGATTTATCTACCCTGAAATGATGCACTGGATTCACTCAGACCAAACATTTCTTTTCCACCTTTTATTTTCTCCTCCTTTTATTTTGGAAGATTAGTCTTTAGCAGTTTTAGCAGTTTTAGTCTTTACCAGGTGAAAAGCCGGCTGCCAATCGGGTCTGTAGAAAATCAGTCCTGCTTGCCTTTTCTGGCTATCGCGACAGTCTTTTCGGACAGTCCTTTTGATTTACTGTTCAAGTTTTGCCGCCCGCAAGTCTTTTCTGTCTTCTTCACTGGCTTCTGGTGCTGTGTGCCCTTTTGAAAGCCCCAGGCAGAACTCGGCCGGTTGGGGTTCCGCCCACTTTAATCACTGTCTCGTGATTTCAATGTAGCATTTCTCTGCACCTGTTCTTTCATTTCAGTTTGACTTGACACCTCCCACTCGATCTTCCAATGGAACCACTTGGGAGATCGACGCTTTAAAGTCAAACTTTGAAGTTTAGGTTTGAACTTGGTCTTTATAGGCTTCCAGTCAATCTGTTGTGGTGCTTGGGAAAGTTGTGCCCAATTGCGCAGCACAAAAAATGTCTTTTAGAGCATTTTCTCGTTCTCTTATTGTAATGACTCCTGTCAAAGAGATGGCCTCCCACTTTGGATTGTTTAGGGCTTTATTCTTGCCAAGAAACCTCTTCGCTGCTCTCCAAATCCATGCGACTGTCTTGATCAGTCGTGTTAGAATGCTGAACCGCTTGACATCAACAAGGTTCTGAATAGCTGACCCTGCAGGTGGTCTCTTTGGGTTTGTTGGTACCGGTTCTTGGTTCTCTACTTTGGCTCTTGATAGTGCTGCAACAAATGCTTTCTTCTGTAACTTGTTGATGTTCTCTCTGGCAGTGGCAGCCAGTTCTTTAGCTGATTTTATTGGCCACTCACTCACAGGCAACACCAGGAACTTCGGTCCATTTTGCCACTCCGAATACTGATCAAGGTCTTGAGGGCTGGCACCTCTGGTGATTACATCAGCGATGTTTTGTGGGCCAGTAATCCACCGCCAGTTCTGAATGTTGGTGCTTGTTTGAATCTCTCCAATCCGATTGGCGAAGAAAGTCTGAAATCCGTAGCTTTCTCGCTGTATTGCACCAAGGATTGTTTGGCTATCCACAAGAAGATACCACTTCTCCACTTGAATTTGGCTGTGTAGCTCAAAATACTTCTTTAAGCGTGAGGCGAACACTGCTCCGCATATCTCTGCTTTAACAGCGTCTCCTCTGTGGGATCCAAGGGAGTTAACTTGGCCTTGGATTCCGCAAGTCTGACAATTGGGCCATGGTCTGAATCCCATCTCAGGTACATCACCGCCCCGTAGGTGTGCTCACTTCTGTCAGAAAAGGTGATTCCCAAGGGTTCAGTTGCAGAGCAAGAGGGAGTCAGTGCCCTGACGAACTTGAGTTTTCCATGTTGTACGTACTCTTCAAAGAGCTTAATTGCATCCTCCCCGAGTCCATCTGAGAGTGCCATGTCCCATGTGTCTCTGACCAAACAGCTTCCCTCCTTTGCTTCTTGGAAAGCTCTGCGTACTAGAATTGCTCCCTTTTGCTTAACAGGAGCCACTATGCCGATGGGGTCATATAGCCCTGCTATCTGGCTGAGAAGCTCTCTTCTTGTTAGGGGATTTGGCGTCTGAGTTTTGATTTGCTCTTGTAGAAGGCCTTGACCAAGCCGCATCTTTTTCTTTCTCTTGGAGAAATTGATTCCCACCATAACGTGGAGCATGTCCTCTTCAACAATGTAGCCCAGACCAAGTGCCTTGTTATCATCATCATGCATTTGGTTTGGTAGGATCATGGTCTTTGTTTTGCTTTTCTTTAAAGCATCACTGTCCTCCTTCCTCCCACTTTGGCCAGACAGAACCCAAGGCTTGAGCTCAAACCCACCAGCTTTTAAGATTCGTTCCACATTTGCTGTGATGATTCTCAACTGGTCGAGGCTGTTGTGAGATGTGAGGATGTCGTCAACATAGCTGTCTTTCTGGAGTACTTGCTGCTCATCCTTGAGGTGGGTAAAAGAAGGAAGATTAGCAGTTTCACGCATTGCCAACTGTGCAATGCACCCCGCAGGTTTGTCTCCGATGTTCACTCTTGTGATAGCATACTCTCCCAGCTCCTCGTCCTTGGAATCTCGCCAGAGGAATCTGTGTAAGTGTACTTCACGGTCCCCAAACCAGACTGAGTTATACATCTTCTTTATGTCTCCCAGAGCAGCATAGATTCCGCCTCTGAATCTGAGGAGGACGGCGCGAATTTGGTTGAGGACGTCTGGACCTTTCATCAGCAAATCATTTAAGCTGACACCATTGCACTTTTGGCTGCTGTTCCACACTAGTCTCACTGGGGTTGTGACAGAGTGGGGGTTTGGAGCAATAAGGTGACTCACATACCACATTGGTCCCTACCAGTTTGCAATCATGTCTTCGGACAATTTGATTGCAGCCTTTCGGTCCACCATGTTGTGCACCTGAGCTGTGTAGGCACTTTTCCATTCAGGTTCTCTGGATAGCTGCCTCTCCGTCCTGAGAAATGTGGCTTCCACTGTCCTTTTATTATTTGGTAGAGAAGCTGGGCCTTCCAACCAAGGATAGCTAGCATGCCAATGTGGGTCTTTACTGTGACGGTCTCCTGTTACGTATGTGAGGCCTTCCCTTACCACTTCGAGCTCTCTCTCTTCAGCAAGAGTCATTTCTTTTCCGCCTGGCTGGCAGTTTCCACAGCGGCAACCCCCGCACTTTGGCTCGCATGCTGCTCCAATGCTATCCCACTTCCACCAATCCAAGAAGTCCCGATTGGCGGTTGATGTACATGACTTCTGGACTTTGACGGTGACCTGTCCGTTTGGTGAAAGTTCCTCAGGGACTGGGGCAGTGAGCTCCTCATACTTTAAAGCAGCTGCTCTCATTGATCTAGCGAAGTGTGTTTTTGGACATGTGGGCTGACATGGTAAGCTTCTCAAACAGCTCAAGATGACAACCTCCAACAGTCTTTCCCAGTGGTCCATCCCACAGAAGAGATCTCCAACAGTTCTAATCCTCTGAGGCGCTAGCTGACCTTCTCTATGGCTTATGAGCAAATGTATCTCTTTTGGTCTCACAAGTTCCTCAAGTGGGACGTCTGGAAAGAAATTTTGCAGCTGCTGTGGTGTCACATGTTTGTGAACATCTGCAATGCTGTCCAATCCATAACAAACTAACTGGTGCGACTTGAGTGTGCCCTTGGGAGTCTTCACTCGGATCTTTAGAAGGTAGCGCCTCGTCTCTACGTGGACCTTCATCCCCCCAACTCCATGGACGATAAGCGTGATGTCTTCACTCCTAAGGCTCAGTCTACTCGCAGCCTTGTGAGTTATGTAGTTGAAGCCAAGTCAATTAATGTCCCAACCTTTTGTCCAGCATTTGCTACGACCTCCAGAAGCATCATAATCACTGGATGCTCTTGCAGTCCACCTTCCTTTAGGAGGCTTGGCTGATGCTTTGCAGTTTTGAAGGCTCTTGATGCAGTGTTGGAGAACACATCTCGGCATTGTTTTGCCAACTCTGGTGGAAGTTTACTGAAAAACTCCTCTTGGTCCACTGTATATTTCTTCTTGCCTTTATCTTCCTCTGGACCAAATTTACTCCTTCTCTGATCCACACTGCTTTTCCTCATCTCATAATTGGGGCACAGATAAAAATGATGCTCAGGAGTCTGTTCATCCTTGCAGATTTGATTTTTACACAGATATGCAGGTTTGCAGTATGAACCATCATCATGAACTTCAAGACACTTTTTGCATGCTCCCAACTTCTTTACCGCAGCTCTTTTCTCTGTAAGCTTTAGCCCTGGAAACTGCTTGCAGAAGTACAGCTTCCTTTTATGCTTTACGTCCCCACAGACTACACAACTTGTGTGGTCATTTCCTGACTTGGTAGACTTGGTTCTGGCATGTCTTGGTTCAGTCCGAGTTTCCTTTCTGCTCGGCTCCTCATCCCTCAGTTGCTCGAGCTGTTCGTATATGCTCTCCTGCTCTTTGAGAAATGACAAGAGACTGTCAAACCGTTTCTCTGGTGCCACAGCATTCCTCTTGTCAGCTACATAAACCAGCCATTCCTTCTTGAGGGTTTCTGGAAGCTTGGTTTCAATTGATTTTGTCCTCAGTGGATTTTTAATAGCACCTGTGTCTCCGAGATCGCTCAAGTCCTTAAGCGCCTTTTCCACAGCTTGAATTAATTCCACTATTTTACGTGGCTGATGTCCTCTGACGTGGGATTCTCTGAAGCTCCTCCACTATCTCAATAGCAATAGCTGTTTGATTTCCAAACCGGTTCTTTAGGACACGAAAGATATCATCTGCAGTGTTATAACTTGTGAGGCGGAGGTCTCTTGTAATTTTGTCCTCCAGACTGTCCAGCAATTGAACCTTCTTCACCTCATTTGATCCAGTGGGTTCATCTTGCTTTTGCAGTGCTTCCCAATCCTTCCTCCATCTATAAAAGTCACGCTTGTTTCCAGTAAACGTAGGAAGGGCCGTGGGTCTCAGTCTGATGGCTGGTGAAGGATAATTGAAAGCATTCGCCGCTTGTGCTAATCCTTCAGCGCCCTTCTTTATTCTTGCCTGTATGAAGTCAGCCTTCCTGGAAACCAGCTTGGGGACCAGAAGCTCGAGTGTTTTTAGGTGTTTCTGGAAGCTCTCTTGCTCATCCAGAGGGGCCCAACGTTTCCACCGACTGTACATCTCCTTTGCAGTCTCTACCAGTTTCTGCAGGTGGTTAAGCATGAATTCATATGCTTCTTGGTTGCTATTTGATGGTGCGGTGGCAGCAGCAAGTTCACATGCACCATCTGCTGTCTGTAGTGAGGTGGATAATTCAACATTTCCAAAGTTTGCCCATAGAGTGTCCTGGATTAGCCCTTTGACCTTTTTTAGTTTAGACTAACACTCCTTTGCAGTCTTTGCCAGGTCGGCTTTTTGCGGTTCAGTTAACACAGTTTCCTCATCTGCGTCCAGCTCCGCCTCCACCTCTGCAATGAGTCCAGCCTCCACATCGTCATTGGCTTCCATGACTTTTTCGGCCTCCTGCACGAGTTTGTTGAAATTGTTCCTGAGCTACTCTTCAGACATTTCTTCATGGTTCCTAATGATGCTGTTAACAAGACGAGAGAATGCCCGTTTTGCTGTTGTCCTCTTCAGCTTGAGCTGCTCAGCTGACTTTCCAGTAACTTCATTAGCCATGTTTTATCTTGACTTAACGGTCTCTTTTCCCGGTTTCCAGATCTCCTGGTCACAACGGTTTTTCACTGTCAAGTCTTCTAATGTTTTTGCAGATTCCCCGCTTGAAAGGGATTTGATTTATCTACCCCAAAATGATGAACTGGATTCACTCAGACCAAACACTTCTTTTCCACCTTTTATTTTCTCCTCCTTTTATTTTGGCAGATTAGTCTTTAGCAGTTTTAGCAGTTTTAGTCTTTACCAGGTGAAAAACCGGCTGCCAATCGGGTCTGTAGAAAATCAGTCCTGCTTGCCTTTTCTGGCTATCGCGACAGTCTTTTCGGACAGTCCTTTTGATTTACTGTTCAAGTTTTGCTGCCCGCAAGTCTTTTCTGTCTTCTTCACTGGCTTCTGGTGCTGTGTGCCCTTTTGAAAGCCCCGGGCAGAACTCGGCCGGCTGGGGTTCCGCCCACTTTAATCACTGTCTCGTGATTTCAATGTAGCATTTCTCTGCACCTGTTCTTTAATTTCAGTTTGACTTGACACTGACTGTCTACCCTGTCGATGCGTCTTGCGACAGTTTACATTTATATCTGATCTTCCATCAACCAGCGACGTTCCAGAGAAAACAATCCAAGTTTGATCACCCACACCATATAGCCAATAGCTTCCAATCCAGGTAGTATTCTGGCAGATTCCTGCACCCACTCCAAATCCTTTCTGTAATGGGGCGACCAGAATTGAACACAATACGACAAAGACTGCCTAACCAAAGTCATAGAAAACTGTAGGAAAAACAGTGACTGCTGGAATAACTCATCGGGTGAGTCAGCTTCCGGGGAGAACATAGAGATGTGAAGTTTCGTGTTGGAAGCCTTCTGCAGTCTGATTGCATGCATGGGGCGCGGGGGGGGGGGGAGATAAAGAAATATATTCCAAAGTTTCAGTCCGGAAATTTGTCCTAAATACTTTACGCATTTCCACTAAATTTGTAAGATTGTCTGTGTGTGTGTCTGTGTTCGGGTGTGTATTTCTGTGCGCGTGTGTGTCTATGTGTGTGTGTGTGTGTCTGTGTGCGTGTCTGACTGTCTGTGTGCGTGTCTGTGAATATGTGTCTATGCATGTGTGTGTCTATGCATGTGTGTGTGTCTATGCATGTGTGTGTGTTTATTTATTTGTCTATGTGTATGTATGTGTATGCCTATGCGTGTGTGTACGTGTGTGTGTGTCCATGCATGTGTGTGTATGTGTGTGTTTGTGTCTAGGTGTGTGTGTATATGTGTGTCTATATATTTGTGTGAATGCTTGTGTGTGCGCGTGTGAGTGTGTGCGTGCATGTGTGTATGTGTGTATGTGTGTTTGTGTGTGTGTGTGTGTGTGTGTGTATGTGTGTGTAAACAGGAAGGTGCTTGTCCAGAGCGGTTTTCAGACGGAGAACGGAGATATTGAATCTTGTCACTGTTTGGTTAACGCTTATATAAACACTAACTCGAAAGCTCTTCTGGGTGTGGTGGTACAATATCGCGACCTGGAAACATAACGGTCTAGCGTTGTGCGTAGAAGGCAGCTGACTCAATAAAACGAAGCAATGACGTGACTGGATATTTCACCGCGCTTTTTATCTGCTCTCTGAACTTGGACTGGGTCGCCGCGTAGATGAATGTATTGGTGCAGCAGCTGACATTACTCAGCCATCGTCCGACTTGTGCAAAGGTGTATTCAGCCTCACTCGGGTCATGTATTGTTCCGACGATCTGATAATAAATAAAATTCACAACATACGTCAGCCACAAGATGATGAAGCTGCCAGAGAGAGTCAGCAGTAAAATCACAGACCTCCTCCTGTTTTCCATCTCCGGGTCACTGCAGTTCGCTCCCTTGCTCTGACCTCTCAGCCCCCTGCGGACCCGACTGGCCACTAAAATATGCCGGACTGTCAGAGCATTGAGTAGCAGGATTACAGAGAAGGGGAAGAATGGAGTTAAAATCGTATCGATCCAATCATAGACCACCCAACCGGTTTCATTGAAATAACTTGGTTTTGGAGTACAGAACCAAGGAACGTTGTCAATAATCTTCTTCGGGCCGTAGGTAAAGTAGATGGGGATGTTTTTCAGGCAGAGCAGAACGCCGGTTGTTGAGAGAACCACAGTCGCAGTTTTCCCGGTGCAATATTTTGTTTTCAGCTTCTGGCAACAAATGGCGACACATCGATCAAAGGTGAAAGTAACGGTGAACCAGACAGAAAGGTCTATAGCTACATATGTAAGCATACGGCTAATACTGCATATCGGCGTCGTGTGCAGGAAACCCATGGGGAAATAATAATATTTGATCTGATCGAATATAACTTCAAAAATAATAACCAGTAGATCCGCCGCTGCCATAGCCACCAGGTAGCGAGTGGTGCAGGTGGAGAGGCCACATTTCCCCAGGGATAGGATTACAATCGCCATTAAGTTCACTGGAGAAAGAGAAGAGAACAGATAATGTGATTACTGACTGCATATTTTGCTGACCAGCAAACACGCGAGTCACACCCTGGCCATTTCCTCGTCTCCCCTTCCCCATCAGGCGAAATGTCACAGGAGTGTGAAAACATACACCTCCAGATTGAGGGACAGATTTTGACCAGCTGTTATCAGGCAACTGAATTACCCTATCACATCCAGAGAGCAATGCTGAACTGCTATCTACCTCTCTGGTAACCCTCTGACCATCCTTGATCGGACTTTGCTGGCTTTGCCTTGCACTAAACGTAAGTCTCTTATCACGTACCCAAACACTGTAAATGGATCGATTGTAATCATGTATTGTCTTTCAGCTGACTGGATAGTACGCAACAAAAGCTTTTCGCTGTACCCCGGTATACGTGACAATAAGCTAAACTGAACTGAGGTCTGAGTACGTTGGAATTTTACATGTCAATTCTCAGGGGGAGACGAGCCAGGTCAGTGTTTGCACCTTGATAGGAACTTGAATTATCATCGACCCGGCTCTTTCAGAGTGAAGCGTGGAGTGCAATAGGGAGTTGGTCTTTTCTTGCTGAATGAAGATAAATATCTAGGGAACTGATGGAAGATTCGTTGGTCTGGATCAGGCATTCACGTGTCTGCGCTGAGAGAAGCGACCAAGTCGGCCGTGTCTCTGTCTCCTCGAGCCTAAGATTGCAAGTATATCGCAATGAAACTTATAAAGATCTTAAAGATTGGTCAGGGCAGTTACAGGGAAGTTACTTCGCGGATCCAGAATTCTATTTTAGTCGACGTGGCGCCATTCCGAACAAACATGAAGACGTTTCTTAGATCATATGGATTATGTGTGTGTCGGAAGGAATTGCATAGGCACAAAACAGTGAAGTAACTTAGCGGGTCAGGCAACATCTCTGGGGAAAAGGAATAGGTGATGCTTCGGGTCGAGACCCTTCTTCAGACTGTTCTGAATTGCAGAAATGCTGGTTAGGAAATAAAGACACAAGTGATGGGGTATCTCAGTAGGCCTTGCAGTATTTCTGGAGAACAAGGATAGATGACATTTCGGGTCGGGACCCTTCTTCAAACTGAGAATCAATGGAAAGGGAAACGAGAGACATAGATAGTAATACATAGACGAGGTATAGAACACATGAATGAAAATATGGAAAAAACAAACGATGAGAAGGGAAACAGGCCGTACGTTGGGTGCAAATGAGTTACAGACAATGAGGCTAAACAAGACGACTTTGAAGCTGGTACTAATTGTGTGAAGGAGGGATGGAGAGAGAAGGGATGTACGGGTTACTGAAGTTAGGTAAATCAATATTCATACCACTGGGCTGTAAGCTGCCCACGCGCCATATGAGGTGTTGTTCCTCCAATTTTCATTTGGCCTCACTCTAATATATGGTTGTGCTCAGGCGCTGCGAACCGCAACATATTCCGAATTTAGTGATTTAGTGAAATGTGGCGGGAATTGGAGCCGAGGTGGAAGATGAGCCATGATCTCAGTGAAGAGCTGACTCAATGGGGTTGGTTGCCGTTCCTTATTGTTCGCAAATAAAGGGGGGGGGGGGGGGGGGGGGGAGAGAGAGGAACGAGCGAGGAGTCTGTCCGCGTCCCTCCACGCATCTAGATTTTGCAATGGCACCAACGGCCTCTGGTGAAACTATCTCAGACACGGTGTGATCCCAGAACACTATGAACACATCATTGTTAGAGAGGTGAAAAGGAAATACAGAACGAAGGCCAGATGGGTTCCGGCAAAATAATGCTTGTTTTACAGGCCGAACATAGACACAAAATGTTGGAATAACTCAGCGAGACAGGCATCATCTTTGGATAGAAGGAATGGGTGACTTTTCAAGTCAATAGAAAATAGACAATAAGTGCTGGGGTAGGACATTCGACCCTTTGAGCCAGCACCGACATTCAATGTGATCATGTCTGATCATCCCCAATCAGTACCCCGTTCCTGCCTTCTCCCATATCCCCTGACTCCGCTACCTTTAAGAGCCCTATCTAGCTCTCTCTTGAAAGTATCCAGAGAACCGGCCTCTTCCGCCCTCTGAGGCAGAGAATTCCACAGACTCACAACTCTCTGTGAGAAAAAGTGTTTCCTCATCTCCGTTCTAAATGGCTTACCCCTTATTCTTAATCTGTGACCCCCTGCTTCTGGACTCCCCCAACATCGGGAACATGTTTCCTGCGTGTGCAAACCCTTGATAATCTTATGTTTTAATAAGGTAACCTCTCATTCTTCTAAATTCCAGAGTATATAAGCCAAGGCGTTCCATTCTCTCAGCATATGACAGCCGCCATCCCGGGAATTAACCTTGTAAACCTACGCTGCACTTCCTCAATAGCAAGAATGTCCTTCCTCAAATTAGGGGACATTACATCTGGAAGAGATGAGATTCCTCTTAGCAGGTAAAGCAGACCAATTCCAAAAGACGTGGTCTATGTTTCTGGACCTATTACAAGTATGAGGTGCAATAGTAATTTAAATAAATAAATAAATAAATAGATGGTATCAGGACCTGGTAAAGGGAGGTAAAGCAACAAAAACAGACTTGGTTGGTAGTTCCCTTTCTGCGGAGTTTAATGTTATAATAGAGCGATTGTTCCTATTTTCTTTTTCTTTCTTTTCTAGGGTCTACTTTCTCACTTTACTTCCTTCTCTAACTTCTTTTCTAAGGGGCTTTCTTTTCCCAACACTCTTGCACTTCACGACTCTTGCGCACTTTCTTTACTTACTTTACTTTCTTTACTGCTATCTTTTTCTTAAAGCTCAAAAAAAATGAAGCGGTACAAAAAATGTATTGAGATATATGTGTTGTGTAGTATTGTAATTTACCGTACTTCTAATAAAAAAATAAATAAAATAAAATAAAATAAAAAAAAATAAAAAAATTAGGGGACAAAAACTGCAGGCAATACTCCAGCTGTGGTCTCAATAAGGCCATATACAACTGCAGAAGGACCTCTTTGCTCCTATACTCAACTCCTCTTGTTATGAAGGCCAACATGCCATTCGCTTTCTTCACTGACTGCTGTACCTGATGCATACTCTCATTGACTGATGAACAAGGACTCCTGATCCCCCTTTTCCCAACGGACACAATTTAGATAATAATCTGCTTTCCCGGTTTTGGTACCAACGTGGATAACCTCACATTTATCACACATTAAACTGCATCTGCCATGCATCTGCCCACTCACCCACCCTTTCCAAGTCACACTGCATTCTCATAGCTTCGGCCTCACAGTTCACACTGCCACCCAGCTTTGTGTCATCTGCAAATTTGCTAATGTTACTTTGAATACCTTAATCTAAATCATTGATGTATATTGTAAATAGCTGCGGTCCCAGCACCGATCCTTGCGGTACCCCACTAGTCACTGCTTGCCTTTCTGAAAGAGACCCGTTAATCCCTACTCTTTGTTTACTGCCTGCCAACCAACTTTCTGTCCATGTCAGCACTCTACCCCCAATACCATGCGCCCTAATTTTGCCCACATATCATATGTGGGACATTATCAAATGTTTTCTGATAGTCCAGGTACACTGCATCCACTGGATCTCCATTGTCAATTTTACTAGTTACATCCTCAAAACATTCCAGAAGATTAGTCAAGCATGATTTCCCCTTCGTATATCCATGCTGACGGACCGATCCTGTTACTGCTATCCAAATGTGCCACTATTTCATCTTCTATAATTGACTCCAGCATCTTCTCCACCACCAATGTCAGGCTAACTGGTCTATAATTCCCTGTTTTCTCTCTCCCGCCTTTCTTAAAAAGTGGGATAACAGTAGCTACCCTCCAATCCACAGGAACTGATCCTGAATCTATAGAACATTGGAAAATGATCACCAATGCGTCCACGATTTCTAGAGCCATTTTCTTATGTTCCCTGGGATGCAGACCATCAGGCCCTGGGAAATTATCAGCCTTCATTCCCATCATTCTACCCAACACGATTTCCTGCCCAATGTGAAATTCCTTCAGTTCCTCTGTCACCCCAGATCCTCTGGCCACTAGTACACCAAGAAGATGCATTAGTACGTCCAGACACTTCTTCTGAGTCTGAGAGTTCACCAATTCCTTCTATCCAGAGATGCTGACTCTTCCGCTGAGTTAGTGTCACATTTTGTGTCTATCTTTGGGCAACACCATGAGCTGTCTGCATTAAACGGACCAAATCAGGTGATCCTGTTCAGTCAGCGACTCACACTAAGCATGTTATTGGAATGACAGATATTCACAATAATGCACCATCGTTCTTTGCAGTCTCATTCTGACAGTCTCACACAATGATGTATGGCTTCAGAGCAGTCTCTGTGACCAGGGAACTTCTCCAACGTAAACCTCGGAGAAAGCTGCCTGCCATGGGCACGGATAAAGCAGGAAGGGGGTTATCGATATTCTCATCACTCCCATGTGTTGGTCTGTTTTAGATTGTTTACATGTATGAAAATGGCAGCTACGACTGAGGATATTTAACTGGACAAATTGTTATAGACACAACAAGCTGGAGTAACTCAGCGGGACAGGCAGCATCTCTGGATAAAAGGAATGGGTAACCCGCTGAGTTACTCCAGCATTATGGCTCTATCTTCGGTGAAAACCTACATATGCAGTTCATTCCTGGTTATCCCTGGTTAGATCTATGATGCGGCAGCTGGTACCAAAGCACTCAATAGTATCTTAAAACGGATAAAAATGTAAGGGGAAATGATCCTTGCACTCCCATCCGACATGCTCCATCTTTCAATGTGACCATGGTCCGCATCCACACACTGAACCGCGTCAGTTCTTGCCTTGAAAACACGCTGCCTAATCTTTAAACGTTAGCAGTGACCAAGGCTCCCCCGTCTTATCGGCTTGAGAATGCCGCCAGCTCTCCAGAATTGAGGGAATTCTGAGATCACCCGATCTCAGTGCTAAACGTATTTTCTTTAATCCTGACGCTGTGACTCCTGTTTACCTCCTGTTTACCTCGCACATAGTTTAGCGAAGGAATCATCACCGATACACACAACATAACACGCCCATCAGCATTTAGTAGGAAACATATTTTTAAATACAACGTCCTCACTGTTTGATCACAGGACCCATGGTTATACATTCTTTCTGAGAAACAGAGACGAATTACAGATAATATTCCAAGCGCAGCCTCCCCAAAGAGCAATGTCATTTCAGTCAGATATCTGTGTTTCTCTTGTGATAACCCTTGCCATGGATGACAAAGTGCTTTCTGCCGTTTTTAACAGTTTGCTGACCATCCAGGTATTCTTTCGGTGACTGGCGTTCATGGATACCCAGGTCCCTTACCAATACTCCGACACCACTTCAATAATATTGTCTATCCCACTAAAATGGATGAATACCTCGGGACACACATCGATCAAGCTACAACATCATTCAAACTGCGAAATCGCATCCAAGCATCGCCGCGCCTTCACACGGCGCCTCATCTCATTCATCCGCGCGTAATCAAATGTATTAATATTACGTTCACTTTCTTTATCCAATACATTAATCTACATTGTGATAGCTGGGTCGTGGTGAGTCGCCCCAGAGCACCGGAGTCGCCACTGCGACCGTCCCGATTACGAAACATTCATTGTAACTTGGGTCAACCAACGCGTTAATGCATAACATGGAAACAAGTAACTGTAGATGCTGGTTCACAAAAAAAGACATATATTGTTGGAGCCCGTCAAGCAGCATGTTTGAAGAATGTGGGTAGATATTTTTTCAGGTCGGAATCTTTCTTTTGTCTGAAGAAGGGTCCCAACCCCAATCGTCACCTGCCCATGTTGTTCAGAGATGATGCTCGACTCATTGACTCACTCGAGTGCTTTGTATCTATCATTTCATAACAATGTGTTGTACAGCAATGTGATTGAATTTAATACAATTAAGTCTCATGCAGAACCATATCGGACGACTTCAGACAATCAATCCATTTTCAACCACAACGTTCGTGTCAAGTCTAGCAGTTAAACCCTCAAGCCGAAATCGTCGGTTTGATGTTAAAAATATCTTTATTTCAAAAACCCACTTTAACATCAACCGTAGCAATATTCCAGACGCCTGGTTTACTTCTACCATTACAATAGTCTTAGGCAAGTCCCCTTGGCTCTGAATCGCTCTGCATTTACATATTTTCTATCGTGCTCCTCTTTGAACAGCGGCGTTACATCGAACACCTCTTAATTGCAAACATTCCATAATCTAGAAAACTGGAAGGAAATAACTGTAACTGCTGATATACATTGAAGAATACAAAATGCTGGAACAATTCAACTGGACCGAGAACATCTCTACATAGGAAGAATGGGTGACGTTTCCGGTCGAGGCCCTTCTTCAGACTTTCTGAGCTGACTACATCCATGGTTTCTTTCCACGGCACACTGGGATGCTCATCTTCAGGTCCCGGGGATTTATTTGCTCACTATTTGTGATATGTGTAATTCTCCTTTAAGTTTCATGCAATTCCTGTATCCCGTTTAGTTCTAGGTAGAAATCCGTGTATGTTCGCATGGAGCACAACCGAAATTTTCGCTGTTCTGCAGTTACTTTGTTTTCATTATACATTCGCTCGCTGTGTGACACAAAGTATTGCGCGTACTTACCCGTTACTCCCGTTACCGCCATAATCATGTACAATATTTTCTCAACAGGGAAGTATCTGTGCACCATTTTGAACGTGGAACGACGTGTTCCGTTCTTTGCAAGCAATCTCTCCGGATAAAATTAGATCTTCTTTAACCAAACTTTTATACCATTTTGACACATCCACTGGGACACCGAGATTTCAACACAGTTAATAATAGAGATTTTGTAGCGGCACCTAGTGGCTATAGTGCGTATTTCAGAACTGACGTCAGAGGCCACGTCTGTCACGTGACAGGGCTGCTGCGCGGGCTGTTGATCAAAGTTGATGGTTGACAGTTGACAGTTGAGCAGCTGGTGCTCTTCCCGTTAACGAGCTCATCAACCGTTTTCCATCGACCAGATACCCGTGTGGTTTAAATGTCGTTTTTACAATAAAACTATTTTACTCTACCCGTTTGGTCTCGTGACATTGGTGACCCCGTCGATCCGCTGTTATGGACGCAGCCGAATGCCTCGACGACAACCCGCCCAGCAAAGCGCAGTTTCACTAAAGTAAATCTGCCCGTTTCTGTGCGTCACAACCTCAAGTATGGTTCCAGCACATCGAGGTTAAGTTTCAGGTTCAACACAATACCGCCGATTCAACCAGATATTTCTCCGTCGTCGGCGCGCTGGACCAAGGAAGCCCAAGTCGCTTAATTCCTTACCTCCAACAACCGTCGGCCGAAGGCAAGTACGAGGGCCTCAAGGCACTGCTGCTGGCCTGCGTACATATCGGGCCTCCACTCCAGGATCCTTCACATGGACGGCCTGGGCGACCTCAAGCCGTCAGTACTGATGAAGAATGCTTTTGCTGAGGGACGGTCACCGGCGTTGTCTTCTCTTTGAGCAGGCGTTCCATGAGCAGATGCCGTCGACATCCGCCTGCTCCTCGTCGGCAGCGACTTCACCGACCCCCTGCAACGAACCGAAAGAGCGGACGAGCTGTGGCAAGCAGCAGGATGGCGTCACCATCAGCCGGGTGTCGACAGCTCCACGATGGCCTCAACGGCCGTTTCCACCTTCCAACAACAACACAGCATCGAAACCGGCAGCAGCGGATACTGATAAGCACCTGTGGTATTACTTGATTCAAGAGAGTTTATTGTCATGTGGCCCGGATAGGACAAGGACATTTTTGCTTTCCTCAGCACAACTGAATATAGTAGCAATGTTACAAACTTTTGAGGTTTTAAAATCAAGTCTGCAATTTATCCCATCATTTAAAGCATAAAAATAAGTTTAATTTGATTAATTCACTTTCATATCTTCAGTATTAAAAAAAGTTATGGTCATTTTCATACTCTGAAATTAGCATCTTGTCCCCCATTGCTTTTCCATTGACAACTCAAAAGCTGTGATCAAGGACAGTCAAAAGCCCATAACTTTCTTAAAAATTAAGAGAACTGAATGAAATGTCCAGTTATTATAGATTGAAGCATTCTGAAACAAATATGAAGCAATCTTACTTGGATGACCTGAAATCGATATTACTAAAACTCTGTTCTTGACCTTGACGGTAGGCGGCGCGGCTCTGGCCAGCAGCGGCCTCTGCAGTCTGTCTGCGTTTTTATTATTTTCTGTCTGTGTTTTAATGTAGTTTTTGTTATTTTTTTGTTGGGGGTGTGTGTGTGGGGGGGGGGGGGGGGGGGGGGGGGGGGGGGTGGGGTGGGGAGGGGGGGGGGAAACTTTTTTAAATCTCTCCCTGCACTGGAGACCCGACCTTTTTCCTCTCGTCGGGTTTCCGTTGTCGTTGAGGCCGTAACGAGGAGCGGCCTCCAACAGGAGGAAGCCGGGGACTCAGGTGCTACTCACCGTCGCCGTCGCGGGGCTGGCCGAGTCCGGAGCGGTTGCTGCTGCTGCTGCTGCTGCTGCTGAGTCGGAGGCTGCTGCTGAGTCGGAGGCTGCTGCTGCGGGTCTGCGGACAGCGGCGCCGGGAGCCCGCGGCTCCCTGGAGAGAGACCGCTTTTCGGGGCTCCTGCAACGGCGAATTCTCCCGCCCGAGTTGCGGGGTCGAAGAGCTCCTGGAGCGGGGCCTAACACCAATGCCCCGCGCGGCTGGAACGGCTGCGGGACTTTACGAGTGCACACCGGGGGCTCCAACACCAAGACCTGGTGTGCGACCTCGCACCACCCGGCGTGGCTTCAATGGCCGCGGGACAATCGCCATCGCCAGCCGGGGGCTTTGACTTTGACTCTGACATCGGGGGGGGGGAGAGTGCAGTGGAGAGATACGTTTTTTTTTTGGCCTTCTATCACAGCTATGTGATGGATGTTTATGTAAAATTGTAATTATGTTGTGTCTGGGTCTATTTGTGTGTAATGTATGGCTGCAGAAACAGCATTTCGTTTGGACCTCTAGGGGTCCAAATGACAATTAAATTGACTCTTGACTCTTGACCGGTTTTGGCTTTCTGTGCTGCGGTTTCCGAGAGTACTTCGCCACCTACGGGCCGTCATTTTTGGCCACCTCGCTCAGAGCCCCCCTCCGCCGCATGTGTGCCGAGGATATTTCCCGTTGATGAAAATTGACAGAGATATTAATGATTTTACAACATTCCCCATTCTCTCTGCTGCCCCTGCTGGCGGCAGGGGGGAGGGACTATAAAACCAGGAAGTGGTGTGCCTCAATCAGTCTCTGCAAGTGGTGTGCCTCAATCAGTCTCTGCAAGTGGTGTGCCTCAATCAGAGCTCTGAATAACACTGAACAAATGTCTCCACAGCAGTGAGTACCCATAATGTGGTTTCTCCTCTCCTCTCCCCCCTCTCCTCTCCCCCCCCCCCCCCTCTCCTCTCTCCTCCCCCCTGGGTTCTCTCCCCCCCACCCTCTCTCCCCCCCCCCCCCTCCCCCCTCTCCTCCCTATCCCTCCTTTCTCTCCTCCCCCCCCCTCTCTCCCTCTCTCCCCCCCCTCTCTCTCTCTCCCCTCCCTCTCCCCTCCCCCCCTCTCCTCCTCCCCCCCTCTCCTCCCCCCCCCCTCTCCTCTCCCCCCCCCTCCTCCCCCCCCCCTCTCCCTCTCCCTCTCTCTCCCCCCCCCCCCCCTCCTCCTCCCCCCCCCCTCTCCTCTCCCCCCCCCCTCCTCTCTCCCCCCCTCTCCTCTCCTCCCCCTCTCTCTCTCCCCTCTTTTCATCCCTCTCCTCCCCTCCCCACCGTCCCTCCCCTAAACCCCCCCCTCCCCTCCACCCTCCCTCCCCCTCCCTGTTCCCCACCGCTCCCCTCCCCTCACCTCCCCTCTCCTCCCCCCTCTCTCCCCCCCCTCTCCTCCCCCCTCTCCTCCCCCCTCTCCTCCCCCCTCTCCTCCCCCCCTGTCCTCCCCCCCTCTCTCTCCCCTCCATCCCCCCCCCCTCCACCCCCCTACCCTCTTTCTCCCTTCCACCTCCCCCTCCCCTCCCCTCTCCCCCCCCTCTCTCCCTCCATCTCCTCTCCCCCCCTCCTCTCCCCCTCTCCTCTCCTCTCATCTCCCCCTCTCCTCTCATCTCCCCCTCTCCTCTCATCTCCCCCTCTCCTCTCATCTCCCCCCTCTCCTCCTCCTCCCCCCTCTCCTCTCATCTCCCCCTCTCCTCTCATCTCCCCCCTCTCCCTCTCCTCTCCCCCCCCCTCTCCTCTCCTCTCCCCCTCTCCTCTCCTCCTCCCCTCCCCACCCCTCCCTCCCCCCCCCTCTTTTACTCTCCCTCTCCCCTCCCCCACCGTCCCTCCCCTAAACCCCCCCTCCCCTCCCACACACCCCCTACCCCTTTCCCTCTATCCTCCCTCCCCCTCCCTCTCCCCACCTCTCCCCACCTCACCCCCCTCTCAGCACCTCCCTCCCTCTCCTCTCCCCCCCCCCCTTTCCCCCCCTCTCCTCCCCTTTCCCCCCCTCTCCTCCCCTTTCCCCCCTCTCCCTCCCTCCCCCCTCTCCTCCCCCCGTCCCCTAAACCCCCTCTCCTCCCCGTCCCCTAAACCCCTCCCCTCCACACCCTCTTCCCTCCATCCTCCCCCTCCCCTCCACACCATCTTCCCTCCACCCTCCCCCCCTCCCTGCTCCCCACCTTTCCCCCTCACCCCCTCTCAGCACCCCCTCTCTCTCCCCCCCTCACTCTCACCCTCTCTCTCTCTCCTCCCCTCCTCCCCCACCTTTCCCCCCTCACTCACCCTCCCTCCTCCTCCTCTCCACCCCCATCCCTCTTGCCCCTCTCTGTGTCTCTGTCTCTCTCTCTCTGTGTCTGCCCCTTCTCTCTCTGCCCTCACTCTCTAACCCCTCCCGCCCCTCCCTCTCTAGATGTGACTGCAAGTTGGGGGCTATGCATCAGTAGATAGGGTGGTTATGGGGTAAAAGGAGCAAATTAATAAAATTAATATAATATCAAAGGGGGGTAATTAGGGTGTGTGCGGGGGGGGGTAGTTAGTGTGTGTGACGCTGCATGCCACCTCCCACCCCCACAACCGCACGTTGGGGGAACAGACCCAACGGGTCTGCACTTGGTCTAGTGTATATATATAATTTTCCTTTTATTTATTCATTTTCATCTTTTCTTTTCTTCTTTTTTTTAAATCGTTCGAAATAAAAGATATCATTCATTCATTCATCTGTTTTGTAGTAAATGCCTACTATGTTCTGTGTGCTGATGCAAAGCAAGAATTTCATTGTCCTATACAGGGACACATGACAATAAACTCACTTGAACTTGAACTTAGCTCACCTACTAATACAATATATCTACCATCAATGTCCTTTATAATTAATGTATGTTTAAAAGGTATCCCTTTACGGATTAATATTGCAACTCCTCTGGATGTGTGTGAGAATGAGGAATGATATGTTTTAGCAATCCATTTTGTTTTCAATCTATGTTGTACTTCCTTTTTAAGGTGAGTTTCCTGAAGGATTATTATATCTGTTTTAAGTGATTTTATATGTACTAATACTTTACCTCTTTTGATTGGTTCATTAATTTCCTTAACATTCCAACTACAAAATGTGATTCCTTCACCCCCAATTTTCATATTAACGTCTTGCATCTTATGTTTAGGGTGGTCTATAAAAGAGCAGATGGCTCAACACAATAAACCCAACATTACACCCGAACATCAGATAGATGAATTTTAAATCTCGTGGGTCTTTCTCCCGTACATATCTCCTTAGGTAAAACTTATAATTCCATTCAAACTTAAAATTATAACAAGGCGTAAAGTAAAGAGGGTGATAGAATAGGTGGTTAGTAAAGTGCAAAAGAAAGGAAAAAATGACATCTATAATTGGTGTAGTTAGTGATAGCCACATTAACGTGGCTAGCTATGTAAAGACTTCCGTAGCCTTTGAAAAAAAAATACTAACTCCATGCTTTCCCTAAAACAAAATTTCAATAAAAACTATTTATAGAGGAGGAGGAAAACATTTTAAGATCCAAAGTATTTATAATCCGTTAATAAAAAAGTTATTATTCTCAAGATACAATATTAATATCATATATATCTAAAAAAAAATGTTTTAATCGAAAATAAAAAAGAAAACCCCAAACCCTTATTAATAAATTGCCTAAATCAAACCCTACTTATAGTCCAAATTTTAACTAATTCTAAGTAATCCAATTAATAGTAAGTAATAATAATTAGTAATAATCAAGTAATTATGATTAGTAATAATCCGTAATTAATAATAATACTAAAATATAAATGTAATATATCAATTGGAAAAACCTTGCTCAACTATCATTATCAATTTTCATTATTCCTTAAGTATAACAATTTAAAGTTCAATTCGTTCTCTACAAGGTCACGATGTTCGGTGATGTCAGGTAATTAATGAGTATTGTTCAGTCATCGGTCGTATTCTCAATGTTCTGGGCGAAATCAAGTACTTCCTTATGGTCAGTGAAGAGATATTCCTTCCTCTTGTAGGTGACTCTCAATGTTGCGGGATACATCAGGCCATATCTCAGATCTGGTATGTTCTTAAGTATTATTCTTGTCTCTGTAAACAGCGCTCTCTTCCTGGAGACCTCCACAGTATAGTCTCTAAAGATGCTAATCCTGTCTCCTTCAAATATGAAATCTCTGTTACGAACAATTTTCTTCATCATGTCATCCAATACATGGTCATATTGCACCTTCACTATCAGTTGTCTTGGGGGGGGGGGGGCGTCTGCCCATGCGCGGCATCTCAGTGCTCTCTGTACGCGACCCAGTAAATATTTTAGATCCAGATTTAAGACTTATTAATAAGTCTGCGGCAAATTCCAGGAGGTCTCGGCTCCCCTCTCTTCCTTTTTGGACGCCAGCAATTCTTAAATTCTGGCGTCTCTGACATCCCTCCAAATCAATACATTTTTCAGTTATTTTACTCAATAAGTCTGATAAACGCTTGTTCTCGAGGAGAAGCTTTTTTGTAGTTTCAGCACCTGTCTCAGCAAATTCCTCTAATTGAGTTATTGCTGTATTTTGTTGATCTAATGTCTCAATGATGGGATCCAACCTAGCGTTAAAGCTGGTTTCCATCACATTGATTTTAACATTTACCTCTTCAATCTGTTGGGTAAGATTTTCTTCCATTGTTATCTTCCAGGCTTCCAATACTTTGTGAACAGTGGCAGTGATTTCTTCTTTAATCTCTACTTTAAAAGATTTGAGTTCTTCTTTAAAGTTCAGTTTTTCATTGAAATTTTTCAGTTTCTCCTTTATATTTGCAATTTCTTAAGATAGAAAACTTTTCTTCTATTTCTTCTATTTCTGTTTTTTTTTACTTTGGTTTCCTTGACACATCTTCCTGGGACGACGTTGTAACTGAGCCCGAGGCTTCAGTTGGGCCTACTTCTTCCGCTGGTTGCTTGGGCTTAACGGCCCTTTTCGGGGGGGCGGGGGGGGGGGGTGGTATGTTGCATAGATATACCGCCGGAGATGCGCGCCTGAAGACATCACTCACTCATTGCAAGCAGCCAGTGCGATAACAACAGGTCAGTCCTGTTCTTTCTCCCCGTTTTCAGCAGTTTTGCGTGGAGCTAGCTGGCGCTGGTTTCTATCCCTCCATAGCGCCACCGGAAGCATCAAGATGGCATTATAATGAAAGAATATATGGCAGTTATCTCAACGTATCTTCACATATTGTCCATGGGAGCTAATCCGCCGCAGAAATAAACCTCCAACATGCTAAAGGTATGTTCTTCTGGCCTGACATTACTGACTACTTCACGAGAAAGTCAATGCCTGCCCAATTTGAAACAGCCTTGCCCCGCACCAACCTAAACAACCACTTCTCCCACACCCCACACCGGCCTTACCCTGGTCGACAGTGGCGGCCGACATCTTTGAGTGGCATGGCAAACAATACCTAGTTCTAGTCGATTCCTACTCGGGATGGTTCGCAATCGACCTGCCCAGTGGCCCAACCTCAGCCATAGTCATTCAAAAACTCGCTCGCCACTTCTCTGTCCACGGAGCACCGCTCCAGCTACTATCAGACAATGGAACTAAATTCTCCAGTCAGCGCTTCAAGGATTTTGCGACACGCTGGGACTTCCACCACACCACCAACAGCCCCGAGTACCTGCAAGTCCAATGGCCTGGCCGAATGCGTGGTAAGAAGTGTCAAACAACTAATGGAACGCTTACACAGGGTCAGCTTCGATGTCTTTCTCGACCTACTCAACCTACGAAACATCATCTGCGACCATCTCCTGGGATCTTCGGCCGAACGACTCGTGTCATGGCGAACCCGTACCACCCGCCTATGGCCAAGCAACTGTTAGAACCACAAGTTTGTGCACCGTCGGTGATCCAATCCCAGCTCCAACACCGCCGAGACACACAAAGAAAATACTATGACAAAACCAGCTCTATGCTTCACCCGCTTAACAAGGGACTGGTTGTCCGGTTACAGTCGCTCAGAGGCTATGATCGCCTCGATGTCATTCTAGGGGCAACCGCGGAGCCACGTTCATACCTGGTCAGTATTGACAACAGCAACCTCCTCCCGGTTAATGAACCGGCACCTTCCCATCCTTACCCTGACCAGCGGGTCGGTTGTCCCCCAATTTCCACGAATGTCACTCCAGCGACTCCTCTTCCGGTGCCAGCACGATCCCTGCCTTCCCCGGTGCCCCCATCTCCACCGGTGTCTACTACTCCGCGTCCACCCGAAGGAATAAAGTGGACGAGCTTGAAGCTCAGTTAGAAACTGGCAAGTATGATGTTGTGGGAATTACTGAGACATGGCTGCAAGAGGGCCAGGGCTGGGAACTGAATATTCAATGGTATACCTCCTATCGAAAAGACAGACAGGTGGGTAGAGGTGGTGGGGTTGCCCTGTTGGTGAGGAAAGCAATTAGGTTCCTTGCAGGGGGTGACCTTGAAACAGATGTGGAGTCAGTATGGATAGAACCAAGGAATTGTAAGGGTAAAAAGACCCTAATGGGACTAATTTACAGGCCGCCAAACAGTAGCCTGAACATAGGTCACAAGTTGAATCAGGAGTTTAAATTGGCATGTAGTAAAAGTAATGCTGTGGTTGTTATGGGAGATTTCAACATGCAGGTAGACTAGGAAAATCAGGTTGCTACTGGACCCCAAGAAAGGGACTTTGGTAGAGTGCCTTCGTGATGGATTCTTTGAACAGCTTGTATTTGAGCCTAGCAGGGAGAAGGCAATTCTGGATTTAGTGTTATGTAATGAACCGGATTTGATAAAGGACCTCAAGGTTAATGAGCCTTTCGGAAGCAGTGACCATAACATGGTCAGGTTTAATCTACAATTGGAGAGGGAGAAGAGTAGATCGGAGGGGTCAGTGTTGCAGTTGAATAAAGGGACTATGGGGCCATGAGGGAGATGTTGGCCAAAGTTGACTGGAAAGATACACTAGCAGGGATGACAGTGGAACAAAAATGGCAGGTGTTTCTAGGAATAATACATTAGGTGCAGTATCAGTTCATTCCTAGGAGGAAGAAAAATTCCAAGGGGAGAAAGGGACGACCATGGCTGACGAGGGACGTCAGGGACAGTGTAAAAATTAAAGTGAAGAAGTACAACGTAGCAGAGATGAGCGGGACGCAAGAGTATTGGGTAATGTTTAAAGAGCAACAAAAGATAACCAAAAAAACAATCCGGGGAAAAAAGATGAGGTACAAAGGTAAGCTAACCAAGAATATAAAGCAGGATAGTAAAAGCTTCTTTAGGTATGTGAAGAGAAAATTAGTAAAGACCAAAGTTGGACCCTTAAAAACCGAAAAACGTGAATTAATTATGGGGAATAAGGAAATGGCAGATAAGTTGAACAGGTACTTTGGATCTGTCTTCATTATCTTCCTGATATAGTAGTGGCCAGAGGATCTGGGGTGACAGAGGAGCTGAAGGAAATCCACATCAGGCAGGAAATTGTGTTGGATAGACTGATGGGACTGAAGGCTGATAAATCCCCAGCAGGGCCGGATTTAGATGAAGAGAGGCCCTAAGGTGTTTCACTTGTGAGGCCCCTCCCATTCCCCCACCCCCACGACTAGACTGCCCAGTGTGGCCATTGAGATAAGAGGCTGGAAAGCGGCACTTTTGATTTATTTATTGCCAGTGCTAATGTCGAGTTATTGGCTTAAAACACCATTATTCTGAAATGGAGGGCAAGGAAAATTACTGAAGGGTTGTTTAGAGACTACAGTGCGTTGTGACAGCATATGTAAGAAAGGCCTATGACAGTGTCAAAAATATTATACACCTTGCAGGGCTCTCACTTTTTTTCTCTGTTGTCAGCCGGGCAACCTTGGCAGCTTTTTTCGTTGCCAAATGACAGTTTAGGTGGTCATTTAAAATGGCTTGCATGACGCGTGCGATAATGTGCTTGGACGAATTCCGCAGTTACATGTTGGAATTATGCTCAATTCAAAGGTTATCAAAGGTTATTTATTGGTCACATACACCATAGGTGTACTGAAATGCTTGTTGCCAATGCAGCACATTAAAAAAAGGATACAGACATAACAATAATAAAGAGATTTAAACATAAAAAACATCCCCCACAATGTTTTCCATTATGAGGGAAGGCACAAAGTCCAGTCCCCCTCCCCATGTCCACCCATAGTCGGGCCTATTGAAGCCTCCGTAGTCGCCTTTGCAGAGGTCCGATGTTCCAGGCCGTTCTTTCCGGGTCGGATCCGGGAGAACCCTCTCAGCGGCTTGGGATACCTGGAACGGCCGCCTCCTTACCAGAGACTTCGGCTTCCGAAGCCGGCAGGCTGTGCTGGATGGAGCTGCACCACTGGTGATCTCGGCAAGAGACCCCAGGCTCCCGATGTAAAGTTCAGCGCTGCCGCCCGCAGCTTGCCGCTCCACTGTCCCGCAGCTCCGTGATGTTCACCTCCGGTCTTCAACTCACCGGAGTTCTAGCACGGCGACCACGGCAGGGCATCGCCCGCTCCGCGATAACGCTCCAACGCTGTGCCGCCGCCGAAGCCGAGGTTCTGGGCGGGCCCCTCAGGAAACTCCACTCCAGACCCACTGGTAGGCCGCGAGGACGGGTCGAAGATGCTGCCTAGTGAAAAGCCGCCTCTCCGACCAGGTAGGGACCCTGAAAAGTAGTTTCCCCCCACCCCCCACCCTCCACATAAAAAAGACTCCAAAATGAACTCTCAAATAAAGTCACAAACTAAACATATTAACCATGATCAAGACATGATATATACCACAATGACATGCAGCAACATTATAAAACAGCATCTCAACTCTTTTTACACATTGCAAGTAATGCAATTTCTAATATTTCTCTCCACTTCCAAACAAAAATCTGGTTGGATTATTCAGTGTATGATCAACCTCAGTGAGACCAAGCGCAGGCTTGGCGATCGCTTCGCACAACACCTGCACACAGTTTGCAATAACCAACCTGATCTCCCGGTGGCTCAACACTTCAACTCCCCTTCCCATTCCGAATCCGACCTTTCTGTCCTGGGCCTCCTCCATGGCCAGAGTGAGGCCCACCGCATATTGGAGGAGCAGCACCTCGTATTTGCTTGGGTAGTTTACACCCCAGCGGTATGAAAATTGGCGTCACTAATTTCAGGTAGTCCTTGCATTCTCCCTCCTTCCCCTCCCATTCCTAGCTCTCCCACAGCCTACTGTCTCCGCCTTTTCCTTTCTTTTCCGTGTCCCCCCCCCCCAGATATCAATCTGAAGAAGGGTCTCGACCGGAAACATCGTATATTCCTTCGCTCCATAGATGCTGCCTTACCCACTGATTTTCTCCAGCTTTTTTGTCCACCAATGGGATCCCACCACTGGCCACATCTTCCTGTTGTCTTTCCGCAGAGACTGCTCGCTCCGTAACTCCCTGCTCAATTCATCCCTTTCCACCCGAACCACCCCCTCTCCTGGCACTTTCCCTTGCAACCGCAGGAAATGCTTTACTCCCCCTTGACGCCATTCAAGGACCCAAGCAGTCTTTCCAGGTGCGGCAGAGGTTCACCTGCACCTCCTCAAATCTCATCTATTGCATCCACTGCTCTAGGTGTCAGCTGCTCTACATCGGTGAGACCAAGCGTAGGCTTGGCGATCGCTTCGCCCAACACCTCCGCTAGATTTGCAATAACCAACCTGATCACCCGGTGGCTCAGCACTTCAACTCCCCCTCCCATTCCGAATCAGACCTTTCTGTCCTGGGCCTCTTCCATGTCTACAGCCCAACATAAATTGGAGGAGTAGCACCTCGTGTTTTGCTTGGGTAGTTTACACCCCAGCGGTATGAACATTGACTTCTTCAATTTCAGGTAATCCCTACTTTCTCCTCCCCTTCCCAGCTCTCTCTCAGCCCACAGTCTCCGCCTTTTCCTTTCTTCTTCCCGTCCCCCCCACCCTCACATCAGTCTGAAGAAGTGTCTCGACCCGAAACGTCGCTTATTTCCTTCGCTCCATAGATGCTGCCTCACCCTTTGAGTTTCTCCAGCATTTTTGTCTACCCATTCACACAAGTTCTGTTATCCCACTTACCTCACCCACTCCCTACAAATTAGGTGCAATTTTGCAGAGACAAGTTAACCTACAAAGGGATGTGAGAAAAAACCCACACGCTTGCAGAGAGAATGTGCAAATTCAACACAGACAGTGCGCGAGGACAGGTTTCGAACACAGATCTCTGGCGCGTGAGGCAGCAAGTCCACCAGCTGTGCCATTATATTTTGTTTTCCAACACACAAAAAATTATACGTTGATAACTTTGGTTACTAAAAAAATGAAAATATCCATTTTCAGTTTCAATCTCCAAGTGACGCTTTGTCCCCCTTTACAGCTACTGTATGTTTTAATTAAGTTCAAGACTATGGGGCAGTACATTGGCCATAAAGTTGCTGCCTAAATTTGCCAGAGACTAGGAATTGATCCTGAATATTGCTGCTGCCTGTATGGAGTTTGCTTCTTTTCCCTTTGATCACATGGGTTTTCTCCGGGTGCTCTTGTTTCCTTCCACATTGCAAAGGTGTGCAGGAACCTATTTCAGACCCAACCCAATACATAATATTATCCTTTTGTCCAAAGATTCTGTCTGACCTGTTGAGTTACTCCAGCTTTTTGTGTCTATCTTCAGTTTAAACCAGCATCTGCAGTTCTTTCTTACACACCCAATACTATACGTAGAACTTTATTAATCCCGGGAGGGAAATTGTGTGTGTGGGGGGGGGGGGGGATATCTATATTACTAAAAGTCTGTTCTTGACCGGTTTTGGCGATCTGTGCTGCGATTTCCGAGAGAACACCGCCACCCACGGCCGTCATTTTTGGCCACCTCACCCAGAGCCCCCCTCCACCGCCTGTGTGCTGAGGATTTTTCCAGTCGATGAAAAATGACTGAGATATTACTGATTTTACAAAATTCCCCATTCTCTCTGCTGCCCCTGCTGCCGGCAGGGGGATGGACTATAACACCAGGAAGTGGTGTGCCTCAATTAGTCTGCAAGCTGGAGGAAGGCAGAGGGTCACGTTTCTCTGAGCTGTGAATAACACTGAACACATGTCCACACAACTGTGAGTAAGTACCCTTAATGTGGTTTGAAAATGAAAATATGGTTAAAGTAAAAAAGCACTGCCTGCAAATGGTTGTTTGTGGGGTTTGGATTGAAATAAAAAGGCACTCTCTCCCCCCCCCCCACCACTCTCCTCCCTGCCCCCCCCTCCTCCTCCCCCCCCCCTCCCCCCTCCTCCCCCCCCCCCCCCCCCCCCCCTCCTCCCCCCCCCCCCTCTCCTTCCCCCCCCCCTCTCCTTCCCCCCCCTCTCCTTCCCCCCCCTCTCCTTTCCCCCCCCTCCTCCCTTCCCCCCCTCCTCTCTCCCCCCCCCCCTCCCTCTCCCCCCCCCTCTCCCCTCCCCCCTCTCCCCCCTCTCCCCCCCTCCTCTCCCCCTCTCCCCCTCTCCTCCTCTCCTCTCCCCCCTCTCCTCTCCCCCCCCTCTCCTCTCCCCCCCTCCCCCCCCCCCTCCACTCCCCCCTCTCTCTCTCCCTCTTTTTCTCCCCCTCCTCCCCCCCTCCATCCCCTCCCCCACCGTCCCTCCCCTAAACCACCCTCCCCTCCACACACCCCTACCCCCTTCCCTCCACCCCCTCCCCCTTCCTGATCCCCACCTCTCCGTCTCCCCCCCCCCCCCCCCCCCAACACAACGCACGTCGGGGGAACAGACCCAACGGGTCTGCACTTGGTCTAGTACATTATATACACACACACACACATATATAGTTATATATATATATATATATATAGTTATATATTCATATATAAATATACACCGTTTTGTTTTCTCATTAATAACATTGTTTAGAGTACATGTTTACATATTCTGCTGTGCTGCTGCAAGTCAGGATTTCATTGTTCTAACTGGGACGTGAGAGAATAAAACACTCTTGACTTACTTCGCTAATGTGTGGGATAGAACTAGTGTACGGGTGATCGGTGGTCGGCGTGGACTTGGTGGGCAGCAGGGCCTGTTTCCATGCTGTATCTTTAAATTAAACTAAAAACACTAAAACCAGAGGGAGTCTAAAGAAGGGTCTCTACCCAAAACGTCACCCAATTTCTTCTATCCAGAGTTACATGGAGTTCCTCCGCACAATTAAAACATGGAATGGTCTTCACCCTTCCATATTTACCCAACCCGATGCAACTAAATTTAAGGTAGTTCTTTTTTCCCCAAGAAGCCTTTTTTTGCTGAAGTCCAAGTCAAGAGTCAAGAGAGTTTTATTGTCAGTACACAAAAATGCTGGAGAAACTCAGCGGGTGCAGCAGCATCTATGGAGCGAAGGAAATAGGCGACGTTTCGGGCCGAAACCCTTCTTCAAAGTTTCAGAATCAGTCTGAAGAAGGGTTTCGGCCCGAAACATCGATCTTCCAGCATCTGCAGTTCCTTCTTGAACACTGAGTTTTATTGGCATGTGTCCCAGATAGGACAATGAAATTCTTGCTTGCGGCAGCACAACAGAATATGTAAACATAATACAGATCAGGAGATAAAAGTTCAGTGTGTTTATATACCATAGACCATATATATATATACACAATAAATAAACAGATAAAATGCAATAGGCTGTTATTGTTCTGCCCTCCGCCACCTCCAGTTTAAATTCCATATAGAATATTTATGGAGAGGCATATCAACACATTTTGGTCTTTTTTTTTAATTATTTTTCATTTTTGTCTTTTTAACAAAAAAGTTTTTACTTACTCACACTGTGACTACACCCTTGGTAGTTTAGGGGTTTTATTTTTACACATCCACTATCTCTTTCACTTTCTCTCTTTCTTGCTCTTTCTCTCTTTTTCTATTTCATTTTTGTCAAAATTGAAATGGAAGATGTACAATAAATGTATTTTGTCATACGCCGCGGTTTATACTACTGTACACTGCTAATAAAAATATTAATTAAAAAAAAAAGAATATTTATGGAGGACCAGGAAACCAGCAGCAAGAGTTACTCCAGGGAGTTACACCAGATCCAGGGTCAGGGAGTGATTCTGCGTTGGTTTTCAGCGGTCGCGGCGAAGCGGTGACTGGACAGCAATGGCGGCCATATCTCCCACAATTCAAAGCGAGGGAGAAAGTGATCAGCGCCGACCAGTTGCCGTGGCAATGCGCATGCGCAGCACGGCCGACGATGTGCTGGCCGTAGCAGTTTGCATGTGCAAGGCAGCCTGTGGCAGAATGAGAAGTGAGTGGAGAGGGGAGAACCGGCGGAGACGGAGAGTGACAGAGAGAGATAGAGAAGGGGGTCTATGAAGCCTAGTGGTAAATCCGGCTCTGCAAGGCCCTCCTGGATCTCGAGGCCCTAAGCTTAAGAAGCTTATACGTAAATCTGGCCGTGATCTCCAGGGCCTGATGGTCTGCATCCCAGGGTACTTAAGGAAGTGGCTCTAGAAATCGTGGATACATTGGTGATAATTTTCCAATGTTCTTTACACTCGGGATCAGTTCCTGTGGATTGGAGGGTAGCTAATGTTATCCCACTTTTTAAGAAAGGCGGGAGAGAGAAAACGGGAAATTATAGACCAGTTAGCCTGACATCGGTGGTGGGGAAGATGCTGGAGTTAATTATAAAATATGAGATAGCCGTACATTTGGATAACAGTAACAGATCCCGAGTCAGCAGGGATTTACGAACGGGAAATCATGCTTGACTAATCTTCTGGAATTTTTTGAAGATGTAATTAGGAAATTGGACAGGGTAATGCCAGTGGATGTAGTGTACCTGGACTTTCAGAAAACATTTGAGAAGGTCCCACATAGGAGATTAGCGGGCAAAATTAGGGCACATGGTATTGGGGGTAGAGTGCTGACATGGATAGAGAAGTGGTCGGCAGACAGGAAACATAGAGTGGGGATTAACGGGTCCCTTTCAGAATGGCAGGCAGTGACTAGTGAGGTACCGCAAGACTCAGTGCTGGGACCACAGCTATTTACAATATACATCAATGATTTGGATGTAGGGATTCAAAGTAACATTAGCAAATTTGCAGATGGCACAAAGCTGGGGGGCAGTGTGAACTTGAGGTGGATGCTATGAGAATGCAGGGTGACTTGGACAGGTTGGGAGAGTGGGCAGATGCATGGCAGATGAAGTTTAATGCGGATAAATGTGAGGAGCAAAGAGGTCCTTCTGCAGTTGTACAGAGCCCTAGTGAGACCACACCTTGAGTATTGTGTGCAGTTATGTCCCCTAATTTGAGGAAGGACATTCTTGCTACTGAGGGAGTGCAGCGTAGGTTTACAAGGTTAATTCCCGGGATGGCGGGACTGTCATATGCTGAGAGAATGGAGCAGTTGCGCTTGTACACTCTGGAGTTTAGAAGGATGAGAGGATATCTCGTTGAAATATAAGATTGTTAAGGGCTTGGACATGCTAGAGGCAGGAAACATGTTCCCGATGTTGGGGGAGTCCAGAACCAGGGGCCACAGAATAAGGAGTAACCCATTTAGAACTGGGAGGAGGAAACACTTTTTCTCACAGAGAGTGGTGAGTCTGTGGAATTCTCTTCCTCAGAGGGCGGTGGAGGCAGGTTCTCTGGATGCTTTCAAGAGGGAGCTAGATAAGGCTCTTAAAAATTGCGAGTCAGAGGATATGGGGAGAAGGCAGGAACTGATTGGAGATGATCAACCATGATTACATTGAATGGCGATGCTGGCTCGAAGGGCCAAATGGCCTACTCCTGCACCTATTGTCTATTGAAATTTGTACTACTTTACGCTTTTCCTGTAAATTTGTAAAATTGTGTGTGTGTGATGTGTTTATGCGTGCGTATGCGTGGGTGTCTTTGTTTGTGAGTGTGTGTGTGTACGTGTTTATATGTGTGTGTGTGAGAGAGGTGGGGTGGGCGGGGGTATGTGGAAACAGGAAGGTGCTTGTCAAGAGGGGATTTCAGACGGAGCATGGAGATATTGAATCTTGTCACTGTTTGGTTAACGCTTATAAAAACTAACTCGAAAACCCTTCTGGGTGTGGTGGTACAATAGGGGTTGCACGTAAGGAGCCGCTCAATCCATCTGGAAGACATCCGTCACTTCCGGTATATGTTATTAATGCTAGAAACGCGTACTTTCCTCCCTGTTAAAAAACGCCAAAATGTTGAATTTTTGCGCTGAAAAAAAATTGTGGAAGTCGGGGTAAGTGTGAGAGACGTGTACCCAACTTTAGAATTCCAAACGTGAAGCGAAATGAAGGTATAGAGAAGCGAGAACTGAAGGGACTACAGCAGCTAAAGTGCTTGGTAAACATTGAAAATATTGGGAATCATCGCGTTTGCTCACTGCATTTCATCAAGTAAAGCATTATTTGTGTATTTTCATAATTCCTTTGGTAATTAAAAATTCTCAGAAGTGATAAATCTGGTTGTAAATTTTTCTTCAGATGCTTTTTCATTTTGTATGTAAAAACCTACTTGGGAACCATGGGCGATTAAAAAAAATTACAGCCAGATTTATCACTTCTGAAACTTTTTAGATGCCAAAAGAATCACGAAAAAACACAAGTAATGCCTTACTTGATGAAATGCAGTGAGCAAACAGCCAATGTTCGCCAAACACTCTTGCTGTTGTTGTCCCTTCAGCTCTCGCTTCTATCTACCGTCATTTCTCTTCACTTTTGGAATTCTGAAGCAGGCTAAATGTCTCTTATCGCTTATCCCGATTTCCATAATTATTTACAGCGCAAAAATGGACAATTTCAGCGGGTTTTAATGGGCGCGCTACGCTGGAAACAATGGTCAGTGCCTACCTGCAGTTCATCGCGTGTAATCCATTTGGAGTAGCGTAGCAACAGTACGGGTCATGGGTCGTGACCCGACTGCCGTGAAACCTCCCTATATCGCGACCTGGAAACTTAACGGTCTAGCGTTGTGCGTAGAAGACAGCTGACTCAATAAAACGAAGCAATGACGTGACTGGATATTTCACCGCGCTTTTTATCTGCTCTCTGAACTTGGACTGGGTGGCCGCGTAGATGAATGTATTGGTGCAGCAGCTGACATTACTCAGCCATCGTCCGACTTGTGCAAAGGTGTATTCAGCCTCACTCGGCTCATATATTGTTCCGACGATCTGATAATAAATAAAATTCACAACATACGTCAGCCACAAGAAGACGAAGCTACCGGAAAGAGTCAGTAGTAATACCACAGACTTCCTCCTGTTCTCCATCTCCGGGTCACTGCAGTTCTCCCCTTTGCTCTGACCTCTCAGCCCCCTGCGGACCCGACTGGCCACTAAAATATGCCGGACTGTCAGAGCGTTGAGCAGCAGGATTACAGAGAAGGGTAAGAATGGAGTTAAAATCGTATCGATCCAATCATACACCACCCAACCGGTTTCACTGAAGTAACTTGGTTTTGGATTACAGAACCAAGGTGCGTTGTCGACAATCTTCTTCGGACCGTAGGTAAAATAGATGGGGATGTTTTTCAGGCAGAGCAGAACACCGGTTGTTGAGAGAACCACAGCTGCAGTTTTCCCGGTGCAATATTTTGTTTTTAGCTTCTGGCAACAAATGGCGACAAATCGATCAAAGGTGAAAGTAACGGTGAACCAGACAGAAAGGTCTATAGCTACATATGTAAGCATACGGCTAATACTGCATATCGGCGTCGTGTGCAGGAAACCCATGGGGAAATAATGATATTTGATCTGATAGAAAATAACTTCAAAAATAATAACCAGTAGATCCGCCGCTGCCATAGCCACCAGGTAGCGCGTGGTGCAGGTGGAGAGTCCACATTTTCCCAATGATAGGATCACAATCGCCACTAAGTTCACTGGAGAAATAGAAGAGAACAGATAATTCGATTACTGACTGCATATTTTGCAGGCCAGCAGTATAATCAAACAAGTGTCACACACTGACCACTTCCTCGTTTCCCTTTCCCCATCAGACAAAATGGTACAGAAGTGTGAAAACGCACACCTCCAGATTCAGGGACATATTTTTACCAGTAGTTATCAGGCAACTGAATCACCCTACCTCTCTCGGAGCGCAGTGCTGAACTGGTAACTACTTCTCTGGTGACTCTCTGACTATCCTTGATCGGACTTTGCTGGCTTTACCTTGCACTAAACGTTATTCCCTGTACACTGGCCCGATTGTAATCACGTGTTGTCATACAGCTGACTGGATAGCACGCAACAAAAGCTTTTCGCTGTACCTCGGTATACGTAACAATAAACTAAACTAAACGGAGGTCTGAGCACGTTGGAAGTTTTTTTTATGTCAGCACGAGCCAGGTCAGTGTTTGCCCATTGATAGGAACTCGATTTATCATCGACCCGGCTCTTTCAGAGTGTAGCGTGGAGTGCAATAGGGATTTCGCCTTTTGTTGCTGAATAAAAGTGGAAAACTGGGGAACTGCCGGTATATTCGTTGGTCTGGAGCAGTCGATCTCGGGTCTGTGCAGAGAGAAGCGATCGAGTCGGTACACACATCAATTTTCAACATAAGTCAAACTGCTAAAACGCATCCGAGCATCACCGCGCCTTCACACGGCTCCTCATCTTATTCATTCAGGCGCAATTAAATGTATTAACAATACTTTTCACTTCCTTTATCCAATGCATTAATCTACATTGTGATAGCTGGGTCATGGTGAGTCGCCCCAGAGTACCGGAGTCGCCACTGCGACCTTCCCGATTACGAAGCACTAATTGTTACACGGGCCAACCAAAGCATTAATGCATAACGTGGAAACAAGTAACTAAAGATGCTGGATTTAACAAAAAAGACATATCTAGTTGGAGCCCGTAGATGTATTTTCAGGTCGAAGGGTCCTGACCCCAATCGTCACCTACCCATGTTGTCCAGAGATGATGCTCGACCTATTGACTCACTCCAGCGCTTTATATCCATCAATTCATAACAATGTGCTGTACCAGCAATGTGATTGAATTAAGTCTCATGCAGAACCATATCGGAGGACTTCAGACAATCCATTTTCAACCATACCGTTCTTGTCAAGTCTAGCAGTTAAACCCTCAAGACGAAAACGTCTGTTTGTTGTTAAAAAAATCTTCCATGTTAACTTCAATCGTAACAATATTTCAGACGCCTGGTTTACTTTTAACATTACAATAGTCTTAAGCAAGTCCCCTTGGCTCTTAATCGTTCTGCATTTACATATTTTCTATCGCGCTCCTCTTTAAATAGCGGCGTTACATCGAACACCTCCAAAATGCAAACATTCCATAATCTAGAAAATTGGAAGGATAAACCCAGAGAGCGCACTACGTCGTGTAGGAAAGAACTGGAGTTGCTGATATGCATTGAAGAAGGATACAAAATGCTGGAATAGCTCAGCGGGACAGAGAGCATCTCTGGATAGAAAGAATGGGTGACGTTTCGGGTCGAGACCCTCCTTGAGACTTGCTGAGCTGACTACATTCATGGCTTTTTTCCACGGCACACTGAGATGCTCATCTTCAGATTCCAGGGATTTATTTTCTCACTACTATTTGTGATATGTGTAATTCTTCTTTAAGTTTCATGCAATTCCTGTTTCCCGATTAATTCTAGGACGGAATCCATGTATGTTAGCATGGACCACAACCGAAATATTCGCTCTTCTGCAGTTTCTTAGCTTTCATTATACATTCACTCGCGGTGTGACACAAAGTATTGCGCGTCCTTACCGATTACTCCGGTTACCGCCACGATCATGTACAATATTTTCTCAACACGGAAGTATATGTGCACCATTTCCAACGTGGAATGACGTTTTCCGTTATAATTCAAGCAATCTCACCGGATAAAATTAGGAGATCTTCCTTAACCAAACTTTTATACCATTTTGCACATCCACTGGGACACCGAGATTTCAACACAGTTAAAAATAGAGATTTAATTTAAAAAACATGATTACAGCAGGCGTTCATGGCGCCTGCTGTGACGAAATATATCCGACATTAAACCGTGAAAGCCGTAGGAAGGGAAAACCGGATGACAGAAACGGGTACCAGCTGGGAACATCATTCAGGTAAAGCAGAGATATTGTTTGGCTCCGTTGTACATTCTTTAGCTGGCGTTCTTCAGGTTGCTTCATTCAGCAACGCAATTCCAATTACGGGGAACCGTCTCAGACCATTTGGTTCCTTGTCTGAAGAAGTTTATTGTGCGACTTGCGTCCACGGACTCGGAATCAATAGATCATTTTAATCTGACGTATCCGTTCAAATAATAAAAACTATTAAACTTAGCTACCAACTATGAACTACAACACCGACGTACAAAATGCTGGTGTAACTCAGCGGGACAGGCAGCATCTCTGGAGAGAAGGGATGGGCGACGTTTCGGCTGGAAACCGTTTTCAGACTAGTCAGGCGATAATGAAACAAGAGACATAGATAGTGATGTAGAGAGATATAGAACTAACTAGACTGAGTGGGACCCGTTGGGTCCCATGTTCACATGGGAGGGCTGGAGAATATTCCACTTCTCCACCAATTCCAATATTGGTGGCCAGTGAGGGGGTTTTCTGGAGCGCTGGTATAGGTTCTTGGGATGGCAGCTCAGTCCCTCAAGCCAGATCTGCTGGCAGCTTACTCACGGCTGGTGGGCTGGCAGTTGACTCATGGCTATTCCTTGAAATTCCATTTCAAACAGGGTGCAAAGCCACCAAATTCAAATCCATTTTCCTACCATTTCAAGCAGGGTGCAAGGCCACCAAATTCAAGTGCAGTTTCTCAGCACTTTGAGCAGGGTGGAAGGCGACCAAATTAATGTCCAGTTTCCTACCACTTCAAGCAGGGTGCAAGGCCACCGAATTCAAGTACAGTTTCCTACCACTTCAAGCAGGGTGCAAGGGCACCAAATTCAAGTGCAGTTTCCAACCACTTCAAGCAGGGTGCAAGGCCACCGAATTCAAGTGCAGTTTCATACCACTTCAAGCAGGTTCCAAGACCACCAAATTCAAGTGCAGTTTCATACCACTTCAAGCTGGATCCAAGGCCACCAAACTCAAGTGCAGTTTCATACCACTTTCAGCAGGGTGCAAGGCCACCAAATTCAGTGCAGTTTCATACCACTTCAAGAAGGATGCAAGGCCGCCAAATTCAAGTGCAGTTTCATTCCACTTCAAGCAGGGTGCAAGGCCACGAAATTCAAGTATAGTTTCATTCCATTTCAAGCAGGGTGCAAGGCCACCAAATTCAAATGCAGCTTCATACCATTTCATGCAGGTGAAACCACCATAAAACCACACAAAACACCAAACTCACAGTTCAGTAGACATTCAGTGTGTTCAGTTGATTCACAGCTCAGACAGGGTTGTGGCCTCTCCCTCTCCCATCATGCAGAGACTGAGCCACACCCACACTTCCGGGTTTTATAACCCCTCCCCCTCCCACCAGAAAAGTTGTGGCCATCATGGCGTGATTGACAGGAGAGAGATTCCTGTCACCATTTGCAGTAAGTAGTGCCTTTCAACTTCAAGCCAAAGCACCCAAGCCACCATTTGCAGCAAGTAGTGCCTTTCAACTTCAAGCCAAAGCACCCAAGCCACCGTTTGCAGTAAGTAGTGCCTTTCAACTTCAAGCCAAAGCAACCAAGCCACCGTTTGCAGTAAGTGGTGCCTTTCAACTTCAAGCCAAAGCACCCAAGCCACCGTTTGCGGTAAGTGGTCCCTTCCAACTTCAAGCCAAAGCACCCAAGCCACCATTTGCAGCAAGTAGTACCTTTCAACTTCAAGCCAAAGCACCCAAGCCACCATTTGCGGTAAGTAGTGCCTTTCAACTTCAAGCCAAAGCACCCAAGCCACCATTTGCAGTAAGTAGTGCCTTTCAACTTCAAGCCAAAGCACACAAGCCACCATTTGCAGTAAGTAATGCATTTCAACTTCAAGCCAAAGCACCCAAACCACCATTTGCAGCAAGTAGTGCCTTTCAACTTCAAGCCAAAACACCCAAGCCACCATTTGCAGTAAGTAGTGCCTTTCAACTTCAAGCCAAAGCCCCCAAGCCACCATTTGCAGTTTGTAGTGCCTTTTAACTTCAAGCCAAAGCACACAACCAACCATTTTCAGGCATTGCGTTTTTACTTCAAACAAACCGTATTTTCATTTTCAAACCACATTAAGCGGACTGACAGTTGAGTAGACATTTGTTCATTGTTATTTAGAGCTCAGAGAGACGTGACCCTTTGGCTTCATCCATCTTGCAGAGACTGAGTGAGGCACTCCGCTTCCTGGTTTTTTAGTCCCTCCCCCTCCCTCCAGCAGGGGCAGCAGAGAGAATGGTGATTAAAAAAAAAAACTTTAATATCTCTCTCATATTTCATCGATGGGAAAAATCCTCAGGTCCAGAAAGGTGGAGGGGGGCTCTGAGCGAGGTAGCCAAAAATGACGGCCGTAGATTGCGGCGTTCTCTCGGAAACTGCAGCACAGTGGGCCAAAAGCGGTCAAGATCAGACTTTTAGTAATATAGATAGATAGATGAATGAAATAAATGCAAAAAGGTGATAATGATAAAGGAAACAGGCCATTGTTAGATGTGTGTTAGGTGAGAACGGGAACCTGGTGTGACTTGGGTGGGGGAGGGATGGAGAGAGAGAGGGAGTGCAGGGGTTACTTGAAGTTAGAGAAATATCGACTCATACCACTGGGTTATCAGCTGCCCAAGCGAATTATGGGATGCTGTTCCTCTGTTATTCTGACAGCTCATTCCTGTGAAAAGATTCTGACTATCTACCCGGTCGATGCGTCTAACAACTGTTTACATTTATATCCGATCTTCCATCAACCATCGACGTTCCAGAGAAAACAATCCAAGTTTGTTAACCCACGCCCTATAGCCAATACGTTCCAATCCAGTTAGTATTCTGACATATTCCTACACCCACTCCTAATCCTTTCTGTAATGGGGCGACCAGAATTGAACACAATACGACAAATTCTGTATAACCAAAGTCATAGAAAACTGTAGGAAAAACACAGACTGCTGGAATAACTCATCGGACAAGGTGACATCCCGGGAAAACATAGGCAGCTGAAATTTCGTGTTGGATGCCTTCTGCAGACATATTGCATGGGTCGGGGGTGAGGGAGTAGGGGGTGGGTTGGAAAAAGCATGGCAGGTCTTAGGAAGTGTAGAGGGGCAGGATAAAACTCGGCAGGTCATAGGTAAGCACGGGCAAGGAGGGCTTTGGATATAGGCAGATGTTTGGACAAATGCCGATCTCCCTGGGAATAAAACCTTTATTCCCGCCTCCACCTCCCTGGAAATAAAACGGAGCTCCTTGTGAAAGTGGCAACATCAGTAACTTCTGGGTGTGGTGGTTCAATATCGCCACCTGGAAACTTAATGGTCTAGCATTGTGCGCAGGAGACAGCTGACTCAATAAAACGAAACAATGACGTGGCTGGATATTTCACCGCGCTTTTTATCTGCTCTCTGAATTTGGACTGGGTCGCCGCGTAAATAATTGTATTGGTGCAGCAGCTGACATTACTCAGCCATTGTCCGACTTGTGCAAAGGTGTATTCAGCCCCATTCGGCTCATATTTTGTTCCAATGATCTGATAATAAAGAAAATTCAGAACATACGTCAGCCACAAAAAGATGAAGCTGCTGGAAAGGAGTCAGTAGTAAAACCACAGATCTCCTCCTGTTTGCCATCTCCAGGTAACCGCAGTTCTCCCCCTTGCTCTGACCCCTCAACCCGCTGCGGTGGAAATGGTATGACTAGAGGGCACCGTTTAGGCTCAGACAGGGGTAAATGTAAACACCATGTATGGGGCAAGGTATTTACAAACGGGATGGTAGGTGCTGAGAACCGAGGGGGTGGGAGACTGAGTCTCTTCTTATCGAGTCCACACACAAGATTAGAAGTTGTTCAGCCAGAGCTGAACACACATTGTCGGCATCTGTACAATGGTGGCTGTCTTGCGCTTCTTGTGCGTGGTGGTGGAAAGATTGGTTGAAACAGGGCCGCGACGTGAACGCTCTTTCCTTGATCCCAGAGACTGAGTGATGGAGTAGATACGAGAGCGGTGTTTAAGAGGCATTTCGATATGCACATGGATATGTAGGGAATTTAGGTACAGGGAGTGTAGGAAAATTAGATTAGTTTAACTTGGCATCATGTTCAACACAGTCATTGTGGGTGGAGGGGCCTGTTCCGGTTTGACTTTCATAGACACATAGAAACATAGAAAATAGGTGCAGGTGTAGGCCATTCAGCCCTTAGAGCCTGCACTGCCATTCAATATGATCATGGCTGATCATCGAACTCAGTATCCTGTACCTGCCTTCTCTCCATACCCCCTGATCCCTTTTTCCAAAAGGGCCACATCTAACTCCCTCTTAAATATAGCCAATGAACCGGCCTCAACTACCTTCTGTGGCAGAGAATTCCACAGATTCTCCACTCTCAGCGTGAATTTTTTTTTCTCATCTCGGTCCTAAAAGACTTTCCCCTTAACCTTAAACTGTGAACCCTCGCTCTGGACTTCCCCAACATCGGGAACAATCGTCCTGCATCTAGCCTGTCCAACCTCTTAAGAATTTTGTAAGTTTCAATAAGATCCCCCCCTCAATCCTCTAAATTCTAGCGAGTACAAGCCGAGTCTATCCAGTCTTTCTTCATATGAAAGTCCTGCCATCCCAGGAATTAGTCTGATGAACCTTCTCTGTACTCCCTCTATGGCAAGAATGTATTTCCTCGGATTAGGAGACCAAAACTGTACACAATACTCCAGGTGTGGTCTCACCAAGGCCCTGTACAACTGCAGTAGAACCTCCCCGCTCCTATACTAAAATCATTTTGCTATGAATGCTAACATGCCATTCGCTTTCTTCACTGCCTGCTGCACCTGCATGCCTACTTTCTTCACTGCCTGCTGCACCTGCATGCCTAACATGTTTGACTTTAATATGTGACGCGCACCTGAGCGAGTTGGTTGGAGGAGAGAACAGATTTGGCATCCACAATTACTGCCATTGATATCACTAAAACAACATGGGGACAGTATCAAATTGTATCAAGATTATTGGGTAAGTGACGCAAAATAGATGGTAAGAGCCTCTATGAAGGTGGTTGCATCTGCTCTAGCCGCATGTGAGAGAGATGTCGGAGGACTTGTGAGTCATTATTTTTGTTCCGTGGGGAGAATCTAAGAAACTATACGTCCGTGAGCCTTAAGGCAGTGTCCCCATGCAGGGAGTATGTGGAGGCTTTGGGTAGGGGCAGAGGATGTATTCCAGTATGCATTCGAGGGTTTTAGCAACAAAGAGATTAGTCAGTCTTGGATTTTGTTTTCTTTGAAATGCAGGCGGTTGAGGCAAGTCCTAACAGAGGCGTGTAAAATCATGAGCGATATAGAAAGGGTAGACGGAAATAGCTTTTCCCGACGATGGAAATATCAATTATGTGTGTACATAGTTTTATACGAGGGGTAAAGTTGAACGAGGATGTGTGGGGTTGGTTGTGCTTACACAGTGGGTGGTGAATGCCGTAACTGTTGCTAGAGGGAGACATGATAATAGCCTCGAGGAGTCGTTTGTACATGCACATGTATAAGCAGCGAATAGAGGCAGATGGATTGCGTGAAGGCAGATCGGAGTTTGGCTTGGCATCATGTACGGTGCAGACATTGTGGGCTGAATAGCCTGCTCTCGTTATAATAATGGGAAGTACGGTCAGTACTGCACGTCCTCTGCACGGTGCAGCGCTCCCTCAGCACTGTCAGTCGATCAGTCGGGCGGGGGTCGGCGGCAGCGATCACCTGAGGAGCGTGGAGCCGGTGAGCAGTTATGTTCCGAGCCTTGCTACACCAAGTTAGTCACACGGGAAGCAGGAGACGGATGAGGAGTTGTAATGCCCGCTGGGTGATGAACTTCACAAGAAGCCTGACATCGATGATTGGGAGCTCCGAAAAGGAAATGACACTTTCATTGGATACGATCTGGTGCCTGGTCCCACAATTATTGAACCAGCTCTGAGAGCATGCTGGCCATTAAATGATGCAGCGAGTGCAATCCGTATCCTCCAAGCAGTGAAGGATAAAGCCGGACTTCACAAAGAGATCTATCCGGACGTTATTCAAGAACCCAGGCCCACGCTAACGGCACTCGGAATTCCCACCCCAGAGAACATAGGTTTACACAAGGTATAATATTATACTGGGAGGATTTGCAAGCCTTTATTTGATGTGATTGTCCATGGTATAAGATACAGTGTGAAATATTACCAGTGAACATTCAATTCTGTTCTGTTGCATAATGTTTCCCTGTGAACTCAGTTCAATAAACAGTGGCCTGATCAATGGGAAAAAATCCACTTCCCTTCAACGGGTGAGGCAGCATCTATGGAGCGAAGGAATAGGTGACGTTTCGGGTCAGACCCTTCTTCAGACACTTTATGCATGATGCCTTCCGCAGGCATGAGAGCTATAGATCTCTTCCAGGGGCAAGCAGGTGTGTGTTGGTGATGTTCTGGGCTGTATTGATGATTCTCTGCAGAGCCTTCTTGTCAGCCGCAGAACTGTTGCCATACCATAAAAGGATGCCATGTGTCAGGACATTCTCTATGGTGCAATGGTAGAATGACATGGTAGTCTGGAGAAGGGTTTCGACCCGAAACGTTGCCTATTTCCTTCGCTCGTTTCTGCAGCATTTTTGTCTATCTCCGGTAGAATGACACTGGCAGCTGTTGTGGCAAGTTGACTTTCCTGAGTGATCTTAGGAAGTAAATCCGTTGTGCCTTCTTTACCAGCGAGTGTGTGTTAGTTGATCACCTGAGATCTGCTGAGGTGTGGGTGCCCAGAAACCTGAAACTGGAGAATCTGTCCACTCTTTCTCCGTTTATATGCAGTGGGGGATGGTCACCCTGCTTCTTCCTGAAGTCAATGATGAGTTATTTTGGGTTTTTTGCATTGAGTGCTAAGTTCTCTGAGCACCAGCCTATTAGCCTCGGTACCTCCTACCTGTAAGATGACTCATCGCCCTCAGTGATCAGTCCCGCCACTGTTGTGTCATCTGCAAAATTTATGATGCTGTTTGTGCTGTGGGTCGGTATGCGGTCATAGGTATAGAGGGAGTAGAGGAGGTTCGCTCAGCACACAGCCTTGTGGAGCTCCTGTGCTGAGTGTCAGAGTTGGGGAGTGGTGGGGTCCCATCCTGACTAACTGCGGCCGGTCCGTAAGGAAGTCCTTAATCCATAGGCAGCCTAGGATGGACAGCTTGGAGACCAGTATACTGAGTACAATTGTGTTGAATGCAGAGCTATAATCCACAAATAACAGTATGCTCCCCGTTGTTCTAGGTGGAGCAGTACAGTATAGAGGGCAGTGGCAATGGCGTCCTCAGGGCCGGATTTACGTATAAGCTTGACAAACTTAAGCTTAGGGCCTCGAGATCTAGAGGGGCCTCGCAGAGCCGGATTTACCACTAGGCTTCATAGGCTCAAGCCAGCATGGCAGGCCGCCTTCCACATGCACACTGCTAAGGCCGGCACATCCTCCCACTTCACATGCGCACAACCACGGCCAGCACTTCATTGGCCGCCCTGCACATGTGCACTGTCACGGCAACTGGTTGGCGCTGGGCACTTTCTCGCTTTGAATTGTGGGAGATCTGGCTGCCATTGCTGTCCAGTCGCCGCCTCGCCGTGACTGCTGAAAACCAACGCAGATGACTCCCTGACCCTGAAGCTGGAGTAACTCCCTGGAGTAACTCTTGCTTCTGGTTTCCTGGTGCTCCATAAATATTCTAAATGGAATTTAAACTGGTGGAGGGCTGAACAATAACAGCCTATTGCATGTTATCAGTTTATTTATTGTGTATATATATGGTTTATGGTATATAAACACACTGAACTTTTATCTCCTGTTCTGTATTATGTTCACATATTCTGTTGTGCTGCAGCAAGCAAGAATTTCATTGTCCTATCTGGGACACATGACAATAAAACTCTCTTGACTCTTGACTTGGACTTAGGCAAAAAAGGGTTCTTGGGGAAAAAAGAGGTACCTTAAATTTAGTTCCATCTGGTTGGGTAACTATGGTAGTTGAAGACTATTCCATGCTTTAAATGTGTGGGGGAACTCCATGGAGCAGCCAGCAGCACTGGATAGAAGAAATTGGGTGACGTTTCAGGTGGATACCCTTCTTTAGACTCCCTCTGGTTTTAGTGTTTTTAGTTTAATTTAAAGATACAGCATGGAAACAGGCTCTTCGACACACCGATTCCACGCCGACCACCGATCACCCGTACACTAGTTCTATCCCACACATTAGCGGAGTAAGTCAAGAGTATTTTATTCTCTCACGTCCCAGTTAGATCAATGAAATCCTTACTTGCAGCAGCACAACAGAATATATAAACATAGTACTCTGTATACAGTTATAAACGAGAAAACAAAACAGTGTATATTTATATATGAATATATAACTATATAAATATATATATATATATGTGTGTGTGTGTATAATATATATACCTACACACACACACACACACACCCAATTTCCCTCCTGGGATTAATAAAGTTATATCGTATAGTATCGTGTGTGTAGGAAGGAACTGCAGATGCTGGTTTAAACTGAAGATAGACACAAAAAGCTGGAGTAACTCAACAGGTCAAACAGAATCTCTGGACAAAAGGAAAATATTACGTTTTGGGTTGTGTCTGAAATAGGTTCCTGCACACCTTTGGAATGTGGAAGAAAACAAGAGCACCCGGAGAAAACCCAGCGATCAAAGGGAAAAGGAGCAAACTCTATACAGACAGCACCCATATTCAGGATCAATTCAGGGTCTCTGGCACTTTTAGGCAGCAAATGTATGGCCAAAGTACTGCCCCATAGACTTGAACTGAATTAAAACATACAATAGCTGTAAAGCGGGAGTAGCGTCCTTTGGAGATTTAAGACTGAATGGATAGTTTCATTTTTTTAGTAACCAAAGTTATCAACATATATTTATTTGTGTGTTAAAAACAAAATATAGTGGCACAGCTGGTAGACTTGCTACCTCACACGCCAGAGATCTGTGTTCGATCCTGTCCTCGGGCACTGTCTGTATTGAATTTGCACATTCTCACTGCAAGCGTGTGGGTTTCCACCCACTTACCAAAGATGCATAGGTTAACTTGTCTCTGTAAAATTGTCCCTAATGTGTAGGGAGTTTGTGAGGAACTTGTGTGAATGGGTAGACAAATATGCTGGAGAAATTTAGCGGGTGAGGCAACATCTATGAAGCGTAGGAAATAGGCGATGTTTCGGGTCGAGATCCTTCTTTAGACTGATGTGAGGGTGGGGGGAAGGGAAGAAGAAAGGGAGAGGCACAGACAATGGGCTGAGGGAGAGCTGGGAAGGGGAGGAGTAAGCAGGGATTACCTGAAATTGAAGAAGTCAATGTTCATACCACTGGGGTGTAAGCTGCCCAAGCAAAATATGAGGTGGTGCTCCTCCAATTTGCGGTGGGCCTCACTCTGGCCATGGAAGAGGCCCAGGACAGAAAGGTCAAATTTGGAATGGGAGGGGAAGTTGAAGTGCTGAGCCACCGGGAGATCAGGTTGGTTATTGTGGACGGAGCATAGGTGTTTGGCGAAGTGATCGCCAAGCCTACGCTTGGTCTCACCGATGTAGAGCAGCTGACACATAGAGCAGTGGATGCAATAGATGAGGTTGGAGGAGGTGCAGGTGAACCTCTGCCACACCTGGAAAGACTGTTTGGGTCCTTGAATAGAGTCAAGGGGGTATGTAAAGCGACAAGTGTAGCATTTCCTGCGGTTACAAGGGAAAGTGCCAGGGGAGGAGGTAGATTGGGTGGGAAGGGACGAATGACCAGGGAGTTATGGAGGGAGCGGTCTTTGTGGAAAGCCAACAGGAGAGGAAATGGGAAGACGTGGCCAGTGGTGGGATCCCATTGGTAGACAAAAAAGCTGGAGAAAATCAGCGGGTAAGGCAGCATCTATGGAGCGAAGGAATAGACGACGTTTCGGGTCGAGACTCTTCTTCAGATTGATGTTTGGGGTGGGGGGGACATGAAAAAGAAAGGAAGAGGCGGAGACAGTAGGCTGTGCGAGAGCTGGGAATGGGAGGGGAAGGAGGGAGAAAGCAAGGAGTTCCTGAAATTAGGGAAGCCAATGTTCATACCGCTGGGGTGTAAACTACCCAAGCAAAATATGAGGTGCTGTTCCCCCAATATGCGGTGGGCCTCACTCTGGCCATGGAGGAAGCCCAGGACAGAAAGGTCGGATTTGGAATTGAAGCCACTGGGAGATTAGGTTGGTTATTGTGAACTAAGTGGAGGTGTGCGAAGCGATCTCCAAGCCTGCACTTGGTCTCACCGAGGTTGATCATACGCTGAATAATCCAACCACCTTTTTGTTTGGAAATGGAAATAAATAATAGAGATTGCATTCATTGCAATGTGTAAAAAGAGTTGAGATACTGTATTATAATTTTGCTGCATGTCATTGTGGTATATATCATGTCTTCATTGATGAATATGTTCAGTTTGTGACTTTATTTGAAGCAGAAATAATATGTGGATGCTTCATTGAGCATAATTCCGATTGGTAACTATGCACTTCGTCCGAGCACATTATCGCACGCGTAATGCAAACCATCTTAAATGACCACCTAAACTGTTATTTGGCAACTTAAAAAGCTGCCAAGGTTGGCCGGCTGACAACAGAGAAAACAAATTAAGTGAGAGCCCTGCAAGGTGTATAATATTTTTGACACTGTCATAGGCCTTTCATACATATGCTGTCACATTGTTTCTATGTTTCTATGTTCTACAATGCACTGTAGTCTCTAAACAACACTTCAGTAATTTTCATTGCCCTCAATTTCAGAATAATAGTGTTTTACGCCAATAACTCGACACTAGCATGGGCAATAAATAAATAAATAAATAGCGCAGCTTTCCTGCCCCTTATCTCATTCACCACGCTCGGCTGCAAATCGGTGACAATCTGGTGGACCATCTTCCTCTAGTCATGGGGGTAGGGGATTGGGAGGGGCCTCACGTGGAACAGTTTAGGGCCTCTAATCATCTAAATCCGGCCCTGGGCGTCCTCCATTAATCTGTTTGCTCTGTACGCATATTGGTGTGGATACAGGATTGATGGGAGAGCGGCCTTGATGTGCTTGAGGACCAATCTCTCCAGGCACTTCATAATTATTGGTGTTAGTGCAATCGGCCTATAGTCGTTGAGGCACGTTATAGCTGTTTGCTAGTGTGTGGTAATTATTCCAACTGGCTAATGACCAAAGTGCAGGGTGACAATAGACAATAGGTACAGGAGTAGGCCATTCGGCCCTTTGAGCGAGCACTGCCATTCAATGTGATCATGGCTGATCATTCCCAATCATTACCCCGTTCCTGCCTTCTCCCCATATACCCTGACTGCAATTTTTAAGAGCCCTATCTAGCTCTCTCTTGAAAGCATCCAGAAAACCTGCCTCCAACACCCTCTGAGGCAGAGAATTCCACAGACTCACCACTCTCTGTGAGAAAAATTGTTTCCTCGTCTCCATTCTAAATGGCTTACTCCTTATTCTTAAACTGTGGCCCTTGGTTCTGCACTCCCCCAACATTGGGAACATGTTTCTTGCCTCTAGCGTGTCCAAACCGTTAACAATCTTATATGTTTCAATGAGATCGCCTCTCATCCTTCTAAACTCCAGAGTGTACAAGCCCAGCTGCTCCATTTTCTCAACATATGACAGTTCCGCCATCCCGGGAATTAACCTTGTAAACCTACACTGCACTCCCTCAGTAGCAAGAATGTACTTCCTCAAATTAGGGGACCAGAACTGCACACAATACTCCAGGTGTGGTCTCACTAGGGCTTTGTGCAACTGCAGGATCTCTTTGCTCCTATATTCGATTCCTCTTGTTATAAAGGCCAACATGCCATTCGCTTTCTTCACTGCCTGCTGTACCTGCATGCTTACTTTCATAGACTGATGTACAGAGACCCGCAGATCCTGTTGTACTTCCCCTTTTCCCAACTTGACACCATTTAGATAGTAATCTGCCTTCCTGTTTTTGCTACCAAAGTGGATAACCTCACATTTATCCGCATTAAACTTCATCTGCCATGCATCTGCCCACTCTCCCAACCTGTCCAATTCACCCTGCATTCTCATAGCATCCTTCTCACAGTTCACACTGCCACCCAGCTTTGTGACATCTGAAAATTTGCTAATGTTACTTTGAATCCCTTCATCCAAATCATTGATGTATAACCATATAATATAATAACCATATAACAATTACAGCACGGAAACAGGCTATCTCGACCCTTCTAGTCCGTGCCGAACACATAATCTCCCCTAGTCCCATATACCTGCGCTCAGACCATAACCCTCCATTCCCTTCCCATCCATATAACTATCCAATTTATTTTTAAATGATAAAAACGAACCTGCCTCCACCACCTTTACTGGAAGCTCATTCCACACAGCTACCACTCTCTGAGTAAAGAAGTTCCCCCTCATGTTACCCCTAAACTTCAGTCCCTTAATTCTCAAGTCATGTCCCCTTGTTTGAATCTTCCCTACTCTCAGTGGGAAAAGCTTTTCCACGTCAACTCTGTCTATCCCTCTCATCATTTTAAAAACCTCTATCAAGTCCCCCCTTAACTTTCTGCACTCCAAAGAATAAAGCCCTAACTTGTTCAACCTTTCTCTGTAACTTAGTTGCTGAAACCCAGGCAACATTCTAGTAAATCTCCTCTGTACTCTCTCTATTTTGTAGACATCCTTCCTATAATTAGGCGACCAAAATTGTACACCATACTCCAGAATTGGCCTCACCAATGCCTTGTATAATTTTAACATTACATCCCAACTTCTATACTCAATGCTCTGATTTATAAAGGCCAGCACACCAAAAGCTTTCTTTACCACCCTATCTACATGAGATTCCACTTTCAGGGAACTGTGCACAGTTATTCCCAGATCCCTCTGTTCACCTACATTCTTCAATTCCCTACCATTTACCATGTACGTCCTATTTTGATTTGTCCTGCCAAGATGTAGCACCTCACACTTATCAGCATTAAACTCCATCTGCCATCTTTCAGCCCACTCTTCCAACTGGCATAAATCTCTCTGTAGACTTTGAAACTCTACTTCATTACCCGCAACCCCACCTACCTTAGTATCATCTGCATACTTACTAATCAAATTTACCACACCATCATCCAGATCATTGATGTATACGACAAACAACAGTGGACCCAACACAGATCCCTGAGGCACACCACTAGTCACCGGCATCCTACAAACAACCATCCACCATTACTCTCTGGCATCTCCCATTCAGCCACTGTTGAATCCATCTTGCTACTCCACCATTAATACCCAACCATTGAACCTTCTTAACCAACCTTCCATGAGGAACCTTGTCAAAGGCCTTACTGAAGTCCATATACACAACATCCACTGCTTTACCCTCATCAATTTCCCGAGTAACATCTTCAAAAAATTCAATATGATTACTTAAACATGACCTTCCAGGCACAAATCCATGTTGACTGTTCGTAATCAGACCCTGTTTATCCAGATGCTTATATATATTATCTCTAAGTATTCTTTCCATTAATTTGCCCACCACTGACGTCAAACTAACAGGTCTATAATTGCTAGGTTTACTCTTAGACCCCTTTTTAAACAATGGAACAACATGCGCAGTAAGCCAATCCTCTGGCACTATTCCCGTTTCTAATGACATTTGAAATATTTCTGCCATAGCCCCTGCTATTTCTACACCAACTTCCCTCGATGTATATTGTAAATAGCTGTGGCCCCAGCACCGAGCCTTGCGGTACCGCACTAGTCACTGCCTACCATTCTGAAAGGGACCCTAAATCCTCTGTAGACTTTGAAAATCTACTTAATTATCCACAACACCACCTATCTTAGTATCATCTGCACACTTGCTAATCAAATTTACCACACCATCATCCATATCATTGATGTATACGACAAACAACAGTGGACCCAACACAGATCCCTGAGGCACCCCACTAGTCACCGGCCACCAACCTGACAAACCGCCATCCACTCTGGCATCTCCCATTCAGCCACTGTTGAATCCATCTTGCTACTCCACCATCAATATCCAACAATAGTAAGATTAAACGAGAACTTACCAGTTTGAATTTTGATCTTTATTTTATGAGGAGTTACGATGAGGGATTACGTGAAGACCCCGCCAGCACGCATGTGCGACATTCTTCAAAGCAGCGGTGTGGAATCACAGTAATAGTAATTGAAATAAACATAGTAAGATAAAAGAACTAAGATACCAGTTGACCTTTATACTAGAGGGTGGGAGCGGAAGGCACGTAATCCCTCATCGTAACTCCTCATAAAATAAAGATCAAACTTCAAACTGGTAAGTTCTCGTTTAATCTTACTATTTTACTGCGGAGTCACGTGAGTGACTACGTGAAGATTTTAAAGATCTCTGATTTCAAGCCGTGGAACAGTCCATGCTTCACTCACTGCCGAAGTCATTCAAGGAAGGAAGTATGTTATTGTATTCAGACATGTATCCAATTCAAACAATAACAATTAATTTTGATTTAAATCTTTTTATTTGAATTTCACAGCAATTTGCATACATACAATGATAACAGACAGTGACAGTCAAGGCATAATTGTGCAACAGTATGTAAGCGACCCTCAAAGCCCTTACCCTTACCCACCTTCAACCCACCTGAATCAGGTCGGAACCAAACGGGGACAAACAACACTCACATACATACACATCCACACAAATATGGTAAGATAAACGAAACAAAAAGTACTAAAAAAAAATTAAAAAAAATAAAAAATGGGGTCACTAATAACAGTAAATAAGTAAGTGATTAAATAAATAAGTGTAGGGGGGGGGGGGGGTTAAGGGGAGAGCAGCTGCAGTAGAGCAGAACAATGGTGGAGAGCACTCAGTCCTCTTCCGAGTCCGGGGACAAGTTGAGAGAGTTAACAAGTTCCAAGAAAGGGTTCCATGTATCTAGGAATGTCTTGGTAGAGCCTTTGAGAGAGAACCTAAGTTTTTCAAGCTTTAAATTGTAAAGCACCTCCTTAATCCAGCGGGTGTGTGTCGGGGGACAGGTGAGCCTCCAGTTAAGCAAGATCAGTCTCCGGGCTAACAAGGTTGTAAAAGCTAGAACCCGTTTCACCGCAACAGAGAGGTTGGTGTTGGGAGGGGTACCGAAAATGGCTGACAGTGGGTTTGGAGGAATAGTATGGCCGTAGGCTCTGCTTATCAAGTCAAAAGCACTCCTCCAAAAGGCTGCTAGCTTAGGGCAAGACCAAAACATATGGCTATGGTTGGCAGGAGATTGATTACATCTGTTGCAGGTGTCCCTAACAGCGGGGTAAATTCTAGATAATCTTGCATTTGTGTAGTGGATTTTGTGAAGGACTTTGCATTGGATTAGGCCATGACGGGCACATATGGAGGAAGAATTGGTCAAGTCCAAGGCAGATTCCCATTGCTGCTCTGTTAGTTTCGTATTCAGCTCACCCTCCCACGCAGCTTTTAATGAGGTATGAGGTCTTAATATAACCGACCCTAACAAGTTATACAAAACAGAGATGCATTTCTTCCGGTTGGGATCTAGAGCTAAGATGGTATCGGTCAGGGTTTCAGGGGGGCGATTTGCGAAATGGGGGAATGTCTTCTTCACAAAATCCCTAATCTGGAAAAAACAAAAAAGGTGGGAGTTTGGGAGGCTATAGTTGGACAAGAGCTCCGCAAAAGACGAAAAGATGCCATCCTTGTATAGGTTTTTGATACTACTGATACCGTTGCTATGCCAGGTTTTGAATGCGTGGTCTGTACTTGAAGGTTTAAAGATGTGGTTTTTAAGCAGTGGGGTCAAGATGGAAAGGCCTTGTAAACCAAAGTTTTTCCTGAGTTGACTCCATATCTTGAGCGAGAAGGACGCAATTGGGCCTGCACCCACAGATGTTATAGGAAGGGGGAGTTGGGAGCATAGGACAGACCGCAACGGGAGATGTGAACTCGCCTTTTCCATGTGTGCCCAGGTTGGTAGGTGGTCGCAATCATCATTCATCCAATACAGGAGTTTTTGCAAGTTAGCTGCCCAATAGTATCGCCTAAAGTCAGGAAGTGCCAAACCGCCGTCATTCTTAGGAGACTGCAGTATCGCCTTTCGGATTTTAGCCGGTTTGCTACCCCATAAAAATTTAGATATTGTCCTTTCTAATTTATCAAAAAAAGATTTAGTGATAAGTATAGGGACGTGCTGGAAAATATACAGGAATTTGGGTAGGACGACCATCTTGTCCAGAATCATTGTGCTGTTTTGAGACAACAGATTGGGATGTGTTCTGTGAGGAGTATGGGGAAGACATTGATGGCCTAACAGAATGCATTACCCATTACATCAATTTCTGTTATGATGACATCATGCCATCCAGGGTAATTCGTTGCTACCCTAATAACAAACCATGGATTACCAGCAGCCTGAAGGCCTTACTAAATGAGAAGAAAAAGGGGGGGGCGACAGGAATAAAATCATAGAACTTCAAAAGGAACTGAAGGTGAGGATTAAGGAGGACAAAGAAGCATATAGGCTCAAACTAGAACGACAGCTGCAGCAAGATGGAGTGAAGCAGGTATGGGCTGGAATGCGAAAGATCATGGGCATGAAGTAGAAGCGCAGTACACTGCCTGATGGCGATCAGAGCCTGGTTGATGATCTGAACAGATTTTTCAACAGATTTGACTACCCCACACCATCCCAGCCTCCCCCACCTGGTCTGATGACCATTTCTGCTTCCTCTCCACCTCCCCTCCCTCTCTCCAACACTCCTGAGATGTCATCTGCACGGAGTCCCCTCTTCCCACCTCCTACGCCACCAGCAGCCCCACCTATGACTCTTCATACTGCTCATGTCAAGATGATGCTGGACAGACTGAAGCCAGGGAAAGCAGTGGGGCCCGATGACACCAGCCCAAGGCTACTGAAGACTTGCTTTTCAGAGCTGTGTGGTATTCTAACACACCTGTTCAACCTGAGCTTGCGTCTACAGAAGGTCCCAAGTCTGTGTAAAACATCTTGCCTGGTACCTGCCCCAAAGAAGACCCATCCCACTCACCACAATGACTACAGACCAGTAGCGCTCATGTCACATATTATGAAGACATTTGGGAGACTTGTCCTCTCCTACATCAGGACTAGTGTGTCAACTCAAATGGATCCTTTACAGTTTGCATATCAGCCTAACATCAGTGTCGATGATGCCCTCATTTACATGCTGCAGAGGGTGTACACACATTTGGACATCCCTGATGCATCTGTAAGGATTACATTCTTTGACTTCTCAAGCGCCTTTAACACAATTCAGCCCCGACTGCTAGGGGAGAAGATGGAGAAGATGAAGGTGGATCCATTACTGGTACTGTGGTGTTTGGATTACCTTTTCCTCAGACCACAGTACGTGCGCCTACAGAACAATGTCTCAAGCACCATCCTGAGCAGCACAGGGGCTCCACATGGAACTGTGCTGGCTCCATTCCTGTTCACCATCTACACAGCGGATTTCCAATACAACACCAACAGCTGCTTTTTGCAGAAATTTTCAGATGACACAGCTGTTGTCGGCCTCATCAAAGGGGGCAATGAGGAGGAGTATAGTGATACAATAAACAACTTTGTGGAGTGGAGTGCACACAATAACCTCCATCTCAACACCACAAAAACGAAGGAGATAGTTGTGGATTTCAGGAGGGGGAGGAGGAGGACTCAACCAACACCAATCACCATCAGGGGCACTGAGGTGGATGTGGTCGCCAACCACGGTACCTTGGTGTGCAGCTTGACAGTGAGCTGGACTGGAAGAGTCATATGGAGGCGGTATACAGGGAGGGACAAAGTCAACTGTATTTCTTAAGGAGGCTAAGGTCATTCAACATTTGCCAACCCCTACTGTGCAGTGTCCACCATTCAGTGGTGGCCAGTGCTCTGTTTTTTGCTGTGGCCTGTTGGGGAGAAGGCGCCCGCATAGCGGACAAAAACAGACTGGGCAAGCTGATCAGGAAGGCCGGCTCAGTGGTCGGGGCTGAGCAACTAACGGTCCAGCAGGTGGCAGAGGCCAGAACTCTAAACAAACTGGGTTCAATAATGACCAACCCCACTCACCCACTCCACGCCCTGAAGGTGATCAAGAGCAGCATCTTCAGTCAGAGACTGATTGCACCAATGTGCAAAACTGAGAGATATAGGAAGTCTTGTATACCAGCTGCTATAAGGTTTTATAATGCACAAAAATAATTTTGCATTTTTTAGTATTCATTCATTCATTGTATTTTAACTTATTAAGTATGGAAGCTATCTGAGGAAATGTGTGGTGTTATGTCTGTCTTGAAGCTGTTGTGGCACTGTAATTTCCTGTAAAGGATTATTAAAGGATCTAACTAACTAACTAACTAACTAGCAATCATCAATCATCCAATACAGGAGTTTTTGCAAGTTAGCTGCCCAATAGTATCGCCTAAAATCAGGAAGTGCCAAACCGCCGTCACTCTTGGGAGACTGCAGTATCGCCTTTCGGATTCTAGCCGGTTTGCTACCCCATAAAAATTTAGATATTGTCCTTTCTAATTTATCAAAAAAAGATTTAGTGATAAGTATAGGGACGTGCTGGAAAAGATACAGGAATTTGGGTAGGACGACCATCTTGACCAGATTTATCCGGCCCACGAGGGATAGCGGTAAAACTGACCAGCGGTCAAAATCTCTTTCAGCTTTCTCAACCAGAGGCAGAAAGTTTGTGCGGAACATATCAGATAAGGGTGTTGTGATAAAGACGCCGAGGTAGCGAAACCCGTCCTCTGCCCATTTGAATGAGGTTAAAGAGCGAGGGAGCTGCTTAGCCAATGAGTTAATCGGTAATAGCTCACTCTTTTGGTAGTTAAGTTTATAACCAGAATACGCGCCAAACCGTTCTAAAATATTCGTAATCACAGGGAGAGAGCTGACTGGGTTCGAGATGTACAGGAGCAGGTCATCCGCATACAATGAGACTTTATGAGTTGTGTCGAACCGTGTAATACCTTTAAAGCCCTTCTCTGAGCGTAACCAGACCGCCAAGGGTTCTATCGCGACAGCAAACAGAAGTGGTGATAACGGGCAACCCTGTCTGGTACCTCTCTGAAGGGGGAAGTGGGGCGACAGTGTGCCGTTTGTTTGTACTGAGGCCACCGGGGACGAGTATAATAGACTGACCCAAAGAATAAAACTGTTACCGAGGCGAAACCTGTCCATCGCCTCATATAGGTACCTCCACTCGACCCTGTCAAAAGCTTTTTCGGCGTCGAGGGAGACCACTATCTCCGGGGTCTCACTACTCGGTGAATGGATGATGTTAAGGAGACGCCTGGTATTGTGGGAAGACTGTCGGCCTGGTATGAACCCTGTTTGGTCTAACGAGATAATAGAGGGCATCACTCGTTGAAGACGGAGCGCAAGGGCTTTAGAGAGGATTTTGAGGTCCACATTCTGGATAAAATTGGTCTATAGCTACTACAAAGCAGGAGATCTTTCTCCTTTTTAAGAATTAGGGAGATAGTAGCCCACGACAAGGTGGGCGGTAGGCGACGATGTAAAAACGCCTTATTGTACATATCTCTCAGGACTGGTGCGAGGAGAGCAGAGAAAGCTTTGTAATATTCTACAGTGAAGCCATCAGGGCCGGGTGACTTTCCGCTTTGCAGCGATGTGATGGCTGCTTGGACCTCAGCAACAGTTATGGGACCACCCAAGTCTCTCGTGGCTTCATCGTCAATTTGGGGAAACGTCATACTACTGAGCATGTCACCTGCAGTGGGAGGACAATCGGAAATGTATAGTTCAGCAAAGAATTTAGCAAATGCTTCATTATTTCTAAGAGGATCAGTATGAATCTCCCCTAAGTTGGATCTAATGGCTGGAATTAGCCATGAAGTCGCCTCGGTTCTGGCCTGATGGGCCAAAAGCTTCCCAGCTTTAACCCCAGATTCAAAAAAGTGTTGCCTAGATTTAAGCAGTCGTAGCTTAGTTTTATTAGTAGATGTGAGGTCAAAGTCTGTTTGTAACCTAAGGCATTCTCTAAAAAGGTTAGGGTCTGGGTCAGATGCATATTTGTCATCAATGTCCTTTATTTTTTGTAACAGGTCTGCCGTTTGGGACGTCTCGGTTCTTTTCAGGTTGGAGACAAAAGAGATAAGTTGGCCCCTAATATAGGCTTTTGAAGCTTCCTCTTTCTATGTCCGGCAAGTCATTCAGCTCAAAATATAAGGTGATTTGGGAGTGCAAGAATTGCATGTAGTGACCCTCTGCTAATAATGAGGAGTTGAGCCTCCACTGTTTAAAGGGGTTAGTTCGTTTACGAAAGTGGAGATCGAGGGAGGTTGCAGCGTGATCTGATATTACGATGCTATGATACTCGCTGGATTTGATTTTGGAGAGCAGTCTGTTATCTAAGAGAAAGAAGTCTATACGGGTATAGGTACGGTGCACGTGGGAAAAAAATGAAAATAATTTAGTCGTGGGGAATGTAAATCTCCATGGGTCTGTGAGCCCAAGTTGTTTGGCGATAGCATGCAGAGTCTTACCTGATTTAGTTAAAGTAGAGGCTTTGTTCGATGATCTGTCCAGTATAGGGTCTTGGACCAGATTAAAATCTCCACCCACAATGCCGTGGTGATTTTCAATATTTGGGAGAGATGTAAAAAATTTGGTTACAAATTGGCTATCCCAGTTGGGACCGTAAATGCTGGCCAATATGACAGGTGTGTCTTGCAGTTTGCCAGACACCATGACAAAGCGGCCAGCAGGATCCTCCACAGTTTTCTGTGATTCGAACATAACGTTCTTACGAATCAGGATAGCAGTACCCCTAGCCCTATCATTAAATTTCGAGTGAAATAAGTGGCTAATCCAGCCTCTCTTAAGCCGTGTTACCTCTCTGTTACGAAGGTGGGTCTCTTGAATAAAAAATATATCACCTTTGAGCTGTTGCAAGTGGGCCAAGATCCTGTCAGTCTTGGTAGGACTTTCCACCCCCCTCACGTTCCACAAGACTAAGAGTGTCGTTTGTGTTGGCCATACTTAGCTATATCCAAGCGAGTGGGCAGAGCGCTGTAGTACTGCAAGTCGAAACGGAAGAGTGCATCGAAACCAGCTGCCGAGAGTGGGGATGTGGGGAGAACGAGTGATAAAAAAAAAAATAATAATAAATAAAGATACATACACACGTATACACACAACAAACAAGTGGGACACATATCACTTAACCATCTTTCAAACCTGAGTCCCCGGACCTGAGATCCCCCATGTCCCAAATGAAGCTTGAGTGCCCATTGCACCAAGGCGCGTTGTCCTTTCATCCGCATGGAGATATCCGATCTTAACTCCCAATATTTCCACCTCCCAAAGCAACAAAATCGCTCAATGTCAGTAAAGTAACATAAAATGAAATGAGTGTAGTAATAATAATAATAACAATGATAATAATAGATATAGATAGATATGCCATTTATTATCACTATACATGTACAGTGAAAGTGAAAGCTGCTCGTACTCAGTGCATACATACAATTTAGCACAAAAAACAAGAAACAGAAAAAACAAAAAACAGAAGGGAGAAGGGGGGGGGGGGGAGATGGGGGCGGGAATAGGTGCACAATTTCTGCGGCGCTACATACATATATACATATATACAGATGGAAGTCTGTGGTGTTGGGCAGTGAAATCAGTGCATGTGTGAATTAGAATTAATAGTAGTTATAATTCTCGGAAAGCAACTATTCCTGAGTCTATTTGTCCTGGATTTGATGCACCTATAGCGCCTTCCAGAGGGCAGCAGGTCGAACAGTCCAAACGCGGGATGGGAGCTGTCTTTGATGATCTTCTTTGCCCTGCTAAGGCAGCGGGAGGTGTAGATGTCCATCAGGGAGGGGAGAGGGCAGCCAATTATCCTCTGCGCTGTCCTAGTTACCCTCTGAAGCCTCTCCCTGTCTGCCATGGTGCAGCTGCCATACCATGCTGTAATGCAGTATGTCAGCAGGCTCTCGATGGACGAGCGGTAGAAGGTCAGCAGCAGGTTAGAGTCCAGGTTGTGCTTCCTGAGGACCCTCAGGAAGTGCAGCCGCTGCTGAGCCTTCTTGATGACCGCTGTCGTGTTGCCCGACCAGGAGATATCAGCAGCGATATGGACGCCGAGAAACCGGAAGGTGTTGACCCTCTCCACACACTCGCCGTTGATGTGTAGGGTGTGGATGTGATGTCGGTGTTGTGCCTCCTGAAGTCGACAATGAGCTCTTTTGTTTTCCTGGTGTTCAGAGCCAGATTGTTTTCTGAGCACCAGGTTGTCAACTTCAGGACTTCCTCTCTGTAGGCTGCCTCGTCTCCCTTTGAAATAAGTCCGACCACAGTAGTGTCGTCAGCAAATTTGACGATGCGGTTGTTGTTGTGGGCCCGGACTACAGTCGTAGGTGTAGAGACAGTATAAGAGGGGGCTTAGCACACAGCCCTGGTGGGGAACCGGTACTCAACCTGCGAATGGAGGAGAGGTGGGGGCCGAGTCTCACAGTCTGGGGCCGGTTGGTGAGGAAATCCTTTATCCAGGCACATGTGAGAGTGGGGAGGCCGAGAGTGACCAGTTTACCAATGAGAATGTCCGGAATGATTGTAATAAAGGCTGAACTAAAATCCACAAAGAGCATCCGGACCTGTGCTGAGCTCTGCCCCTGCTCCAGATGGCTCAGCACATAGTGGAGAGCTACGGTATGGCGTCTTCTGTGGATCTGTTTTGGCGATAGGCGAATTGGTGGGGGTCGAAGTCTAGTGGTAGATAGTCCTTGATGTGCTGGAGGACCAATCTCTCGAAGCACTTCGTGATTGCCGGAGTGAGGGCCACAGGACGGTAGTCATTAAGGCTGGTGATGGGAGTCTTCTTCGGCACAGGGACGATTGTGGCTGATTTTAGGCAGGACGGAATAACTGCCTGGTCCAGGGAGAGGTTGAAAATTCTGGTGAAGATGGCAGTGAGCTGGTGGGCCCACGCTTTGAGCACCTTACCAGGTATTCCATCTGGGCCGGTAACCTTCTTGGGGTTCACTGCCAGGAGCACCCGTCTGACATCGTGCTCCCTGACAGTGAGTGGAGCAGTTTTTGAGCACCCGTCTGACATCGTGCTCCCTGACAGTGGGTGGAGCAGTAATAATTTGAAAAATAGAAAATAGAAATAAAGTAAAATAAACATAAATAAATAAATACAAAGTTGAAATAATTGCCATAATAGTTGCACTGCCAATGTCATTGCTAACACTAATGGTAATGGTTGTAATGGTGATAATAAAAATAAGACAAAGCAAATTAACAAAATGGTGATACTGAATAAGCAAGCCAACGTATAAGTGGAGCAAGAATAGCTTCCTTTGGTATTACATAGTATATCTTAAAATCGACAAGGTATAAAGAAAGAGTTAGCGTTAAAGAAGTTAGCGAGTTGCAAACTGGGCTCTTGGATTAAAGCGCAAGGCAAAAGAACATCAATTAAGTATTGTTAAACAAAAACACTGTAGGAGCAGATTGGTATAACACAGCCTTGGCTGTAATGAGCTCTTATCAGCCCCAGACAGTCCGCTAGGAAAACTAGTGTAAACAAACTAGCCGAATGCTGGCAGCGTTAGCAGCCAGCTGCTAAAAACAAGAAGGCAGAGACCAGATCACGAACCACAAAGTGGGTCCCTTAAGCCCAATTTTATAGCATGTGCAGGTGAAGAACCTTTCAAGTATGATTACACATAAACATTATAAGGGAAAGTTGGTATAAGATAGTCACGAATCGTGGTGAATTCTTACCAGCCTCATACATTTCAAGACAGGGGTCTAGTATAATCAGCAAGGCCGAGCGCTAGCAATGGCTAGTTGCTAAGAGCAGTCAAGCTAAAGTTAGTCCATAGTGTAACCGTAGATTAACCGGACCCCTGTGCCACTCGGATATAGACGTACCGAGCGAAGTCAGTCGTCTGTGGGTCCCGGTCTGCGTCGACGGTAAGATGAGATGAAATCCTGAGCGTCCTCAGGAGATGTTAGTCATCGCCTCTTTCCTTCCCCGGCCATGATGAACAGCTTGGCTGGATAATGAAGGGAGGGTTTGAGACCCAGGTTGTACAGCTCCTTCATAACGTCTCGGTACGCGGAGCGTTGTTCAACTATCTCAGGACAGTAGTCTTCGAAAATGTGGATCGGGATATCCTTGTACTTCAGCTTACCCCCCTGCCTCCGAGCCTCACGCACCACCAACTCTCGGGTCTGGTATCTGTGGAAGCAGATCACAACAATCATAACAATTTATTTTAACAAAATAATGCTCCCTAGGGCTAAATATATTACAAAATTCAAACTTGATTCTGCAACACCGCAGGTTTGGTTATTGGCTTATTATAAAGAATTGGAAGGTCTTTCTCTAGACCATCCTGCTGTTGCCAGGATATAGTCCATAGGCACTTCCTTGTCTCTAGCTGCCGGTGTTTCTGTTCCCCTGGTGATAAAGATTTAAGATGTCAGTATCCACCCCAGCAGCTCCCAAACCTGTCTGAGCCATCTAGAGATGGTTTGTGCTGATACCCGGCCATTCGGCTGTTTATGGCTGCCCATAGTGCCAATTTACTTCCTCTTAAGTTTTAGTAGTCTTAAGGTATAGTAGAAGGTGTGTCATTACACACAGTCAGGTGTCAGATGGGTATACCTGGAATTCTAAATTTTGTCCTGATGTTCCTGGTCTATCTTGTTTAACAAGCTCTTATATATGCGAAGTTATCTTTTCTGGACATGCCATCATTTTATCCCAGTCTCAGTTTATGTAGAAACTGGACCCTTAGAGCTGAGACCAGTACTATCAGCATACTGTTTTTTAATGTCAGTTTTCCCCCAGGGACAGGGACATTGCTGGTGCCCCTACGCTAGTACAACACTGACGTCACAGATCTGGGAGTACCTCACTCTAGGAGGGTTAGTGTTGTAAATAATCCTCATACGTTTGGCAACTAGAGGGCGAGGTCCCATGGAGAGTTGTCGTGGCGCCTGCCACCAGCAAGCTGACAGGCCACTTCTGCGCAATTATAGTGCTGCAGCTCAGTCCTTCATCTACATGAAGGCTGGACAGGAATTCCCAGCACGTTGGTGATTGTAGCTGTATTATACGCTGCACCAGTCCTTGTTGATTCTTGATAGGCCGCCGTGATCATGCTCATGGTCCTGTCCGCCAGCCAGGATCTAACATGGTGGACTATGGTTCAGAGACTGTGTCAAAGACCACAGGGATCCATGGCTGTGTAGGCCAATCAGGTACTTCCAAGACACCTGATGCTGAGTCCATATGTATTTTGCTTAGGATCCAACTGATGAGGCAGGAGGGAAAAACATTTTAAACAATTATCCCCCATTCAGTGAGTAACGTCCATTGCTGCTGCCCCAAGTGTGGTTCCCAAGCCACATATGTTGGTAACTGGTGATTGGGTCTAGATGCAAATGGATCGATATCTGGTGTCCCTCTTTTGGTAATATCAGCAACTTTTTTGTGGTCCAACAGCCATTCGGTGCTGTCATTGAATTTTCATGACCTGGTGTGTGCCACTGTATTGAGCTTACCTGGTAGGTAAGTTTGCTGATAGCCAAATATGTATGTTAACACACATTAACCAAATTATATTGGCCAGATTGACACATGATATCGATCTTATTCCACCCATATGATTAATATATGCCACCACTGTGGTATTATCAATTTGTAGGCGGACATGCAGATGGTGCATTGTGAGCAGTAGGCTTTTAGCCCATGAAACGCACCCAACCTCTTTTAAATACCCTGTGTTTTTAGTAATGATGATTACTAATAATGATGGGCTGGAACTATGCCAAGTATTCCCTTTCATCATTATAACTCCGAATTGATTTGGCTGGTAACTGCATAGGTCGATCAAAGTGACTTGCAAGGTGTTTTTGCTCTTGCACTTTTGCCCTTTTTGAGCTTTAATGATGCAAGGCCCAAACTGAGTAGCTGGAAATGCTGCTACTAGTTTTCCAATTACCCTTGTCTCCTGTCTAATAGATGGTTTATTTTGTAATCATTAATTTTGTTGTAGGCTTCCCCCAAGTCTGCTTTACTCTTTGGCAATGTTACTGACATATGGATAACGTTAATTGTAAATCCCAGAAAGTCCATAGTTATGGATGCCGTCAACTTAGATTTATCTGGATGGAGATGACCCCAGAGTTTCACACAATGTTTGGTTGCTAAAACGGCTGATTTAGCTAGATCCAGCATTTTTCCCCACAATTGATATGTCATCAAGATATGCCATGACAATATGTTTTTGTATCTAATATTGTCAAGGCCAGTTTTAATGTCTTGGTGAACAGTCTTGGGGCTGAATTTAGCCCATTATGCAACGCCATAGTTGCCCCATCAAGTTAGATTTTAGGTATCGACAATGATCCCTCCATGTCTCCCAAAACAAGTGTAACATTCTCCCTGTTAGTAGGGGTCGTACACCTTTGTGTTCTGAAAGGGACCAGATCCACCTACCTCCCTGGTTGCCGGTGGTACGCACCTTTCTTCAATTTCTGCCTCTTCTGCGCAGTTGGCACGTTTTCTATGTGGGTCGCTCTGGGCCTTGGCCTAAAAAGGACATTCGTGGTGCTGCGCGGCCCTCATGCTTTCACCAGCGTCCTGGTGTTGATACCTGCTGGTGGATGCATAGGGGTGCTGTCATTGCTGATGACGCTGTTATGAGCCCGATGGCTTTAAACTCTTCGTCAAGCTTTTTTACTTGTTTAAGCAAGTTTCCCCCCTCGTTGTGTTGCAGCTGTTTCGCACAACCGTGCAAACTTGGGGTTTAGTGCAGGTTTACTGTGCTCTCGCAAGCAATTGATTTCATGGTGGGTATTGCGGAGCAATGTTTTATTTATTTATTTTTTTATTTAAATCTTTTTATTTGAATTTTGAATTTCACAGCAATTTGCATACATACAATGATAACAGACAGTGATAGTCAGGACATAATTGTACAACAGTATTGAAACGACCCTCAAAACCCTTACCCTTACCCACCCTCGATCCACCCGAATCAGGTCGGGACCAAACGGGGACAAACAACACTCACATACGTACACATCCACACAAATACGATAAGATAAACAAGACGGGGGGGAAAAAAAAAAAAAAAAAAACACAAAGAAAAAAAAAGTGTGTGGGAGGGAGGGGGAGGGGGTTGAGGGGATAGCAGCTGCAATAAGACAGAGCAGTAATAGAGGGCACTCAGTCCTCTTCCGAGTCCGGAAACAAGTTGAGAGAGTTAACAAGTTCCAGGAAAGGGTTCCATGTATCTAGGAATGTCTTGGTGGAGCCTTTGAGAGAGAACCTATGTTTTTCAAGCTTTAAATTGTAGCTTCTTCAACCTCCTTGATCCAGCGGGCGTGTGTCGGGGGACAGGTAAGCCTCCAGTTAAGCAAGATCAGGGCTGTTAAAGGTTGTAAAAACCAGGACCCACTGCAACGCAACAGAGAGGTTGGTGTTGGGAGGAATACCAAAAATAGCTGACAGTGGGTTTGGAGGAATAGTCTGGTCATAGGCTCTGCTTAGCATGTCGAAAGCACTCCTCCAAAAGGTTGCTAGCTTAAGGCAAGACCAAAACATATGACTATGGTTGGCAGTGGATTGATTGCATCTGTTGCAGGTGTCTTTAACAGCGGGGTATATTCTAGATAATCTTGCGTTTGTGTAGTGGACTTTGTGAAGGACTTTGCATTGGATTAGGCCATGATGGGCACATATGGAGGAAGAATGGATCAAATCCAAGGCCCCATTGCTGGTCTGTTAGTTTTGTATTCAGCTCGCCCTCCCATACAGCTTTTAATGAGGTATGAGGTTTCAATATAACCGACCCTAACAAGTTGACAAGCGGAGCAATGTCAATCCTGCTGTCATCTCTGTACCACCGTCTGGGCGAGCAACCAATGATATGCCCCCTGTCAGAAGTTTTGAAATCTTCTGTAGTTTTGAAACCTTCTGGGTTTTTGTGCCAGTTCCAGTGTACCCCCAGATCGCATTGTTTGCTGCAGGCATTTTTAACGAAGTAAAGTTCACAGGAGGCATATACTTCTCCGTAATTTCGTTACCTGTTCCTGCAGAGGATGGAAGCACAGGTAGTCGATGCTGGCCGCCAGCTTGGCCTGCAATGGTACTTTTCGTTGATCCGTAATTTTGGTGATCACTTCCCAGTAGCTACTTAGGATTCTGCACCCCCTGCACACTGCCGTTTTCTGCAGCCGCGTCCCCTTCTTCAGGACCGGCCCAGCTCTGGTCCACAATGCTCTCCTCTGTCGAGGGAGATGCATTGTTGTACAGCCCTCAATAAGGTGCTGTTGTGGGAGTGCGAAGACTCCCATAGTGAGCTTGCTCCATCACCCAGAGCAAGTCACAGGCGGACCCCTGCTGCGCTCGGGCAGCACGTCCTCTCGGCCTGACTCAGATGAGTATGATCGGCCGGGCTGAATCCTGCTGGGCTTTGCCTCCAGCCTGCTGCGCTGATTTGAGCTGTATGGCTCATGGTGCTGGATTCAGCTTGGCAGAGTTGGAGTCGGTAAGTGGACCTTAGTAACCACTCCAATGGTCACTTCCACTGCTCTTGGGCAGTGCGTCCCGCTGGCCGGACTCCCTGAGTCTATCGGCCTGACCGACTCCTGTTCTACTTGCCTCCAGCCTGGGCTCAGTCTGCGCCGGTCATCCCTGCGGTCCTGGAGCCGCTGGTCACTCATGGCTGTCGGCTGTCGGAACTTTCCCAGTTCCCCGCAGCCTGCAGTCCAGGTGCCGCTGGTGGCCCATGGCTGTCGGCTGCCGGAACCTTTCCCCGCAGCCTGCGGTCCTGGAGCCCTGGTCGTCCATGGCTGTCGGCTGCCGGAACCTTCCTGGTTCCCCGCAGCCTGCGGTCCTGGAGCCGCTGGTCATCCATGGTTGTTGGTTGCCGGGACCTACCTGGTTCCCCGCAGCCTGCGGTTGTCCAGGCGTCCGTTTTTTCTTCCCCTTGCCCAACGTGCTGCAACATAAAGCACAGCAAGGGGAAGAAGTACAACTTCAATATAATATTTTCTTACCATTTCAATTTTGCCGCGGGAGCGCTCCACCTCCGCCCGTCGCTGTTGCACTGCGTGAGACGCTATGGCGCGAACGCGTGCTGCGGGGTCCTCACGTAGTCACTCACCGTGACTCCGAAGTAAAATTGAACATTCTTAACCAACCTTCCATGTGGAACCTTGTCAAAGGCCTTACTGAAGTCCATATAGACAACATCCACCTCTTTACCCTCATCAATTTCCCTAGTAACCTCTTCAAAAAATTCAAGAAGAAAATTCAAGAACAATCGGTGAATATATCTGGTCATATGGATTCGGTATGTCTGGACGCTCCGGGCAAATATACTACAGGACAAGTTCTTCGTGCCCACCCTAAAGAAAGAATAAGATGTTTGTCTTATACCAGGTGCATAAAATTGGACAATATAATCATGGAACTTGGATATAGGTCCAGAAAATGCTACAATTATTGATGAATATCCAAGGGGCATCGGGTTGTCAAGGGGGTGAATAACTGGACCTGACCAGAAAAGATAATAGTGTGTAGGAAGGAACTGCAGATGTTGGTTTAAACTGAAAATAGACACAAAAAGCTGGAGTAAAACATTCCTTCTCTCCAGAGATGCTGCCTGTCCCGCTGAGTTATTCCAGCATTGCGTGCTTATTTTATGTCATAATCCAGGGTCTGATGCGACAGATCACTATCGGAGACAAGGAATGTGTGATATCAGATGACCGTCTGCTAAGAGTATAGTTAGTTTTGTATGAAACGACTCTGATGCCACCTTGAGGAGATTTATTGTAAACGAACAGCCGGCAATGCCATTGGAAGGTACTGATGAACGATGGTGCGATGGTCTTTCATGAACGGTCCGAGAGCGCTGAGACTATTTGGAAGCATGGCAGAAAAGGAGAGGATTTTTAAATGGACTTTGTTGAAAAGGATATGGAACTATGAAATGGCTGCCAGTGTACACCTACGAATTAGGATTATATCACATTAGTTATTGATTGCAATTGTTTTATTTCTTTAATTTTGGTATAAAACCAAACATTAAAAAATTTTTGGAAATATTGATATTAGACAAGCGGGTAGGAAGAGGGTTAAATAGGCAGCAATTACTTCCAGAAGGTTTATTACATCGTGTTATTTAATAAAGGTTACTTGCGCCTGGCCAAGACCCATGCGGGTATTTGGCAGAAAGCTTCTGGTAAATATAAGGATTAATGTATAATATGTTTAACCCAAGGCGTTACATACTGGGAAAATGCGATTGGAAAAGAGGTACACAGCAAAGGTAACTTAAACGTCGTGTTGGGAGCGTCAATAAATAGAACAAAAAAGTGTTTAGATTACAAGGCGTAACTTGCTGGAGGAAATGTAAACATAGGATAATGTAAACCAGGCTGCCTTATGTCTCTCTCCCCCCCCTCCCCCCAATTCCCACCCACACACACGAATGCTGGAGAAACTCAGCGGGTGCAGCGGGTGCAGCGGGGCCGAAACGTTGTCTATTTCCTTCGTTCCATAGATGCTGCTGCACCCGCTGAGTTTCTCCAGCATTCGCGTGTGTGGGTGGGAGTTGGGGGGGGAGAGAGAGTATAAGGCAGCCTGAAGAATGGGTCGCCTGTCCATTTCCCTCTGTAAATGCTGCCTGGCCCGCGGAGTTCCTCCAGTCATGCCTGTGTGAGAGGGAGGGAGGGAGAGAGAGAGAGAGAGAGGCACACACAAGGTGGATGTGAAATCTCACCTGCCTGTTTCAGTGACAGACACCCGCCGCCAGTAAATGAAGACACCCCCACCCGTCTCCCCCTCCTCTCCCTCGACTCCCCCACCTTTCCCTCCCAACTCCAGTCCCGTCCCGATTGTAGGGAGCAACAATTAACTGGGAACTGGAAGCAAGAAAAGACCGGGACAAATCAGGGCCAACAACAGATGACCTCAGCAGGGTATTTTGAAGAGGGGTCCCGACCCGAAATGTCGCCTAACCCTTTCCTCCAGAGATGCTGCCTGACCCACTGAGTCACTCCAGCACTTTATGTCTATATTTGGTTCCCTGATAGGTCAATTGTTGGCTAGGGATAGTGTGATCCCAAGAGGGACCCAGCGTTGCAAACCTTGGACTGGTTAACCAACATTTATTGCATGGGGGAGGGGGGGGGGGGGGGCAGGGGGGGTGGGGTGGGGGGGAGAGAGAGAGAGAGTGTAAGTTACCTAAAATTAAATAATTCAATGTTCATAGTGAACACGGACACAAAATGTTGGTGTAACTCAGCGGGTAAGTCAGATCTGGGAAGAAAAACATAAAAAGCTGGAGTAAGTCAGCGTGTCAGGCAGCATCTCTTGAGAAAAAGTATAGGTGACGATTCAAATCGGAACCCTTCTTCAGACATCCTAATCGGAATTGAGTCTGAAGATGTGTCTCGTCCCGAAACATCACCTATTTTTCTCCAGCGATGCTGCTTGACTCGCTGAGTTACTCCAGCTTTTTGTGTCGGTCTTCGTTTTAAACCAACATGTGCAGTTCAATCCTTTACACGGGTATCTGGAGAACATTGATTGGTAGCGTTCCGGACCCTGCTTCGGAAAGGCATCGATTGCTGGTCGGCGAGGACTCCGAGCTGTATCTCTCAAAGAAGTACATGTGAAAAGTTTCTCACGGACCATAAAAATGCGGGACCTTTCAGTAAAGTCCCTTTTAAAGATTATAGTTATTTTCTTGAATCACATTAACATAACTCATGAATAAGTTGATGTCCATATGCGGATGCAAATCTTTATTTTTTAAATTCAATCCCACAGAAGACAATTTTTACTCACCTTCTGTCCCCTCTGTCCAGCTTCCGGGTTCACCGTTCGCAGGAGTTCCCACGGTAAACGCAAGAGTCAATACGGATATCGCACTGGCCACTACGTGCATATAATGTTGCAATATTCAACCACAAGTGTACAAGTCACTCTTGGAGAAATTCAAGCTTGTTTGAATTTTCTCCCGAGTCACTAAGTTACACGAGTACCTGCCGTTAGCGCCACGGTGGTCCACGAATGCCGTACGGTTATCGCAAGAGGTTCCCACGATGTTCAACTCGGGTTAACTCTTGCATCAAGTCGCCCCGTGAAAAAGGGGTTTAAGTCTAGCGTTGTGCGTAGAAGACAGCTGACTTAATAAAACGAAGCAATGGCGTGGCTGGATATTTCACCGCGCTTTTTATCTGCTCTCTGAACTTGGACTGGGTGGCCGCGTAGATAAATGTATTGGTGCAGCAGCTGACATTACTCAGCCATCGTCCGACTTGTGCAAAGATGTATTCAGCCTGACTCGGGTCATGTATTGTTCCAACGATCTGATAATAAATAAAATTCACCACATATGTCAGCCAGAAGATTATGAAGCTGCCGGAAAGAGTCAGTAGTAAAATCACAGACCTCCTCCTGTTCTCTATCTCCGGATCACTGCAATTCTCCCCCTTGCTCTGACCCCTCAGCCCCCTGCGGACCCGACTGGCCACTAAAATATGCCGGACTGTCAGAGCGTTGAGCAACAGGATTACAGAGAAGGGGAAAAATGGAGTTAAAATCGTATCGATCCAATCATAGACCACCCAACCGGTTTCACTGAAATAACTTGGTTTTGGATTACAGAACCATTGTATGTTGTCGACAATCTTCTTCGGGCCGTAGGTAAAGTAAATGGGAATGTTTTTCAGGCAGAGCAGAACGCCGGTTGTTGAGAGAACCACAGCCGCAGTTTTCCCGGTGCAATATTTTGTTTTCAACTTCCGACAACAAATGGCAACAAATCGATCAAACGTGAAAGTAACGGTGAACCAGACAGAGAGGTCTATAGCTACATATGTAAGCATACGGCTAATACTGCATATCGGAGTCGTGTGCAGGAAACCCATGGGGAAGTAATGATATTTTATCTGATAGAAAATAACTTCAAAAATAATAACCAGTAGATCCGCCGTTGCCATAGCCACAAGGTAGCGAGTGGTGCAGGTGGAGAGGCCACATTTTCCCAGGGATAGGATCACAATCGCCGATACGTTCACTGGAGTAAGAGAAGAGAACAGGCAATGCAATTACTGACTGCATATTTTGCAGACCAACAGTATAATCACACACGAGTCGCACACTGGCTACTTCCTCGTCTCCCCTTCCCCATCAGGCAAAGTGTTACAGAAGTGTGAAAACGTACACCTCCAGATTCAGGGACAGTTTATTTCGCAGCTGTTATCAGGCTACTGAATCACCGTATCACACGCAGAGAGCAATGCTGAACTATTATCTACCTCTCTGGTAACCCTTTGACTATCCATGATTGGACTTTGCTGGCTTTACCTTGAACTAAACGTTATTCTCTTATCATGTATCTAAATACTGTAAATGGCTCGATTGTAATCATGTATTGTCTTTCAGCTGACTGGATAGTACACAACGAAAGCTTTTCGCTGTACCCCGGCATACGTGACAACAAACGAAACTGAACTGAGGTCTGAGTACGTTGGAAGTTTTACATGTCAATACTCAGGGGGAGATGAGCCAGGTCAGTGTTTGCGCATTGATAGGAACTTGATTTATCATCGACCCGGCTCTTTAAGAGTGAAGCGTGGAGTGCAATAGGGAGCTGGTCTTTTCTTGCCGAATAAAGGTTAATAACTAGGGAACTGTGAACACACGGAAGGCGGCAGGCCTTGATAACATACCAGGTCCGGTGCTCAGGGAATGTGTTGATCAGCTGGCATCCTTACTGACATCTTCAATACCTCGCTGAACCAGGCTGTCCTCCCATCATGTTTCAAGACTGCCAAAGAAATCCGCAATAACATGTCTCAACGATTACCGCCCTGTAGCACTCACTCCCATAATGATGAAGTGCTTCGAGAGGCTGGTCAGGGATCATATTACATCCAGACCTCCCTCCACACTTGACCCATATCAGTTTGCTTACAGGCCAAACCGCTCCGCAGAGGACGCTATATCCTCCGTACTCCATCTGAGCCTGGAACATCTAGAGAAGAACACGTATGTGCAAATGCTGTTCGTGGACTTTAGTTCAGCGTTCAATACAATCATACCTCAGCACCTGATAAGCAAACAGTGTACATAGGGTCTCAGCACCCCCATGTGTAACTGCCAACTGGACTTCCTCACTGACAGACCCCAGTCAGTGCGGGTTGGAAACAACACCTTTAACATCATCTCTCTGAGCACCGGCTCCCCTCAGGGATGTGTCCTGAGTCCACTGCTGTTTGCAGGGGTGGTGGGGGGGAGCTAGAAGTCTGTCCGCGTCCCTCCACTCATCTAGAGATTGCCTCTGGTGAAACTATCTCAGACACGGTGTGATCCCAGAGCTCTATGAACACAGCATTGGAAGAGAGGTAAAGGGAGCTACAGAACGAAGGCGAGTGCCAGGTGGGTTCCGGCAGAAGAATGCGTTTGTTACAGGCCTGGTAGGAAGGAACTCCGGATGCTGATTTACACCGAACATAGACACAAAATGCCAGAGTAACTCCGTGAAACTGGCATAATCTCTGGATAGAAGGAATGGGTGAATTTTCTGGTCGAGACCCTTCTTCAGAGTCTGACAGTTCACCCATTCCTTCTACCCAGAGATGCTGACTTTCCGCTGAGTTAGTCCAGGATGTTGTGTCTATCTTTGGCAACAACATGAGCTGTCTGCATTAAACGGACCAAGATCAGGTGATCCTCTTCAATTGGCGACTTGTGTTATCGGAATGACTGATATTCACAATAATACACGGACACTTTAATACGTGCACCATCATTCATTGCAGTCTCATTCTGACAGTCTCTCACAACCCTTCTACGAGACCATCTTTCAATGTGACCATGGTCCGCACCCTCTCACTAAACCACGTTCACGCTCAGGCCCCTACCGCGTCAGTTCTTGCCTTGAAAACACGCTGCCTCGTCCTGAAACGTTAGCAGTGACCAAGGCTCCTCCGTCTTATCGGCTGGAGAATGCCACCGGCTCTCCAGAATTGGGGGAATGAATATCACTCGATCTCAATCCTAAACGCATTTTAATCCTGACTGCGACTCTTGTATCCAAATCAGTCCCGCCCAACCTCGCACCCAGTTTAACGAAGGAATCATCACCGATACACACATACCACGCCCATCAACATTTAGTAGGAAACAGATTTTTTAAATACAACCTCCTCTCTGTTTGCTCATTGAGCAGAGCTCCCATCGCCGGATTAAGTCTACTAAATCCTTGGCGCACTCGACCCATGATTATACATCCTTTCTGAGAAACAGAGACGAATTACAAGAGCTCTGTACCGCCATGATCATGTACAATATTTTCTCAACACGCAAGTATATGTGTACTATTTCCAACGTGGAACGACGTGTTCCGTTATATTTCAAGCAATCTCTCCAGATAAAATTAGGAGATCTTCCTTAACCAAACTGTTATACCCGTTTGACACATCCATTGGGACACCGAGATTTCAACACAGTTAAATATAGAGATTCTTTTTAAGTGTTTACAACAGACGATCATGGTGCCTGCTGTGACGAAATATATCAGAATCAGATTTTATTCGCCGTATGTTTTACAACATACGAGGAATTTCACTGGCCAGGTCAGTCATACAATTAAAAGCAACAGACTCAAAACACATTTTAACATGAACATCCACCACAGTGACTCATACATTCGTCACTGTGATGGAAGGCGAAATAAAGTTCATAGAGCTCTGGGATCACACCGTGTCTGCGATAGTTGCACCAGATGCTTGGCAACACGAATTACTATTCCAAGCGCAGCCTCCCCAAAGAGCAACGTCATTTCAATCAGACATTTGTGTTACTCTTGTGATAACCCTTGCCATGGATGACAACGTGCTTTCTGCTGTTTGAACAGTTTGCTGAACATCCGGGTATTCTTTCGGTGACTGGCGTTCATGGATACCCAGGTCCTTTACCAATACTCCCACACCACTTCAATAATATTGTCTATCCCACTAAAATGGATGAATACCTCGGGACACACATCAAGCTACAACATAATTCAAATTGCGTAATCGCATTCAAGCATCGCCGCGCCTTCACACGGCTCCTCATCTCATTCATCCGCGCGCAGTCAAATGTTTTAATATTACGTTCACTTCCTTTAACCAATGCATTAATCTACATTGTGATAGCTCGGTCGTGGTGAGTCGCCCCAGAGTACCGGAGTCGCCACTGCGACCGTCCCGAATACGAAGCATTAATTGTTACTCGGGTCAACGAAAGCGTTAATGCATAACATGGAAACAAGTAACTGTAGATGCTCTATTACACAAAAAAAAACATATATTGTTGGAGCCCGTCAAGCAGCATGTTTGGAGAATGTGAGTAGATGATTTTTCAGGTCGAGTCCTTTCTTCAGTCTGACGAAGGGTCTCGACCCGAATTGTCACTTGCCCATGTTGTCCACAGATGATGCTCGACCCTTGGACTTACTCCAGCGCTTTGTATCCATCAATTCATAACAAAGTGTTGTACCAGCAATGTATACAATTAAGTCTCATGCAGAACCATATCGGAGGACTTCATAAAATCCATTTTCAATCATACCGTTCGTGTCAAATCTAGCAGTTAAACCCTCAAGACGAAAATGTCGGTTTGATGTTAAAAAAAAACATCGTCCTTTCAAAAACCCACGTTAACATCAACCGTAGCAATATTCCAGACGTCTGGTTTATTTCAACCATTACAATAGTCTTAAGCAAGTCCCCTTGGCTCTGAATCGTTCTGCATTTACATATTTTCTATTGTGCTCCTCTTTAAATAGCGGCGTTACATCGAACATCTCCAAATTGCAAACATTCCATAATCTAGAAAACTGGAACGATAAACCCAGTGGGCGCACTATATCGTGTAGGAAAGAACTGGAGTTGCTGATAAACATTGAATATTGATACAAAATGTTGGAATAACTCAGCGGGACAGACAGCGTCTCTGGATAGAAGGTATAGGCGACGTTTCGGGTAGAGACCCTTCTTCCCCAGAATAGACTTTCTGAGCTAACTACATCCATGGCTTCTTTCCACGGCACACTGGGATGCTCATCTTCAGGTCCCGGGGATTTATTTGCTCACTACTATTTGTGATATGTGTAATTTTTCTTTACGTTTCATGCAATTCCTGTTTCCAGATTAGTTCTTGGACGAAATCCGTGTCTGTTCGCACGGACCACAACCAAAATATTCGCTGGTCTGCAGTTTCTTTGTTTTCATTATACATTCACTCGTGGTGTGACACAAAGTATTGCGCGTACTTACCGGTTACTCCCGTTACCGCCATGATCATGTACAACATTTTCTCAACACGCAAGTATATGTGCACCATTTCCAACGTGGAATGACGTGTTCCGTTATATTGCAAGCAATCTCTCCGGATAAAATGAGGACATCTTCCTTAACCAAACTGTTATACCCTTTTGCACATCCACTGGGACACCGAGATTTCAACACAGTTAATAATAGAGATGTTTCTAAAGTGTTTACATCAGACGATCATGGCGCCTGCTGTGACGAAATATATCAGAATCAAAATCGGATTTTATTCGCCAAGAATGTTTTGTAACATACGAGGAATTTCATTGGCCAGGTTAGTCATACAATTAAAAGCACCAGACTCAAAAACACATTTTTAACATGAACATCCTCCACATTCCTCACCGTGATGGAAGGATAAATAAAGTTCAAGGCCATCCTTTTGTTCTTCCTAGGTCGGGGGCCTCGAGCCCGTTGACGGGACGGTCTTGACTCCCGATGTCGGCGGCGTTCGATCCCTCCGCATCGAGGCGATCAGGTGCTGCATCGGGGGGATGTCAGCTCCCCCGGTCGATCGAACCTCGCGTCGGGGTTGGTTGAACCTTCTGCGGCGTTGGAGCTCCTCACTAGCCTCTCCCGAGACTGTGAGCCCTTGATGTTGATTCCGCGGTGGGAGCGATCCCAGGCAAGGGATCCGCTCCGATGTTAAGTACGCGCCCGCGGCGGGGCTCACGACATTCTGGGGCGGATGCCAGCTCCAGCGATGGTAGGCCGCAGAGCCCGGAAAATGTGATCCGAAAATTGATCAAATCTCCGGGAAGATAAGAACTTGAAAAAAAGTTTTCCGATCCCCTTCCCCCGTCCCCCCACAACTCGAAGTACATTAAAACTAACTCTTAACAGACGCTAAAAATAACAAAAGATGAAAAAACTAACGGACAGCCGGCAGGGATGCCATCTCCCCGGCGCCCCTGGTGGGCTTCACAGTTCTGACATTAAATCGTGAAAGACGTAGGACGGGAAAGCCGGATGACAGAAAGGGTACCCGCTGGGAACATAATTCAGGCAAAAACAGAGATATTGTTTCGTTCCGTTGTACATTCTTTAGCTGGGATTCCCCACGTTGCTTCATTCAGCAACGCAATTCCAATTGCGGGGAACCTTCTCATGCCATGTGGTTCCTTGACCGAAGAAGGTTATTGTGTGACTTGCGTCCATGGAATCAGAATCATTTTAATCTGACGTATTCCGTTCAAATGATAAAAATTATTGAACTTAGTTAGCAACTATGAATTCCAACACCGACGTATATTCTCAGAATTCCGCACTTGGAACTGGCACAGGCACAAAATGCTGGAGTAACTCAGCGGGACAGGCAGCATCTCTGGAGAGACAGAATGGGCGATGTTTTGGGTCGAAACCTTTTTCAGACTAGTCAGGGGAAAGTGAAACAAGAGATATAGATAGTGATTTAAAGAGATATAGAACAAATTAACGAAAGATATGAAAATAAGTTACGATGATAAAGGCAACTGCGGTGTGCGAGGTGAGAAAGGGAGCCTGGTGTGATTTGGGTGGGGGAGGGATGCAGAGAGAGGGACTGCATGGGTTACTTAGAAACATAGAAATTAGGTGCAGGAGTAGGCCATTCGACCCTTCGAGCCTGCACCGCCATTCAATATGATCATGGCTGATCATCCAACTCAGTATCCCGTACCTGCCTTCTCTCCATCCCCCTGATCCCCTTAGCCACAAGGGCCATGTCTAACTCCCTCTTAAATATAGCCAATGAACTGGCCTCAACTACCCTCTGTGGCAGAGAGTTCCAGGGATTCACCACTCTCTGTGTGAAAAAAGTTCTCCTCATCTCGGTTTTAAAGGATTTCCCCCTTATCCTTAAGCTGTGACCCCTTGTCCTGGACTTCCCCAACATCGGGAACAATCTTCCTGCATCTAGCCTGTCCAACCCCTTAAGAATGTTGTAAGTTTCTATAAGATCCCCTCTCAATCTCCTAAATTCTAGAGAGTATAAACCAAGTCTATCCAGTATTTCTTCATAAGACAGTCCTGACATCCCAGGAATCAGTCTGGTGAACCGTCGCTGCACTCCCTCTATGGCAATAATGTCCTTCCTCAGATTTGGAGACCAAAACATTACGCAATACTATAGGTGTGGTCTCACCAAGACCCCGTACAACTGCAGTAGAACCTCCCTGCTCCTATACTCAAATCCTTTTGCAATGAAAGCTAACATACCATTCGCTTTCTTTACTGCCTGCTGCACCTGCATGCCTACCTTCAATGACTGGTGTACCATGACACCCAGGTCTCGCTGCATCTCCCCCTTTCCCAATCGGCCACCACAAAACTTGAAGTTAGAAAAATCATAATTCATACCACTGGGTTGTCAACTGCCCAAGCGAATTATGGGATGCTGTTGCTCTGTTATTCTGACAGCTCATTCCTGTGAAAAGATTCTGACTGTCTACCCTGTCGATGCGTCTCACGACTGTTTACATTGATATCCGGTCTTCCATCAACCATCGACGTTCCAGAGAAAACAGTCCAAGTTTGTTCACCCACACTCTATGGCCAACACATTCCAATCCAGGTATTATTCTGGCATATTCCTGCATCTACTCCAAATCCTTTCTGTAATGGGGCGACCAGAATGGGACACAATACAATAAATTCTGCCTAACCAAAGTCATAGAAAACAGCAGGAAAAACACAGACTGCTGGAATAACTCATTGGACAAGGCGGCATGCCGGGGGAACATAAGCAGCTGAAATTTCTGGTCGGATGCCTTCCGCAGACATATTGCATGGGTGGGGAGGGGTTGGGGTTGGGTGGGGGTGTGGGGGTAGGTTGGAAAAAAGCATGGGGGTGGAAGTGTAGGGGGCGGGACAAAACTCGGGCAGGTCATAGGTAAGCAAAAGAGGGCTTTGGATAGGCAGATGTTTGGACAAATGCCGACCTCCCTGGGAATAAAACGGACCTCCTTGTGAAAGTGGCAACATCAGTAGCTTCTGGGTGTGGTGGTTCAATATCGCGACCTGGAAACTTAACGGTCTAGCGTTGTGCTCAGGAGACAGCTGACTCAATAAAAGGAAGCAATGACGTGCCTGGATATTTCACCGCGCTTTTTATCTGCTCTCTGAACTTGGACTGTGTAGATAAATGTATTGGTGCAGCAGCTGACATTACTCAGCAACCTTCCGACTTGTGCAAAGGTGTATTCAGCCTCATTCGGCTCATATATTGTTCCGACGATCTGATAATAAATAATATTCACAACATACGTCAGCCACAAGATGATGAAGCTGCTGGAGAGAGTCAGTAGTAAAACCACAGACCTCCTCCTGTTCTACATCTCCAGGTCACTGCAGTTCTCCCCCTTGTTCTGACTCCTCAACCCCCTGCGGACCCGACTGGCCACTAAAATATGCCGGACTGTCAGAGGATTACAGAGAAGGGGAAACAGGGCCGGTCCTAGGCCGATTAGACAGATTTTACCAAATTGGGCCCCGCGCCCAAGGGGGGCCCCGCGTTAATTTTCCGTATTTCATATGGAAATACAAAATCGCTTTGTTAAATAAAGATTAAAAATAAAACATTTGCCATACGGATTTATTTACAAAACGAACATGGATAACAACCACTGTGAATAAAAAAAAGATGTGTTAACTGCTACTGTAGCAGTTAACAGCCAGTAGTTAACAACAATGGGTCATCAATGCATATCGATATCAATTCCTCAGTAAATGCGTTAAATTGTGTCACTCGCTGCCGCAGGAGCGGCCGAGACGGGTGAGTGTGCGCATGCGCGCGTGGCCGCCAAAAAAATGTGTCCCCCGGTCCACACCATGTTTTGGTAGCGAGTCTTGCATGCACCTCCTCCAACATCATCTACTGCATCCGTGTTCTTGATGTGAGCTCCTGGATATCGGCGTTTCGAAGCGTATACTTGGCGAACGTTTTGCTGGATGCTTATCGAGGTCTACAGGATCTCCCAGTTGCTAACCATTTTAACTCCCGTCCCCACTCCCATACTGACCATCCTGTCTTGAGACTCCTTCATTGCCAGAGTGAGGCCACGTGCAAAGCGGAAGAACAGGACTATATTTCAATTAGGTAGTTTATAACTCAGTGGTATGAATGCTGAATTCTCTATTTATAAGTACCTTCATCATGAAAGACTTGGGCTGCACAGCATCGCCGTGTTAGTCTGCTGCAAGACATTGCCATTGACCCGGTTTTGATCCTGACCCAGGGTGCTGTGTACCTGTTGTATGCACGTTCGCCAGGTGACCGCGTAGGTTTTCTCCCGGTGCTCCGGTTTCCTCCCACATCCCATTAGCGTGCAGGTCTGTAGGTCACTTGGTCTCTATAAATTGTCCATCGTGTCGTTATAATTTATAACTAACATTTCTCTCCCCTCCCCCCATTTTTATAAAAAAAAGGCAGACCTAGATAGATTCTTGATTAGTGTGGGTGTCAGCAGTTCTGGGAAGAAGGCAGGAGAATGGTGTTAGGAGGGAGAGATAGACCCGCTATGATTGAATGGCAGTGGGGACTTGATGGGCCGAACGGCCCATTCTGCTGCTATCAAGTATGACCTTATGACCCCCTCACCCTCACCCTCTCCACTTACCCCCTCCCTCCATCCTAGTCATTTAACCAGTTCCACAGCTCACACAATATATCCCTCCTGAGATCAGATGTTCCCTAGCCAACAACTGGGCTACCAATGAAGCACCTTCCCTGAGGTCATCTGTTGCCGGCCCTGAAATCCCCTGGTATATACTCTCCTCCTGTTCTCCCCCGGCAACTCTACACCTTGAGCAAGGCTCCCGGCCTGAAACATCGCCTATCCTTTTTTATCCGGTGTTGCTGCCTGATCCGCTGAGTTACCCCATCACTTTGTGTCTATTTTCCATAGGTTTTAAGATTGTTTTGATTCGGGGGCGGGGGGGCGGGGGGGTGGTTCCTTGCGGGAAGGTATTAAATTGCAGAAAGGCATGTTAGTATGTTCTGAGGTAGGAGCTCGGCAGGGTACACTGGCTGTTATTGGGGAAGTCCACATCTGATGCGAGGGAGTCATATAAAGATCGATTGATTGAGGTTCAAGACCGGCATGGTAAAGTAAGGAGGAGGGATAAGGAAAAGGGAACCTTGAATGACAATAGAGGTGGTAAATTTGGTTCAAAAGAAAAAGAAACACACATAAGAATCAAGAGGATGGAATTGACAGGGGCTGAAAGAAATAAACAACATGTACATAAGAACGCAGTGAGCGATTTGCATGAAGAATGGGGGCCAGGGACTGGCTTCAAAGAGTCAGATGAATAAAACTGTTATCTTCTAAAAAAAATTAAAAACAAGAGGTTGACTACGGAGAAGACAGAACCACTCAAGGATGAAGTTGAGATTTTGTGTTTAGTGTTCAGGAATTGCAGACGAGGTACGAAATAAGTGTTTTGCAGCTGTTTTACGGCTTTAGCAGAAAGGATATGGAAGGCTCATTCAGTATGGAGAATACTAATGTAAAATGCTAGAGTGAGATTAAGAAAGGGAGGGAGTTGTTCAGGTTCTTGAAGTACATTAAGGAGGATGTGCTGGAGAGAGAGGATTGGTTGGAGGGGGGGGGGGGGGGGGGGAGGGTGATGGGTGAATCGGCCAGGGTTGCTGTTCTCCATCACAGCTCAGTGACTCCTGTGTTGGAGGGAGGGGGAATTGGACAGGGATTCTATTGGCCGTCAGCTCCCAGTACTATGGTATTTAAGAGGGAACTGCAGATGCTGGAGAATCGAAGGTTACACAGAAAAGCTGGAGAAACTCAGCGGGTGCAGCAGCATCTATGGAGCGAAGGAAATAGGCAACGTTTCGGGCCGAAACCCTTCTTCAGACTGATCGGGGGTGGGGGTGGGTGGGGACAAGAAAGGGAAAAGGAGGAGTAGCCAGAAGGCTGGAGGGTGGGAGGAGACAGCAGGGGAGCTGAGGAAGGGGAGGAGACAGCAAGGACTAACAGAATTGGGAGAATTCGATGTTCATGCCCCCGGGGTGCAGACTCCCCAAACGGAATATGAGGTGCTGTTCCTCCAATTTCCGGTGCTGCTCGCTGTGGCCATGGAGGAGACCCAGGACAGAGAGGTCGGAGGCGGAGTGGGAGGGGGAGTTGAAGTGCTGAGCCACCGGGAGGTCAGCTTGGTTATTGCGGACCGAGCGGAGGTGTTCGGCGAAACGATCGCCCAACCTCCGCTTGGTCTCACCGATATAGATCTGCTGGCATCTAGAGCAGCGGACGCAATAGATGAGGTTGGAAGAGATGCAGGTAAACCTCTGTCGCACCTGAAACGATTGCTTGGGTCCTTGAACGGAGTCGAGGGGGGAGGTAAAGGGACAAGTGTTGCATCTCTTGCGGTTGCAAGGGAAAGTGTGCGGGGATGGGGTGGACCGAGAGGGAAGGGAAGAATTGACAAGGGGAGTTATGGAGGGAGGGGTCTTTGCGGAAGGCAGATATGGGGGGAGATGGGAAGATGTGGCGAGTAGTGGGGTCACGTTGGAGGTGGCGAAACTGACGGAGGATTATTTTTTGTATGTGACGGCTGGTGGGGTGAAAGGTGAGGACTAGGGGGACTCGGCCCTTGTTGCGAGTGCGGGGATGGGGAGAGAGAGCAGTGTTGCGGGGTATGGAAGAGACCCTGGTGCGAGCCTCATTTATGGTGGAGGAGGGGAACCCCCGTTCCCTGAATAGTGAGGACATTTCAGATGTCCTGGTGTGGAACGCCTCATCCGTGGAGCAGATGCGGCGTAGACGGAGGAATTGGGAGTAGGGGATGGAGTCCTTACAGGAAGCAGGGTGGGAAGAAGTGTAGTCCAGATAGCCATGGGAGTCAGTGGGTTTATAGTGTATGTCGGTTAGAAGTCTATCACCTGCAATGGAGATAGTGAGGTCAAGGAATGGTAGGGAAGTGTCGGAAATGGTCCAGGTGTATTTCAGTGCCGGATGGAAATTAGTGGTGAAGTGGATGAAGTCAGTCAGTTGTGTGCGGGTGCAGGAGGTGGCACCAAAGCAGTCGTCGATGTAGCGGAGGTAGAGGTTGGGGATGGGGCCCTGGTATGTATTGAACAAGGATTGCTCGACGTAACCTACAAATAGGCAGGCATAGCTGGGGCCCATGCGTGTGCCCATAGCTACACCTTGTATTTGGAGGAAGTGGGAGGAGTCGAACGCGAAGTTATTGAGGGTAAGGACCAGCTCCGCTAGGCGGAGGAGAGTGTCAGTGGTTGGGTATGGGTTGCTTCTCTGGTCGAGGAAGAACCGGAGGGCTGTGAGACCATCGTGGTGGGGGATGGAGGTGTATAGTGATTGGACGTCCATGGTGAAGATGAGGGGGTGAGGGCCTAGAGAATTGAATGCGCGGAGAAGACGGAGAGTGTCTGAGGTGTCTTGGACATAGGTAGGGAGGGATTTAACCAAGGGTGATAGGATGGAGTCAAGGTATTTGGAAATGAGTTCGGTGGGGCACGAACAGGCGGAGACAATGGGTCTTCCGGGACAATCAGGTTTGTGTGGTATCTATTGAACTAATTTGATTTTGTGCTTTGTGGCTGAAACTAAGAGATACTAAATACTGTGTATTTGCATCTTTATGAAACAACATTGTTCTTCAACACGAGAAGGCAAATCACTTCTTTGACAGATGCCTGAGGAATAATTTTCACATCATTTCTCTGAATATCTCCTAAACTAATACCAGTGACCTATTTTAGCTACAGCTGTTTATCAATCGCTCTCTCCCCACAGGCCTACATCAATCCCACAACTCCGCTCTCTTCCCGCTGCCCTGTATTAATTCCAAAGCTAATCTACTGTCCCACTACCTCCGCACAGCTCCGTGTCAATCCGCAAACTAATTCCGCTCTCCAGATTGCTCCCGATAATACTGCATCAATTCCCAAACTGATCACACTGCCACGCTCACCTCACGTCTTGTGTCGACCCCCGAACCAAACCAACTGCCCTGCCCACAGTCCTATATCAAACACAAACCTAATCCCACTGGCCCGCTCTATTCCGACAACCTAGTTTCAATCACAAACCAATCCCACTGCCCCGCTCTCTCACCACAGCCCACAAACACCTTTAATCTCCAAACAAACCTCAGTGGGACAGGCAGCATCTCAGGATAGAAGGAATGGGTGACGTTTCAGGTCGAGACCCTTTTTCAGACTGAGAGGGAGACACAGAGATAAGGTGTGAAAGCTAGATTGACGACTGCATCGGTGCTAACTCCTGTTCCCATGCAGAACTCACTGACTTCATTAACTTTACTACTAATTTCCATCCTGCTCTGAAATTCACGTGGACCATCTCCAACATCTCCCAACCGTATCTTGATCTCACCGTCTCCATCACAGGAGATAGTATCGACTGACACCAATTACAAACCTTACTCCCACAGCTATCTAGACTACATTTCTTCCCATCCTGCCTCTTACAAAAACTCCATCACCTACTCCCAATTCCTCCGTCCACGCCACATCTGAGCTCAAGACGAGGAGCTCCATACCAGGACATCTGAGATGTCCTAATTCTTTAGAGAATGGGGGTTCACCTCTTCCATCATAGATGAGGCCCTCACTAGGGTCTCCTCGGTACCCCACAGCTTCACTTTGCTCTCCCTCCCCCCAGTCGCAAAAGGGACAGAGTCCCCCTTGTCCTCACCTCCCACCAAATGAGCTGTCGCATACAACACATCATTCTCCGGCATTTTTGCCACCTCCAACGGGATCCCACCACTGGTCACTTCTTCCCATCTCCACCCCTTTCTGCTTTCCGCAGAGAGCGTTCCCTCCGCAACTCCCTGCTTAACTCGTTCCTTCCCACCCGAATGACCTCCTCCCCAGATACTTTCCCTTGCAAGCACAGGAGATGCAAGACCTGTCCCTATACCTCCTTCCTTGACTCCATCCAAAGACCCTAACAGTCTTTTCTGGTGAGGCAGAGGTTTACTTGCACCTCCTCTAACCTTAGTTACTGTACCCACTGTTCCTGTAAATCGGCGAGACCAAGCGCAAACTCATTTATCTGAACACCTCCGTTCAGTCCACCTAAACCTACCTGATCTCCAGGTTACTAAATACTTTAACTCCCTCTCCCATTCCTACACTGACCTTTCTGTCATGGGCCTCCTCCGTTGTCAGAGTGACGCCCAGCGCAAATTGAAACAGCACCTCATATTTTGCTGGGGTAGCTTACAGCCCAGCAGTATGAATATTGACTTCTCTAACGTCAAGGAACCCTTGCTATATTTCGTCATAGCGTGCGCCTGTTGTAATCATGTTTTTTTAATTAAATCTCTATTATTAACTGTGTTGAAATCTCGGTGTCCCAGTGGATGTGTCAAAAGGGTACAAAAGTTTGGTTCAGGAAGATCTCCTAATTTTATCCGAAGAGATTCCTTGCAATATAACGGAAAACGTCATTCCACGTTGGAAATGGTGCACATATACTTCCGTGTTGAGAAAATATTGTACATGATCATTGCAGTAACGGGAGTAACCGGTAAGTACGCGCAATACTTTGTGTCACACCGCGAGTGAATGTATAATGAAAGCAAAGAAATTGCAGGACACGGATTTCGTCCTAGAACTAATCGGGAAACAGGAATTGCATGAAACTTAAAGGATAATTACACATATCACAAATAGTAGTGAGCAAATAAATCTCCGGGATCTGAAGATGAGCATCCCAGTGTGCCGTGGAAAGAAACCATGGATGTCGTCAGCCCAGAAAGTCTGAAGAAGGGTCTCGACCCGAAACGTCATCCATTCCTTCTATCCAGAGACGCTGTCTGTCCCGCTGAGTTATTCCAGCATTTGTATCTATCTTCAATGTATATCAGCAACTCCAGTTCTTTCCTACACGATGCAGTGCGCTCTCTGGGTTTATCCTTCCAGTTTTCTAGATTATGGAATGTTTGCAATTTGCAGATGACCGATATAACGCCGCTATTTAAAGAGGAGCACGATAGAAAATATGTAAATGCAGAACGGTTCAGAGCCAAGGGGACTTGCTTAAGACTATTGTAATGGTAGAAATAAACCAGACGTCTGGAATATTGCTACGGTTGATGTTAACGTGGGTTTTTGAAAGGAATATGATTTTAACATCAAACTGACGTTTTTGTCATGAGGGTTTAACTGCTAGACTTGACAAGAACGGTGTGGTTGAAGTGGATTGTCTGAAGTCCTCCGATATGGTTCTGCATGAGACTTAATTGTATTAAATTCAATGACATTGCTGGTACAACACATTGTTATGGATTCATGGATACAAAGCGCAGGAGGAAGCCAATGGGTCCAGCATCATCTCTGGACAACATAGGCAGGTGACGATTGGGGTCGGGACCATTCTTTAGACTGAAAAAAGGTCTCGGCCTGAAAAATCATCTACCCACATTCTCCAAACATGCTGCTTGACGGCAGGGGCGGATTAAGGCTCACTGGTGCCCTAAGCACTGACCAATCTTGGTGCCCCCCTCCTTTCCACACTGACCCAGTCCATTTTAGTTGTTGACCTGTCTGACCAGATATACAATGCAGGTTGCAGCAGTACAAAAATGTATTCATATGATAACACAATATACTGTACAAACTAAGCCAAGCTTGGGCTACATAAAGTTCTACAAAAATGCAATACAACATCTATTTTAATATTTCACAAGTTAAATGTATCAAAGTTCCAATATTCATGACCTGAAAGGCATTTTTCTACATTTCACTTTCGCAAAATCACTGATAACATTGTCGAAATTAATACTTCTCAGAATGTCTGCTTGAATTGTTAATATACGCAGTGAGTCGAGTCTTTCTTAAAGCATAACTGATCTATTTGGGTTTTTTACACTTTTCAGTTGTGAGAAAGACCTCTCTGTTGTGCAGTTGGTGACCATTAATGTTAAAAATATTCTTACGGCAATTTCAACATTTGGAAAGGCACTCTCTAGTTTGTCTTCTGTAATTGTGTTGTAAAGTTCCATGTGAGTGAAATAAGTTTTCTTGGTTGTTTTAAACTTATGAAGAACATATGAATGGAACTGCTGAAGCTCTGTAGACAAAGTGTTGTTCATGTCATCTGGACAAGCATCAATGAGTGTCTGACAAGTCTTTGAGTACCTTTCACTTTCTGATAATTGGGAATTAGCACCTTGTTGGGTGGCATTAGGAACATCTGTCAGACAAGAGAATCTGTCTGCTATTTCAGTGTACACCTTTGGTCTCCTCCTCATTTCCATTTCTAACTTTTCAACAATTACATAAAAAGTGGAGATACGGAATTTGTCTCTGGCACTGAGAATGACCTCTGGTGCATTTTCATCATTGGCCATTCTCTTTCTTATATGCTTACGCGTTTGAGTTGCTTTTGTATTCTACATCAGGGAGCATGGCCTTTGCAAGTGATTCAAATCTCTCAAACTCATGTCTTGATCTGTGCAACTGGTCTGTCAATGATGAATACAAATCTGCACGTTTGCAAGATCACATTTTCACTTTGAAGAAGTTGACTTGTTCTATGAAACTTTTCTAAAGTTACATTCCAATAATTCAGCATGAACACAAATTCCAGTCCTTGCATCTTGTTTGCAATATTCTTTGCCTCCCTTCTAGTGTTACCTTTTTGCAACTGGTCATCTGATAAATCTTCCAAAGCTTCCAGAATCTTGAAGAAATAGTTGATAATAGCTGCAGTTGCCAAAGCATGTGCTTCCCATCTGGTGTCTGAAAGTGATTTCAACACTTTTTCATTTCCAATGCAATCTTTGAGAATTCTCCACCGAGCAGTTGAGGCTGAAAAGAATGTGTAGAGCAGTTGTACAGTGGAAAAGAAATCTACTGCAACTTGACAGCAATCCACAGCACTTTGTCCAACTCAATTTAGTGAATGAGCTGCACAGGGTACATAAATGGCAAACTGATTTGCATCCAAAAGTTTTTGCTGCATGCCATTGTAACGTCCAGACATGTTGGCAGCATTGTCGTATGACTGCCCTCTGCATTTAGCAAAATCCAATTTACAATCATCACATAAGTACTTCAACACCTGCTGTGCCATAGCTTCACCAGTGTGGTTTTGTAATTCCAAAAATGTGATAAATCGATCAACTGGCTGTCCATCTTGCAAGTATCTGAGCACTATGCTCAGTTGGTCAACATGCGAAAGATCAGGCGTTGAGTCCACAGACAGACTGAAGTACCCAGAAACATTAATTTCGTCAATGATGACGGAGTGCACTTTCTTTGCCATTAACTCAATAAGTTCCTCACATATCGTTTTGGACAGGTACGAAGGGTTGCCTTTTCCAGCATTGCCATACCGTGATATGTAAGCAGCCAAGAATGGGTCAAACTGCCTTATCAATTCGAGTAGCCCCAAATAATTCCCATTATTGAGAGACCCAGATTTTCCACTTTTCCTCCGAATGCCAATCCTCGTTCAGCCAGTGTGCAAATGACTGCTACAACACGCTGAAGCACATTCTCCCAGTAATTGTACTCCTCTTCAATTTGTTTTTCCAGTGTCTGTGTCAAGCCTAAGCCTTGTTCCGAGTTCAGTCAGTGGCATCTTGAAACAGAGTTGCAACAGTATGAATATTTCTACTTCATGGAAACCTTGCTGTTCGTCATAGCATGCGTTGTTGTATCATGTTTTTAAAATAAACTCTCTATTATTAACTGTGTTGAAATCTCGGTGTCCCAGTGGATGTGTCAAAACCGCTGTAAGTACGTTTAATATTTGTCTATTACACCGCTGTGTGAAATGTATAATCCAAAGCAAAGTGTCAAAAGGACAAAAGTTTGGTTCAGGACACTAATTTTAAACAGGAATTGCTTGCAACTTAACGGAAAATTACACATTCCAAAATTGTAGTGGTGCAAATATATCTCCGGGGATGAGAAAATATGAGCATCCAAGGGTGCCGTAACGAAAGAAGACATGGAAGTCGTCAGCCCAGAAAAATGTCACAGACCGGTCTGAACCCGAAACGTCAAAGCAAAGAAATTGCAGAGACGCTGATGTCCCGCTGAGTATTCCAAGTAGAAATCAATTATATGTAATGTGCAAACGGTTCCGATATTCCATATGTAAATGCAGATCTATGAGCCAAGGGGATAATTAGCAACTCCAGTAATGATAGAAACGATGCAAACCGACATCTGGGTTTATCCTACGGTGTTTTACGTAGATTATGGAATGTTTGAATATGCAGAAACATCGAACCGACGTTTTGTTAAAGAGGGTTCACGATATGCTAGACTTGACAGAACGGTCATGGTTGAAGGGGACTGTCTTAAGTCTATTGTAATGGTTTGCATGAGACAGAATTGTCTGGAATATTGCTACGGTTGATGTTGGTACAACCATTTTGTTAGGATCATGATTTTTAACATCAAAGCGACATTTTTTTGTATGAGGGTTTAACTGCTCGAGCTTGACAAGAACAACATGGTTGAAGTGACGATTGGGGTCGGGACCAGTCTTTAGACCGAAGAAAGGTTCTGCATGAGACTTAATCATCTACCCACATTCTCACAACACATTGTTGCTTGATTCATGGATACAAATCGCAGGAAGTCACTGTCAATGGTGCCCTAAGCATGATGACATCTTGGTGTGTTCACCAGCAAGAGGTGCACTGACATGAGCAGTCCGATTTTAGTTGTTGACCATGTCTGACAGATATGAATGCAGGTCTCGCAGCAGTACAAAAAATGTATTCATACACAACACAATATACCAAACAAGCTGCTTGGGCTACGGCAGTTCTACATTAAGGCTCAACATCTATTTTAAGCACTGACAAGTTGGTGCCCCCCCTCCTTTTCCATTCATGACCCAAAGGCATTTTTCTAGTTTTCACTGTCGACCAAATCACAGATAACATTGGCAGAAGTACAAAAATTCTTCAGAATGATAACACAATATACTGTAACAAACTAAGCAAGCTTGTGAGTCGAGTCTTCTCTTAAAATGCATAACACATCTATTTTAATTATTTCACACGTTTTCAGTGTAAGAAAGTTCCTCTATGTTGTGCAGTTGGCATTTTTCTTAATGTTAAAAAATCTGATACGGCGAATTTCAACAATTCTGCTGAAAGTTAATATCTAGTGAGTCGCTGTCTTGTTAAAGCATACTGATCTATTTGGGTTTTTACACTTTCTTGGTTGTGAAACTCTATGTTGTTACGTTTGTCAGTGGCCCAAAATCTTCCAAAGCTTCCAGAATCTTGAAGAAATAGTGATAATAGCTGCAGTTGCCAAAGCATGTGCTTCCCATCTGGGTCTGAAAGTGATTTCAACAACTTTTTCATTTCCAATGCAATCTTTGAGAATTCTCCCGAGCAGTTGAGGCTGAAAAGAATGTGTAGAGCAGTTGTACAGTGGAAAAAGAAATCTACTGCAACTTGACAGCAATCCACAGCACTTTGTCCAACTCAATTTAGTGAATGAGCTGCACAGGGTACATAAATGGCAAACTGATTTGCATCCAAAGTTTTTGCATGCCATGTAACGTCCAGACATATGTTGGCAGCATTGTCGTATGACTGCCCTTCTGCATGAGCAAACCAAAAAGTTTGTGCACCCTGCCATTGTAAACGGCCAACTGTTGGCATTTAGACAATTTACAATCATCACATAAGTACTTCAACACCTGCTGTGCCATAGCTTCACCAGTGTGGTTTTGTAATTCCAAAATGTGATAAATCGATCAACTGGCTGTCCATCTTGCAAGTATCTGAGCACTATGCTCAGTTGGTCAACATGCGAAAGATCAGGCGTTGAGTCCACAGACAGACTGAAGTACCCAGAAACATTAATTTCGTCAATGATGACGGAGTGCACTTTCTTTGCCATTAACTCAATAAGTTCCTCACATATCGTTTTGGACAGGTACGAAGGGTTGCCTTTTCCAGCATTGCCATACCGTGATATGTAAGCAGCCAAGAATGGGTCAAACTGCCTTATCAATTCGAGTAGCCCCAAATAATTCCCATTATTGAGAGACCCAGATTTTCCACTTTTCCTCCGAATGCCAATCCTCGTTCAGCCAGTGTGCAAATGACTGCTACAACACGCTGAAGCACATTCTCCCAGTAATTGTACTCCTCTTCAATTTGTTTTTCCAGTGGCTGTGTCAAGCCTAAGCCTTGGTTCCGAGTTAAATGTCAACATGGCATCTCGGTGAGTTGTACTTTTTTCATGGTTGTCAATTACAGCAGTGTTTCGCCAGTCACTGAATCCTTCATTTCTAGCAAAATGCGTTGACCCTTTGGGCGCAAATAGTTTACAAACAAAACAGTAAACTGACCCTTTTGAAGGAGAGTACAACAGCCATTCTCTCTTGTAGTGTTCACCATTGGCTTTTATTCCAAAAAAGATTTTCTGTGAACAGTATCTCTTTGGCTTCCCACTGATGAAATTGCGACACGATTTGTCAAATGGCCCATTGTGGTGCTGACATTCACTGGGTCCACAAGCAACCCAATAAGTCACATCATCACCATAAAATTCATCCCACAACCCTGGGTCCTTAGCTTTGTTCATTTCATCCTTGGTCAGTTCTCTAAACTCCTTGGACAGTTCAAAAGCATTTACACATCTTGTCATAGAACTAGGTCCAGGTTGTGACACTTCATCATGTACAACGTCATCATGAAAATCTGGCCTTGCACCAACACTGCCTGTTTCTGATGAAGGAGATAGATTTGATTCACTTGCTGTCTCTGAAGACTGACACTGGTTTTGATCTGGATCATCTTTTTCTGCAGTTTGTAAGAAGAAATCTGTCAGCTTTCCTACAACAGACAGATTATTTTGCTCATTCTCTTTTGCACGTTTTCTCTTTTGCACACCACTCAACTGAACACGCTTCATTTTTGACGTTTACATGGGGCTGAAATTAAAAAGGGGCAGAGAGAGTCATTGAAATGACTGTCATGACAATTGAATTTGGCTCCATCATTTTACTTTTAAACACATGCTATGACAATGCACATCGCCAAAAAAAATCAGATTTAAATCAGGCAAAAGTAGACACAAATAGTCTCAAAAAAGATCGACAGATAAGAGACGACTATGTATACTAATTAAATAAAGGATCATTGAAGCTGTATGACATTTTACGAGTGCAGTGGTCTTAGATTTCCAAGGATATCGCACACACCATGTCTGAGGCACAGAGGTCAGTCGAGAATATTCCACAACAGGAAACATGTGACAGTGTTAATGATCTTACTGACCGACAGAGGTCAGAGTGCACTACGCCAGCAGTGCCCCTTGTGGTACACCTGGGAAGATAACCCTAGGGTGCACCATGATCAAGAAACAGAACATTATGATCAATTTGCACTAGTTTTATCAAATTTTTTTTTTTTACAAATCTTCATTCGTTTTTTTTTTTCTTTTCTCCCTTTTCCCAACTTTCTGGTGCCCCCTTTGGCCCTGGTGCCCTAAGCACGTGCTTAGTCTGCTTAATGGTTAATCCACCCCTGCTTGACGGGCTTTGGTTCAACGGAGTAACAATTAATGATTCGTAATCGTGATGGACGCAGTGGCGACTCCGGTACTCTGGAGCGACTCACCATGAAGTGAAAATATTATTAATATATTTGATTGCGCCCGAATGAGTGAGATGAGGAGCCGTGTAAAGGCGCGGAAATGATCGGATGCGTTTTCTCAGTTTGAATTATGTTGTAGCTAGATGTGCGTACCGTCTCGATCGCTTCTCTCTGCACAGATCCGCAATTGCCTGATCCAGACCAACAAATCTTCCGACAGCTCCCTAGTTATTCACCTTCATTCAGCAAGAAAAGGCTAACTCCGTATTGCACTCCACGCTTCACTCTGAAAGAGCCGGTTCGATGATAAATCCAATTCCTATCAATGCGCAAACACTGACCTGGCTCGTCTCCCCCCGAGTATTGACATGTAAAACTTCCAACGTGCTCAGACCTCAATTCAGTTTAGTTTATTGTCACGTATACCAGGGTACAGCGAAAAGCTTTCTTTTTTTAAAATTTGTATTTTTAGTAGAAGCAATGTACAGTAGTATAAACTGTGGCATAAGATATAATACATTTTGTGTACAACTTCATGTTATAAATTTAACAATAGAAAATAACAGAAGAAAGAAAAAGAGAGTAAAGAAAAGAGTAAGGGAAATAGTGATGTGTAAACGCCTGGAGTACCACTCCAGGAGTTAACAAGTGATAGTTTGTAAAAGGATAGAGAGAAGAAACCCATAGAGTTGTAAAAAAAAAAGGAAAAAAGAAAGAACAGAAAAGCAGAAATGGGATATACCTACTTCATATCTTTCCACACCCCTCACCCAGTTCAGAAACGGTTAATTTCCAGAGTTGTGTTGCACCATATTATACTTGTATTAAATCGATGAAAGGAGACCATATCTCTAAAAATTGCTCTGATTTTCCTGCTAGGACGAATCTCATATCTTCAAGATGTAGCGTCTCAGACATGCATGTGATCCACATTTTAAGCATTGGGGTGAGTGCATTTTTCCAAAATTTGAGTATACGTTTTTTTGCCATTATCAAGCCGTAGGTAAGGCAACATCTTTGAAATGAAGTTAGCTCAGAGCAGGCTTCCGAAAATAATCAATTATATGTTGGGGTCCTATGTTAAATAGTTTTGTGAAAATTTCAAAGGTTTCTTTCCAAAATTTATGGAGTTTTATGCAGGAGACGAAGGAGTGTGCTATAGTTGCTTCTTGATATAAATATTTATCATAGATGGGGGAAACATTTGGAAAAATCTTATTCAGTTTGGTTTTCATGTAATATAGTCTATGTAATATTTTAAATTGGATTTGGATATGTCTTACATTAATCGAGCAGTTATGTACATATAAATATATTTATCCCATCTGCCTTTAGGGATTTTTATAGTTAGGTCCTGTTCCCACTCTCTTCTAATTACATCTGACGATGGTATCTCTATGTTTAGAATGATATTATACAAGTATGATATTAAGTAATTTGATTCTGCCTTTCTGTTCATGTCTTCATCTAATATATCTGACGTCAGAGTTTGGTATTCTTGTGTATGTTTTTTCAAATAATCTCGAATTTGAAGGTATCTAAAATATTGATTACCTTTCAAATTGTATTTGAGTTGTAATTTTTAAAATGATAAAAGGTTTCCCATTTCATACATATCTCCCAACATTTTAATTCATAGTCTTTCCCAGTGAGTAAACGTTTTATCGATAATAGATGGTTTAAACGATGGATTATTAGCTATAGGAGAGAGTAGAGATAGGTTTCTTAATTTAAAAGTAAATTTTACTTGTCTCCAAATTCGTAATGTACTATGGATAATCGGATTTTTCTTGTATATTGTATTCTTCAATTTTATTAGGGAGAGAAGGATCACTCCTATGTTAAACGGCAAACAATCCTCCCTCTCCATTACTATCCAGTCTACCTGTTGGGCTGAATTGTCCAACCAGTAAATTACATTTTTAATATTCACTGCCCAGAAATTGGGGAGTGGCAGTCCACCAAATTCTTTGGGTTTACATAAGTGTCGGCTGTGGATTCTATGGGATTTATAGTCCCAAATAAAATTTGTGATGTGAGAGTCGAGTTTTTTGAAAAAGTTTTTAGGTATTGGTATTGATTGAAATAAGTAGACTTCCGGTGGCGCCATGATGTGGTGAAGGCGCAGCATTGAGCTCAGCTCCCGCAAAATCACGTAAAAATCATGCAAAAAGCCGTTTTTAAAGTCGGTGACCAATTTAAAAACACTCACCGAGGGCTGCTTGGCGTCGCGGGAATGACGTAATCAGAAAGCGTCGAAAAAATTGGAGTTTTAACGGGACCTTTAGATGAGAAAAGGAAAACACTCACGGTGCCCCTAGAAAGCTACCATCAGACTCCAGCTTCAAGAAGACTTGGAAGCTCTTCAATCAACAACTGAAAGCTCAGAAGAAGAGCTTAATCTTCAACAGTCTGAAGAAGGGTTTCGGCCCGAAACGTCGCCTATTTCCTTCGCTCCATAGATGCTGCTGCACCCGCTGAGTTTCTCCAGCAATTTTGTGTACGTTCGATCTTCCAGCATCTGCAGTTCCTTCTTGAACACTTAATCTTCAACAAGCAGTATCTGAAATGGCTACAAGAGGAGAGACAAAAGAAAAGGAGAAGGAGAAGGAGATGAAGCAGTGGGAACAAATGGTAAGATCTAATCTTACTAGAGATCTTACCAAAGATCTCATTAAGGACTTCTCCAAAATGTTTGCTACTATGAGTACTGCACTGGAGAGTAATCTTTCTAAACTGGAAGTTAATTTGTGTAAGAAAATTGATACTGCTCGTGATGAATCAAAGGAAATGTATGCCTCTTTGAAGCAGCAATTGAGTGACTTTGATCAGAGGACAACACAAGAATTTGAGAAAATGGAAAATGATTATAATAAGAAATTTGACAAGTTGATTGAAGAGACGAAACAGTCGGACAAGTTGACAGAAGAGATTACGGCTGAAAAGCGTGAGATGGCTCATGAAATATCGATTTTGAAAAAGGAACAAGGTGATAATCGGGAGCAATTGAATAAACTGACTGATAAATGTCAAGATTTGGAAGCTAGATCAAGGAGACAGAACTTAAGGATCATAGGAGTAAAGGAGGGACGAGAGCATGGAATTCATATGCCTGAGCTTGTCTCCAGAATACTTAAAGAGTTGAAATACTTAAAGAAATACTTAAGTTGAAGGAAAATGTGAGGATTGGTGTGGCTCATATAGTGGGTCGCTTCTGAAGAGAAACAAATGCTCCCCCAAGACAGATTATCGCGAAGTTTTTAGACGTTTCAACTCTGGAAAAACTCCTGAAGATGATACCACATGGTGAGAGGCTTATATTCGAGGGAGAGTCTGTGAGATTCTACAGGGACTACCCACGCGAAATATTGGAGAAAAGGAATCAATTTAAAAAAGCAAGTAATATTTTGCAAGGACAACGAGGGTAAGATACGGAGTGGTTTATCCCACGAAGATGAAGATAACGTACAACTCAACTCAACGCTCATTCATGGATCCTGAGCAGGCATTTAAGTACGCACAAGAGATTGTACAGAAAATTGAGAAAAGAGAAGAGAAGGATGATGATTAAACTTTTCAGTGGAAGTCTGTTATAATTAAGATGGCGGATCTGCTCCAGACACTAACCAGACGTGCTTATCTCACAGGAATGTGTTTTCAACGAGTTTGGATTTCACCTTGAATGGAAAATTTGAAGATAAACAAAGGGAGAAAACAGACATGTTGAAGCAAATGAATAGATTTGAAACTATGGACTGAATTAAAGTTTTAACTATTATAGTATAGACTTAATGTAAAGAATTAATGTAAAGAATTTAATATATTAAATTGAGGTTTAAGCTATCATATTAATATTATACTAACAGGACTAACAAACACACTAATTAATTGAGGTTGGTGGGATAAGGGGTCTATAGAGGATTAGATGGTTATTACTAATAGTTAATAACTCTAATATAGCTGAAATGTAAGGAAATATATTCTAGGCTGTATTCTAATACTAAACAACTAATGAAAAATATGTATAAGAATATTATAATACTATAAACCTGTGGCAAAGAGGGAGGCGTTAAAGATTTGGAACAGTTCCAAATGTTTGGACTGGAAGGTTGCTATTAAGATAAAGAAATTTAACCCTTGGAACAGGCTGGTAATTAAGGAAGAGACGTGCATTTCTGAGTACAGGGACAAGGTCTGTCCCTATGTTTTATGATTCCATGACTCTATGTACTGAGTAAGCATTATAGAAGGTTTAAAGCTTGGGTACTTAAGAGATTATGTGGAAAAGTAATAATGATGGCATTTTTGTTGTTTATTCGGCCTGACTGGATAAATTTGTTTTATGTTAAGATTTTTGGTTATATTAAGTGGAAACGGCATGCAGTTGTCTATGACAGCTTAATTAGGGGGCTGAGCTCAATGTACAATTCCAACTACGGAAGTAGTTAGAAACTAAGAAACTTCTGGCCATCTTAGATGGCAACGAGAATTTAAGGTATCACTTTTTTGATACCTTAAATTCAACTTTTTTTTTATTACTCACTGTTATGTGGTTCACTTAACAACAATTTTCTTTGTTTTTTTCACTATCTTGCAACACACTTATTTTTTCTTCCTATGGAGGTTCAATAGACGGAGGAGATGTAAAATAATGTTAACAGGGGACGACTACCCCACACCCAAAACCCTAAGGTATTTAACTGCATCACATGAATCAAAATCAGCAAAACTAATTAATAATGCAAGACAATAGGGAAAAAAAAGAATGGAGGAATCACATTTTGTAGTTGGAACATTAGAGGTGCGATTGATCCAATCAAAAGGGGCAAGATTCTGGCTCAATTTAAGCTAGAGGCACGGCTATTATTATTTGGAAAGGTATACCATTTATATTAAAGAATATTATATCTGATAAAGAAGGAAGATACATTATAGTGGCGGGAGAAATTTATTCTACACCATTGACTCTGATAAATATTTATGCTCCAAATTTTGATAACCCCCAATTTTTAAAGAAAATCACGGATATAATAGATGAGTATAATTACCAAAATGTAATATTAGGGGGGGATTTTAATTGTGTTATACATGCATATCTAGATAAATCAATAAAACTAAGGAAGAGTAATGTCAAATCCAAGACTAGTGAATTTTTAAATACATATATAAAAAACACTAATATAACAGATGTATGGAGAATAGTTAATCCTACGGAGGGGAATATTCGTTTTACTCAGCGGTACATAAAACTTATTCAAGAATTGATTTCTTAGTGGACACAAAATTAATTCCATATAAGATTAACCCTAAATATCACAATAGTATTATTTCTGATCACTCCCCATTGACTTTTACTTTAAAACTAGAGGGAATGCCAGGTATAAAATCCTTTTGGAGATTTAATACACAAATAGTTAATAACCCACAAGGTTACGAGTATTTAAAACAACAAATGAAATTTTTTTTTGAGACAAACGAGACACCAGGTATTTCACCATCTTTATTATGGGAAACTTTTAAGGCATTTATACGTGGAATTATAATCTCATATCAAAGTTTCCAAAATAAAAAGAATACGATAGTACAAGGGACTTTAGAAAAGGAAATGAAACTATTAGAATTAGATAACGCAAAAGACCCAACTATAGATAAACATAATAAGATCGCATTATTGAAATGTAAACTTAATCGAATATTATCGGCAAGAGTAATAAGATTATTTCAAATTACAAAACAGGCAGTTTGAATTTGGTGATATACCACATAAACTTCTAGCGAGCCAATTGAAGAAACAAGAAAAGGAAAAGACGATTAGAGAATGCGGAACTATTAACGTTACCCAAGGATATTTATTAAAAGGTTTGCTCAATTTTATCAAAACTTATATACATCTAAAACTAAAATAGAAGACAATAAAATTATTGATTTTTTAGATAATTGCAATCTGCCAAAACTGTCTTTAGAACAAGAGGAATTAGGAGCTCAGATCACAAATGAAGAAATAAGTGAAACAATAAAAGAACTGAAAAGAACTGAAAAATGTGAAAACGTCAGGACCAGATGGTTTTAACAACGAATCTTATAAAGGTTTTCAGTAGTTAATGGTCCCACGGTTACTTAAATTATATACGTATGCCTTTACCGAAAATAAATTACCAGAAATACTAGCAGAATCCACAATTACGCTAATACCTAAGATTTAGAAGAGCCGGGCTCATATAGAGCCATATCACTCCTAAATACAGATCAGAAACTTTTAGCAAAGACTTTAGCAAGAAGATTGAGTAAATATATTAATAAATTGATAAATCCGGACCAAACGGGGTTTATACCTAAAAGACAATCATCTAACAATCTGAGATGCCTTTTTAATATAATGTATTCATATAAAACGGAAAAAGAAGACTCATCAGTTATATCTTTGGATGCAGATAAAGCATTTGATCAGGTAGAATGGCAGTATTTATACAAAGTACTCCAAAAATTTAATATGGGAGATAATTTTATTAGATGGGTAAAATTACTATATGATAAAGCAATGGCAAGAATACTAACTAATAATATGTTATCTCCAAAATTTCAATTATCGAGGAGCAATAGGCAGGGTTGTGTTTTATCACCCCTGCTATTTGCCCTTATGATAGAGCCGCTTGCTCAAAGGAAAAGAAGGCATCCGAATATTCAGGGATATAATACTAATGACTCTAGTAATAAAATTTCACTATATGCGGATGATATACTTTTATATATTAGAAATTCACAAACGAGCATCCCGAAATTATTAAATCTAATAGAGGAATTCGGCTCTTTTTCTGGTTATAGAATAAACTGGAATAAAAGTGAAATTATGTCACTAAAACCCCAGAAAGCGAATCACCTATTAAAATTTCCATTTAAAATTGCAACGGAAAAATTTAAGTATTTGGGTATTCAAGTTACTAGAAGATATAAATCATTATTTAATGCTAATTTTATTCCATTATTAAATAAATTGAATGCTCTGATTAAATTTTGGAGAACGCTCCCACTATCATTAATTGGCAGAATAAATGCTATAAAAATGATAGCTCTACCACAAATAATATACTTATTCCAATCTATACCAATATATATATATATATATATACAAAACATTTTTTTAAAATTAGACTCGAATATTACTAATTTTATTTGGGATTACAAAGCACATAGAATTAAGAGAAACCACTTGTGCAAACCCAAAGAGGTATGGGGACTTGCACTGCCTAATTTTTTATATTATTATTGGGCAGTGCATATTAAGAATATAATTTACTGGTTGGATAGTTCTGCTCAACAGTTGGAATGGATAAGAATGGAGAAAGAGGATTGCTCTCCTTATGATTTAGGAGCGATCATCTTCTCCCCAATAAAATTGAATAATATATTATATAAGAAGAATCCAATTATACATAATACAATACGAATCTGGAAACAAATAAAATTAACTTTAAAATTAAGAAACCTATCAGTGCTAACACCAATAGTGAATAACCCAGTATTTAAACCATCTGGTATGGATAAAACATCTAGACAATGGGAAAGAGTTGGAATTAAAAAGGCAGGTGACTTGTATGAAATGGAAAATTTATTATCATTCCAACAACTAAAATCAAAATGTAAATTGAATAACAACCAATATTTTAAATATCTACAGGTATGTGATTTTATGAAGAAATATATACCAAGATTTCAAAGTATAATTTTAGATCCACTGGAAGAAGCAATGAATATCAATGCAGTCACAAAAATTAATATGATACCTATATAACAGTATTTTAAACATAGAATTACCATCAACAGAGGCAATTAGAGAAGACTGGGAAAAATAATTAATGACAAAAACCTCAAAAGAAACATGGGAAAAGTATTTGATATATATACACATAAATGTTTGATTAACGCTAGACACAATTTAAATAAATTTAAAATATTACATAGATTATATTATTCAAAAACTAGGTTGAATAAATTTTATCCAAATATCTCTCCCATCTGTGATAAATGTCTTTCTCAAAATGCCAATATTACACACTCGTTTGTTTCTTCTACAAAACTTCATAAATTTTGGTGTGATATTTGATATTTTCCCAAAACTATTTAAGATAAAAATGGAACCTAATTCTGAAATGATTATATTTGGAGTAAGAGGAGACAGGAACAAATTAAATAAACACCAAAACTCATTCTTTAATTATGGGTTAATAGCAAAAGAAAAAAATCATACTTAAATTTTGGAAAAATGCTAATATACCAACATTTAAAATGTGGATCAGTAATATGCTGGGCACAGCATATTTGGAAGAAATGAGACTCCTCCTAATAGAAAAACAAGACCAATTCTGAATGAGTTGGTCCCCATTTATTGATTTCTTGGAGTCATGTGGTGCTACAGTATCATGAAAATTAAAAGTTTCAGGTATGGGTGAAAGACGATCTAGAAATCGAAATCATCTCCTTGTGGCGATTCAATAAACTCCCTCCTGCTTTCCCTCCACACTTATTTATTTTCTTCACTATATTCTTTTTCTGCCTTTTACTCACGTACACTAGCCTATCCTTCACTCTTTACTACCTCTTTTTCCTTTTTCTCTTCCTACTTTTCTCTTTAAAAAAAAAGAAGTTGTACAGAGAATGTAATATGTGGCAATGTTACAAAATTTTGAGATTTAAAAAATCAAGACTGCAATTTATCCCATCAGATAAAGCATAAAAATAAGTTTAATTTGACACCTAATTCACTTTCATATCTCAAGTATTTAAAAAGTTATGGCCATTTTCATACTCGTAAATTAGCATCTTGTTCCCTATTGATTTTCTATGGACATAACAAAAAAGCTGTGATCGTGGACAGTCAAAAGCCCATAACTTTCTTAAAAATTAAAAGAACTGAGTGAAATTTTCAGTTATCATAGATTGAAGCATTCTGAAACAAATATAAAATAATCTTACTTGGATGACCTGAAATTAAAGCATATAATTAGTTAGTTACCCAATTGTAGCTAATTCCAAACTTCAATTACTAGATCTAAACATCTGTCCATTTCTTAATAAATGATTAACATTTTTAAATAGCCTAAGTGCCCAAATAATATTCACAAATAATTCACAATAAAACATGATTTTTAAATCTCATCTACATTAATTTATAGGCCAAATGGAAGGAATTTAGTGTTCAATTGCTGTAAATTAAAGTCCATTTAAATGAGCTTTCCAGTGGGATCCTGTGAACGCGCCTGTTTAGAACGTTCACATTGCGGTAGATTTGTGCCCTCAAATGCCCAGAAAAATACTGCGGGATTTAATGGGACCCAAATAAGCTACTTGCAACATTAAACTTTGTATATAGGGATCTTAAGAAGCCCTTTTTAACGTAAAAATAAACAGGTTACCTTCCGTTTTCCCCTGTATGAGATCTGGCCCGTTGTCGGCAGTCGCGGGTTTAGAGGTTAATTTTTAACCTACTACAACAATGAAATAAAACCCTTAAAACTAATAATAGCTCAAGCGAGGGAATCTTCCAGCGATTTTTCGTTAATAATTAACTAGGTTGAAAAACTTCGATTTGAACAGCCTAGGGAAAATCGCGTTTTAAAACCGCCCCCTCTAAACGGCGCCAAAATCGCGCACACGGGCTGGGACAGATTTTCAGCGACCTTCAGGTACGTTTTGCAACATACCTATAATATGTTAACATAATTTTGGGAACCTGTAAAAAGGTACCACTGTATTGTACTTACTTCTAATAAATAAAATTATTAATTTTTTTTTTTTTCTTTAAATAGAAATAAGTAATGAATTTGTGGAAGAAAAATCATATTTATGGCATTTATTCTGCCCATTACAGACATCGGAAGTGTTTTCCGAATTTGAGTCAAGGCATGTAGTTTAGTAAGTAAATGCATGTAGTTTGCATTAAATAAAGAGTTGTATTTCCTGGTAATTTGGATACCCAGATATTTAAAATTTTCTGTAGCATTTCTAAAGGGGAATTTTAAAAGGTGTGTCGGCTCTTGTTGTTTTATCACCATCACCAAAGTGTTTTATCACTTTTGTTCCAGTTTATTCTATATCCTGAGAAGGAACCGAATTCCTCTATTAAATTTAATATATTTGGTATGCTAACTTGCGATTTTGTAATGTATAATAAATAGTACGTCATCTGCATATAGTGATATTTTATTATTAGATTGTTTAGTATTATAACCATGAATATTCGGATGCATTTTTATACTTTCTGCTATGGGCTCTATCGCAAGCGCAAATAGCAGGGGTGATAATGCACAACCCTGTCTATTGCCCCTGGATAGTTGAAATTTAGGAGACATTGTGTTATTGGTTAATAATCGAGCAGTCGGCTTGTCATATAGTAATTTTACCCATGATATAAAATTCTCCCCATTTGAAAATTTTGCAATACTTTGAAGAGGTATTCCATTCTACTTGGTCAAATGCTTTTTCTGCATCCAATGAAATAATTGATAAATCTTCTTCAATTTTATGTGAATGCATTATGTTGAAAAGACGTCTCAGATTATTGAATGAGTGTATCTTGGGTATAAACCCCGTTTGATCCGCATTTATTCATTTACTAACGTATTTGCTTAATCTTCTTGCTAGAGTTTTCGCTAATATTTTCTGATCTGTATTTAACAATGCAATAGCTCTGTATGAACCAGGGTCTTCTAGGTCTTTATATTTTTTTAGGTATAAGTTTGATAGTTGATTCCGCAAATGTTTCTGGTAGTGTCTGTTCTTTAAAAGCATATGTATAAAGCTTGTGTAAATGTGGTAAGATTATCTCATAAAATCTTTTATAAAATTCATTACTGAATCATCCGGTCCCGGTGTTTTACCATTCTTCAGTGAATTTATTGTCTCTTCTATTTCTTTAATTGAAACCTGTGCTCCTAGTTTCTCTTGTTCCAATGGAATGAGTTTTGGGAGCTTGCAGTTATCCAGAAAATGTATTACTTTAATGCTATCTGTTGATGTTTTGGATGTATATACAATTTGATAGAGCAAATCTTTTATTAATATCTTTAGGAAGGGTTAACGATTCACCTTTATCTGATTTAATTTTTGGAATCGTATGATCCTTTTCTAGTTTTTTCAGCTGACATGCCGAAAGTTTATGTGGCTTATCGCCAAATTCGAAATGTTCCTGTTTGGTGATTTGAAATAATCTGATGACTCTTCATATTGTCTAAATCCAATTGTCTGATTTGTTCTTCTAGGTGCAATTGCTCGGACCTATTCTTTTTATTTTGAAAAGCTCGGCATGAAATTATAGAGCCTCTGATAAATGCCTTAAAAGATTCCCATAATATAGAGGGTGAGATGCCTTGGGTGTTGTTAGTCTCAAAGAAAAGTTCCATCTGTTGTTTTAGGTATGTACAACCCTGTGGGTTGTTTAAAATTTGGGGATTGAACCTCCTAAACGATTTGTTATTGGGCATTCCTCCTAGTTTTAGAAAGAAAGTTAACGGGGAGTGATCAGAGATGATACTATTATGATATTTAGGATTAGTTGTGAAGGGAATTAATTTCATGCCCACTAGGAAATAATCAATGCGTGAGTAGGTTTTATGTACCATTGAATAAAAGGAATATTTCCTTCCAGCTGGGTTTGCAATCCTCCATACATCTGTTTTTGTGTTTTTCATGTATCTATTTAAGAGTTCACTGGATTTTGATTTTATGTTAAGTCTTTTGTTGTGCAGATTTATCCAGGTATTGATCCAGGACGCAATTGAAATCTCCCCCAATTATCACATTTGATAATTAAACTCGGAGATTATATTCAGGATTTTATTAAAAAATTGCGGGTTATCACAATTAGGCGCATAAATATTTACCATAGTAAGTGAAGTAGAGTGTATCTCTCCTGTAACTATAACATACCTCCCCTCTTTGTTTACTATTGTATGCCTTACTATTTGTCTACTAAATGGTATACCTTTGCTAGTTATAATTGCCGTGCCTCTAGATTTAGAGAGATAGGAGGAGTGATATGTTTGGCCGATCCAATTTGCCTTCAGCCTGGTCTGAGCTTGGACTTTCAAGTGTGTTTCCTGCAACAAAATTATATCGACGTTAAGTGATTTTAATTGGGCAAGAATCTTACCTCTTTTGATTGGCTCATTAGCACCCCTTATGTTCCAGCTACAAAATGCAATTCCTCCAATTTTCATTTGCGTATCGTCTTGCATTATGAATTACCTTGGTACCTTTATGTCATATGGTGCAACCCAATACCTCAGGCTTCTAGGTGTTCGGTGGGTACTTGCGGCTACTAGACTCTGTTGGTATATCCCTTGTGAAAGTGCCCTTAGAGAGAAAACAGAAAAAGTGTAAAGTGACATAAAAATAAAAATGGTGATATTACAGCATCTAAAAAGAAAAATACAGCAAAAGGAAAACCACCAATTGGTGGTAGAGACGTTCTTGAAAACTTCCATCTATGTTAAGTTACATTAAGCTCCGCCCCCTTAAACAAATATTATAAAAAGGAAGAAGGACCAGTTCAAAACCGGGTAATATATAGAGAAACGTCAAACATGTGATCTACTTAAATCTTCAAATAAACATGTATTTACTATATACTAACAATTACTATATTTAACTTTGCAGTCAAAGCCAATATCTTAAAATAAAAACCTGCTGGTTGGAAGGGGTTAACCAAAGTTACACTCTTGGCTGAATCGGTTACGTGTATTTTAGTTTACATACACACACACACACATATATACACACATATACACACACACACACACATATATATATATATATACACACACACACATATATATATATATATATATACACACACACACATATATATATATATACACACATATATATATATGTGTGTGTGTGTATATATGTGTGTGTATATATATATGTGTGTATATATATACACACATATATATATATACACATATATATATATATATACACACACATATATATATATACACATATATATATATATATATATACACACATATATATACTGCATGGACACGGCATGAAAACTGCATGGACACGGTCACAGTGGACAAACGCATCCGGGTCTACCCCAACCAGAAGCCCTGGATGACCCGGGAGGTCCAGCGGCTGTTGTAAGAGAGGAACACCGCTTTTTGGTCTGGCGATAGGGCTTTATACAGCACGGCCCGAGCTAACCTGAAGAGAGGCATCAGAGAGGCCAAATCGAACTACAGGAGGAAGATAGAGGACCACCTGGACAGTAATAACAGCAGGCAGGTGTGGCAGGGGATCCAGTATCTCACCAACTATAAGACCAACCTTGGAGCTGTTGAAGGTGACGCCTCGCTGGCAGAGGAGCTGAACCACTTCTTTGCTCGCTTTGAAGTGGAGCCACCCGAGACAGCCACATCACAGCACATGGTCTACAGCAGCCTACCCCTCAAGATAGAGGAGCATGAGGTGAGGCGCACTCTGCGGGCCATCAATCCAAGGAAGGCTACTGGTCCGGACGGCGTCTCTGGACGCGTGTTGAAGGACTGCGCAGACCAGCTGGCTGGAGTCTGGACGAGGATTTTTAACCAGTCTCTGGCCCAGTCCACTGTTCCACCCTGTCTGAAATCCTCCACCATAGTCCCCTTGCCCAAAAAAAACAACATCTCCAGCCTCAACGACTACCGGCCAGTCGCACTCACACCAGTGGTGATGAAGTGTTTTGAAAAACTGGTCCGGGGTCACATCACATCACTTCTGCCCCGAAGCTTTGACCCCCACCAGTTTGCGTACAGAGCGAATAGATCCACAGAGGACGCTGTAGCCACAGCTCTCCATGCTGCACTGTCTCACCTGGAGCAGCGGGGGAGCTACGTGCGGATGCTCTTTGTGGACTACAGCTCTGCTTTTAATACTATCCTTCCCCACAAACTGGTGGACAAACTGGGGGACTTGGGACTTCCACACTCCACCTGTACGTGGATAAATAGCTTCCTGTCGGGTCGAAGCCAGAGAGTCAGAGTGGGCCATCACACATCCACGGCCCTCAGCCTCAGTACCGGCTCTCCACAGGGCTGTGTACTGAGCCCCCTGCTCTACACCATCTACACGCATGACTGCACCCCCGCCCACCACAGCAACACCATTGTCAAATTTGCGGATGACACTACAGTGGTGGGACTCATCTCCGCGGGGGACGAGTACGCCTACCGGGATGAGGTGGAGCAGCTGACAGTGTGGTGCGAAGAAAATAACCTGCTCCTCAACACCTCAAAGACGAAGGAGGTAATAATAGACTTCAGGAAAAACAAAACGGACATGGTACCACTGACCATCAGAGGGGACTGTGTAGAGAGGGTGGCGGATTTCCGCTTCCTGGGAATCCACATTGAGGAGGACCTGACGTGGAGCGTGAACACCACTGCGCTGCTGAAAAAGGTCCAGCAGAGACTGCACTTCCTGCGGGTGCTCAGGAAGAACAACATCACTCAGAGGCTGCTGCTGTCCTTTTATCGGTGCTCCATTGAGAGCATACTAACATACTGTGTATGCGTGTGGTACACCAGCTGCACAGTGGCTCAGAGGAAAGCGCTCCAGAGGGCCATTGACAACGCCCAGAGGATTGTCGGCTGCCCTCTCCTTACCTTGGAGGACCTACACAGTTCCCACTGCACCAAAAAAACCCAGAATATAATAAAGGACATCTCCCACCCTGGACACTCCCTGTTTGAACTGTTGCCGTCAGGCAGACGGTACAGATCCACAAGGACAAGGACAAATAGACTACAAAACAGTTTTTACCCCACTGCTATAAAAGCACTAAATGTGGCCGCCAAGGAACGCAGGGGCGATACAGACTAAGGGACTGTGGTAACGGTGAAATCGACAGAAGGATGGAGGGTTGGGTGTGTATGCGTGCTTTGTCTGTGTTTTTTATTTATTTGCTTATCTTTATTATTTTACCGTGGATGTTTCGTTAGCTTTAGAAATGTTTGAATGCTGCACTGACTGGCTGACATTTTAAATTTCGTTGTACATGGCCCATGTTACAATGACAATAAAGAAACTATTCTATTCTATATATATGTGTGTGTGTGTATGTATATATGTGTATATATATATATATATATATATATATATATACACATATATATATATACATTACATATATATATATATATATATATACACATATATATATATATATATACACACATATGATATATATACACATATACATATACATACACACACACACACACACACATATATATATATATCCTTTATTAGCTGTTGTGCGTATTTATATGCTTCTTCTGGATCAGTAAATACACGTTCCAAATTCTTGTAAGTGATCCTCATTTTTGCAGGGTAAATTATCCCATATCTTAGGTTTGGAATTACATTCAGGATCAGTCTTGTCTTTGTAAACAGGTGCCGTTTCTTAGCCACTTCAGCTGGGTAGTCTCTAAAGAATCGAACAATTTCATCTTCAAACATCAGATTTGTTGCGAATCGATTTTGTTTCATTGTGTCTTCCAGAGCAGAGATGTCATAAAATTTCACTATGATCTGTCTTGGGGGGGGGGGGGGCTCCTGGCCTCGAGTGAACTCTTTGAACCCGATGTGCAGCATCTATTTTCGGTTTGTCAGGCAGCTTGAATACTTGTTTAAGTAAGTTGGCAGTGAACTCCCGGGGATCCATTCCAGTCTTCTTTCATTCTCTCACTCCAACTATCCTTAAGGTCTGCCGTCTTGACCGGGCTTCCAAATCAAGGCAGTTGTCAGTCATTTTAGCCAGTTGCCCCGAGACACAGTCTTGATCTATCCTCATTCTCTTCATCTCCAGACATTTCCTTCATCGCAGTTTCCATTTCTTTCATAGCAGTGCTGTATGCTTCAGAGGTAAAAAGAACAGTCTAACTTTTCATTGCACTCATTTTCGACCCTACCGATTTCTGCTTTTAAGTCGGTCTCTACTTCATCAATACGTTGCCTTAGAGTACCGATTGTCTCAATAACTTCCTGATTCCAGAGCTTCGTGTTTTTAGTCAGGTTTGTATCCAAGTGCAGTAATCTCCTCATGTAGTATCTCAGCAAAGTATTTTATTACCGAAGCTCTTATAGATTGTTCCATTTGTTTTTCCTTTGTAGACATTTCAGCAGCTGATCTTTGAGCTTCAGTTTCTTCTTCAGAGCTATTTGATGGTGTTTGCAGAGTTTTTCCCAGTTCTTTAACATAGGTCTTGTAAGAGGTCTTGCAGTGGGTCTTTGGCGAAGATTCCTTTTATTCATTTAAAATCCCGTTATTCCCCGTTATTTAGCGGCGATTTCTGATGACGTCACTTACGCGACTTCAGGCATCTCGGTGAGCATTTTTAGATTGGTCTCGTCTTCCTAAAAGGCGTTTTTAGCGCCTTTAACGCATTCGTTGGGAGCGGAGCTGAATGTTGCGCCTCTCACAGCTGCATGGCGCCACTGGACGAAAAGCTTTTGTTGCGTACTATCCCGTCAGCAGAAAGACAATGCATGATTACAATCGAGCCAGTGTTTAGATACATGATAAGAAAATCGCGTTTTATGCAAGGTAAAGCCAGCAAAGCCCGATCAAGGAAAGTCAGAGGGTCACCAGAGAGGCAGATACCAGTTCAACACTGCTATCTGGGTGTTGTAGGGTGATTCAGTTGCCTGATAATGGTTGGTAAAAATCTGTCCCTGAATCTGCAGGTGTACGTTTTCGCACTTCTGTAACACTTTGCCTGATGGGGAAGGGGAGACGAGGAAGTGGCCAGTGTGCGACTCATGTTTGATTATACTGCTGGTCAGCAAAATATGCAGTCAGTCATTACATTATCTGTTCTCTTCTTTTTCTCCAGTAAACCTAATGGCGATTGTGATCCTATCCCTGGGGAAATGTGGCCTCTCCACCTGCACCACGCGCTACCTGGTGGCAATGGCCGCGGCGGATCTACTGGTTATTATTTTTGAAGTTATTTTCGATCAGATCAAATATCATTATTTCCCCATGGGTTTCCTGCACACGACACCGATATGCAGTATTAGCCGTATGCTTACATATGTAGCTATAGACCTTTCTGTCTGGTTCACCGTTACGTTCACCTTTGATCGATTTGTCGCCATTTGTTGCCAGAAGCTGAAAACAAAATATTGCACCGGGAAAACTGCGGCTGTGGTTCTCTCAACAACCGGCGTTCTGCTCTGCCTGAAAAACATCCCCATCTACTTTACCTACGGCCCGAAGAAGATTATCAACAACATGCCTTGGTTCTGTACTCCAAAACCAAGTTATTTCAGTGAAACCGGTTGGGTGGTGCATGATTGGATCGATACGATTTTAACTCCAATCTTCCCCTTCTCTGTAATCCTGCTGCTCAATGCTCTGACAGTCCGGCATATATTAGTGGCCAGTCGGGTCCGCAGGGGGCTGAGGGGTCAGAGCAAGGGGGAGAACTGCAGTGACCCGGAGATGGAGAACAGGAGGAGGTCTGTGATTTTACTGCTGACTCTCTCCGGTAGCTTCATCTTCTTGTGGCTGACGTATGTTGTGAATTTTATTTATTATCAGATCGTCGGAACAATATATGACCCGAGTGAGGCTGAATACACCTTTGCACAAGTCGGACGATGGCTGAGTAATGTCAGCTGCTGCACCAATACATTCATCTACGCGGCGACCCAGTCCAAGTTCAGAGAGCAGATAAAAAACGCGGTGAAATATCCAGCCACGTCATTGCTTCGTTATATTGAGTCAGCTGTCTTCTACGCACAACGCTAGACTTAAGGTTCCAGGTCACTATATTGTACCACCACAGCCAGAAGATGGGAGTGGATTTAACTATAGGCTTCATAGGCGTAATCCTAGGGCCTCAAAATCTAGGGGGCTTCCAGCCAACTTGTTTTTACCCCCCAGAGTAAAATAAATCCCGAGAAAAAAAAAATAGGAGTTATAATCAAGGGGCAGGCGTAAACGTGGATGTTATTAATCTGTTCCACTACAACAGTAAAGACAACACCCATTACAGTCGCTTGTAAAAGTTTTCATACCCCTTGAAGTTTTCCACATTTTGTCACGTTACAACCACAAACATAAATGTATTTTATTGGGATTTTATGTGATAGACCAACACAAAGTGGTGCATAATTGTGAAGTGGAAGAAAAATGATACATGGTTTTCAAATTTTTTTACAAATAAAAAACTGAAAAGTGTGGCCTGCAAAAGTATTCAGCCCCCCTGAGTCAATACTTTGTAGAACCACCTTTCACTGCAATTCCAGCTGCAAGTCTTTTGGGGTATGTCTCTACCAGCTTTGCACATCTAGAGACTGACATTTTTGCCATTTCTTCTTTGCAAAATAGCTTAAGCTCAGTCAGATTGGATGGAGAGCGTCTGTGAACAGCAATATTCAAGTCTTGCCAGAGATTCTCAATTGGATTTAGGTCTGGAATTTGACTGGGCCATTCTAACACATGAATATGCTTTGATCTAAACCATTCCATTGTAGCTCTGGCTGTATGTTTAGGGTCGTTGTCCTGCTGGAAGGTGAACCTCCGCCCCAGTCTCAAGTCTTTTGCAGACTCTAACAGGTTTTCTTCCAAGATTGCCCTGTATTTGGCTCCATCCATCTTCCCATCAACTCTGACCAGCTTCCCTGTCCCTGCTGAAGAAAAGCATCCCCACAGCATGATGCTGCCACCACCATGTTTCACAGTGGGGGTGGTGTGTTCAGGGTGATGTGCGGTGTTAGTTTTCCGCCACACATAGCGTTTTGCATTTAGGCCAAAAACTTCAATTTTGGTCTCATCTGACCAGAGCACCTTCCTCCACATTTTTGCTGTGTCCCCCACATGGCTTGTGGCAAACTGCAAACGGGACTTCTTATGGCTATTTTTCAACAATGGCTTTCTTCTTGCCACTCTTCCATAAAGGCCCGATTTGTGGAGTGCACGACTAATAGTTGTCCCGTGGACAGATTCTCCCACCTGAGCTGTGGATCTCTGCAGTTTAGGTGGACGGCCATGTCTTGGTAAGTTTGCAGTTGTGCCATACTCTTTCAATTTTCGGATGATGGATTGAACAGTGTTCCGTGAGATGTTCAAAGCTTGGGATATTGTTTTATAACCTAACCCTGCTTTAAACTTCTCCGCAACTTTATTCCTGACCTGTCTGGTGTGTTCCTTGGGCTTCATGATGCTGTTTGTTCACTAATGTTCTCTAACAAACCTCTGCGGCCTTCACAGAACAGTTGTATTTATACTGAGATTAGATTACACACAAGTGGACTTTATTTACTAATTAGGTGACTTCTGAAGGCAATTGGTTGCACTGGATTTTATTTAGAGGTATCAGAGTAAAGGGGGCTGAATACTTTTGCACGCCACACTTTTCAGTTTTTTATTTGTAAAAAAATTTGAAAACCATGTATCATTTTCCTTCCACTTCACAATTATGCGCCACTTTGTGTTGGTCTATCACATAAAATCACAATAAAATACATTTACGTTTGTGGTTGTAACATGACAAAATGTGGAAAAGTTCAAGGGGTATGAATACTTTTGCAAGCCACTAAATAAACTCCAGTCATTCCCACAAATTAGCGCATTTGGATAAACCACATTTTCCCCGAGAAATAATCAAAATTGTAAGATTAAAGAGAACTTACCAGTTTGAAGTTTGATCTATATTTTATGAGGAGTTGCGATGAGGGACTACGTGAAGAACCCCGTCCTGCAGCACGTGCGTCAATCTTCAAAGCAGCGGTGTGAAATCACAGATAATAGTGACTGAAGTATAATAGTAAGATGAAAGAAGACTAGAACTACCAGATTACCTTAATGAGGGCTGGGAGCGGAGGGCACGTAGTCCCTCACCGTAACTCCTCATAAAATAAAGATCAAACTTCAAACTGGTAAGTTCTTGTTTATTCTTACTATTTTACTTCGGAGTCACGTGAGTGACTACGTGAAGATTTCAAAGCTCTGTGATTTCATGCCGTGAGAAACAAGTCTACACAACCACAACTGCTCCATTGACAAATGAGGGAAAACATTCATAATGCATACAGTCATGACATAGATTTAAACATGCTGATGCTGTTAAATAAAGTAATAACAATAGTCGCATCTCTCATCCGGATGGACCCTATAACGGAACATAAAATAAAGTTGATAAATACCCCTGGCAACGGGTATTATAAAATGTTGGAAATTCGTTCATTTGACCATGCTGCAGACAGGATGTGGTCCAGCGGAACGTAATTAACCCTTGCTGCTGCTGTTAGAGCAGCCCTGGTGGAGTGAGATCTGGAATCAGTATGTTTTAACACCTGGCAAGATCTGAACAGATACGTTCTTATAACGTTCTTTGTAACTAACAATCATAGCTAGTTCAGAGACTCGAAGGCTCTTGGTGACCTTGACGTATTGTTGTATATGTGTGCCCTCACATAACGAAAGGTCCCTGGGTGTGCCTTGACCTATTTTGAGACCCGACACCCCTACTGCTCTGCTTAAATAAATTATAACATAAAATACTATACATATTTACAGATGTAATCATTCTGTCCTGTCGCCATTATGTAGCGAGTAACCTGTTGCGCTAAAACAACGCCAGGATGATAACTACCTAATGAGATCCGGCTAAAGCTAAGAATGTAGCTGGAACCCCCTGGTGGAATAGTGTTAACACAATGTCAACCTCCCATACTGCATTGTACTTGTCCTGGGAAAACTTGTGTTAAAGATATCCTTTACTAACTCGATATCCGGGGTGAACCTAACAAAGTGGATCTCGTTTGCTGCAGCAAATCTGATGGAAAGCACCTTGGCACAGTTAATGACCCGACAACTCAATATTGTCAAAGACCATTAAAAATGAACTCCAAGATCTCAGAAATCCGTACCGTTTTAAATGTAACATGATCATTAAACAAACGCTTCCCATTTCCTGAAGAAGCAAAGTACTGCTTTTTGGTACCATCCCAGCACTCTGAATACATACAAGAATAGGTGTGACAACCCAAGCCCTAGGCAGTCTATTGAGAATCTGTAGAACATAAATTGATTTTATCATGCAACGGCTGATTTCCTGAACCACAGGCTGAACCAGCAAGTTACGTTTAAAATAACCATATAAGGTTGCATTATTATTATACCCGACAAATTGGGAATCAAACTGCATAGGCCAATCACACAGCTGGAACCTAAAGCGGGCTCTTGATGACTTTATTTGAAGACCCAACTGATAAAGCAAAATGGAGGAAGACATAAAAGACCATTCCTCCTGCTTGTAGCAAGAATGTATCTTTCGCCACTGTTATGCCACACATTTTTGCAACCTGTGAATTAGCATGAAAACAACATATCTATATTCGGTGTTGCATTGAATGAGAATTTCATAAATACGGTGTGGTCCAACACCCATTCTGTGTTGTCATTGATCTGTACTTGATACTCCAGTGGCAAATGAGATATGTACCTATTACAGGATTCTTTTACTTGATTGCACCCCCGTGATTATCATATGCCACCATCATAGTGTATCAACATGAAGTTGAGCATGCAGATATGCATATTTGCTCAATCACACTTTAACCCATAAAATGCACATAGGGTCTATAGATAGTTGATACCAATAACTGAAGAGTTAATAACTCATGCAAATCTCCTCCACCTCCAACTAAACATAGAAACATAGAAAATATGTGCAGGAGTAGGCCATTCGGCCCTTCGAGCCTGCACCGCCATTCAATATGATCATGGATGATCATCCAACTCAGTATCCTGTACCTGCCTTCTCTCTATACCCCCTGATCCCTTTAGCCACAAGGGCCACATCTAACTCCCTCTTAAATATAGCCAATGAACTGGCCTCAACTACCTTCTGTGGCAGAGAGCTCCAGAGACTCACCACTCTCTGCGTGAAAAATGTTTTTCTCATCTCGGACCTAAAGGATTTCCCTTTATCCTTAAACTGTGACCCCTTGTCCTGGACTTCCCCAACATCAGGAACAATCTTCCTGCATCTAGCCTGTCCAACCCCCTAAGAATTTTGTAAGTTTCTATAAGATCCCCCCTCAATCTTCCAAATTCTAGCGAGTACAAGCCGAGTCTATCCAGTCTTTCTTCATATGAAAGTCCTGACATCCCAGAAATCAGTTTGGTGAACCTTCTCTGTACTGCCGCTAAGACAAGAATGTCTTTCCTCAGATTTGGAGACCAAAACTGTACACAATACTCCAGGTGTGCTCTCACCAATACCCTGTACAACTGCAGTAGAACCTCCCTGCTCCCATACTCAAATCCTTTTGCTATGAATGCTAACATACCATTCACTTTTTTCACTGCCTGCTGCACCTACATGCCTACTTTCAATGACTGGTGTACCACGACACCCAGGTCTCGTTGCATCTCCCCTTTTCCTAATCGGCCACCACTAGAGATGACATTCACAGTTTTTCACCTTAGGCCATTAGCATCATTTTGCAATATAATTACATATTTATTGATCAACTACTGGAGCAATGCTGAATACTGTTTGTCCATCATAGTGACTTTAGTAGCTTCAGCTGGTAATAGCAAAGGCGTGTTATCAATGACCTTCATGGCCCTTTATAGTTTGCCATTAAGTATGATGTCAGTTCTCCAAATTGCACAGCTGCATCACATCTATTACATTGCCAATTAGCCTAATGAATAGAAAGCTGCTTTATAACAACAAGGCTCTTCCAGGTTTCTATTGACTCCAATCTGTTGCCCAGGGTGGAGTCACAGGCCCACTATCCATTTAACAACAACTTAATTTAACTGTATAGAGGAGAACAATTTCTCAAGTAGCTTGAGACTGAAACAGTGGATTTTAGCCAAATACAACTTCAAAATATCATCCAAGCAATACATAACAAGTGTTTTTGAATTCTGAGTGGTCCTTTGAATGATTTATTGTCATCATACTGTTAAATTGCCTCATCATAGCAATGCCTCCAAATATCTCTGATGATCACTGTAAATGGAAACACCCTATGTAATCAGTTTAATTGCCCATCTTTCATAATGAACAGGCCATGCCTGCCATCATTTCGTGTCTGCCCTGAACGGCAACTCTGGCCCAGTTACCGATAATTCTCACATGTCCCAAGACAACTCTTGCCACAATTCTGCCCATATCTCCAAGCCTGTCTCGAAGGCAAACCTGGCTAAAATACTGAACCTGGATCAACACAATTCTGGCCCAATTCCAACATGAGTGGAATACTAGGAATGTCCAGTTTTACCTGGTTAAATGCCTCTGAGTAGATGACAATGTCTTAATCATTTGTGTATTGTACAACCAAGTGTAAATCTCACCAACTTGCACATGGTCACTTAGGTGTGGAGTAACTCTGATAGAGTGCATGGACCCTCTGGCCAGCTTTCATGCTGCTACCAGCTTCAGTGAACTGCTTACTGCCAATGAAGCCATGGGGTGCGTTGTCACCGAAACTATGAAGCCTTCCTCGTCGTTGGCCTAATTGGTCCAACAGCTTATGCTTCGTCCTCCATGTTTTGCCTGTGGAATAGGCCTTACCTGAATAGAAGATTCGGCAGGTGGCTCTAACGTCCCCTGATAGCGGTGTTCACTGCATTGTGTTGGGATGGCAATCTTGCTGCCAGGAATTGTACCTCTGACACGTGCCCTTCATCCCTTGGGGTATGCTCCACGGCTATACCCTCAGCCTCGGCGTCAGATTTACACTGACCCGGCTTGTTCTCCTCCTCCATGAGGGAGACATTAAGCAGCCCTGCTACAAGGTGCTGCTGGCGCGGCCTTCAGCAATAGGCCAGCGCTACCGTAGACTAGGCGTCAGATTACATACTGACCCGGCAGCTTCCATCCCTTGGGGTATGCTGTTCTGCAATTCCTCCAACTTCAGGGTCAGAACAAAACTGCCCAGGTAAGCTCACCTCCTCCATGAGGGATACATTATGCAGCCCTTCTACAGGTGTTGCTGCCAGGTGTTGTTGTGTTAAGCAGCCCTATTACAAGGCACTGCTGGCGCGGCCTCCCACAGAGGACGGCACTGCCATAGATTCGGCATCCCCATTAATCAGCCCTGTTAGAATGCGCTGCTGGCACGGACTCTTCCATAGTCCCGCACTGACACAACTCCTCCAGTTAGAGTGTATCTAGATGGAGCCTCCTTTCCATTAGGGGCTCCATCCTGGCCAACCTCCAATTTTTTTCTCCTTATCGGAAGGGAACCCTCCCAGCACCAGGGCTGTGCACTTTGGTCGGTTTACCCCATATCTTGGGGTCCTCTGCGGTTTGGGCACCACTTGTGCTGGATTTCCCCTCCCCGGGAATCCCAGCGTCCATATATATATATTACCGGAGAGAAAACCCTACCGGCATCCGGTCTGCTGGCTGTCCCCTCCCCGGGAACCCCAGCTTCTTTATGCCTATCGGAGGGAAACCCTTCCGGCATGTGGAGCGCCTGAAAGTCACTGACCACCCCGTCAGCGACCGACCTCGCGAAACCCGACATTCCCCAGCTATCCGCTTCCGCAGTGAGAACCGGGGTTACCCCACAGCCCATAGCTGGTTCCCTCATCGGTCCTCGTGAATCATCCAGCAGGAAGCCTCTGGAACAAGAGGTTCCTGCAAGGAAACAAAACAGGCAAGAAATACAAACTTACCTGAAGTTTAAACTTACCCGCTGGAGGAGCTCTGCTGCTCCAACCGGTCGCCTGCACCAATGCGTCTGACGTAATGACGCACGTGCGGTTGTACGGGGTTCTTCATGTAGTTACTCACATGACTCCGAAGTAAAATCGCCATTAAATTAACTGCAAGGAGGAAACACAACAAGTGATTAGATCAAAGCCTGCCGAACTGATCTAGTTCCCTTGATGTCCATGGTGGGTCCAATTCTGCTGCTTCTGTGCTCTGTTATGGGCCTGTCCCACCAGCATGCGACTGCATGCAGCTAGCGCGACCTAACATGGTCGCTCGAGCCGTACAGCCTCGCGGGGCCGGTCCCACTTCGATCACCGGAGCCGTATGGAGTTGTGCCGCCTCCTGCCCAGCTGATTGGTGAGTATGATGTCGGGACCAGCCCCGCACAACTCCATACGCCTCCACGGTTGGAAGTGGGACCGGCCCCGCGAGGCCGTACGCCTCAAGCCACCTCGTTTGGTCGCACTAGACGCATGCAATCGCATGCTGATGGGACAGGCCCTTTCGGCTGATTGTGAAATCCAATCCGTCTGGACAACGGCCGATGGAACTGCCAGTTGAACCGGCATCGCTCAGGCAGTTAACAGCGGAACCGGTGAAAACCTCAATGTATGTACGGCTGAGCGGCTGGCCGTGCAATCACCAAAATGGTGCATCATCGGACCTGAAAATACTGAAGTGGGGATTGATGGTTGTGGGGAAATGAACTCAGATAGATAGTTTCGTGCAGCGCAATATACTTGCCAAATGTGTCCGTAAGTATAAATAAAAATGGAAATAGACACCAAAGAGGACGTGAACAAAAATTTCACGTTACTCTTCAAAATGAAGAAGCATCAAGACTGAGTTCTCATTCGCAGCCTTATAATGGCAATGAGCTGGGTGTCAGAAATAACCCTAAACACTGAGAAATAGCTGCGACCGCCAGGTTGAATCGTTGTTGGAAAGTTGTACGTTCTAAGAATGATAAACTCTTAGGCCTAGTAAAATATCTACAGGTACTGCTTGTCAATGCCGGGCAATGAAATAATAATGGAACAATGTCAATGCTAACACTAATCTACTTACGCAATTGACAAACTAAAGGGCTATTTAAAGAGATCAACAATAAAAAAATATGTGAAGTCCGAATAATTGTGTAAACATCCACCGGATGCGGCAACGTCATCACATGTTTTAAGGCATTGTTCTACAGCACGGCAGGTACTGGACAAGAGCTTCACACAAAACTAAGATAGTTATCTTACTCTGGATACCCACCGCCGCAAGTAATGGATAGTAAATGCTCGCAATGCAGAACATTGCTGGTTAACCCATTTTACACGTGAAACGGCGAATATTGGTACAGAACGTTCCAGCTGCTCTTGTTCTACAACCTCTTATACAAGAGAGGGAAAGTTCGCAAATCAGGTCGCCAATGAATTCTGCCCATCTCCTTAGTCGTGCTCGTCAACCTACCAACCAAACTGCTAACTATGTTTAACATATTGTGTCACTAAGGAATTCATTTCATTACTCGGTGGTATTGCAAACAATTATTTTTAATGTTGTTTGATAATATTGTGAAGACCAGGTGGTGTACATTCTACGTCTAAGGATTTGAGCTGCTTATCTTCAGATTCCTGGGATCAGTATAACGTAGAACACAGGCAAAGAGTTTCAGATGTATATTTTGTAACAGGCGCAAAACATGGTTTTGTTAAGTTAAGCAAGGGAGCTTAATTTCCGAGTAAAGTAAGATATATGCCTTACTGAAATGAGAACATTCAGGCAGCATTCTACTGTTTTCAGTAGGTGTGTTACAAAACCTACCTGAATCGTCGATGAGAATCTGCCCCCAGGCCGTGTGCGTGATTTTGGCGCTGTTTAGACGGGGCAGGTTTAAAACGTGATTTTTACTAGGCTGTTGCAATCAAAAATGTTCAGCCTAGTAAGTCATTAACGGAAAATCGCTGAAAGACCCCGTCGCAAAAGGTATTATTAGTTTTTATGGCCTTGTATAATAGTTATAGTAGTTTAAAATCACTCTCTAAACCCGCGACCTCTCGCAGCCCCAGGGTTTTATAAAGCAAACAATTAAAGGCATGTACCTTATTTTTACATTAAAAGGGGCTTCTTAAGAACCCTGTTTATAAAGTTTTCTATAGCGAGTAGCTCATTTTGGGCTCTTTATATCCCGCCGTATTTTTCTGGGCATTTGAGGAGGTGAGTATTCACTGCAATGTGAACGTTCTAAACCAGCGCGTTCACAGGAACCCACTAGAAAGCCGAATTAAAATAGTCTTTAATTTACAGCAATTGAACACTAAATTCCTTCCATTTGGCCTATAAATTGATGTAAATGAGATTTAAAAATCATGTTTTATTGTGAATTATTTGTGAATATTATTTGGACACTTAGGCTATTTAAAAATGTTAATCATTTATTAAGAAATGGATAGATGTTTAGATCTAGTAATTGAAGTTTTAAATTAGCTACAATTGGGTAACTACCTAATTATATGCTTTAATTTCAGGTCATCCAAGTAAGATTATTTTATATTTGTTTCAGAATGCTTCAATCCATGATAACTGAAAATTTCATTCAGTTCTCTTAATTTTTAAGAAGGTTATGGGCTTTTGACTGTCCATGATCACAGCTTTTTGTTATGTTCATAGAAAATCAATCAGGGAACAAGATGCTAATTTCCGAGTATGAAAATGGCCATAACTTTTTTATTACTAGAGATATGAAAGTGAATTAGGTGTCAAATTAAACTTATTGTTATGCTTTATGCTGATGGGATAAATTGCAGGCTTGATTTTTTAAATCTCAAAATTTTGTAACATTGCTATTTTCAGTGCTGGAAACACCAGTAACAGACAACGGCATTAACAAAATAAATGTTTACTGTGTGTATTGATCTCTAATGCAATCAACACAGCCAAATCGTGAATTGACTCGTCTGTGACGAGGGCCGGTGGTGTGTCCCACGACTGTAACTAGCTTTCCGGTGAAGATTGAAGAGAACACTGCCCAGCATCGAAATGGAACACACGCACGGAACCATTCACACATCTCCGATATCGAACATTCTTGCCATTTGGCGCAATCACTTTGTTTAATCAGACACAAATTTAGATAATTTTTGCACTATTTCTCTGGGTATTACTTCAGTACAATTTTGCCAGAGTGTTTACTATATGTACAATGAGTCAATTAAAAAATGTGATCACTTATATTCCTCCTAATAAATGTTTTTCCCAATTTCTGGATTAATTTGGGGAGATTTTATCATTGCTTGTGCCCACCTTTTAAAATATAAGACTAGGTAGGACCCATTGCATGGGGGGAGGGAGGGGAGGGGGAAAGGGGGGGGGGGGGGGGTAGGGGGGGGAGGGGGGGCAGCCTGCGGCGTCACACACACTAAACACCCCCCCACACACACACATCCTAACCCCGCCCCTTGATATTATATTACTATTATTCATTCGCTCCTTTTACCTCATCTCCCACCCTATCCACTCACGCATAGCCCCCAACTGCGCAGGCGCGGCTAGATAGGGAATGGGAGGGTGGAGGTAGAGATGGAGGGGGATGGGGTAGAGAGAGGTAGAGTTTAAAGGGTAGTGGGGGGCACGAGACGTCATAGGGGAGAGCTGGTTCCCAAACGCAATACTCCACCACTCACCCATAGGTCCCAATACTCACCTCTCCCCAGAGAATGAGGGGGGGCAGGGAGGGAGGGAGGGCAGAGAGGGAGGGGGGTAGAGATGGAGGGTGGGCAGATAGGGAGGGGGGTAGAGATGGAGGAGAATGTAGAGGCGGAGGAGGAGGATGTAGAGAGGGAGGTGGAGGGGGAGTGGAGAGAGACTGCACCTATCCAGGTCATAGAGCAGTGCCAGGGCCTAGAACTCTGCCTGGTTCTCGTACTCAGCGTGGCCTGGCTGTAGACTGCATCCTTCAGTTTGGCCGCTGCAGTCTCAACTCCAGGCCCCGAATTTACCTCCGGGCAGGTCCCGAATTCATCTCCGGTGAACGTCCTTTGTTCCACCGGTGGCCACGGCCCCATCCCAAGCCCCGGGTTTGGCCCTCACTCTAGCTCCAGTCCAGGCCCAGTCCCCGTGCTCGGAACGTGGCAGCAGGCGCCGGGTGGCGGACCCGAGTGAGGCTGCGGGAGGGCGTCGACCCGAGGACCACGTTCGAGGCAGCGGGCGGGCGTCGACCTGAAGGAGGCTGCGGGTGAACATGGACTCGAGGGAGGCCGTGGGAGGGCTTCGACCCGAGGACCCCGAGCGAGGCGGCAGGCAGGCGTTGAGCCGGGCTCGGCCCGCGGCAGCAGCTTCTGCACCAGGCGTCGGGCGGCGGACCCGAGCATTAATGCGGGCCGGCGTGGACCCGTAATGCGGGCCGGCGTTGACCCGAGGACTCCGAGCGAGGCGAAGGGCGGGTGTCAACCCGAGCATCGTGAGTTCGGCCGCCGCAGTCTCCGCAGTGCCCCCTGCTTCTTCGTCTTCTATGTAATGTTTTTTGGCGGTTGGCAAACAACTTTTTTGGTGCATTACTGCCACCAACTGGCATGGAGTGTGGATCAACAGAAAAAGCAACAGGATTTGATAGCACTTATATGAACGCCCTTGCAAAATATTTACCAAATCAAATCACTCTTTCTTTTCTGAACTGCTCACTCATCCATCCTCTCTCCTCCTCATACCTCTCACAATGTACAATGACATGCTCTATTGTCTCTTCTTGCCCACAATATTCACATCTGCCTGTATTATGCTTGCCTATTATAAAAAGTGTACTGTTCAGTCATAATACTGTACTGTATTATGCTTGCCTATTATAAAAAGTGTACCAGTGTGTCCAAATCTAATTCTTGAAATTACTGTCTCCTCTTTTCTGTTTTTTCCTGCACATCTCATTTCTCCCACTTTCCTCTGGACTCTGTAGAACCACCATCCTTTCCGCTCTTCCTCCCATTGCTTTTGCCATCTTTCCTTCAGTCTTTGCTTAATAAGGTCTTTGATTTCAGTTTTACCTATGTTAATACTTAAATCAATCTTCTTTTTCTTACCTCTTTTGCTACCTTATCTGCCATTTCATTTCCTCTAATGCCAATGTGTGCTGGTACCCATAAAAATATGACTGTAAGCCCCATCATTTGAATTCTGAATAGTGTTTGTTGTATTTCAATCAAAATGTCTGGTCTACTGTCTGAATGGCTGTGCTTGCCCCCATTTCATCCATCGGCTGCGTCTTTTGAATGGGGGGGGGGGGGGGGGGGGTCGGGGGTTGACGTCACTCGAAGCGCGTGGAAGATTCTGTGTGTGGGCACCGAGCAGACCCATTGTGACGTCATCAGCGAAAGCTAGTCATTTTGAATCCAAAGTCTTTTGATATTTTTAAAAATTTTCAGTAATTTCCAAAAATAAAGCATGAAATGCGCAGATAAGTTGTCCCCCCCCCCCCCCCGCCCCCCTCGACGGGAAAAATGTCAACCGGAATATGTTAAAATGTTATCGTTACCGCAAAGATGTAAAGACACACACATATACGCACACACGATCAGAGTTTTAGCACATACTGGACCAAGTGGAACCCGTTCGGTCCCGTCCCCTCAACGCGCAGTTGCGGAGCGGGGCAGCTTGCGATGTTACGCACACACTCTAACCCCCCACCCCGCTCTCGGCTGCGGACGCATTATCCCACCATTCTCCCCTAGCCCCCAACTGCACAGGCATGGTTGACGGGTTCCTGTTGTAGCATAGAAGATGGAGGAATTACTGAGCAAGGGCAAACTGACACCCACGGCTAGTGGAAAATGGATTTATTAAAGCTTAAAATGTGAATAGCTCTTAAAATATAACAATTTAAACGTTAAAGATGAAATGTATTCTGTTCAGTTCTTTCTTGTTGTGTCTCTTGCTCCCCTCTGTTTTGGGCTTTCTCGTTGATCCTCGAGACGTTCAGTTATTTATGGTCGCGTCTCTTCATTCCTTCTATAAAGCCAATTACATATGATTACAAAAGACAATTTTATCTATTGTAGACATTTACAAACTTCTCAAGACATTTTTATCTTTCAATCCATTAACATATGATTAAAAATGACAGTGTGCTATCGTGCACCGCTTTTGCTATCGTGTACCGTTTTGGCAACTTCCGGTTGCGTCTCTTGTTCCCTTTTGCTCGTTACTGCTTCCCGACGTCTGTTTGCGCTGTTCCTTGACCATCGTGCAACTCGGTGGCTCCCATTTCTTGGCATGATATAAAAAAGAGAAAGATATTTATCACGTTGTAGATAATTATAAACTTGTAGAGACAATTGTATCTATTGTAGACTTTTATAAACTTCGAAAGACAATTATACCTATCAGCGTATTAACATATGATGAAAAAAAATACATTACATTATCGTGTTCCATTTGGGCTGTATTTTGGCAACTTATTTTTGTATCTCTTGTTCCCTGCGTACTTCCATTATTTTTCGGAGATCCTCAAGAGGTTTTGTCCTTTCTTGTTGCATCTCTTGTTCCATTTGCTCCTTACTGCTTCGCGACGTCTCTTTGCGGCGTTCCTTGAAAATCCAGCAACTCGTTTTCTCCTGGTACTTGGCATGATTTAAAACGATATAGGTTTTTATTACGAGGTAGATATTTATAAACTCCTAAAGACAATTTTATCTATCAATCCATTAACATATGAATAAGAAAGACATTGCGCCATCGTACACCGATTTAACTGGGGGGTTTTGGCGCAACTTGTTGTGTCTCCTGTTCCTTGCTGTCCTTGCTTTATTTCTCGCAAATCCTCAAGACGTCCGGTCTAAATATCTGAGATATAGAAATGAGGTGACAGTGACAGCTCTAAACAAAAAGGCAGCATTTGAACAAGCCTGGTATTAAGGCATTCTGATAAAACTGAAGTAAATAGGTATCAAGGGAAAAAAAACACTCCATTGGCCCCAAATATTTTCAAATACTGACCTTTCATCCATCTTAAGATCCGAAGTTGATATTCACTGATGGTTACAGAATTTTCAATTCCACTTACAACTCCTCAGAAAAAATGCAGTCCATACTTACATACAAAAGACCTCAACAATAGACCGAAGTAGCAAGTAACAGTCATGTCAAACAACAGAAAAATAAAGATAATATCCCACAAGGTAGAATCTAACCACATAAACTTGATACTCAATGCCATTACCAATACCAAATCCTCAACCATCAATATCTTGGCAATCATCACTTACTCAATAATAGACTCGCTAATTGAACTAAACCTAATTCATATACCCTAGATGCGCAGGTTGTATATCTTGCAGCTAATAATCCATCTGCAATGTTAGGAAGCGTGAAAGCAGCTCCAACAACTTTCTATCCGATAAGCCAATGCAACTGGCAAGATTTTGCATGCCACTTCATGTGTCATTGAAGCTCTTTCTCAGGCAGCCTGTTCAATCTTTTATGTGCAGAAATATGATTGCTGAGTTGAACACCCCTTGTTGAACTGAGCAGCAATCATCAAGCTGTCAAAACTCTAGACGTTCAGTTCTTTCTTGCGTCTACTTTTGGCTTCAGTTTTACATTCTTCTTTAACTTTAAGAACATTTGAGCACTTATTTCAGGAGTCATCGCTCCATGAAGCACGCGTCTAATGACAACATTCCTTTTTGATCTTCCATCCTACAGAAATACCTTTACGCATTCCGTCAACTTTCTTCGACTAAGAGCCACACAGTTGCCCATGTTGAAATACCGGTTTATCAAGGTATATCAAGACCTTCTCCATTGTTTGTCCTTGTGCTTTATGAATTGTCATAGCAAAACTCGACTGAATTGGGATTGGCTTCGCCTGAGTGGAATGTCTTCGCCTTTTGTCAAATTGATCTTTATCCTAGGAATGAGAACAATCTAATTTTTTAAGGCTTCCATGTTGCAGGGTGGTCAAGTGCAACGATGAGATTATTGTGTAGCTGTTCTACAATCAATCTCGTTTCATTGCATAGCCTTGGGGGTTGCAAGTTTATCGCTAAAATTAATGGAGATCCTTATTTCAACTACAATTTGTGTGGTGGTAATCCAGAGATCTCGACTGAATCGAGGAATTCTCTTGTGTAGCTTGAGCAGCATTCGTTCCCTCAGTCACAGTATGGAAAGAAAATTACTCCCTCATGGTTCCACGAAGCGTCTGATACACGTAAAATTGATTCTTCTCATCATATCTTGTGAGGAACCAAGATACAATTCTTGGCGAACAATGTTGCAGGATGGCCAAATGCTGGATAGATATAATCAATAGAGTTCTCCAGTGTTCTTGCTGAGAGAACCATGTCTTCTGGAATTATAACTTCATTATATTCATTCTTTTCAATTTGGCCTTCTCCAACATCCAACAAAAATTGAGAATACTCACCCCTCTCCCTCTGACAATCGCATATTACTCTTCAATTCTAACTTGGCGAAAGTTCTCTACAAGTAGGATCTCTTGATGCAGGAATTTTCAACATCAACATAATTTCCCATCTTCACTACAGGAAGGAGTTGTCGAAAATCAACAATGGTAAGAATCCCACCAAAATGATCCTATTTGCGGCATATATCTTGAGGATTTCTGTCCACTGCTTAAAAGCTCTCCCTCCTAATCATTGGGCATTCCTCCCAAAAAATGAGTTCCACTTGCCTCATTAAACATACCGAGTTCTTCGCATTGTTGCAGCATGTATTCTCCGTCACGTGGATGGGTGTCTTGAATCGAGAATGCGCAGTTCTTCCACCACACATTAATGTAGCTGCTATATCAGAGGATGCTACAGCAATAGCAAATTCACCTTGGCCTCTAACTTTGGAGAGGATCAAATTTGTGAGAAATGTATTTCCTGTTCCTCCTATTGAATCAATATAAATCATTGAAGGTAGATTCCTTTGCAAGCAGTTGCACGCATTGTCATACACTTGTCTCTGCTCAGCAATTAGCAGAGGCTCCTGCTCCTCAACAAATGCTATTGTTCTGATATATTGTAATTCAATTCATTAAGTAAATCAAAATTGTCACCATCAATGCACCTTTCTTTACTTGATCGTGCCAAATATTTTTTCCAGTGTATTGTTGTAATTCTCAAGCTTGCCCTGAATATAAAATCGCACTTTGTTTTAGCAATCAAAGTTCTTCATAATGAAAAATAATGTTGTCCAAAATAATGCCACTTTCGTTGGGAATATTAAATTCGTCAGGAATATTAAAATTGCCCTGTTAATCAAAATCCTGCTGAATTGTTTTCTATATCCATTCTCACTGTCTATGTTACCACTTCTGAACTTGCATGGACAAAACATTATGGGTGAAAAAGCAGAGGATGGTGGGACCAAGATAACCGCTCCAATGAATCCCAGTGGTGACATCGTAAGTCTTAGGTTATTATCTTTCCACAACTACAGCTGTTTAATTCAAGCGAGATGTGATTTCTGGAATAATCGTCATTTTCCCTTTGATCCAACATATAAAATGTTTTATCAACGTGTGCATTTCGATGTACACTTAGTCAAAGGCTACATTCGTTTCAAAGGCAGTCTTCCTCCAAAGTTTCTTAAAGAGTGTACCTGGTACAGGTGGATGAACATTTGGTCATTCTCTGTTGTCGGAAATTAGGAAATTATAAGGAAGACATGTAGGCTATTGGCTGGTTAACCCAGGAACTCGCATACTGGGGATGCATGATGGGAAAATTGGCCAACATAGTAAATGACGTGTCAACGTATTTAGCTTTCAGAGCGCAGCTTCATTAATATAGTTAAAAGTAATACACTCTGCTGAAAATAGAGGCAAAATAGCTGGAGTTACTCAGCGGGACAGTCAGCATCTAAGGAGAGAAAGGATGGGTGATGTTTCGGGTCGAGGCCCTTCTTCAGACTCCTCTCCAGAGATGCGACCTGCCCCTCTGAGTTAATCCAGCTTTTATGTCTATTTTCGGTTTCAGCCAGCATCTGCGGTGCTTTCATGGAAAGACAGCTGGGATGACAGTGGAACAAAAATGGAAAGTATTTCTAGGAATAATACAGAAGGTGCAGGATCAGTTCATTCCTAGGAGGAAGAAAGATTCCAAAGGGAGTAAAGGACGACCATGGCTGACAAGGGACATCAGGGACAGTATAAAAATTAAAGCGAAGGAGTACAACGTAGCAAAGATGAGCGGGAAGCAAAAGGAGTGGGTAATGTTTAAAGAACAACAGAAGGTAACTAAAAAGACAATACGGGGAGAAAAGATGAGGTACGAAGGAAAGCTAGCCAAGAACATAAAAGGAGGATAGTAAAAGCTTCTTTAGGTATGTGAAGAGGAAAAAAAATAGTTAAGACCAAAGTTGGACCTTTGAAGACCGAAAAAGGGGAATTTATTATGGGGAACAAGGAAATGGCAGATGAGTTGAACAGATACTTTGGATCTGTCTTCACTAAGGAGGACACAAACAATCTTCCTGATATAGTAGTGGTCAGAAGATCTAGGGTTATGGAGGAACTGAAGGAAATCCACATTAGGTAGGAAATGGTGTTGGATAGACTGATGGGACTGAAGGCTGATAAATCCCCAAGGCCTGATGATCTGCATTCGAGGGTACCAAAGAAAATGGCTCTAGATATTGTGAATGCATTGGTGATAATTTTCCAATGTTCTATCGACTCAGGATCAGTTCCTGTGGATTAGAAGGTTGCTAATTTTATCCCAGAAAACAGGGAATTATAGACCAGTTAGCCTGACATCGGTGGTGGGGAAGATGCTGGTCAATTATAAAAGATGATATAGCCACACATTTGGATAGCAGTAACAGGATCGGTCCGAGTCAGCATGGAGTTATGAAGGGGAAATCATGCTTGACTAATCTTCTGGAATTTTTTGAAGATGTAACTAGGAAAATGGACAAGTGCAAACCAGTGGATGTAGTGTACCTGGACTTTCAGAAAGCATTTGATAAGGTCCCACATAGGAGATTAGTGGGCAAGATTAGGGCACATGGTATTGTGGGTAGAGTGGATAGAAAATTGGCTGGCAGACATGAAACAAAAAGTAGGGATTATCGGGTCCCTTTCAGAATGGCAGGCAGTGACTACCAAAATTGAGGAAATACTTTTATGCAGCTCAACTCAGACCTCTGGCTTGCTGGTGTAGTCCTGCTTATGAGTCTCGATGGAAATAAATGGAAAGGGGGATACAGGGTTGCCAGACCAGATTTTGGCGGGAGAAAAATATCTGAGAGGGGCTTTGAGACAAGCTATGGATCCAATGGTAGCATTTACGTTCGAAATATGGAATGTTATAGTGGAAAAATATACATTTAAAAAAGGGGTTCACGCATTGAAGTGGTTAGCATATCACTCAAAGTTTAAGCCAGGGGTGTATGATTCAAGATTCAAAGAATGGGCACAAAAAAGCATAACGGCAATGTATACAGTTTCAGAAAATAGTGAGTTTATGAGCTTCCAAGATTTAAAGTCAAAGTATGGTCTCGAAAACAACAATTTTTTTAGATACTTGCAATTAAGTAATGCTTATGTAATCATTTACAAAAGAGATAAGGCCAGGACTAGATGAAACTTCAGATAATGTGCTCAAGGTGATTGTGGTTGCATACAAACAGATAAAAGGTCTCGGGTCATCTCTGCTTTCTGCCAAGCTCTGGTGGGAAGAGAGGGAGAATCAACGCTCTACATAAAACAAAATGGGAAGCAGAATTAAAAATTCAAATAACAGAAGAAGAATGGTATCAAATGTGTGATACAAGCTCACTAGTATGGAGAGAATTTTGCTGGAAGAATCCAACTCGCTTTTTAATAACACCCAAAATAAAAAGCAGCCAACTTGCTGTCCAACAACACTGTTGGAGGCTGCGCGGGAGTATGGAGGCAGACCATTCGCATATTTTCTGGAACTGTGTCAAGATAAGGCCATACTGGGAAAATGTTAACGCAGTTGTTAAAAATATGTTAGGTTATAAAATCCCAAATACCTGCCTAGTGATGTATCTGGAGCACATTAAAGATATTGTAAAGATAGAAGATAGAAGTGGCTAGAAATTGTGTGAGATCTTTACTATGGAGAAACTGACATATTTCTTGAAAGTCAATGGGAATTCACTTGAGAAGATCTGGGAAGAATGGACCACTTATTTGAGCCATGACACCAACTAGATAAATGCTGAGCTAGATATGGGAAGACTGTGCCATATATAACTAGATGGTATATTTGTGCGACTATTGAAATATCTCCAGATAACTAATCAATGTAATTTTTTTTTTAATTTGGTAAGTGAACCACACTGTCTTATTCATATTTTTTATTTATTTACCTCTTTTTTTCCCTATTTGTTTATTTTTTTATTTTGTTTGTTTTTCTTATTTTGTTTTATTTTTGGTGATGGTGTTGCACTGTTTTGTATATTTCTCAGCAAAAACAATAAAAACTTAAGTGAAAAAAAAGAAAAAAGACAGGAAACAAAGAGTGGGGATTAACGGGTTCCTTTCATAATGGTAGGCAATGACTAGTGGGGTACCGCAAGGCTCGGTGTTGGGACCGCAGCTATTCACAATATCCATCAACTATTTGGATGAAGGGATTCAAAGTAACATTAGCAAATTTGCAGATCTCACTAAGCTGGGTGGCAGTGTGAACTGTGAGGAGGATGCTATGAGAATGCAGGGTGACTTGGACATGTTGGGGGAGTGGGCACTAGCATGACAGATGAAATTTAATGCGGATAAATGTGAAGTTATCCACAGCGGAAACTGGACACTCGGCGTACCGGATCCGCGTTCCCCGCATATTAACTCTGCCGTACACACCCTAGGGACTATTTTTATGTTACAAAGCCAATTAACTTACAAAGTTAGGTTCGGGTGTTATCGGGGAACCGTGCAGTAGGTTCCTCAAACTCAATAGGACCGTGGTTGGTCGAAGATTATATTTCCTTGTGGTCCGAATCGACAAGGTTCACAAAACCACAGTTAGCGGAAACATAAATGATAAAGAAACAGTCACTTCCGCGTAATAAAAACACCAGGAAATCAATACATTCTTCGGAGACGAATGTTTAGTTCATATTTTGCAAAACAGGAGTATTTCCATACAGAAATGCCATTGATCAATCATTTGCTTAATACATTGACATCTGATTAATTCAAGCATTCATATTTATTTCTGAGTCTTTATTTTTATCTGACATTGTACAGCATAATGTCATGTCATACCGTCAATAAACCTGTAAACTGGAGGGGGAAAAACTATCACCGTTGCGTAATCTGCGCGACAGCAGTTGCTCGTATTCAAACCATTCAATTAGACGGCAGGACCTGGTTGATACAAATAAGTCTATAGATGCTCCTGAACACATCATCAGTGATATAACATGGGGTCATTGGGTGTTTCGGGTCTTTCAACATCAGACACCCTCACCCAGGGTTGATCAGACCACGACGTGTTCAGGTGGCATTCGCTCCTCCCCATGGACCTTCTCTCCTGATCCTACAGCCGTTTGATCCGCAGATACAAACACTATATTTGTTTAAAAATCAACAAGAGATAATCGAGCTTATATTTTATTTACATAAGAGTCCATTTAATGTGAACAGATATTTTAGCCCATTCTTCAGCTCCTCCCTGAATTTTCTCTGGGTCAGTCCATAGATACACGTGTTGGTGCAGGTACTGAGTAACTGCAACATAAAACCAAATTGTTGTAGGATATATATCGGAGTGCTGAAGTATCTGTCTGTATAAGCATAGTTATCCACTTGCCAGTTCATGGAATGTATAACATTGGGTATCCACAGTACAATGAAATTGGCTGATATAGCAAACAACAAAATCATTGACTTTCTCCGGCTCTCCACCTCTGAATCTTTCTCATTCTCACCTGCGTTCCGAAGTGCCCGACGCACTTTATTTGCCGCTATAATGTGCCTGACGGTGAAAGTATTAAACAGCAGAATTAAACAGATTGGTAATAATGGGGTTATGATACCGTCAACTAACTCATAGGCTCTCCACAAGGGGGATGTAAAATATTCAGCTTTGGCGATGCAGCGGTGTGGATCTACGCCAAAGTAACAAGGAATAGCTTTGGCAAAGCTCACTCCCGCCACTGTACCAATCACCACAGTCGCTGGTTTCTCGGCGCAATATCTTTCCCGTAGTTTCTGGCAACAGATAGCGAGGTACCGATCGAATGTGAAAGCGACCGTGAACCAAACAGAACAGTCCGTTGTTGCAACCCGTAGGACGAGTGTCACAGTACATATCGGAGTTCTGAGCAAGAACGTAGCAAACAAATAGATAAAATTAACCTGCTCTAATATAACAGCAATTAAAACCACCGTCAAATCTGCTGCTGCCATAGCCACCAAGTAGCGAGTGATGCATTTAGAGAGACCACATTTGCCGCGTGACAGGATCACAATCGCCGTTAAATTAACTGAAAGGAAAGACAAAAACGTGGTGTTACTACCCAACTGTTCCAAAGTGATCATTGTGACTTGACTTGCATAGTAAATTGTTAATCGTCATTGAGTCACTGCCCGGAACCTCCGCCAGCACGCCTGCACCCGCGTAGACTAGACGCGATCGTCAATCAGACTCACCCTCTTAAAGGGACTCGTACACGTGAGATCTCCACAGTTTCACCTCTTGTGAAAGTTTACCACTAGAGTGAGGGTTAGGGTTCCGGCTTTGTTCAGTGAGACTTGGATACCATTGTATCTGCCCCCTAAAGAGGGGGCATCTTGTGCAGTCCCTACTGGTTGAGTGAGTTTGGAGATTTGCGAGGGCAAAAACCCTGGAGAAGGTTATTCTAATATTATCACGTTGCTTCACGTTATTATGGTGTTTTAAATTGTTCTATTTTAGTTGGGTGTGAGAATGTGTTGGAAAACTAATGGTGATTCTGCTGTAATGCGTGTTTCCATAACTTGGATTGTATATAACGCAGTGATTAATTAGAAAATACCACTTTCATCACGCTAACCTAATTAGTTAAAGCGCGTTAACGATACAGAACTGGAGAACCACTGAAAAGTTAAAATGGAAACGAACAAGCAGAATGAAAGCCGTCATGCATTAAGTGTACCTTCAAGGTAATAAAGGGGCAACATTGTATTTTAAAAACACAGCTGCCACTCTAAGCGCGGGTGTTCCGTGAATGAGAAAGCAATCGCTACCATTTGTGTAACATGCTCCAATGAAGAATATAAAATTCGACCACGTTAACCATGTGAGCTTCTATAGATCCGGTATTACAGTAACGACTCCAATAACTTCTACACATTTCTACATATGGACCATAAAACGTGTACTTTGCGGATGCATCAGAGCTTGGTTTGGCTCTTTCTCTGCTTAGGACTGTGGGAAACTGCTGAGAGATGTTAACGAACCCAGTTCATCGTCTCCATCTATACCTCACACGTAGGCAATGTAATAAAGTAGCAAATATAATGAATGACCGTGCACCACTCCAGTCATTCTCTTCCCCGCCTGGCTGTAATACAAATGGTTTACCGCACGCAGCACAAGGTTCAAGATCAGCTTCTTCTCGCTTTTGTTCGACTCTTAAACTGACATCTCATTTTCGAGGGACGAGTTCACGGAGTTCTATTTTCGGCTCGTTTCTACTCTTACACTTATTTATGTGCAACTGCTCTGTAGCTGTAACCTTATGTTCTGCATTTTATTCTATTCTTGTTTTAAGTCCGTGATTACCCATGTATGATATGATTTGTCCGGCAAGCGGGCAAAACAAAGTTTTCACAGTGTGCTCTGGTACACACCACAATTTAAAAAAAAAACACGTACCGATAGTAATTGTGGTTCCCTCAGTTTTCTAAGAGTTTTATCGGGGTGAAATCAACGAAAAAAACACTGAAAGAAGGAAACCTGAAAGGGCTGAGGGTTTAACCAGGCGGTCATCTGAATCGTCTCCGTGCCTCTCCCCACTGCTTCAATGAAACTTTGCTGTAATATGGGCCCAATTGTCCTGGATGTGTTGACCAAAGTTGGATATCAAGGCCTGTTGCAGATTCAGATGTACCCAGACCTCAGCGAACAAACCACATGAGCGAGCGCGATGATGTTGGTGCGGAATCTTACCGGCCGTGCGCTCAACATTTTCTCGTATTTGCCGGCGTCAATAATAAGAAATATATTTGCATTGTAGGGACAGATCGATTGTACATTAATACATGTAAGTAGATTCCCGTGTGGAATTAAACAATTAAAGCAAAATTAAGTAAACGAAATAATAGTGCAGTTTTGTGCAATATTAGTCGACTGAACGACACAATGCATTGGACAGAGAGCCACTATTACTCTGCGTTGCAGTAAACGAGATATAAACTAGGAGGCACTGATACAGATACAATAACTTACCAGGAATACCCACCGCTGCAAGTATAGGATAGTAAATTCTGACGATGTTGTAAATCGCTGGATAAACCATTTTCTAATGAAGCAGCGATCACTTGAATAAAAATCAGTTTGTCCAAGAGTACTGGTTCAATTAGCTCTTATACAACCGGGGAAACCTCAGCTCGGCTAATTAGGGTCCTCCTCGGACACATTAGGGCACAGGCCACTGAACAAACACTTCGATGAACTATTCCTGCCTATTGTGTAACAATTGCAAATATATGATGTAACATAATTTAATCTTGTTTGTACAGAGTTTCAACCGATATCGTGGCAGGATTTATCCAGGGTCACGGAGGTGGTACCGTTTCAATTATCTTTTATTATTTGTTGTTACCCATATAACAATTACAGCACGGATACAGGCCATCTCGGCCCTACAAGTCCGTGCCGAACAACTTTTTCCCTTAGTCCCACTTGCCTGCACTCATACCATAACCCTCCATTCCCTTCTCACCCATATGCCTATCCAATTTATTTTTAAATGATACCAACGAACCTGCCTCCACCACTTCCACTGGAAGCTCATTCCACACCGCCACCACTCTCTGAGTAAAGAAGTTCCCCCTCATGTTACCCCTAAACTTCTGTTCCTTAATTCTGAAGTCATGTCCTCTTGTTTGAATCTTCCCTATTCTCAAAGGGAAAAGCTGATCCACATCAACTCTGTCTATCCCTCTCATCATTTTAAAGACCTCTATCAAGTCCCCCCTTAACCTTCTGCGCTCCAGAGAATAAAGACCCAACTTATTCAACCTATCTCTGTAACTTAGTTGTTGAACCCAGGCAACATTCTAGTAAATCTGCTCTGTACGCTCTCTATTTTGTTGACATCCTTCCTATAATTGTGCATCCAAAATTGTACACCATACTCCAGATTTGGTCTCACCAATGCCTTGTACAATTTTAACATTACATCCCAGCTTCTATACTCAATGCTCTGATTTAAAAAGGCTAGCATACCAAATGCTTTCTTTACCACCCTATCTATATGAGATACCTCCTTCAAGGAACTATGCACGGTTATTCCCAGATCCCTCTGTTCAACTGTATTCTTCAATTCCCTACCATTTACCATGTACGTCCTATTTTGATTTGGCCTGCCAAGGTGTAGCACCTCACATTTACCAGCATTAAACTCCATCTGCCATCTTTCAGCCCATTTTTCCAAATGGCCTAAATCACTCTGTAGACTTTGGAAATCCTCTTCATTATCCACAACACCCCCTATCTTGGTATCATCTGCATACTTACTAATCCAATTTACCACCCCTTCATCCAGATCATTGATGTACATGACAAACAACAAAGTACCCAACATAGATCCCTGAGGCACCCCACTAGTCACCTGCCTCCAACCCGACAAACAGCCATCCACCATTACCCTCTGGCTTCTCCCATTCAGCCGCTGTCGAATCCATCTTGCTACTCCTGCATTTATACCCAACAGTTGAACCTTCTTAACCAACCTTCCATGAGGAACCTTGTCAAAGGCCTTACTAAAGTCCATATAGACAACATCCACTGCTTTACCCTCGTCAATTTCCCTAGTAACCTTTTCAAAAAAATTCAAGATTAGTCAAACATGACCTTCCAGGCACAAATCCATGCTGACTGTTCCTAATCAGACCCTGTTTATCCAGATGCTGATATATATTATCTCTAAGTATCTTTTCCATTAATTTGCCCACCACTGAAGTCAAACTAACAGGCCTATAATTGCTAGGTTTACTCTTAGAACCCTTTTTAAACAATGGAATAACATGCGCAGTACGCCAATCCTCGGGGACTATTCCCGTTTCTAATGACATTTGAAATATTTCTGTCATAGCCCCGGCTATTTCTACACTAACTTCCCTCAATGTCCTAGGGAATATCCTGTCAGGACCTGTAGACTTATCCACTTTTATATTTTTCAAAAGTGTCAGTACTTCTTTTACTTTGAAACTCATAATATCCATAGCTACTCTACTAGTTTCCATTACCTCACATAATTCAATATCCTTCTCCTTGGTGAATACCGACGAAATGAAATTGTTCAATATCTCCCCCATCTCTTTTGGCTCTGCAGATAGCTGTCCACTCTGTCTCTCCAAGGGACCAATTTTATCCCTCGTTAGCATTTTGCTATTAATATCATAATCTTTGATTAATATAGCTGTAGAACCCCTTTGGATTTACTTTCACCTCACTTGCCATGGTTAATCTGGTAAAGTTATTTCTGGCCGTGAGCTAATCCTCCAGTATAAACGTTCTTCCTCTCTCGTGTACTCAGCTAATCCTCCAGTATAAACGTTCTTCCTCTCTCGTGTACTCATGCCTTACATATATCGCCTTGCATATAACCACTGACCTACGCAGAATGTTATACCTTCCTTCGTTTGCCTGCGTCACGTTTCATAATATATTTAGACAACAACATTGTCATTTTCAGATATACAAAACCTAAGCATCACGACATTAATTGTGTTCTCGCTGCGTGAAGATACATCGTTAATTGTCTACGTGGAGCTCTTCATCCTTGACCCGACATGGCCCTGACGTGCCGCATCTCGCCCCTTTATCCAAACACCCCTTTCATTCTCGAACTCACGGTTCAACTAAAATGTGTTCAACTAAAATATTATCACATTTATGTGATAATAGAAACCATTTCACCCGTTTTATCGATTTCCTTTTGCATTTCCGTGAGATCGCCAGGCGCTGTATTATTCGCATGCAATCAGTACTGTTTATGACAATTGTCCACGTCAATTTGTAGCTCTCGCCATACACAAGCCACATATTACAGATTGGAGCACGATTAATTAAATTGTGTAATAATTAAATTGAGAAATTCAAACAAATGCATTAAAACACTGGACATCGCATCGTGCTCTGGTATTTCCTCACAGTCATATTTAAACATCACGGAAACAAGCCGTTTACTCCAACTTGCCCAAGCCAACCAAGATGCCCCATCTGCGCTAGTCTCAGCTAACCACTTGTGACCGATATCCCTCTGTCCTTTCATATCGATGTACCTGACCAGGCGTATTTAGATGTTATTATAGTATCTGCCTGAATTACCTCCTCTGGTCCTCGTTGCCCATCGGTTGTCTATTAAAACGTTACTTAATGCGGCGGAGTGTATGGGCGGGGGTGCTGTGTGTGTGTGTGGGGGGGGCAGGGGGGCTTGTGGGGGGCAGGGCGTGTGGGCAGGCGGGCAGACGGGGATGTGGGTGGGCGTTGTGTTGGCGGAGGAATGTTGGGTGGGGCGGATGGGTGTGTGTGGGGATAGAAATGTGGGGATTGGGTGTGTGCGGGTGTGGGTGTGTGGGGGGGGGGGGGAGTGTGTGTTTGTGTGGGGGTGAGGTGGGTATGTGGGCGAGGGCGGTTGTGGGGGGGGGGGACGTGTGTTGGCGGGAGGGGGGTTGTGGGATGAGATGGGTGTGTGGGGAGGGGTTTGTGGGGGGAGGGAGGTTGTGGGGGCAGTGGGACACGTGAGTCGCGGGATGCTATAGGGGGAGAGGGGGAGCTTGGGGGTGTTGTGGGGGTGGGTGTGTTGTGGGGGGACGAGTGAGTGGGAAGGGTGTGTGGGCGGGGGACGAGTTGTGAGGTGGAAGGGTGTGTGGGCGGGGTGGTGTGGGGGCACCACCCCGTCGCGACACCTAGTCGCGACACCTTCGACTGCGGGCTGGACTGGGCTGGGTCTCCGAATCTGGGCAGGGCTGGGCTGTGCTGCGTCTCCGACGCTGGGCTGGGTTGGGTATTTATTCACACTGAACGTTTGCAGAATAGTTTCACAGCCCATGTAATTGGTTAACGAATTCATGTTAAACACCATGTTATGGCGCTGCTTTTACCGTTCAACCAAACGTTTGCCGTTTTCCTCCTTTCGGGGAAAATATCAAATAATTTACAATGTTAGTAATGAACACCAGAATCCCTTCAATTCTACTCTATTTAACAATGCTTTATTTATTTAATATCATATCAAATTTGGTTTCAACATGTCGAAAAAATGTAGGACCATGACATTCCCTTATTTATCCCGTTCACGACAAACTCGGTTAATTTGCACATGATGTTTGGCATTATTTCACTTTAGTAATTCAGCCACTAAACTAAAATTGTTTATAGAATAGCTAATTAAAGATGTTCTCCCATTATGGATGTCTCTATTCTGCAGGTTGTTTCATATCGCATCTGACGGCCTTCCACTTTTTATGTGGCTTCCTTAATTTCGAATAGCCGGACAATAAAAGTCTGCCAAATATTTACATCAATTCAGAAGCACGAATTATCCATTTGCTTCTTCTCTGCTATTCATTAACACCATATCTGATATAACAGCAATTACACTTGTGATCCTGTCTCTGGTAGTTCCAGGAGAAAATGTACCGTGCTTAGCTTTAACATTGCCAAAATAAATATATCCATTATTGTGGAAGCGGATACATTTCCTCCTCCACCTTCAAATGCACCGATGGCATCATCGTTGTTGAATGAATTACGAATGATAACGAATTAGAGTACACAAGAGAGATTTAAAGGTGTACAAACAGCAATCTAACATCAATAAAACCAAGAATGTTTAAGAAGGAACTGCAGATGCTGGAAAATCGAAGGTACACAAAAATGCTGGAGAAACACAGCGGGCGCAGCAGCATCTCTGGAGCGAAGGACATAGGCAACGTTTCGGGCCGGAACCCTTCTTCAGACGAGAATGGTATTTTACCAGAGAAAAAGCTATAATTCCATTCTTCACATGATTAAATTATAATGTTTTATTCTTAATTGTTTACTATATATCGTGTTGTTCCTCCACGTCCTATCTCACCAGGGACTAATTTTACTGAACGTTTTTCCTTCCAATATTTAATATGTAAAATAATATGTGTGTGTTTATGATTGTGTTTATAGTTTGTTTGGTTGCTTGTTTGTCTTTTTGCACACAATCCGCGAGCATTGCCACTTTTCATTTCACTGCACATCTCGTATGTGTATGTGACGAATAAACTTGACTTGACTTGACTTGACTTGTTTCTTGCGAGCAAAGCGCCAACGCAAACTCCTCGTATGTACACACACTTGACTAATAACACTTATTCAATTTAATTCAATTCAAATTCAATACAAGAGGAAACGGAGAAGATGGCAAACAAAGTTCTGAACACACCCCATTACATCACGGGCACTGACCTCCCACCATCCACGGGATCTTGAGGATTCGGTACCCCAAAAAGACAGCCAACGTCATCGAGTTGCACACCGCGCTGGCCACGTACTCATTTAACTCCTGCCATTGGGAAGAAGGTAGGAGCTTCAAAACTGTAACGCCCAGTTTCACGGATAGCTTATTTCTGGCAACCATCAGGCTATAAACGCTACAACCTACAACCATGCTCCGAACTTGATAGACTTGGGACACTGGCTCTGTGTTTTTTTTTTAAATCTAATGAACTGATTTTTGTTGTTTATTGAGATTACCGAGTATTATGTTTACATATCTGTTGTGCTGCTGCAAATCAGAATTTCGTTGTTCCGTTTCGGGACGTTTGACAATGGAACTCTCTTGATTCATGACAATGATAGACGGAAGTACAAACGGGGGTGTTCATATCCCCAGTTTAAAGAGATTATTTACTGGTTAATGCAGGGAGTATGCATCAGCACCGTTCCCGCTCCATAACATTCCAACTACCTGCATCCCCATAACTCCACATCACTGACTGAGCTTGGCAGCTTCGCGCCTGCGGTTGTATACGTGAATGCCACAAGCTCTCAATGCCGTCATTCTCGTCATAGTTATTGAACTAAATAACACAATCGCCATTTTAACTCCGTGCAATTCATGTGTGACATCTGTAGACATCTTGTGGGGTTTTTTTTAATCCAGGAATCAGCTCCGTGCCCAGTAAATCTCTCAATGTAGAGTAAACTGCTCTAACGTCGTCTCCTGCGGTTATGTTTAGTCTCATAAATACAAAAACTAAAAACAAACGGATCAATACTCGAGCCACAATGATTTGCAGATGCGGAAATCTTGAAAAAGTGATGGAAGAACTCAATATTCCATGTGGAAATAAATAGCCTTTCTCTGAAACGCCCCCGAACATTCGCCACCGAATAAAGGCTGTACACCGTGCGGCGTGGCAACAAAGGTACGAAATGGTTTAAATGACTTAATTCATGACAATGCATGAAATATATTTCTAAATGAGTCACATACATAGAAACATAGAACTAGGTGCAGGAGTAGTTCCATTCGGCCCTTCGAGCCTGCACCGCCATTCAATATGATCATGGCTGACCATCCAACTCAGTATCCCGTTCCTGCCTTCTCTCCATACCCCCTGATCCCTTTAGCCACAAGGGCCATATCTAACTCCCTCTTAAATATAGCCAATGAACTGGCCTCAACTACCTTCTGCGGCAGAGAATTCCAGAGATTCACCACTCTCTGTGTGAAAAAAAAAACCTTTCCTCATCTCGGTCCTAAAAGATTTCCCATTTATCCTTAAACTGCGACCCCTTGTTCTGGACTTTCCCAACATCGGGAACAATCATCCTGCATCTAGCCTGTCCAACCCCTTAAGAATTTTGTACGTTTCTATAAGATCCCCCCTCAACCTTCCAAATTACTAGCGAGTACAAACCGAGTCTATCCAGTCTTTCTTCATATGAAAGTCCTGACATCCCAGGAATCAGTCTGGTGAACCTTCTCTGTACTTCCCTCTATGGCAAGAATGTCTTTCCTCAGATTAGGAGACCAAAACTGTACGCAATACTCCAGGTGTGGTCTCACCAAGACCCTGTACAACTGCAGTAGAACCTCCCTGCTCCTATACTCAAATCCTTTTGCTATGAATGCTAACATTATTATTATTATTATTATTAAATTATTATTATTATTATTATTATTATTATTAAAGCTTTATTTCAGACACAGGTTCATATACACATCAAACAATGCAAAGAATTACAAAGATACATTAAGAAATTGCATATTAGCCTAAAATATATATAAGCTATTGCACCAATGCCATCTTAGCCTAGAAGTGAATCTATAGCAGCCTTTCAGAGGGCTGACTAAGGCTTCAATTATGTGGTTCTCTGACTTGTCCAGGCGACACATAAAACTAAACATCAGCTATCTTAAGAGTGCCTCACAGGTTGGCACTCTAGTGGACACAAACAATTGACTGGCACTATGCCACCTAGGGACACGAAGTAGCAACCTCATTGCATCATTGTATGCTACCTTAAGCCTCTGCCTACTCTTTTTCTTATACTTAGACCACAATTGAGCAGTATATAACGGTGTGATGTAGGTTCTGAACAGGGAACACTTCACAAGGTCAGAGCACATATAAAACTTCCTTATAAGCATGTTGGCTTGAAGATAAATTTTTGCAGCGCTGTCGGTAGAGGTCTTTGTCATCCTTCCAGTCATCAGATATGACATGACCTAAGTATTTAATTTCCTCACACACAGCAAGAGCACTGTCTGACAAATAAAAGGTCGGAAAAGTTGATTTCCTGTCCTCAGGGCTTCTAACTACCATTATGCGGCTTTTCTTAGCGTTATACTTTATGTCATAATCAAGGCCATACTGAGAGCACACCTTCAGCATCTGCTGCAGCCCAGCACTATATGGACAGAGCAGGACCAGGTCGTCTGCATACATCAGATGATTAACAATAGTGTTGCCCACAAGACAGCCAGTTTTTAACCTATTTAACTGATTTGACAATTCGTCCATATAAACATTAAATAAAATAGGAGACAAAATTCCTCCTTGCCGCACTCCGTTACTAACACAGAATGGAGCAGATACAACATTGTCCCATTTAACCTGAAACGTTTGATGGGCATACCAAAACACTAAAATTCTCACTAAGAATTTAGGGGCACCTCTATTTAGCAATTTTACAAACAATTGTTCATGATTAATTCTATCAAATGCCTTGGCCGCATCAATAAAACATAAAAATACAGATGAATTCAGGCTCGAGTACCTTAACACAATCTCTTTAAGAGCATAGATACACAGGTTAGTTCCATGCTTTCTTTTGAACCCAAACTGATTGTCATAAGTAAGGACATACATTTCTAACTTTGTCAACAGTATTCACTCCAGTACTTTAGATAAGATTCTGGCTAATGCAATAGGTCGGTAATTATCAATACTGTTGAGCCTACCAGCCTTATCTTTAATCACAGGCACTAACATTACAGACATAATATCATTTGGCAAGACACCATGAACCAAACAGCCATTAAAGCACATGGAATGCAAGGGGAACGTGCCATTCGCCTTCTTCACTGCCTGCTGGACCTGCATGCCTACTTTTAATGACTGGTGTACCATGACACCCAGGTCTCGTTGCATCTCCCCCTTTCCTAATCGGCCACCATTCAGATAATAATCTACTTTCCTGTTTTTGCCACCAAAGTGGATAACCTCACATTTATCCACATTATACTGCATCTGCCATGCATTTGCCCACTCACCCAGCCTATCCAAGTCACCTTGCAGCCTCCTAGCATCCTCCTCACAGCTAACACTGCCCCCCAGCTTCGTGTCATCCGCAAACTTGGAGATGTTGCATTCAATTCCCTCGTCCAAATCATTAATATATATCGTAAATAGCTGGGGTCCCAGAACTGAGCCTTGTGGTAACCCACTAGTCACTGCCTGCCATTGTGAAAAGGATCTGTTTACTCCTACTCATTGCTTCCTGCCTGCCAGCCAGTTCTCTATCCACATCAATACTGAACCCCCAATACCGTGTGCTTTAAGTTTGTATACTAATCTCTTATGTGGGACCTTGTCGAAAGCCTTCTGAAAGTTCAGATATAACACATCCACTGGTTCTCCCTTATCCACTCTACTAGTTACATCCTCGAAAAATTCTATAAGATTCGTCAGACATGATTTACCCTTCATAAATCCATGCTGACTTTGTCCAATGATTTCACCACTTTCCAAATGTGCTGCTATCCCATCTTTAATAACTGATTCTAGCAGTTTCCCCACTACCAATGTTAGACTAACTGGTCTGTAATTCCCCGTTTTCTCTCTCCCTCCCTTTTTAAAAAGTGGTGTTACATTATCTACCCTCAAATCTTCAGGAACTACTCCAGAATCTAAAGAGTTTTGAAAAATGATCACTAATGCATCCACTATTTCTGGGGCTATTTCCTTAAGTATTCTGGGATGCAGCCTATCTGGCCCTGGGGATTTATCGGCCTTTAATCCATTCAATTTACCTAACACCACTTCCCGGCTAACCTGGATTTCACTCAGTTCCTCCATCTCATTTGACCCCCAGACCCCTGCTATTTCCTGCGGATTATTTATGTTTACCTTATTGAAGACAGAACCAAAGTAGTTATTCAATTGGTCTGCCATGTCCTTGTTCCCCATGAACAATTCACCCGTTTCTGACTGCAAGGGCTTAGACTTTGCTTTAACTAATCTTTTTCTCTTCACATATCTATAAAAGCTTTTGCAGTCAGTTTTTATGTTCCCTGCCAGTTTTCTTTCATAATCTATTTTCCCTTTCCTAATTAAGCCCTTTGTCCTCCTCTGCTGGTCTCTGAATTTCTCCCAGTCCTCTGGTAGGCTGCCTTTTCTGGCTAATTTGTACGCTTCATCTTTTGTTTTGATACTATCCCTGATTTCCCTTGTTATCCACGAATGCACTACCTTCCCTGATTTATTTTTTTGCCAAATATAGTTTATTTCAAAGCCAAATGGTGTCAGGGCAGTGTGAAAGTGCAGTAGTAACTGGGCAGAATGAAGGTGTAGTGCAACATGCTGGGGAACATGAGGGGAAGTGGGAATTGGGCAGGGTGACGATGCATTAATGACTGCACAGGGTGATGTTGTAGTGGGGACAAGGTAAAGGGGCAGTGGGGACTAGGCAAGGTGAAGGAGCGTTCCTTACTCGGCTGTGGGAAAAAGCAATGGGAACCGGACAGGTGAAGGGGCAGTGGGAACTGAGTAAGGTGAGCGTGCAGTAAGGACTGTGCAGGAAGGCATGGGCGAGAGGAAGAGGCATTGAGGAGTGTGCGTTGTGAAGGTAATATTTCAGAGTCGGCGGGATCATAGCAGTGCTGGGAGCAGCGGGATAAATATAAGTGAATACTGGTCAGCGTGAACATTGGGCAGGGTGAAATAGCAATGAAAAATGGGAATGTAATGTGTAGTGGGAACCATGGGAGAGCAACTAGGGCAGTACAAGGTAAAAATGTAAAGGACATTCGGCATGTTTGAACTGCCAATGTCAATATTGCTCGACAACAACGGATGATAGGTAACAAACACTGTATCATGGTTTGCTCACTACCCAGAAACAAAGCATTACACCAGATCTGAACCGAGGCAAGAGCACGGCCAAGGACAATTAGTGTCATTCCAATGCCAAACCCGGTGGCTATGTGAGGATTATGTTCTTCGACTTCTCAAGTGCGTTCAACACCATCCAACCCCTGATTCTGAATGACAAGCTTAAGAAGATGGGGGTGGATTCCACATTTATCTCCTGGATATACGACTACCTGACGGGTCGACCACAGTTTGTCAAGCTGGGGGACAGTGTCTCTGGCACAGTGGTGTGCAATGATGGTGCCCCACAGGGAACGGTTCTGGCCCCGTTCCTCTTCACCCTGTATACAACAGACTTTAACTATAAGTCTGACACATGTCACGTACAGAAATATTCAGATGATACAGCGATTATGGTATGTGTAAGGAACGGGCAGGAGGAGGAATACAGGAACTTTTGTGCCTGGAGTGAAGAGAACTGTCTCATCCTGAACACAACTAAGACTAAAGAGATGGTGGTTAACTTTGGCAGGTCCAAGCTCCCCCTTCAGCCGGTCAACGCTGCTGGGGCTGACATTGAGGTGGTGCAGACATATAAATACCTTGGAGTGCACCTTGATAACAAACTGGACTGGTCTGTCAACTCTGACTCCCTCTACAAAAAAGGCCAGAGCAGACTCTTTTTCCTCAGAAGGCTCAAATCCTTCAATGTGTGTAGTGATATGCTGCACATGTTTTACAACACTGTGGTTGCAAGTGTTATTTTCCAAGTGTTAATTGGAGGAACAGCACCTCATATTCCGTTTGGGGAGTCTGCACCCCGGGGGCATGAACATCGAATTCTCCCAATTTTGTTAGTCCTTGCTGTCTCCTCCCCTTCCTCAGCCCCCCTGCTGTCTCCTCCTATCCCCCAGCCTTCTGGCTACTCCTCCTTTTCCCTTTCTTGTCCCCACCCACCCCCGCCCCCGATCAGTCTGAAGAAGGGTTTCGGCCCGAAACGTTGCCTATTTCCTTCGCTCCATAGATGCTGCTGCACCCGCTGAGTTTCTCCAGCTTTTTTGTGTAACCTTATTTTCTATGCTGTTGGCTGCTGGGGCAACAGCATTAGTGAAAAAAAACAACAAGAAGCTGGTCAAACTGGTTAAACGAGCTAGCTCAGTGCTGGAGGGGAGAGTAGACTCTGGGATGGATGTGCTTGAGAGGCGTATGAGCCACAAGGTGCAGGTAATCCTGAAAAACCCCGGGCATCCCCTCTATGTAATTCTGGAGAGTCAAAAGAGCATTCGGAACAACAACTGGCTCCTCTCCCTGCCCTGTAGAACGGAGCGGTTCAGGAGATCCTTCACCCCTGCAGCCATTAGATTTTATAATTCGGACCGCTAGGCTGTAGGGGGGTGCATTTTTGCAATTTTTAATTGTTAATTGTTAATTATTGGTCTTTGTAAGTATTTATTGCTCTCAGGTAGTGTCCACAGTGTATTCTATGTACTTTCTGTCTGCGTTCGTTTTGAATCTGTGGGTTTGTTGGTTGGGGGCTTCTGGACATCTGAATTTCCCTGAGGGGATCAATAAAGTATTTATTATTATTATTATTAATTTGACACCGCCGTTTGAGACGTTACTTTTACTTTACTTTTCAAGTGACAGGTCAACGCTGCTGGGGCTGACATTGAGGTGGTGCAGACTACCACTTTACTTTTAAAAGTGAGCAAATATTCAAAACAACGCATGCGATACAATGAAACTCCCCGAATGAGTCGCCAACATTGGAGAGAACTGGACGTACTCGATGTCCCCGCACGGGACACGGAGTGAAGAGAGTTCTCTGGACCCCAGAAACCGCATATTACGGCGGAATGAATATTTAACTTCGTAACACTTCCGCCAGAGTGAGGATGTTGCAATTGTAAATCGGCGTGGCCAGTTAACATTGAAGTTAATGTTCACCGAGACAGCTTGAGCCAAACATAGTTTGTAGCCGGTGGATTCAGAACGTCGCTACAAAAGAAAGCGGAGCGTCATCGAACGGTAAGGTTTACGGTAAATCTTAATGTTTACACTTGAAACTTATGAACACCAGCGTCACTCGTTATTTCTACACATTGCTTGGACGGTAAAGTTGCTTCTGAAACAGATGGTTCATTCTTTTCGTTGCAACGGATTCTAAACAAAAATCCTTTATAGAAACATAGAAATTAGGTGCAGGAGTAGGCCATTCGGCCCTTCGAGCCTGCACCGCCATTCAATATGATCATGGCTGATCATCCAACTCAGTATCCCGTACCTGCCTTCTCTCCATACCCCCTGATCCCCTTAGCCACAAGGGCCACATCTAACTCCCTCTTAAATATAGCCAATGAACTGGCCTCAACTACCCTCTGTGGCAGAGAGTTCCAGAGATTCACCACTCTCTGCGTGAAAAAAGTTCTTCTCATCTCGGTTTTAAAGGATTTCCCCTTTATCCTTAAGCTGTGACCCCTTGTCCTGGACTTCCCTAACATCGGGAACAATCTTCCTGCATCTAGCCTGTCCAACCCCTTAAGAATTTTGTAAGTTTCTATAAGATCCCCTCTCAATCTCCTAAATTCTAGAGAGTATGTTACAAGAACTATCATTAAGATCTAAGCGCCACAGAAATTCCTCCTCGTCTCCTTCCGGAAGGAACGTCCTTTGATTCTGAGGCTATGACTTCTGGTCCAAGATTCTCCCACTAGTGGAAACATCCTCTCCACATCCACACTATCCAAGCCTTTCACATTTGCCCATGTACCTTCTAAACCTTTTCCATCCCTGTACTTGCCTAGATGTCTTTTAAATGTTGGCATAGTGTCAGCCTCATTTGCCGCTTCTAGCAGCTCGTTCCGTATACCCGTCATCCCATGTGTGAAAGTAAATGAAAGTACGATGACAGCTTTCCAAGTAACTACTCGCATTTGTTTTCCTTCCACTGAATGTCAACCCCACCCAAGTCTCAATATTGAACTTCTTACAAGGAAGGCGGTAACATTGAGTCAACCTAAACTCCCGGAGAGTTGGCCGAGAAAGTATAGACCAACCACAGCAGCAAATGGAACATTCAATGACCTCCGAATCAAATCAACAACAACTCTATCAATTTTGTGGGTACGAACTGAAGATTACCCAAGATTTCAAACACTTAACCGTACCAGCGATGATCTGGGACGCTGTAAGTACAGCGTTCGATCCATGTTGTTGTAGAATTGTCGTAAGTTTATTATTGTTACGTGCGCCGTGAAACAGTGAAAAGCTTCTTTTTGCGTGCTATACAGCCAAATTGAGCCATGTGTGCCATCAACCCATACACAGGTACAACACGTAATACAAGGGGAAACACACCAGTGTGCAGAATATAGTTTTACAGCAGTGCAGAGAAAAAGCCCAAGACGGGAATGAGGTCGGGAGATCGGAGTTATATCCAACTCTATGTTCAGTAATATGATAACCTGGAGGAAGAAGCTGCTCCTCAAGCAAGTCTCGACCTGAAACGTCACCCATTCCTTCTCTCCAAAAATGCTGACTGTCCCGCTGAGTTACTCCAGAATTGTGTGTCCACCTTTCTCAAACTGTTGGTATGTGCTTCCAAGCTTTTTTATATTCTACCCCACGGAAGAAGAAATAACACCTAATTACTGGGGAGTAATTGTTTTTATTGATCAAATGTCCACATTCCTGAGACATCGTGAAGTCTAGATGGAGTCGACTGGGGTGAGGTTGGTCTGTGTTTTGGGCTGGGCTACATGGACATCACTCCGCAATTCTTGTTCTGCGGGGGAAAAAACAAAGTCCGCAATTAGGTAGGTTAGAAGATGGGTTATGTTCAGTAGTCTGCAAACGGAGGGAGAAACAAGCTGTTCCTGGAATAGTTGGTATGCGGTTTCCAGCTTTCGTATCTTCTACCCAAAGGAAGAGGAAATGAGATGGGATGACTGTGTTGTGAGTGATTATATTGAATCTACTGGCTAAATTTCCGAGGCATCATGAAGTGACGATAGTGTCGATGGTGGAGAGGCAGCTCAGTGTATAGACTGGGCTACATCTACAACTATTTGTAATTGATTGCATTCTTCGACTGAGACGTTCCCGAACCAAGCCGTGGTGTAACCCGAAAATATGTTTTCCCCGTGCATCTAAAGAAGTGAATAGAAGTTGTTGGGTCGCTTGAGAAAGCAGAGGGACTAGTGTGTTTTATTGACCGGAGTTTCAACGTGGTGGATCCGGGACTAATATTGGGTAATATGTACGCCCAGGAACTTGAAACGTTCCACTATTACCATTTACATCTCGCCGCCCCCAATATGTTAACGGCTGGTGTTACTGTCATAACTTCTATTGACAAGAAGATTGCAATCAACGAGTGATGGCAACCTCATGATTGCACAATTGGGTTAAAATTGGAAATGATCCAAACAACCAAAAAAAAAAGATGTAGTGGAAAAACGATTCTGTTAACTGCAGGGCAGAATTTTAGGCTCATGTACATTGCATTCTAGTTATGCACCACACAAATTGATTTATCTTGCACGGAAGAAGCTATCAATGTTAAATTGTGTGCGGGTTGAGTTAATGAATCCTCTATGTCCTGTGCAACTAAAATTGGATTACAGAAATAAAGGGGAAATATATAGTGCAAATAATTCTAAATCTTATTTTATCCGTACAGGGGATCGTACTCTGCCGGTATTTTGAGGAAACGCGCATCAACTTTACTGGGAAGAAAGTGATTGAACTGGGGTCTGGCACTGGGCTCGTGGGGATTCTTGCCAGCCTCTTGGGTGAGTGGAAACCTACATGTGATGGCACTATCAGAGAAAATATTTGCATTTTCCCGGCATTGTGTCGGTTAGTAGAAGGAACATAATGAGACGTTGAGTCATGAAAAACAGCAACTCAACTTGAGCCTAACTCATCATGGCGTTTACCAAAGATAGACTCAAAAAACTGGAGTAACTCAGAGGGTCGGACAGCATCTCCGTCTGAAGAAGTGTCTCGACCCGAAACGTCACACATTCCTTCTTTCCAGAGATGCTGCCTGTCCCGCTGAGTTACTCAAGCATTTTGTGTCTAACTTCTGGAGAAAAGGAATAGGTGACGTTTCGGGTCGAGACCCTTCTTCAGACTATCTTCGATTTCAACAAGCATCAGCAGTTCCTTCCTACAAATAGTGATTACCAAGATGTCCAGATGTGCCTGTGCCATTTGACCCTCTTTGACCCATACCCTTCGTGGGTATACACCTTGTTTAAGAAAGAACTGCAGATGCTGGAAAAATCGAAGATAAACAAAAATGCTGGAGAAACTCAGCGGGTGAGGCAGCATCTATGGAACGAAGACCCTTCTTCAGTCTCGACCCAAAACGTCACCTATTCCTTCGCTCCAAGGGTATACACCTTAATCTTTCACCTTCCTGCCCATCATAAATCTACAAAAGTATACGTTAATACAATTCAAATCATCTGCGTTCATCAGATTTTCGGGGGACGGGGGGGGGGGGGGGGGGGGGGGGGGGGGGGTAAACGCTTCTTATCTCGTGAAACGTGAAAACGTTTTTCCTCATCTCCGTTCCAAATTGCCTACCCCTTATTCTTAAACTGTGGCCTCTGGTTCTGAACTCCACCAATATCGTGAACACGTTTTATATATTTCCATAAGATATCTTCTCATCCTTCTTAATTCAAACGAAAAAAGCCCAGTCGCTCCATTCTTTCAACATATGACAGTCCCGCCAGCCCGGGAATTAACCTGGTGAACCTACGCTGCACTCCCTCAATAGCAAGAATGTCCTTCCTCAGATTTGGAGCCCAAACTGCACACAACACTCCAGGTGCGGTCTCACCAGGACCCTGTACAACAGCAGAAATACCTATTTGCTCCTATACAGTTAGGAAGACCAACTTTAGCTTTTTTCACTGCCTGCTGTACCTACATGCTTATTTTCAGTGACTGATATACAAGGACACCCAGGGCTGGTTGTACTTCCCCTTTTCCTAACCTGACACCATTCAGATAATAATCTGCCTTCCTGTTCTTGCCACTAAAGTGGATAACCTCACATTTATCCACATTATACTGCATCTGCCATGCATCTTAGTTTAGAGATATAGCACGGAAACAGGCCCTTCGACCCACCGAGTTCGCACTGACCAGCGATCCCCGCACATTAACACTCTCTTTCACACACTAGGGACAATTTACACATACACCAAGCCAATTAATCTACAATTTGGAGCGTGGGAGGAAACCGAAGATCTCGGAGAAACCCCACGCGGTCACGGGGAGAATGTACAAACTCCGTACAGACGGCACCCGTAGTCGGGATCGAACCCGGGTCACTGGCACTGCACAGCAACTCTACCACTGCGCCACCGTGGCCGCCCACTCACCCAACCTGTCTAAGTCACCCTGCAAAATACATAAGAAACTTAAGCAAATATGGGGGCCGGTTGCGTTTCCTGGACTACTCCGCCATTCAAATAAATTTATGACTGATTCAATTCTCGCTCTAACTTCATGCACCTTAATCCCTTTGTGATCCCATTTTCTGCCAATCGTCAACTTTAATGTATTGTGTGTATACAATGACTCACTCTCCACGACTCTGTGGGACAGAATTGCAAGACACTGAGGCGTACGCACGGGAACAGGTCCACCAGCACAACCCAGCATGGTACCAACCTAACCTAACCTAGTCCCCCCCCTGCCTGAATATTTCACCGATATAATTATGCACCTTTCCTATCCCCGTGCTTGCCCAACTGTTTTCTCCAATAATGTGCGTAGGAGTGGTGTAACCTCTCATGGACGGTGGTGGGGATGGCGCGTGGGTTTTCTCAGCAGTTAAAGCTATGACCGGGACCGTAATATGCATGCGTGTTCCACTCTTTAATCTAAGTACTTGTCGCTTTTATGTTCCTGTTGATTTCGCAGGTGGAGAGGTAACATTGACAGATCGGCCGAACGTCCTGAATCAGATTGTGTACAACGTGAATAGTAACATCCCCTCTGAACTCAAAGTGAGAACAAAGGTTAGCGCCCTCCAGTGGGACCATCCACACGACCAGTATGCCTCTAAGTATGATATTATCATTGGCTCGGATATCGTCTATGATCCACGCCAATTCCAGCCACTTATAAACATGCTGTTACACCTGAGCAACCCGGACACCGTTATCTACTTCAGTTCCAAGCTGATTAAGAATATAGCAGCGGTTGTGTTTTATGAAAAAAAACTACCAATGCACTTCGACTTCGAAATTGTTCACACACTTCCACATCAATTAATTAACGTTTACAAAATCATCCGGAGAATTGACAGCGACTAGCAAAATAATCCCGCAGAAAGTTGGGTGGAAATACTCACATTGCTTTACAATTCAAAATCGCATTGAGGGGCCGGATACAGATTGTGAATAGTGTAGGGACGTTTATGAAGGGTTACATTGCCTTGCGCTTGGGTAGAATCCTTGAGCTAACACGACGCTGTTATGTTTCAGATCTAGGTTTAGGAAAAATATATTAAGCCTATTAATGGTCGTGAAGAGTATAGCTGGGAAAGGGATACAATCACCATAAGGAACTATTCAAAGCAAGTAGATCCATGATTACGGTTTAGAGTAATAGTAACCGTGAGCTTCGCAATACAGTGAATCAAACCCAGCGACTAATAGACAATGAAATATGAGATTAACCGAGCACGCTTGGTTGCCCTGCTAAATTGCTATGTAAGTAAGTAAGTTTATTGGCCAAGTATTCACATACAAGGAATTTGCCTTAGTGCTCCGCCCACAAGTAACAACATGACATACAGTGACAGTTACGAATGACTCAGAAAACACTAAACATTAATAATAATAAAACATTAATGATAAAACACCATTGATCAAGCATGTGAACCAACAAAATACCAGATCAAATGTGTGTCCCTTGCATCGAGATTAGGTTGTTTGTGTTGTACTACTGGAAGATTGCAATGATGTTGCGCAGATGATAAAAGATTAGATCTCAATACATTAGAAGTTTACAAACGGTTCGTAGCGGCGCTAAGTTTATCCGTACGGTCACCGCTGAGCATGCAAATAGTTCCGACATAGTCCACCAACCTTGTAGTCAATAAACATAGTTACTGCAGCACATTGTGCGTCTTTTTTTAGATATAACTTTACTTTGGATAACTATATGTCGATGCGTTGCTCTCGTAATAATCCTGGAGTGCGATTTATACCACAAATATAATTTGTAGTCATTAGCCTGAAGCCTACAATAGTCATAAACAAGAATACTACACATTGCTTAATAGAGTATAATTGCACAAGCGTCAATATAAGTAGCCTGTGGCTCAACGACACAATTGTGTTTCTTTACTGTCGGGAGGGTAAATGGAAACATTTCTCCCCAGCCAGTTTTTTTTATGACACATTCCCTGCTCTGTCATTTTCCAAAGTAACGTTACGTTATTCTCTGGTTACCGGTCGAAATTACGTTATATTCAATTATTGTTATGGAAACACGCGTTGCATCAGAACTACTTAAAGGCAAATGTGTGGCGAATGGAGGTCAAGCTGCCATATACTGCTTCCTACAGTACTTGCGATCTAAAGGCCACTGCGGACCAGGAAACGTGGGATATAAGTAAATGCGGACATCATTGACATGTGGAAGTTCACGGACATAACCTACACTCAAATAATCAGATCGAAACACATGACACACCTTTAAGGATTAGTTCAGTATCTATATTTACCTCAAAGGCAATGTATTGCTAACTATACCACATTTAAACAAAGGGATGACTCGGGAGAGGTTAGGGCCAATCAAAGATAAGGGGAGTGTGTTTTTTGAGTCAGGGAATGTGGGCGAGGTACTAAATCAGTACGTTGCAACTGTATTCACCAAGAAGACAGACGTGAAGGATAATGACATCATGGTAGGGGTATTCTAATATTGCGCGAACATTTGAGATTAGGAACAAGGTCGATTAGGGACTCTAGAAAAATTATTAAAGTGGTTACATGTCTATATCCCGGTGGAAATCTATCCCATGTTATCGGGTAAGGTAATAGAGAAGATTGCAAATTCCTTGACGAAGATATTTATAGTATCAGCGGCGAGATACCTGGAGAATAGCCAATGTCGTTCCTTTGATAATGAAGAGAAGTGGAGATGATTCATGGAATTACAGGCCGGTGGTCTTTACGCAAGTGGAATGGCAACTGTCTAGAGGGGAGTTCATTGGGACAGGATTAAGTCTAATTTGGAAGAGAATGAGTTGATTAGTGAACAATCAGCAAGTTATGTCCTGCAAACTTGATCGACGTTTTTGAGAAGGTGACGAGGTATCAAAGTCAATTTTATTCGTTTATTGAAATGAAATGTATTTACCAGCAGCGATACACTTAAAAAGAACATACAATACACAATAAAATTTAACACAAACATCCACCACAGCATTCTTCACTGTGGTGGGAGGCAACAAAGTTCTGCCATTCCTCCTTTGTTCACCCGTGGTCGGGGCCATAGACTCTCCGTAGTCGCCGCTGCAGACGACCCGATGTACAGGCTCTCTCGGCGGGATGATCGAAACTCCGACGTCGGAGGTGGGGCGGTAAATGTTATCTACGTGGATTGTACGAGGTAAGGCCTTTGACGACATCTCTCGTGGCAGGCTCATCCAGAAGATTAAGGTGCATGGGTTCCACGTGGTTAGGTAGGTTGGCTTACCCATTGAAGACAGAGACTAATCGTGGAAAGATGTTATTCTGGCTGGATAGTCTATGACCAGTGGTGTTTCGCAGGGATCTCTGGTGGAACCTGTGGTTTGCAACGAAGTCTTGTTTCTTTATAGGTTGTATGGTACATTTATAGTTTATACAGGATGGCAACAGACCATTCGGCCCAACACGTCTTTGCCGCCCAAAGTGACTGGCTGAGTTGGTGCCGTTTGCCTATGTTAGGCTCATACTCTCCTCAAACTTCCATGCCCAAGTCTCTGAAACGATGTTATTGTACCCACCTCCACCATATCCGCTGGTAACTCGTTCCATATCCCTATCACCATCTGTATGAAAAAAAGTCCTTTAAAACCTTTCCTTCTCAACTCCTATGTATGCCATTCATCTATGCCCTAGACGACTCCTCTTGGAAAAAGACCAGAGCCATCCACATCATCTACGCCCCACATTATTTTATATACCTCCTTACCTTGATTATTTTAAGCAGTTCGAGTGCATTGACCAATAATATCCGTGCAGTCTTCAATTAGTTGTTTGACAACAACCTTGAAAGGGCACTGATCTAAAACATAGGCGTCCATAGGATCCCAGTGAATTTGGCAACATTTTTACGAGATTGGCTTGACAATAGTAAGCAGAGGGTGGCCGCTGAAAGTCATTTTTAGATTGGAAACTTGCGACCAGTATTTACGACAGTAAACGAGACTGGGGGCTTTGCAGCGTGTTGTGTCTGGATGTGGCCAGATAACAGGCTCGAAGATGAACGCCCATTTAGACTGTGCATAGGACATGAGGCGGGCGGTTATGGCACAGCTATGCGCAAGATTCGGTTGGTTGCAGCTTGGGACCCGTGTAGCTGCGATCACAAAGCTGCAGCGGGGACGGAATGGCACTGGAGAGGGTACAGAGAGTTCCCCCCAAGCTGCGGTCTGGATGGAGTGCTTCACTTCTGAGAGGAGACTGGAAATAGAATCCTTGAAGCGCATGAGCCTGTGTGAGGGGGCAGACGGAGGTGTACATGTGCGTCACCGATATGGTAGATTGTAGCGGTATTAACATTTATGTGTAAGATGAGGGTGAAGAGTGAACTATTCAGGGAGAATCTGTTCTCTTTAACATGCAGAGATTGTCGGAACTCGCTGATCTGCTTGACGGATCTTCAAAAAACGTATCGAGATAATATCTGAAATTAGAATGGATTACTTATGTAGCATTGGCAGGTTTGTAATTAATAACCACGAATAGCCGAGGGAATTCTTTCTGTGGTGTATGACTATTACTCTATAATTCTACCACCCGAGTTACGTTCCTATTCTTCGACGCCCTTCCATGCAAAGTGCGTTAGCATGCGGCAACATGGCTACGGCAACATTAATCTGTATGGTCCACACAAACCTTTCTCCCATTCAGTAAGGTTGTTCTCAGTCTGTATGTTCCAATAAAAACACATCCATCCACTTCGGCCTAACCTCAGCAATGTCCATCGCTACCAATATCATTCTCATTCGCATTCTCTTCTCATTACAAGATACAGGGCAGTTACACTTAAGATAGACATAAACAGCTGGAGTGCCTCAGCGGGTCAGACAGCATCTCTGGAGAAAATAAAGTTTCGGGCCGCGACCCTTTTTTCACTAGTGACTAGAATTGATGGACATTTCTAATGGCATGACCTTTCTAACGGTGTACCCAATTGTCTGAAGAATGGTCCGAAACGAAATCGACCCGAAACGTCACACATTCCTTTTTCCAGAGATGCTACCTGTCCCGCTGAGTTACCCCAGCATTTTGCGTCTATCTTCGATTTAAACCAACATCTGCAGTTCTCTCCTACACATAGGTTGTAAGCGCTCCGCTCTCACGTCACGTTCGGTGCTGGAGTTAATAAACATTACAGAGCGAACATCTGATCTACCGCTGTATTTGACGACCTGCCACACGGTAATATTAAAAACATATGCAGCTGTGGCAGGGTGGGGAGGAAAATGATTCCGTTGCGAGATACTGCCGAATGTTCTTATTCAAAACTGAGAAGTGTGTACAGTGTGTAAATGCATGCTGAGTCTTTGTAAGGGACAAACACCAACTCTGCACATCGTGAGAAATAAATCACGATCAAGTCCGAATGAATGAGAAACTGACAACCAACATGATTAGGCAGGTAAAATATAGATAGAATTAAAAACTCAAAAATAGCGCATTATTATTGTACGTGAGGAAATTGTAAGCGCGACACTATCTGCATATCATGCTACTTCGGGAAATAACCAAACACAATCAAGGGCCACTTACGCCCGACCCTCTTCTCCCCACCCACTTAGGACAGAAGACACATAAACTTTAAAGCACGTCCCACCAGATTTAAGAATAGTTCCTCCCCCGCTGTTGTCAGACCCCTGCACGGATCTCTCATAGACTATCTCTAAACTGTCAGGGATGAAAATCAGGGATGAATTCCAGTCGTTCAATTTATCTCGTCACTCACCCTTTAGTTATTTTACCTGCACTTTCTCTGCAGTAAACAACATTCATTTCCATACATCTTGAAATAACATTTTAGTTCAAGATGCCACAATCAAACCAATTACTCAAATGGAGAGGCAGATCAGAGAAAATCCTTTACAACACGTTGTTACAAATATCCCATTTTAGTTGATAGCCATTGTAAAAAAGCCCCCCCCCCCCCCCCCCCCCCCCCCCCCACATGGAAAGAATGCATCAGCCGGTAGCAGTAACCAATCACAGTAATACTTTATTAGCCAAGTATGTTTTGCCACATACGAGGAATTTCATTTGCCAGGTCAGTCATACAAATAAAAGTCAACGGAACACATAAAATACATTTTAACATAAACATCCACCACAGTGACTCCTCCACAATCCTCACTGAGATGGAAGGAGAACAAAGTTCAAATCCCTTCTTTGTTGTCCCGCGGTCGGCGACCTTAAGCCCTCCGTTGACTGGACATTTCTTGACTCCCGTAGCCGGTGCGCTTGGGTCCTCCGCGTCGGGGCGATCAGCTCTTGCATGGTCAAACCTTCTGCATCGTTGGAGCTTCCCGACACGGCCTCTCCCGAGACTGCGAGTTCGCAGGCCGCGGTTGGAGCGATCCCAGGCAAGGGATCAGCTCCGATGTTAAGTCCACGCCCCGCGGTGGGGCTCAAGTTAATCTGAGGAGGCCTCCAGCTCCACGATATTAAGGCGCAGAGTGATCGGAGATACGATCCGGAAAAAAAATCGCATCTCCGGCAAGGTAAGAAACTGAAAAATAAGTTTCTCCCACATGAACAAACCGGAAAACATTTACAGTCTCTTAAAACGCACTAAAAATTAGAAAAAACAAAACGGATAAACAGACAGACAGTTGGTGGGGCTGCCAACCGTGCGGATTCCTGGTGGATTCATTTCAAAACAGCATTCATTTCCATACATCTTGAAGTAACCTTTCATCAAACCAACGACTTAAATGAATGCAGAGTAATGAAATGCACCAGCAAAGGCAGCTTACAACACTTTGTTCCTTACTACCTTTTTGTTGATATCGATTGTTTAAAAAACAGTTGCTAAGATAGTTATCAAAAATTACAGCAGGATTTCGATCAGTTGGGCAAATAGGCTGACAAATGGCTAATTGAGTTTAAGGCAGATAAAGATAAGTACAACCAGGTCTTGCATTTTGGGAAGTTAAACCACGATCGGCCTTTACAGTGAACGTTGGGATTCAGATAATCGTGTAGAGCAGTGGGGTCTAGGAGTACAGGTGTATACAGTGCCTTCCATAAAATTTGGGACAAAGACCCATCATTTCTTTATTTGCCTCTGTACTCCACAATTTGAGATTTGTAATAGAAATCACGTGGTTTAAGTGCACATTGTCAGATTTTATTAAAAAGGTATTTTTATACATTTTGGTTTCACCATGGAGAAATTAAAGCAGTTTATATGTAGTCCCCCCCCATCCCCCATTTTAGAGAACCATAATCTTTTGGACACATGGCTTCACAGGTGTTTGTAAATCTATCTGAGGAAAGACATTCGTGTCATAGAGGGAGTACAGAGAAGGTTCACCAGACTGATTCCTGGGATGTCAGGACTTTCATATGAAGAAAGACTGGATAGACTTGGCTTGTACTCACTAGAATTTAGAAGATTGAGGGGAGATCTTATAGAATCTTACAAAATTCTTAAGGGGTTGGACAGGCTAGATGCAGGAAGATTGTTCCCGATGTTGGGGAAGTCCAGAACAAGGGGACACCGTTTAAGGATAAGGGGGAAATCTTTTCGGACCGAGATGAGTAAAACATTTTTCACACAGAGAGTGGTGAATCTCTGGAATTCTCTGCCACAGCAGGTAGTTGAGGCCAGTTCATTGGCTATATTTAAGAGGGAGTTAGATGTGGCCCTTGTGGCTAAAGGTACAAGGGGGTATGGAGAGAAGGCAGGTACAGGATACTGAGTTGGAAGATCAGCCATGATCATATTGAATGGCGGTGCGGGCTATAGGGCTGAATGGCCTACTCCTGCATCTATTTTCTATGTTTCTAATTGCTCAGGTATGTTTAATTACCTCCTTAATGAAGGTATAAGAAAGCTCTCAGCACCTAGTCTTTCCTCCAGTCTTTCCATTACCTCTGGATTTTTTTATTGCTATTTATCAACATGAGGACCAAAGTTGTGCCAATGAAAGTTAAATAAGCCATTATGAAACCGAGAAACAAGAATAACACTGTTAGAGACAATGCTTATCAAAATCAACTGTTCAGAACATCATTAAGAAGAGAGACCTTACTAATCGCAACAAGACTGGTAGGCCAAGGTGGACCTCCACAGACAATGACAGAATAATTTGCTGTATAAATAAAGAAAAATTGCCAAACACCTGTCCAATCAGAAACACTCTCCAGGAATCAGGTGTGGATTTGTCAATGACCACTGTCCACAGAAGACTTCATGAACAGAAATACTGAGGCTACACTGCAAGATACAAACCACTGGTTAGTCGCAAAAATAGGATGGCCAGGTTACAGTTTGTCAAGAAGTACATACTTAAAAGAGCAACCACAATTCTGGAAAAAGGTCTTGTGGGCAGATGAGACAAATATTAACTTATATCAGAGTGATGGCAAGAGCAAAGTATGGAGGAGAGAAAGAACTGCCCAAGATCCACAGCATACTGCCTCATCTGTGAAACACAGTGGTGGGGGTGTTATGGCCTGGGCATGTATGGATTCGGAAGGAACTGGCCCACTTATTTTAATTGATGATACAACTGCTGATGGTAGTAGCATGATTAATTCTGAAGGGTATAGCCACATCCTATCTGCTCCAGGTCAAACAAATGCCTCAAAACTCATTGGCCAGCAATTCATTCGACAGCAGGACAATGATCCCAAACATACTTCTAAAGCAACAAAGTCGTTTTTCAAAGCTCCAAAAGGTCAATTCTTGAGTGGCCAAGTCAATCACCCGATCTGAACCCAATTAAGCATGCGTTTTATACGCTGAAAAGAAAACTGTAGGGGACTAGCCCCCAAAACAAGCATAAGCTAAAGATGGCTGCAATACCAGCCTGGCAGAGCATCACCAGAGAAGACACCCAGCAACTTGTGATGTCCATGAATTGCAGACTTCAAGCTGTCATTGCATGGATAGGATATGCAACAAAATACTAAACATGAGGACTTTCATTTACATAACATAGCTGTGTCTCAAACATTATGGTGCCCTGAGTTGGGGGGGATTATGTATAAACACTGCTGTAATTTCTACATGGTGAAACCAAAATGTATGAAAATGGCCTTTATTAAAATCTGACAATGTGCACTGTAACCACTTGATTTTTTTTCTGTTACAAATTTCAAATTGTGGAGTACAGAGGCTAATAAATAAATGATGGGCCTTTGTCCCAAACATTATGGAGGGCACTGTAGTTCCTTTCAAGTGGTGTCACAGGTAGATAGGGCGGTCAAGACGGCTTTCAGTCATCATCAATTAAGGTATTTAATTTGAATTTGGGAGGTTATGTTATAGTCGTAGATGAAGTTAATGAAGCCACATTCCAAGTATTGTGTTCAGTTATGGCCAACCTGCTACAAGAAAGATGTCAAGCTGGAAAGAGTGCAGAGAATGTTGCCAGGACTTGAGGGACTGAGCTATAGGGAGCGGGTAGACAAGCTAGGACTCTATTCCTTGGAGCGCAAGAGGATGTGGGATGATATTCTTGAGGCATACAATGTCATGAGGGGAACAGAGAGGGTAGACGCACAGAGACTTTTCCCCAGATCAGGGGAATCAAGAAGCAGAGGGTATAGGTGTACGGTAAGTCTGATATTATTTAATAGGAAGCCAAGAAGAAACATTTTCACATGGTGGGTACATGGAATGATCTGTCCGAGAATGTAGTTGAGGCAACACTATAACAACATTAAAAAAAAAAAAATTTGGACAGATATCTGGATAGGAAAGGTTTGGAGGGATATAGGCCAAACGTGGGCAGGTGTGACTAGTGCAGAAGGGATATCTCAGTCGACATGGGCAAGTTGGGCCAAAGGGCCGGTTTTTCTCATGTTCTCACTCTGACTATTACCAGAATACACAAAAATAAAATTAAGCACATGGACACACGAGGAAGCATAAAAATGTACAATAATCTTTATTCAAACTTTTTATTAGAACTATTTGACATAACCATTTCATGCATTGGTAATGAGTAAACTCATTCATCACCATTATAAATGGAAAGATTAGACAATCTATCCAGAATTTGTATTTATGATAGCATTGAAAGAGCTGAAAATCCAGAACAAAGTTTGGTGGGATGGGGTGGTGGGGGAGGAGGGGGGCGAGAAATAATCCCAAAACCTGTAAAACTAAATTTTGAAGCAAAGCTTGGTTGCATCGTCATTTCTATGTAATCTTGAGTAATTTTAAATCTCGTATCAGATACCAAGTGTCAAAACAAGCCTAAAAAGCTGAAAAAACATGAAAAAAATCCAAATTGTTTTGTGCAATACGTCGAGAATACATGGATTTTTTTCAGCAACTGGAAACCGAAGATGTCATACACATTCAATGTTCTAAAGTCCATTGGCAGACACTTCTCAGATAGAAAGCATATAGGATTTTGACAGCATAAACCTTCTGTCCGAAATAATGTACATGAGATGTCTTTTTTAGACCTGGCATTAAATATGTCCTCAGAACAAATAAGGCATTAGAATATTTTCTAAATTCAACACTAGTCTGATCAAAAAAGTACACATCTGTAATTTCAAACATGAAGTTTTCTAATGTATCACATGAATAGAAAACACTCAAAGCACACTTCAGAAAGGTTAAGTTCCTATTAAATTAGAGACTTTAAAAATGATATCATTGAACATTTAAACAGTGTGCTACTCCTCAAATGTTGAAAATGGAGGTGGCTGGTTTAAAGAGAAATCATAGCTCCATCTACAAACATTCACAGACCATGGAATAGGGAGTTTGTACAAAGAATGGAACAGCCATAATTAAGGCACGCAAATAATTTGCCACCAAGCTAGTGTTTCAATCTTTTCGAATAAATTATATATATTCAACTTAAGGTCTTCTTTCTATTTTGAGTGATGAAGGTATTATCTGCAGCAACTCCATTATTTTCATCAATTTAAAAACCAATATAGGTTTATAGCACAAACAACACTTCAAATTCCCAAATGTCCACCAAAATTGTGAAGAGGATCCAACCAAATGACTGTATGGCAAATAATCGTATTTTTGCCTTTACAGTAGTGAGAATAATCCATTACCCTCAACTTAAGTGGATCACATAATGAATGAAATACCCCAAGTGCATGTAAAAAGGTAAGCTCTTTAGATCTTTACATCAAATGAATACAACTTTGTTTTAAAAAGTGCAAGCTCTACTATGAATTTTCCCAATACAAAAAGGTCAAACATTTAATTTGGCGTGTCATTGTCCACCTCAATCCTATCAGACGTTATTCAAATAGTCCTTGGTCTAGTTATTAAGACACATTGATGGTACTATTGCCACTTAATCCCATATTTCACTGATGATTTGTTACTTTGCTGAAGACGTTTTCACATCACCTATGCAATAAGAAAATATTCAGGAGAATAAATTGTTTTAAGTGGGGTCAGATTTATAAGGCAATTGTCTTTATTAAATGTGTACATTGCTTTTCATTATTTTTCAGGAAAATATTTCAAAACTCTCACATCTGTAAAATACTATATGCTGGACATTTTTGGCTGAGCAAAAGGGTTACACTGTTTAAATATGAAGACTAGGTCTCTGGCATCACATTCAACACTTGATCTTCTGAAGTCCTTTCCAGAAATGAGCAGCCAATACTCAAGAATTAGTTAAAATGAAATTTGAAATTAAAAGGTCCTCCTGAGCCAAACGGATTGAACCCTTGCCATTGATTCCAAGATCGATGAAAGTGTTGACCACCTTCACCCTGTTGATTTTCTGGATCCAGAGGATCTTCCCCCGAATCAAACTTCTTTCTCATCTCTGGAATAAAGAAACAAAATATAATAACTACAACAACCTGTCTCAAAATAAAATTTACTTTAATTACTGTTTCGTTTTTATTATATTCACCACACTTCAAAAACATAATAGTGCATAGAGAAGTATGCAAGGATCCTAATTTTATACCTTCCCCTTCCTTTGATCCAAAGATTGAGAGTTGACTTTGGAAATCAGAGCGGAAACAGGCCCTTCGCTTGCAGAGTCTGCACCGACATGAGCTCACCCCGTACACTAACACGATCCTACACATTAGGGACAACTTAAAAATTTACCAAAGCCAAATACCCTACAAAAACTCCACATCTTTAGAGTGTGGGAGGAAACCGAAGCACCCAGAGAAAGCCCACGGGATCCCAGGTAGAACGAACAAACCCCATACACACTGTACCCATAGTCAGGATTGAACCTGGGTCCTTGGCGCAGTGAAGCAGCAACTCTGCCACTGACTGCACCACGGTGCCGCCCAAATTGACTTGGAGAAAGGCGTCAAAAGTTCTGGCGGATCATTTTTCTGACTAAAAGCCTGCGACCAATAGAATGCCACAGGGCTGGTTACAGTACTGTTTGTTATATACATTAACGACTTGAATGTAAACATATTTAACATTGTAAGTACATTCGAAGAGGATACCAAGGAATGAGATATTGCAAAATGGGTATAAGGAGTTAAGTAAAGCACTAAAAGGGTAACCTCCAGGGTGGTGATCTCTGGATTATTGTCAGTGCCAGGTGCTAGTGAGAATGGGAACAGGAAGATAAATGCGTGGCTGCGGAGTTGTTGCAGGGATTCAGATGTTTGGACCATTAGGATCTATCCTAGGGCAGAGGTGACCTCTACAAGTGATATGGCTTGCATCTGAACTGGAGTGGAACTGATATCCTGGCAGACAGGTTCAGAAGTGCTACATGGGTGGATTTGCAAGGAGCAGGACCCTCTGCAAGCCGAGTCAGGTGAAAAGCTGGTATGGAGGGTGATGAAAGAAAGTTCAGTGGGCAGAATAGGCAGGAGCATTGCAGGGAGCGAGGAAGATCTGTTGCTTTGAATTGCATTTATTTTATTGAGGGATGACTGAAATGTAAGGCAGGTGAACTCAGGGCGTGGATAGGTACGTGTAGCCATTGCAGAAAGCTGGTTAAGAGAGGGACAGGACTGGCAGCTTAATGTTCCAGCAAGCAGATGCTACAGGAGAGATAAAGATGGCTTTATTGATGAAGGAGAAAGTCACAGCAGATTACATTACTGATGGTTTGTCCAGGCTATATGGTGGAGCTGAGAAATAAAAATAAAAGGGATGAGCATCTTGTTGGCAGTGTACTTCAAGCCCCAAAGAGTCAATATGAATTAGAAGAGCAAATATGCTGGGAGATTGCAGGCAGTCTCAGGACTAATAACATTGTCATAGCTGGGGATTTTATCTTTCAAAATACTGACTGTGAATGTTAAGTGCTAAAGGTTTAAATGGGGCAGAATTTCTCAAATGTTTTCAGGAAAGTTTCCTCAGACAATATGTACAGGGCCCTACACGGGAGAGGGCAACGCAATCTAGTCTTAGGAAATTGGGAGGGGCAAGTGGGTGAGGTGTTCATGGATGAGCCTTTTGGGACCAGCAACTGTTACTGGTCTAAGATAGTTTTGGATAAAGACAAGGCATGCCCACAAGTTAAAATTCTAAACTGGAGCAAGGCCAACTTTGCTCATATTAGACAGGAACTCTCTCAAGTTGATTGTAGCAGGAAAAGGAAGTGTGATGCTTTTAAAAATGTGCTTAAGTGTCCAGGGCATGCATGTTCCTGTTAGAGTGAGGGGGAAGGTAGGTGAACATAAGGAAGCTTGGACGATGAGAGAAATTGAGGCTCTGGAAGGTCATAAAATGCTGGTGAGGCCAGATTTAGAGTATTGTGTCACCATGTTATAGGAATGATGTTGTCAAGCTTGAAAGAGACAATGTACCAGGATGTTGCCAGGACTTGAGGGACTGAGCTCTGGGGACTGAGCTCTGGGGAGAGGTTGAGCAGTCTAGGGCTTTATTCCTAGGAGCACAGGAGGATGAGGGGAGATCTTGTATAGGTGGACAAAATCATGAGAGAATACACACACACACACACACACACGAGGAAAACGCAGCGTCTTTTGTCCAGATAGGGGAATCGAGAACCAGAGGACATTCTTTTAAAGTGAGGGAGGAAAGATTTAATGGGAACATGAAGGGTAACTTTAAAACAAAGGGTTGTAGGTGTATGGCCTGTTTCCACAGAGGCATGGGCCAGGTATAGGCAGCTGGGCACAAGTGTATCCCTGGAGGAGTTTTGGAACTGAGGAGCACACTAAAGGAGGAATCAGGAGATAACCAGATAATATTAAGGATAATCAAACAAGATTTCTGGAGTACATTAAGGGAAAGAGAGAATAAGGGCCTCAGGAATCAAAGCAATCTTCTCTGTGTGGAGCCATCGATGATAGTCCTCAATTAGTATTTCTCTCCGATTTTACCATTGAGAAATATGTGGTAACTTGGGGCAGTTAATTGAAGTGTCTTGAGGGCAGTCGGTATTACAGTCGAGAAGGTGATGAACGTCCAAATGCATGTGAAGGTAGACAAATCTAATGGGGCTGATCAATGTATCTGAACACACTGTGGGAAGCCAGAGAAGAGAAGAAATTGTATGTGCCCTGGCTTAGATACAAGTCATCACTATGTACAGGTGGCAGAAGTCTGGAGGTTGTGCCTCTATTTAAAAAGATAGGGTAGATGCACAGGGTCCTTTACTCAGAGTAGGGTAATCACGAACCAGAGAATGTGGGTTCTAGGTGACAGGGGAAAGATAAGTTGCTGAGGGGCAACCTTTTCACACAGAAGGTAGTGGGTGTATGGAATGAGTTGCCGGAGGAGGGAGTTGAAGCTGAAAGTATAAAAATATTTATAAGACTTTTGGAAAGTTACATGGAAAGGTTAGTTCTAGGGGAATATTCACCAAACACAGGCAGGTGGGACTAGTCTAGATGGGCACCTTGGTCAGCATGGGCAAGCTGAGCAGAAGTGCCTGTTTCTGTGCTGTATCATCCAGGTGACACAGGGATAAAAAACAAAATATCAGATCGGTTGTAAGTATGAATGGAATAAACTGGAATCATTATTGAAAATTGTCAACTTAAAACTGGACGACTTTAGCAAAGATACCAGAAATTTGAAACTCAAACTCAATATTGGATTCAAAGATCAGAAGATGAGGTGCAGGTTCCTCAAACTTACTCCAGGCTTCATTGTGACAGGTTTGGAGAAACTGAAGACTGAAAGGTCTGAGAGCAAGTGGGATAAATAATTAAAGTGTCATACAACAGGCAGCATCTCTGGAGAGAAGGAATGGGTGACGTTCCGTGTCTAGACCCTTCTTCAGACTGGAGGGTCTCGATCCGAAACGTCACCCATTCCTTCGCTCCAGAGATGCTGTCTGTCCCGCTGAGTTACTCCAGCATTTTGTGTCTACCTTCGATTTAAAGCAGCATCTGCAGTTCTTTCTTACACATTAAAATGTCAGACTTGGGAAGCTTGGGATCATATTTGTTCACCAACATAAAGTAGAAATCAATTTGAATTTGGTCTCTGTTACAAAGTAAATCACATGATCATCAAGTACAGTGCACTGGTTGAAAAATTAGCAAATTTAACTTTCAGACAATCATGACATACTTTCCCCACAAGTAAAATGCAAGTGAAGTTTTTCCAAATGATTTGTCCAAATTGCGATATTATTAATGCTATTAATAAATATGAATCGGCCATGAAAACTGAGCCATATGTTCTTCAGTACTTTGTATGCAAAGGAAAGAATTTGCCATTGTTACTCAAAGGTAAGTTTAGTAAATAGGCTATTTGCAGTTTCTTTTTTCTGCAGATGATACTCATTTAGTAAAAATTCAATTAAAGTGGTTAGAACCACTTAACAGAATCTATAACCAGGGAGTTTTGGAAAGAACTGCAGATGCTGGTTTAAATCGAAGGTAGACACAAAATACTGGAGTAACTCAGTGACAGGCGGCATCTCCGGAAAGAAGGAATGGGTGACATTTCGGGACTAGACCCTTCTTCAGACTGAGCTTTAAGCTGAGAGGAACAAAGTTTAAAGGAGATGAGCAGGGCAAGTTTTTTTAATATACAGAATGCCTAGAACTCACTACTAGAGATGGTGGTTGTGGAGGTAGATACAATAGTTGTATTGAAGAGGCTTATAGATCAGAACATGGGCGTGCGGGGAATGGAGGGATTGCGATTAATTAGACAGAGATGAATCATGTTCAACATGGACATTGTGGCCTGCAGGGCTTGTTCCTGTGATGTACTGTTCTATATTCATTTCAGATAAAGTTAAAACATTCGAACAGACTTGTTTACTTTTAGCATGCCATTCTCTTCCAATAAGACTTGGCTAATGTGCATCACTAAATCAACATTGGCAAAGACATTACATGAAATCAGAAGTACAATCAGAAAACGCTGCAGATCCCATTAGAGAGTGGAAGGGCAAAATGAAACAAACGTTGGCAGAGGAAGAATGAAATGTTGGAAATAATGAACAGGCTAGTTAGTTTAGTTTAGAGATACAGCACAACCAGCTGTTTGTAATAATTCTAAATAACCATATAACCATATAACAATTACAGCACGGGAACAGGCCATCTCGGCCATACAAGTCCGTGCCGAACAAATTTTTTTCAATTTTTTTTCCCCTTAGTCCCACCTGCCTGCACAAATAACCTCATTTTCTAATTCCTGTACATTAAGGGCAATTTTTAAAGAGACCAATTAACTTACAAACCCTTAGGGATATTGGAGGAAACTGCATCACCCAGAGGAATCACACTCAGTCACAGGGAGAACATACAAACTCCATAGAGACAGGTCGGGATTGAATCTGGGTCTCCGCTGTTGTGAGACTGCAGCTCCACTAGTTGCACCACTGCGTCTCCCTAAAGGAAATCTCCCCGGCTGGGAATTGAAACCTCTCATGTGACAGGCTGCAATACAGATGAGATTTACTAGAATGATCCCAGGAATTAGTGGGTTAACATATGTTGAGCGTTTGAAGACACTGGCCCCTGTACTCGCTGGAGTTTAGAACGATGAGGGGGGGACCTCATTGAAAATGACTGAAAAATGAAAGGCCTGGATAGAGTGGATGGGGAGAGGATGTTTCCACCAGTGGGAGAGTCCAGGACCAGAGGCCATAGCCTCAGAATAAAAGGAAGTACATTTAGAAAGGAGATGTAGTGCAAAGGTTAAACAGACAATTTCAGCAAAAATGTAAAATGGAGTTATCTGCTAAATTAGCAGCATGGCATTCTGTAGCCCTTCGAAAAAGATTCAAACACACTGTTTCCCAGACAAGTGGGAGATATTTTCTGCACCTGTCCATGCCTGAGAGAGTCTGACTCCTATCACATCAGTGTAGTTTTTCTCAGGCCATTCTATGGGAAAGCATAGTGTTGGTGAACAAAACACAACAGCAATAGTTGGGTAGACCACCTGCGCCCCCTGCCGCTAGTAGCACAGAATGGCTCACGATTGACTTGGGGAGGGGGTAGTGGCACGGTCTGCTCTGATATGAAAGGCCATAAAGGAGGGGTGCTGGGCGCCCTTTCAGGTAGAGAGCTCCAGCCTTGGACCATGTCACGAATGGTGGCAGGTGATCAAGAACAGAACCATCCTGCGGCGTGCTCTGCTGTGTTTGCGAGTGTACAGGGACATACGGGGAAACATAAGTGCATGTGCCTTATTTGGTAGTGTAATAAAATACTCAATGAATCAAACTCTGTTGTCTGAATCCAGTGATTTATCGAACACACCAGGAGAAGAGGACAAATTTATCTCGTTTGAGGATGGTGAATCTGTGGAATTCATTGCCACACAAAGCCTTGGAGGCCGTCAATGGATATTTTTAAGGTGGAGATAGACAGATTCTTGAATAGTATGGGTGTCAGGGGTTATTGGGAGAAGGCAGGAGAATGTGGGTGAGAGAGAGAGATAGATCAGCCATGAATGAGCAGGCCCAATTCTGCTCCTACAATTTATGAACATTGACTTGATATGTTAAATCTGTCTTTCTGCTCAGAAATTGCCTAAAAGTACATTTATGGGCCTGTCCCGCTTAGGCGACTGTCAAGTTGCCGGCAGTCGCCAGAAAAACCAGCAACTGGAACGGCGACTATCAGAGTGGAACACACACACACACACACGTCGCTTCCTTCACCAGCCCACTTCCTTCACCAGCCCGTTATGCAGGCGGGGGACAGGGCAAGTGGGGAGGCAGGGAGCGCTGTAAAAAATTCACACGGTGCAAAGCCAAGGTGAAACAGACATGAACAGGAAGGTTGGCACTGTAAAAAGACGGCTAAAGCACAGTGTACGGTAAGTCCTTTAAAAGAGGGGGGGGGGGGGGGGGTAGAGAGCTCCAGGGAGAATGGGGGGGGGGGGGATCAGACTTTTAAGAAGTCAGCTGCGAAGCTCGGCGGACATTTAACATTGCCAGTCGGTTATCTTTAGTTCTGAAAACTACTGCTTACCTTTTTCCCCCAATGAGCCAATGAGTAGCTCCGGTTACAACCTACAAGAACCTCCAACCTACTGGCAACCCATTAGGACCTCCTGGCGACCCACCTATGGGTCGAGAATTCTCACTACTCTCCATGGCGGCTTCATTCTAGTTGCCGCTATATTTTCAACATGTTGAAAAATTCATGGCGCCCATAATGAGGCCACGACTAGTTCCCAGAACGTAGCAGGAACTCCTCACGACCATGAAAGTAACTCCCCAGCCCAAGTCCCAACTGCTAGATTACATACTCAACCTTTTTCTCCCTTACCTGATGACCTCTGGTTCTCAATTCCCATACTCTGGCCAAGAGACTCTGTGCATCTATCTACCTGATCTATTTCACATGATTTTTTCCTGTTCCTGCCCTGCTCAACCTCTCCTTATAGACAATGAGAATTACAGGCCCTAGAGTCTTGGCAACATTCTTGTAAATCTTCTCTGCACCTTTTCCAACTTGACAACATATTTCCCATAACATGGTGCCCAGAATTGAACACAATGCTACAAATACTTAGATGCACAAAATCTCTTGCCCAGAGTAGTGGAATCAAGGACCAGAGGACATAGGTTCAAGGGGAAAAGATTTAATAGGAATCGGAGGGATAACTTTTTCCACACAAAGGGTGGTGGGTGTATGGAACAAGTTGCCAGAGGAGGTAGTTGAGGCTGGGACTATCCAAACGTTTAAGAAACAGCTCGACAGGTACATGTATACGAAAGGTTTGGAGGGATATAGACCAAGCACAAGCAGGTGGGACTAGTGTAGGTGGGACATGTTGGCCAGTGTGGTCAAGTTGGACCGAAGGGCCTGTTTCCACACTGTATCACTCTATAACTCACCTCACCAACATCTTATACAACTGCAACATGACCTCCCAACTTCTTTACTCAATCCCCTGACTGATGAAGGCCAATGTGCCAAAAGTCTTTTTGACCATCCTATCTACCTGTGATGCCACTTTCAACGAACGGTGTAGCTGTACTCCTAGATCCCTCTGCTCTACAACACCCCCTAGAGCCCCTCCGTTCACTGCCAATGTTAAACTTCCAAAAATACAGTACCTCACATTTCTCTCTATCAAATTCTATCAATCATTCCTCAGCCCCTCTGCCCAACCAATTACAATCCTGCTGCAATTTTTGACAATCATCTTCACTATCTGCAATACCACCCACTTTTGTGTCATCTGCAAAGTTGCTAATCATACCATGTAAACCTTTTTGGTTACATCCTCAAACAACTCAGATTCGAGAGACATAACCTCCCACGAACAAAACCATGCTGACTATCCCAAATCAGCCCAAGTCCATCTCAATGCATGTATATCCTATCCTGCAGAATATTCTCTCGTAATTTTCTAACCACAAATGTTAAGCTCACTGGCCAATAGTTCCCAACTTTATCCCTGCAGCCCTTCTCGAATACAGGCACATTTGTCACCCTCCAGTCTTCTGGCACCTTGCCGGGCTCCACACAGTTGATTCCATAGGGGGTCCCAATCTCTTTGGATTATCCTTAATGCTATCTGCCAGAGCCATCTCCTGTACCCTTTTTGCCCTTCTAATTCACTTGTTTAGTTTGTTCCTTAAGGGCCTGTCCCACTTGGCTGTCATTCGCGTGCCATTCACGTGACCTGCTAGCGTGTGGGTAGCGCGTGGAGTGTTGTGGAGGAGTGTGGACTTAGTCCTGTGTGAAATCTTTGCGTGCCAGCGGCCTACCGCGTAACTGATGGCCAAAGTGGGACAGGCTCAAGACAGGCACAACGTCTCACCTCCAACAGCAGCAGAAGCAGGCAAATGATCGGCGAGCTCGGTCTGGGGCTCACGGCCGTTACGGATGCGGGTCCGCCCCCACTCCTACTCCCAGAGCAGGGCGAAGACGATTGGAGATAGACACAAAATGCTGGCGTAACTCAACGGGACCGGCAGCATCTCTGGAGAGAAGCAATGGGTGACGTTTCGGGTCGAGACTCTTCATCATCCATTCCTTTTCTCCAGAGATGCTGCCGGTCCCGCAGAGTTACTCCTGCATTTTGTGTCTATCTTCAAGTGACGTCACGCGCTCCAGACGGCTGTGCGGACACATGATGACGCTCGCGACCGTTGCACGTCAGTCAATACCGGCCTGTCGTGTAAATGGTGGCCAAGTGGGACAGGCCCTTTAGTTCCCAAAAATCCTCCGGGAATACACTTGATTCCAGGCGCCTACATCTGTCCCATGCCTCCTTGTTACTCTTGACCAATGCCTCAATTTTCCTCGTCATCCCAGTTTCTCAATGGCTCGCACCTAATGTTAACATACAATGGAAACATAAAATATCTAGGAAAGGAGATGTCTAAAACAAAAATCCCTCACCTGGATCTGTGAGTACTTCTTTAGCAGCTGCTATGTCTATGAATTTTTTTTCAGCTTGCTTCTTCTCATTTTCTTCCTGGAAGTTATCAGGATGCCACTGCATTGCTAGTTTTCTGTACGCTTTTATTATCTCCCGTTTTTTAGCGTTTCTGTTGAGAAAAAAGTTCAATGAAACTGTGTACAACTATTGATCTGTTTAATAGATTAAACCACACAAGTTATACACATTCAATGTTGCTTTCCTTTAATTGAAAAGATTGGCAAGATCTATAGCTGCATCATGCAGTCTTTTGGAAATAATTTAAGGGATAAAGACGCAAGTCTGGAAGTACAGTTAAAAGCATTTTGTGAACACAAAAAAATGCAGATGTTGGAAATCTAAGCAAAACATTTGCATAGGAAAATGGACTTGGCATTTGGGTTGGGATGCTTCCTCTGTCCCCATTTCCTCCCACAGATGCAGCCTGACCTGCTGAGTTCCTTCAGCACTTTGTGTTTTGCTAACAGCATTTATGAACTTATTATTTTTACTTGAATTTGTAAAATTAACATCTTGAATATTTTGGGAAATCACTCAATGTAAGCTACGTCCCATAAGCTGCCTAACATTTTAAAATAAACTATATTTGCAATTACTACACAAAGTCACAGAGCTGACGCAAAGGAAAGCTAAATCTCAGAAACTGTCTGTACCTGATAGTACACCTGATTGTGTTCTTCAAATCTGTGCAGACCAAGTGGCTGAAGTTTTTGCAGACATCTTCAAACTCTCATTACTGAGGCCCCCCACCTGCTTTAAGCGGGCATCAATAATACCAGTGCCCAAGAAGAGCAAGCCAAAATGCCTCAATTACTACAATAATGGTGGCACTAATGTGAAGTGCTTTGTGCGTGTGTAGGAAGGAACTGCAGTTGCTGGTTTACACCGAAGATAGACACAAAATGCTGGAGTAACTCAGCGGCTCAGGCGGCATCTCTGGAGGGGAGGAATAGGTGACGTTTCTGGTTGAGACCCTTCTCAGACTGAGTCGGCGGATGGAAACTAAAAGGTATGAAAAGGCACGAAGAACAAACGAATGAAAGGTATGAAAAGAACAAATCAAAGGCTGAAGCCATGATCAATGAAACGAGAGTCAACAATCCTCCATTGTTGGCTGTGGAATAGGTGGTAACAAGTAGATACAAACGGTGAAACTATGCAGGACGACAGTGAAACTAGTAGGATGACTATGGTACGGGAACATTAGAAAGAGAGGGAATGCAAGGGTTACATGGAATTAGAGAAATCGATATTCAATCCGCTGGGCTGAAAGCTGTCTCAGCAAAATATATGGTGCTGATCCTCCAATTTGCGTTTGACCTCACTCTGATAGTGGCGGCGGCCCAGGACAGAAAGGTCACAATGAGAGTGGGAAGTGGAATTAAAGTGTTTCAAGTAACCCTTGCATTCCCTCTCTTTCTGTCCCTCCCCCACCCTAGTCATCCTATTAGTTTCATTGTCATCCTGCTCAGTTTCACTGTTTGCATGTACTCTTTCTCAAGGGGTTTGAGAGGTTGGTTATGGCGCACATCAACTCCTACCTCAACACGAACCAGGACCCACTACAATTTGATTACCTCCACAACAGGTCAACGGACAATGTAAACTCGCTGGCTCTCCACTCTGTACGAGACCACTTGGACAATCAAAACACATACGCCAGGCTGTTGTACATGGACTACAGATTTGCATTAATCACCACTATCCCCTCCAAACAAGTTATCAGGCTTATGGAACTGGGTCTCTGCACATTCTCTACAAATGGATCCATGTCTTCCTCATCAACAGACCACAATCAGTATGAATTGACAGCAACACTTCCTCCTCGAAAATCATCAGTCCAGGAACAGCTCAAGGCTGTATGCTCAGTCCCCTGCTCTACTCACTCTATACTCATGATAGTGTAACCACACACAGTTCTAATTCCATCCTCAAAGTCGCCGTTGACACCACTGTTGTTGGACGAATTACAGATGACGACAAGTCAGAGTATGGGTGGGCGATCAGCTGACTGACCAAATGCTGCTAGAACAACAACGTTGCTCTCAACATCAGGAAAAACAAGGAACTTATTGTCAACTTTGGAAGAGGAAGGCAGAGGGCCCACAAACCTGTCTCCATCAAGAGTCACAACCCTCAAATTCCTGGGCGTACACATCTCTGAAGATGCGTCTTGATCCAAGCAGATTGGTGCAATCATAAAGAAAACACCTCAGTTCCTCCAAGAAGATTGGAGAGATTTGGTAAGTTGACAAATACTCTTTTTAACTTCCGCATGTAAACAATAGAAATCATATTGACTGGTTGTATCACAGTCTGCTTCAGCAACTGGAGTGCCCATGAACGAAGGAGATTGCAAAATGTGGTGAACACTGCACAGTCCATCAGGGGTTCTGACCTCCCCACCAGTAAAGGGGTCTACAGGAGTCATGGAGTCAAAAAGGCAGCCAGCATCATCAGTGATCTACATCACCCTGGCCACAATCTCATTCCACTCCTGCCATCAAGAAGGTGGTACACCAGCCTGAAAACTAATGATCATGTTCAGGAGCCGCTCTCTCCAGCAACAATCAGGCTATTAAACACTACAAATAAGCTCCAAACTACATCGACCTGGGGGCATGGTTTTTTGTCAGTCATGAAGCATAGAAACAGGCCCTTCAGCTGGACTTGCACACAAAGACCAACATGTCCCAACTGCCTGCGTTTGGCCCATAATCTCTCTAAACCAAATGTATCCATACGCCTGTCTAAATGCGTCTTTAATGTTTCATGTACCTGCCTCAACTACCTATTCCAGCAGTTTGTTCCATACACCCACGACTCTTTGGGCAGAGGGTTTAGTCAGAGGGTGGTGAATCTGTGGAATTCATTGCCACAGATGGCTGTGAAGGTTGCTAATGGATATTTTTGAGGTGGAGATTGATAGATTTTTGATTAGTACGGGTGTCAGGGGTTATGGGGCGAAGACAGGAGAATGGGGCTGAGAGGGAGAGATAGATCAACCATGACTGAATGGCAGAAGAGACTTGATGGGCCAAATGGCCTCATTCTGCTCTCAGAACTTAAGATAAAAGTTAACCTTCAAATTCCTATTAAATCGTTCCCCCCTCACCTTAAACCTACATCCTCTGGTTTTCGATTCCCTTACTCTGGGCAAGAGACTTGATCTATGCCTCTCACAATTTTGTATACCTCTACAAGATCATTCCTCATTCTCCCGTGCTCAAGCCTGCTCAACCTCTCCCCATAGCTCAGACCCTTGAGCCCTGGCAACATCCTCGTAAATCTTCTCTGCACCCTTTCCAGTTTGACAACATCTGTCCCATAACACGGTGCCCAGACTGGACACAATACTCTAAATGTGGCCTCACCAGCATCTGCTATAACAACAACATGACCTCCCAACTTCTACACTCTATATTCTGACTGATGTTTATCTGCACTCAGACTTGTCCTTGTGTTATAATTATTAGACAGAGACAGAGACAGAGACAGAGACAGAGACAGAGACAGAGACAGAGACAGAGACAGAGACAGAGACAGAGACAGAGACAGAGACAGAGACAAATGCTGGAGTAACAGCGGGTCAGGCAGCATCTCTGGAGAAAAGAAATGGGTGATGTTTCAGGTTGAGACCCTTCTTCAGACCGAGTCAAGAGAAAGGGGACTAGAGACATAGACCATACTTAGGAGCAATGAGTGGAAGATATGTAAAAAGCACTGATAATCAAGGAAATGTGGGGCATACAATAGGCCATTGTTGGGTGTGAGATAGGTGACGAGTAAACAGAGGAACTCAATAGGACGAACGTAAACTTAGTACGACGACTTAGGTGGGGAGAGGATGGAGAGGGGGAAAAAGCAAGGGTTACTTGATTCAGATTCAAAGATTCAAGAAATTTATTGCCATGTCAACAAGTTGATAGGAATGTGTCTTGATTCACTCTCAGACAGATACAATACAGTACAATACAACCACCACAATAAATAATACAGACAATACCGTACGAAGGACAATATATACAGGAAGGACAGTACCCAGCAGCATCATACTAAGCGCAAGTGCAAGTGCAAAAGAAAGTGCAAAGTGATTAGTGCAAATTCAAATATCTGATGGCTTGGAGGTAGGTGCTGTCTCTGAAGCGAGATGTTTTACTTTTAATGCTTCTATATCTCCTTCCTGATGAGAGGAGATTAAAGAGGTAATGTGCCGGGTGAAAGTGGTCTGCTATGATTTTTTGGCCTTTCTGGTGAATCTTGTTGAGTAAAGTGATGTCACTGAGGGAAGTCTGCTGCAACCGATGATCTTAGAAGCTCGGCGCACTATTCTCTCCAGCCGAGTCTTATCCTGCGAGGTTGTGTGACCATACCAGACAAGCATAGAGAATGTGAGTATGCTTTCTATGGTAGACCTATAGAAGTGGGTCATGGCTGGTCGACCGACCCTGAATTTTTTTAAGCTGCCGCAGGAAGTAGAGTCGCTGGTGGCACTTACTGATTATGAGACTGGTGTTGAGCTCCCATGATAGGGATTGATGTATGGTGGTCCCGAGGAACTTAAAGGAGGTGACCCTCTCAACCACCTCTCCATTGATGAAGAGAGGGAGGAGGGGGGTGGCCCTCTTTCTGAAATCAACAACCAGCTCCTTAGTTTTTGAGATGTTAAGTATGAGGTTGTTGTTCTCACACCACCTTACTAGCTCCTCTACTTCACTACGGTAAACGGTTTTGATGTTATTAGTGATAAGACCTGCCACAGATGCATCATCTGCAAACTTAAATAACAAGACAGAGTCAGAGTGTGAACAGCAAAAATGTGTGTATACAGAGTACAGAAGAGGTGATAAAACGCAACCCTGGGGGGGGGTGCCGATGTTCAGGAACCTAGCCAGCGAGACATGGTGACCAATTTTTACCACTTGTTTTCTGTCACATAGAAAGCTATAGATCCATTTACATAGAGATGAGTTGACCCCCAGTTCCTGTAAGGTGTGTATCAACTTTACAGGAACGATGGTATTGAAAGCGGAGCTGAAATCTACAAAAAGAATGCGAGCATCTGTGGATCTGGATTCCAGGTGTTGGAGGATGGAGTGCACACAGAGGGACACTGCATCATCTACACTTCTGTTGGCTCTGTAGGCGAATTGATAGGGGTCAAGTGTAATGCTGGAAAGATGTTTGCATACCAGTCTCTCAAGAACCTTCATGATGACTGAAGTTAAGGCAACAGGCCTATAGTCGTTAAGACAAGTGATGTTATTTTTCTTGGGGACTGGTACGATTACAGCTGACTTGAAACAAGCAGGCACAATTGAGAGTTGAAGTGACCAGTTGAAAATGTAGGTGAGGACGGCTGAAGTTAGGGAAATCAATATTCATACCACTGGGGTGTAAGCTGCCCAAGTGAAATATGAAATGCTGTTCCTCCGGTTTACGTTTGGCCTCCTTCTCACAATGGAGGAGGCCCAGGACAGAAAGGTCAGTATGGGGATGGAAAGGGGAGTTAGTGTTTGGCAACCAGGAGATCATGTAGGCAGAGGCAGACTGAGCAAAGCTGTTCAGCAAAACAATTGCCCTGTCTGCGCTTGCATAAAGGTGTCCACACCTGGAATAGCGGATACAGTAGATGAGGTTGGAAGAGGTGCAAGCAGAGCAATAACCGTAAAACTCTTGACTCTTGAAGCTAATATGAAGATTTATTTTTCAACACTTAAGCACCTCCTGGATATCCTATCCTGTCACATCCCAGATCCACAAATTATATTTGGATATTAACAATTTTTGACAAATTCACAAGTACCTTTTTACGCCTAGTATTTTATAGTAGTCTTTCTTTTGTGACTGCTTTAGAAGTTTCTGTGCCCTTTCCAGTCCTTCTTTTACTCCTTGATCATTGTCATTGTGGTCCCTTGCAACTTCAAAGTCTTTGATCGCTGTAAAAAAAACCTAAGTACAATGACTTCATTCTTTACAGTTAGTCAATTATAGTAATGCTGGACTTTAAGACTCTCACTCACCCAGTTCAGTTCGTCACCAAGTAATAAGAAACACATGATTGGTATGTTGTAGAATGCAAGGATGGTTGTCCCAGGTTAATAGCATTAGAGGTACGGATAGGGTAGACAGTCAGAACCTTCTTCCCCAGGGTGGGCATAGCTATATGGTCAGGGGGGGGGGGGAAGAGTTTAAAGGTTGGTGCAGAGGGCTACTTTTGTTTCTACACAGAGACGGGCAGGGGCTGGAGGCAGATACAATAGTGTCATTTAAATGGGCACATGGAAGCGCAGGAAATAGAGGGATGTGGAGAAGGGTCTCGACACAAAACATCGCCCATTCCTTCCCTCCAGAGATGCTGGCTCACTCGCTGAGATACTCCAGCATTTTATGTCTACCTTCGATTTAAACCAGCATCTGCAGTTCTTTCTTACACAGAGGGACATGGATCGTGTGCAGGCAGATTAGATCATTTTAACTTGGTATCATGAACAGTACCAACATTGTGAGCCAAGGGGCAGCATTCCTGTGCTGTGCAATGATATAGATCAACTAGAAAGTTGGGCGAAACAACAGAAAATAGAATTTAATCCAGACAAATGTGAGGCAATACATTTTGGGTAACCAATACAGAGCGCTTGGGCAGGTTAGAACTTTATTCCTTGGAGTGCAGGAGGTTGAGAGGCAAACCTATAGAGGTGTATAAGATTGTGAGGGGAATAGACAGGGTAAATGCAGAGTCGTTTACCCAGAGAAGGGGAAACAAGAATCAGAGAACCTCAGTTTAAGGTGAGAGGGAACAGATTTAATAGGAATCCGAGGGGCTGTTTTTATAACCATAGAGGGTGGAGGGTTCATGTAATGAGTTGTCAGGGGAGGCAGATACTATAAAAGCATTTAATGGACACTTGGACACGTACAGAAACGTTTTAGAGGGCCATGGGCCAATACAGGCAAATCGTGCTCAGAAGGGGCTTCTTTGTTGTCATGGACAAGTTGGGCCAGAGGGACATTTTCTGTGCTGTACAACACATGACTCCCTGAAAGTGGCAACACAAGGAGATAGAATGATAAAGAAAGAATAACAATGGTAAAGAAAGAATAACAATGAGCAGCAGATGCTGGAATCTAGAGCAAACCACAAAGTGCTGGAAGCTCTTGGTGGGTCAGGCAGCATCAGGGAGAGAATGGGCAGCAACATTTCAGGCTGGGACACTTCTTCAGCCTCAGAAAGAAGCAATAACTTCTTCTTGCACTTGAGAAGGGGTGCAGCCACCTTAGTCCTGAAGTCGGAGTGATCCCTCCCCGGGGTGTGCCCAGGGTTTAAAGACCCGTCGTCATGGTGCCCAGATGGGCCAGAACCTCGACCAGCTAAGTTCCTGTCGACTTCGGAGTATAGGATTTTGGTGTGTGTGCGCGCTTCATCATCATTCCTTACAAAGCTATGTACGACAGTGATCGCAACTTCCACTGAAGCGTGGATGGCCTTTGGCTTGGTTTGACAGGCCTCGTTTTTGGTCCTGCTGGGGGTCCACAGCCCCCTCACCTGGTAAAACAGGTGGAAGACAGTTTAGTCGCCGATTATCCGATCATGGAAGAAGGCGAAAGGTACGCTTGCCTTCATCAGTCAGCGCAGTAAGTATAAGAGTCAGGAAGACATGCTGCAGCTTTATTAACTTTGGTTAAGCTGCATTTGGAAGATTGCATGCAGTTCTAGTCACTCCATTACAGGAAGGATATATTGGTATTGGCTTAATGTCAAGTGTACCGAGATATAATGCAAAGCTTTCCTTTGCGTGCTATCCAGTCAAATCAATTCATACTGCACACCAGTACAATCAAGCCACACACAAGTACAACTGGTAGTGCAAGAGAAGAGAGAACAATGCCAGTGTGGAGAATATAGTGTTGCAGTATTACAGCACAGCAGTTGCAGAGAGAGAGAGAGAGAGGAAAGATTTAAAAGGGACCAGAGGGGCAATTTATTTTTAAATACAGAAATATATGGAATGAGATGCCAGAGCAATTGGTTAAAGCTGGCACAATACCAGCATTTTTTTAAGATGTTGGTACAGATATGTAGATAGGAAAGGGTTAGAGGGATATAATCCAAACATTGGCAAAATGGACTAACTTCGATGAGCATTTTGGTCAGCATGACAAGTTAGCCCGAAAGGTCAGTTTCCGTGATGTATTACCCCATGATCCTATGAGTCACCCCTGGCCTCGTAAGGCTTGCCTAACCATTTAATAAGGTCATGGTTGATCCAGGGCCCACTTCCTTTTCGGTGGTTGTTCCCCTCTGTACTCAATTCTCTTGATTTTTCAAAAATGTATCTACCTCTTGCAGGATGAGGGAAGTCGGGGGACAAGTCGCTGGTGCCTCTGGCGACTACACCTGTGGAAATTGTGCCCAGGCGCAGTTCCTGAAGGACAGTGTTAGAGAACTGGAGCAGCAGCTGGATGCCCTCAGCACCATCCGGGATAACGAGAGCTTCCTGGACAGGACCAACAGTGAGGCTGTCACACTGAGGGGATACAAGAAGAGCGAAGGTGGGTGACGATGAGGAAGAGAAGTAAACATGGGGTGCAGAATACCCCAGTGGCTGTACCTATTGGAAAACAGGTACACCCTCTTGGGAGCTGTCGGGGCGGATGACACGTGAAGTTTGAGTGGAAGCCAGGGCTGGGACTCCAAACCTGGTGCTGAGGCTCAACAGGGAAGAGCGACGTCTCGCAGAGCCAGAGTGGTGGGGGACTCGATAGCCAGATTCTGCGGCAACAGGTGAAGACTCCAGGATGGTGTGCTGCCTCCCTGGTGCCAGGGTCCAGGACGTCTCGGAGCGGCTGCATGACATCTTCAAAGGGGTGGGGGGAACAGCCGGAGGTTGGTGTGGATGTTGGCCCAAACGATATAGGTAGGAAGAGGAAGGAGGTTCTGCAACACTAGTCTAGGGAATTAGGTAAAAGGCTGAAAAGCAGGACCTCCGAGATGTTTTGTCTAGTGAGGCTATATGAGGAGCAAGAAAGGGATGATTACCATGTTGGGGGTGTACTACAGACCCTCAAACAGCCAGTGGGAATTAGAAGAACAAATATGTCAGGAGATTGCAGACAGCTGCAGGTCAAATAAGGTTGTTGTAGGTAGGGGATTTTAACTTTCACAATATTGACTGGGAAAATCATAGTGTGAACAGTTTAGATGGGGTGCAGTTCCTCAAAAGTGTTCGGGAGAGTTTTCTCAAGCAGTATGTGGAGGCCCCCAACACGCGAGAGCAACGCTGGATCTAGTATTGGGAGATTGGGAAGGGCAAGTTAATGAAGTGTTTGTGGAGGAGCCTTTTGAGACCAGTGACCACAGTTCGATTAGGTTTAAGATATTATTATTGATATTATGGATAGGGACAGAAAGGGCCCACATGCTAAAACTCACTGGGTTAAGGTCAATTTTGACTGGAGCAGGTTATTTGAGGGGAATGGAACATTAGCCAAGCGGGATGTTATTAAAAGTGTGCTGACAAAAGCTCAGGAAATGTGTGTTCTTGTTGGAGTGAAGGGCAAAGCAGGCAAACGTAAGGAGGGAAATTGAGGCATTTGTCAAAAACAAGGAGGATGCATGGGACAGGTATAGGCAGCTGGGATCAAGTGCATTCCTGGAGGAGCTTCGGGAACCAAGGAGTAAACTGAAAAAGGAAATCAGAAGGGCAAAAAGGGGCGAGGAGATGGCTCGGGCGGGTTACATTAAGGACAATCCGAAAAGATTTTATAAATACATAAGGGGGAAAATAGGTAACTAGAGAGAGAGAGAGAGAGTGGGATGTCTCAGGAATCAAAGAGGTCACCTCTGTGTGGGACCACAGGAGATAGGAAAGGTCCTCAATGAGTATTTCTCCTCTGGATTTACTGAGGAGAATGACAAGACGGAGGAACTTGGGGCAGTCAGTATTACTGTCGAAGAAGTACTGAATGTACTATCGTGTACGAAAGTAGACAAATCTTCAGGGCCTGATCAGATATATCCGAGGACATTGTGGAAATTACCGGAGCCCTGGCTGAAATTTATGAGTCGCCCTGAAATACAGGAGAGGTACCAGAAGACTGGAGGGTGGCAAATGTGTTGTGCCTCTATTCAAAAAGGGCTTCAGGGAAAATGCTGGGAACTATAGGCTGGTGAGCTTAACATCTGGAGTTAAAAAGTTACTGAAGTATTCCGAGGGATAGGTTATACATGCATTTGGATGGGCAAGGACTGATTAAAGATAGTCAGCATGGTTTTGTATGTGGGAGGTGTTGTCTCACAAATCTAATTGAGTTTTTTGATGATGTGACCAAAAAGGTTGATGAGGGCAGAGCTGTAGATGTTGTATACATGGATTTCATTAAGGCATTTGACTACGTTCCGCATGGTAGGCTGCTCTGGAAGGTTAGATCGCATGGGATCCAAGGAGATAGCAGAATGGATAGCAAATTGGCTTCTTGGAAGGAGGCAGAGGGTGATGGTGGAAGGTTGATGCTCGGACTGGAGGCCTGTGACTAGTGGTGTGCCTTAGGGTTCGATGCTGGGCCGTTACTGGTTGTCATCTGCATAAATAATTTGGATGAGAACATACAGGGCAAGATTAAGACGTTTGCTGATGATACAAAAGTGGGTGGTTTTGCAGATAGTGAAGATGGTTGTGAAAGATTGCAGCAGGATCTTGATCGATTGAGCAGAGGAATTGTTGATTAATGGAATTTAATACAGAGAAAAGTGAGGTGTTGCATTTTGGGAGCGTCTAACAAGGGCACATTAAATGGTAGGCCTCTGGGGAGTGTTGTAGAGCAGAAAGATCTAGGAGTGCCGGTGCATGGTTCCTTGAAGGTCGTGTCGCAGGTAGATAAGTTGGTCATAAAGGCTTTTGGCACATTGGCCTTCAGTCAGAGTAATGAGTATAGAAGTTGGGAAGTCATGTTGCAGTTGTATAAGACATTAGTGAGACCACATTTAGAGTATTGTGTTCAGTTCTGGGCACCATGTTATAGGAAACATATTGTCAAGCTTGAAAGGGTTTAGAGAAGATTTACGATTATGTTGCCAGGACTAGAGGGTGTGAGCTATAGGGAGAGGTTGAGTAGGCTGGGTATCTATTCTTTGGTGCAAAGAAGGGTGAGGGGTGATCTTATAGAGGTGTATAAAATCATGAGAGAAATAGATCGGGTAGGTTCACAGAATCTCTTGCCCAGTGTGGGGGAATCGTGGTCCAGAGGACATAGGTTCAAGGTGAAGGGGAAAAAGATTTAACAGGAATCTGAGGGGTAACTTTTTCCACCAAAGTGTGGTGGGTGTATGGAACAAGCTGCCAGAGGTAGTTGAGGCAGGGACTATCCCCACATTTAAGAAACATACATGGATAGGATAAATCTGGAGGGATATGGACCAAATCCCAGCAGGTGGGACTGGTGTAGCTGGGACATGTGGGCCAGACAACAACCTGGCTGCTCAACACCCGACTTGAGATCTAACTATTCCTTTGGTTTATGCTTCATTCACAAGAAGAAGAAGTTGGCCGGTGTGGGCAAGTTGGGCCAAAGAGCTTGTTTCCACACTTTCTCACCTTGAAATCCAGTCATCTAGCTTCCACGTCTCCAGGGACTTATAGAGAGCTGTTTAAGATGGAACTGCAGATGCTGGAAAATCGAAGGTAGACAAAAATGCTGGAGAAATTCAGCGGGTGCAGCAGCATCTATGGAGCGAAGGAAATAGGCAACCTTTCGGGCCGAAACCCTTCTTCACACTGATGTAGGGTGGGGGGAGGGGATGGGGAGAATAAAGGAAAAAAGAAGAGGAGGAGCCAGAGGGCTCAGGGAGAGCTGAGAAGGAGAGGAGACAGCAAGGGCTACCGGAAATTGGTGAATTCAATGTTTATGCCGCTAGGGTGCAGACTGCCCAAGCGGAATATGAGGTGTTGCTCCTCCAATTTCCGGTGGTGCTCACTCTGGCCATGGAGTAGGCCCAGGACAGAGAGATCGGATTCGGAATGGGAGGGGGAGTTGAAGTGCTGAGCCACCGGGAGATCAGGTTGGTTAATGCGGAGGTGTTCGGCGAAACGATCGACAAACCTACGCTTGGTCTCACCGATGTAGATCAGCTGACATCTAGAGCAGCGGATGCAATAGATGAGGTTGGAGAAGGTGCAGGTGAACCTCTGTCGCACCTGGAACTACTGCTTGGGTCCTTGAATGGAGTTGAGGGGGGAGGTAAAGCGACAGGTGTAGCACCTCTTGCGGTTGTGAGGGAAAGTGCCCGGGGAGGGGGTGGTGCGGGAGGGAAGGGAAGAATTGACAAGGGCTTATAGAGAGCTACCACCCTTGCATGAAACCCAAACAATTTAACATCATAATTCAAATGATAGGAACGGGAACGTCATTATCAGCGGTAATTGGACTGGACTACACTTTCACTGGAAGCGGTTCATCTCCTGACTGGGTCTGTGGTGAATGTTATGCTATTTGATCATCCGTATACAAGGGAGGTCATATGATCAACACCCACATGCTGTGAATGTGTGCTTGATCTGCCGAGGTGTTTGGCAGGAAACCCCTTGCAGAAATATTTCAGTATTCAACCCTCAATCATTCAGAGGTGCAAATGGACCTTAGACATTCCAAAGTAGACAAATTATTCTGAAATCATGTGGAAGGAGTATATTTTTTAATAACAAAACCTCGCAATCGACTTTACCAACCATGAGACCAGAGCTCATCTTTTCATTCCTCTGCCATTTCCCTCTCCCAGATTAATCTACCCCCTGAACTCCATCACCACTTCACACCAATCCACTGCACCCGAGCCCTGGTCTGAACCAGAGTCCCTTGACCCTTTCCAGAGTTTCAAACAGTCAGAGGCATCTTGCTACCTGATGAATCACTTGCTATAGATTAAAGCCTCAACCGATTGGCGAGGGATGCAACACATCAGAAGACAAGAATCTGCAAGACTGATATTGGTGGACATACTGTGTCACTACCTTCCACATGACCAAGTAACTTCAGTTAGTTATTCCCATAATTAATGGGCGTTGGATGATCCATTCCATTACAACTATCTCTCCACTTCTAATGCTTATTGCAAGAGTTTTCACTGCTGTTGCCTGCAACTCGGTTAGTGATGTTAACGAGACAATGTTAGTGAGACGTTAGCAATGCATTAGTCGAGAGTCACAGTTAAAAGATGTTTGACATAGGTCTTTAAATGCACAGAAAATAGTAGGCATCTCAAATGTGGTGCCAGGGAAGTTGGTTGAAGTGAACATGACTGGAATTAGACATGGACATGTTGGGAATGGAGGAATACGGATTATGTGCAAGGAGATGGAGTTAATTTAATTCAGTATCATGCCCAGCACATGTCATTTGCCAAAGGGCCTGTCCAATGCTGTATTCTTTGAAGAAAACTCAACTTGCATCTGGTTCATATCCTCACTTGATTATTCATGCTCGTATATAATTTGAGTGACAAATATGTCGTAGATTTTCCAGATCGTAGAGTTATGAACAGTGATAATTTTGTAATTAGCACTGGTTTAAGACCAAAGCAACAGGGGGAATAAAGGCCAGATAGGAATTATTTGCTGCATCTACCATACACCTTGAAATATCATCGGTTAATATTGTGCTTTTAAGACTGCTCAACATAATTTAAACAGAGGCTTAGAAAGTTGCTCTCTTCAGCAAAATGCATGTACCTAAACATTCATAGAACGAAACACCAGTAGATCGTACCTTCTTCATACTGTTCCTCTAAAATATAAGCTTCTGCCCTGTCTTTCAAGGCATTGATATTGCCTGCATCTTGTTCCAATACTTCCGTGCAAGATCTGATAGCTTCCTTTGCTTGTTCGTTCTGTGCAAGATATAGTATAATCAAAATAATATCCTTAAATGAACATTTCATTGATTAATTACTTAAATGTTCTGAAAAATGTGTTTGCTCCATCCCCATCCCCAGCCAAACCCCATCCATCAAAATGCTTAGATTTGTTCTGATTTTGAATCTTGGACCAGTGACATTAACTCCATTTCTGCTCATGATGGAAATGGAGCAAGGCAGGACTGAGGAAAATGCTGATTGTCCCATCCATTAGATTGGCTGAATGATAAACAAATACAAGGATACAGTAGGGAGTGGCAACGACAGAGAGATTTGGAGAAGATGGTGATGAGGCAAATGGATGGGTCAAAGCAGAGCATTCAACCACAACATGTTGTAATGCTGCAAAACCAGCATGGCACAGAACATTTTATCAATCAATGCACCCCAGCCACAGAAATTGTGTCAGGGAACAAGTGTACACACATAAACCAGTGTCCTGGCAGAATTACTGAAAAAAAAACCTGGAGATGGATATTGTTGTATTTCACCAGCAGTAATTACTTTCAGATGCATTACACAGGGGGGGGGAATTACTTGGAGGGGAACCTAAGAGAGGTGCTTCCATGTGCCCTAATCCTTTACAGTAGTAAATGTTGCAGACTTAAAAGGTACTGTCGAAGTAACAGTGGTTTATACAGTGCCCTCCATAATGTTTGGGACAAAGACCCATCATTTATTTATTTGCCTCTGTACTCCACAATTTGAGATTTGAAATAGATTTAAAAAAAATCAGAGGTGGTTAAAGTGCACATTGTTCAATTCAATTCAATTCAATTTCAATTCAATTCAACTTTAATGTCATCGCACAAATACAAGTACGAGTACAACAAAATGCAGTTTTGCGTCAGTCCGTAGTAGTTGTACATAAGGAAAAAAAAATAGAAAGAGAGAAGATACAGAATAATCAAGAAATACAGAATAATTAAACAATGGGGACGAAAGGACCAGAGAAATCTATCGGCGGGACTCCGAGTTCAGCAGTGTGATTGTGTTGTTGTAGAAGCTGTTCCTCATCCTACTAGTACGTGACCTGAGGCTCCTGTACCGCCTCCCTGATGGGAGGAGGGCAAACAGTCCATGGTTGGGGTGTGAGGGGTCTTTGATGATCTTCCCAGCCCGTCTCAGACACCGTTTTCGGTGGAGGGCATCCATGGCAGGGAGCGGGGCACCGATGATGTGCTGCGCGGTTTTCACCACCCGTTGTAGTGCCTTCCTGTCCGCAGCAGTGCAGCTGCTGTACCATACCGTGAAGCAGGTGGTCAGGATACTCTCTATGGTACAGCGGTAACAGTTGGTCAGGATCCGGGGGGACATGTGGGCTTTCTTGAGCCACCTCAGGTAGTAAAGGCGCTGCTGTGCCTTTTTGATCAGCTTGGAGGTGTTGAGGGACCAGGACAAATCCTCCGAGATATGTACTCCAAGGAATTTATAGCTGGAGACGCGCTCCACCTCAGTCCCGTTTATATGGATGGGGGTATGACTGCCTCCTCTGGTCTGCCTGAAGTCAACAATAATCTCCTTCGTCTTTTTGGAGTTGAGGACGAGGTTATTGTTGGCACACCAGGCTGTCAGGTGCTGGATCTCCTCCCTGTAGGCTGACTCATCGTTGTCGCTGATCAGTCCTACTACCGTGGTATCGTCAACAAACTTAATAATGGCGTTGGATCCGTACTTTGGGATGCAGTCGTCGGTGAAGAGGGAGTAGAGGAGAGGGCTGAGCACACAGCCCTGTGGCACTCCGGTGTTCAGTGTTATAGTGGAGGAGGTGAGGTTATTGACCCTAACAGACTGTGGTCTGTTAGTGAGGAAGTCCAGTGTCCAGTTGCAGAGGGAGGTGGAGATGCCAAGTCCACTGAGTTTGGTGATCAAGCTGGCAGGGATGACGGTGTTAAAGGCAGAGCTGAAGTCAATGAACAGCAGCCTGATGTAGGAGTTGTTGTAGTCCTCTGTAGACCTTGATAGTGTCCTCTGTGATGTTCAAAGGAAACACTCTGAACTCTTGAAGTGTCCTCTGTAGACCTGTTGGTCCGGTAGGCAAACTGATGGGGGTCCAGTAGTGGGGGGGGGGGGGGGGGGGGGGCAGGCTTTGAGGTGAGCCAAGATCAGCCGCTCAAAGCACTTTGCAATGACAAGGGTGAGTGCCACTGGGCGGAAATCGTTGAGACTCCCTGTAGCTGACTGTTTGGGCACTGGCACGATGGTTGATGTCTTGAGGCAAGTGGGGACAACACCCTGGGCCAGTGAGAGATTGAAAATGTCGGCGAGGACTGGGGATAGTTGTCCAGCACATGCCCTAAGCACCCGGCCAGGGATGCCATCGGGGCCGGCAGCTTTGCACTCATTCACCTTGCTCAGTGCATCTTGTACAGCAGAGGTGGAGAGGCTGAGAGGTTGTTCATTCGGGGGTGGAGCAACTTTAATGGCTGGGGGTTTGTTGTCCCGGTCAAAGCGAGCATAGAAGTGGTTTAGCTCGTCAGGCAGGGTGGCGTTGTCTGGGGGAGGGGTGTTAACTTTCTGATAATCGGCAAGGGATTTGATTCCTTGCCACATGCGCCTGGGGTCAGAGTTGTTGTGGAAATGCTCCTCAATCCGCCGTTTATGATTGAGTACTGAGAATTGTGGAGTACTGATGCAAATAAAATTGTCAGATTTTATTAAAGGGTATTTCTATACATTTTGGTTTCACCACATAGAAATTACAGCAGTGATTATACATAGTCCCCCCCCCATTTCAGGGCACCATAATGTTTGGGACACAGCAATGTCATGTAAATGAAAGTCGTCATGTTCAGTATTTTGTTGCATATCCTTTGCATGCAATGATTGCTTGCAGTCTGCGATTCATGGACATCACCAGTTGGCGGACCATGTATAAACACTGCTGTAATTTGTACATGGTGAATCCAAAATGTATAAAAATACCCTTTAATAAAATCTAACAATGTGCACTTTAGCCACATGTGATTTTTTCTATTACAAATCTCAAATTGTGGAGTACTGAGGCAAATAAATAAATGATGGGTCTTTGTTCCAAACATTATGGAGGGCACTGTATTGCAGACGGTATACACTGCAGCCAATGTGCATTGATACAGAAGGCAGTAGGTATTTACAGTGGTAGATTGAGAGATAAGATAGATATATATTTGGATAGTGGTAGATCGTGGCATACGAATAAATTAGGTTTTTTGAAGAAATAACTAAAAAGGTTGACGAAGGCAAGGCCAAGGATGTTGTCTACATCTTCTTATAGTTAATAACCTCTCTCAAACTCCCTTGATTAAGGGCATCTCAAACTGGGGAATTCAATGTCCATACCGTTGGATTGTAAGTTATCCAAATGGAATACGAGGTGCTGTTTCATGAGTTTGTATGTGGCCTCACTCTGGCAATGGAGGCGGCCCAGGCCAGAAAGATCAGAGTATGGGAATGGGAAGGATAGTTAAAATGGTTAGCAACCAGGAGATCCAGTCGGCCTTGGTGGACCTTGTGTAGGTGTTCAGTGAAACTGATGCCGAGTGTACTCTTTGCCTGCTGTGCATCGATGAGGAGACCAAGCATAGACTCTTGGACGAATTCTCCAATAACCACTCGGAAATCCCTACATCAAAGTCAGGTAGCGTCTCTGGAGAATATGATGAGTGTTGTTTTGGGTCTTCAGACTGATTCGTGGGGTGGGAGGATGAAAGTTAGATGAGAGGGGCAGAAGAAAGCCTGGCAGGTAACAGGTTGATACAAGTTGATAAGCAATGGCAGGGCAAAGGGCCAAAAATGGAAGGCAAAAAGATTGAACTCAGAATCATGAAGCTAGAGGAAGGAATGTAGGCGGAAGGGAAGAGGGGAGAAATAGCTGGGAGTCCAGGTGGACACAGGGAAATTGGTGGTGGTGGTGGTGGGGGGGGGGAGCAGGGGAGATGTGGTGAATGTAAGGACAGTGGTCCTTTTGCCCATGTACACTTATCCTATTCCTTTTTAGACGGTGTTAAACTTCATGGGGATTATAGGATCTGGAGTGGAGTCTATTGCTTTACAGTCCTGATTCAGCATGAGAGCAGCTCCCTGCAGATTCCCCAACCATTTGTCTGCTGGTGTAGCTGTCGTTTGTATTCAGCTGGCCCAGTTATGTTTCTGGTCCACACGGATGCTGATGGGAATAGGATAGAGAACATAGAACATACAGTATAGCAACTGGCCTTTAGGCCCACAATGACTGTGCCGAACAAGATGCCAAAACCAGCTGTAACCTGCCTGCATAAAATCCATGTCCCTCCAATCCCTGCATGTGTTTATTTAAAAATCAAATACAGTCTCCATACTACTTCTGCAACTGGCATCGCTACCCACTATGTAAAGACAACCTGACTGTGCCAACAAGATGCTCACAAAACCAGCTGGTAACCTGCCTGTACATAACATCCATGTCCTTCCAATCCGTTTCCCAAAATGTAGATTCCAGAGAAATTAATCAATGTCTGACCAATGTCACTGTTGTATTTGTCTCCACTCTGCACTCTTTTCAAAGCTTCCATATCCTTCCTGTAATGGGGCAACCAGAACTGTACATAATAGTCCAAATCCAACAATCCGACTCTTATCTTCAATGCCCCAACCAAAGAAAGCAACCATACATTAATGATCTGGATGAGGGAAATGAAGGCAATATCTCCAAGTTTGCGGATGACACTAAGCTGGGGGGCAGTGTTAGCTGTGCGGAGGATGCTAGGAGACTGCATGGTGACTTGGATAGGCTGGGTGAGTGGGCAAATGTTTGGCAGATGCAGTATAATGTGGATAAATGTGAGGTATCCATTTTGGTGGCAAAAACAGGAAAGCAGACTATTATCTAAATGGTGGCCGACTAGGAAAAGGGGAGATGCAGCGAGACCTGGGTATTATGGTACACGGCACATGGTACACCAGTCATTGAAAGTAGGCATGCAGGTGCAGCAGGCAGTGAAGAAAGCGAATGGTATGTTAGCTTTCATAGCAAAAGGATTTGAGTATAGGAGCAGGGAGGTTCTACTGCAGTTGTACAGGGTCTTGGTGAGACCACACCTGGAGTATTGCGTACAGTTTTGGTCTCCAAATCTGAGGAAGGACATTATTGCCATAGAGGGAGTGCAGAGAGAAGGTTCAGCAGACTGATTCCTGGGATGTCAGGACTGTCTTATGAAGAAAGACTGGATAGACTTGGTTTATACTCTCTAGAATTTAGGAGATTGAGAGGGGATCTTGAGAGAAGATAGACGCAAAAAGCTAGACAAAAAGTAACTCGGTGGGACAGGCAGCATCTCTGGAGAGAAGGAATGGCTGACGTTTCGGGTCGAGACCCTTCGTCTGAAGAAAGACTGGATAGACTCGACGTACTCGCTAGAATTTAGTAGATTGAGGGGGGTTCTTGTAGAAACTTACAAAATTCTTAAGAGGTTGGACAGGCTAGATGCAGGAAGATTGCTCCCGATGTTGGTGAAGTCCAGGATAAGCAGTCACAGCTTAAGGATAAGGGGGAAATTCTTTACATAGAAACATAGAAATTAGGTGCAGGAGGAGGCCATTCGGCCCTTCAAGCCTGCACCGCCATTCAATATGATCATGGCTGAGAAGAACTTTTTTCACACAGAGTGTGGTGAATCATTGGAACTCTCTGCCACAGAGGGTAGTCGCCAGTTCATTGGCTATATTTAGGCGGGAGTGAGAGGGGGCGCTTGTGGCTAAGGGGATCAGAGGGTATGGAGAGAAGGCAGGTACGGGATACTGAGTTGGATGTTCAGCCATGATCATATTGAATGGCGGTGCAGGCTCGAAGGGCTGAATGGCCTACTCCTGCACCTAATTTCTATGTTTCTATACCATATGCTTTACGTCGTACTATCAGGATGGACTGTTTCTTTGCTGAGGAATTGAGAATAAAATTGAAAGTTGTACATTCATCATAAGCATTATCAAATCTACTGCCCTGATGTCCTGGGTGCGGCCCAATATGTGCCCTTGTGAAAGTCATTACTTCAATATTTGGTATGTTTCCCTCTAACACATTGTTCTCCCGCTTTATTTGAGGCGCCTGATGTCATACATGATCAAACGCCGCCAGGATGTCATTGGCAATCACTTTCTCCTCATCTTGGGAATGAACCTTTTTAGCCCTTTATTTAGCCCGTGCTTTGACAGACAGACACATGTTCCTGGCAAAATACATCACGGGAACCCGTGAAGAGATCATCCTTCCGAGTCTTACTTGATAGCACTTTTGACAACACACTGGCAATGATGAAGAATAGACAGAATCTACCAGGGCAGTTTTCCCATGTCACTGGGGAGCAGTTATTATTATAACAGTGCAGAAATACCTTTGTTACAGGTGCTACTGGCTCTACCCACCACATTGAGTGAAAACGTTATCCCTCGGGTTCGTATTAAATCTTTTCCCCTTCACCTTAAACCTATGTCCTCTGGTCCTCGATTCACCCACTGGGAAGAGACCGAGTGCATCTACCCGATCTATTCCTCTCGTATGTTAAAGAAGATCCTCAAATGAGTTAATGTTCCATGAAGTGAATGATTAAGAGGATACCCAGGTCACAGAGGTCCGGAGAATTAAAGCAACACGCAACTGGAAAAATCATGGGTGCATTACTGACTTGCTTTTCACAGCATTAACCAGGGGGTCCATGGCAGGTTGGTAATTAGATTTTAAATTAGCTTGGTGAAAGGAGACAAAGGATGAAGGGTCTGCATATGCTGGAATTTAGAGCAAAAACAAAACTGCTGAACTCACACAAGAGAACTTGTGACAGAAAGAAAGAAATGGGAGAGAAATGGTCAATCAATGTCTTGGGTAGAGACCCATCATCTGGACACTGAAGCTCAAATGAAGGGCCTCAACCTGAAACGCCAACTGTACATTTCCATCCACAGATGATGGCAAAGTTTTGAGATTGGATGCAAGTAACTCATGTTGTATAAGGATTGGTACTGGGGCCACTGCTGTTTGCAAATGTTCGTGAATAAACTGGATATACAAGAAATGATCATTGGACAATACAAAAAAATGGTGGAGCTGTGATGCAGTTATGAGAGTATGAATGAGACGAGAACATGTACCGTGAATGGTAGGGTGCTCAGAAGTATTGTGGAGCTTGGTGTACAAGTCCAAAGATCCTTGAAGGTGGCAACACAAATAGATAACATGGTTATGAGGATATGAGAAACTGGCTTTCACTGATCAGGACATTGAATACAAGAGCAGGGAGATAATACTCTAATTCCATAAAACTCGAGTCAGGCCTCAGTTTGAATACTGTGTACATTACTGGTCACCACACTGCAGGAAATAGGTGATGGTGCTGGAGAGGATGCAGAGGAGATGTACACTGGGAAGTTATTTGGAATGGAGTGATTCAGTAATGAGGAGAGCATGGAAAATCTAGGTCCATTTCCCCTGGTGCAGAGCTAAAGCAGAGAAATGTAGAGGTAAATACAATTATGAGGGATGTACATCGAGAAGACTGCAAGGAATTGTCCCCGTATTAATTAAAAGTGAGATAAAACTAGAGGATATTTCGAGCAAGAGTTAAGAAGGTCGGAGGGGATCTGAGGGGAACCATTTTCACCCAGAGAGTATTGATTACCCCTGAAATACACTGCCTGGGAGAGTAGTGGAAAGAGAGTTGCTTTCAGCATTAAGTGGTGTCTAGATGAAAGTTATGAGCATAATGCTGGGAGATTGGTCCCCACTGGTTAGTGTGGATGTGGTGGGGCTAGTGGTCACTTTATGTTGTTTGACACTATCCCGCTAATGTGCCCCATTCCTCTCTCTCTCCAACTGTCACCATTATAGCTTACCTGGAGTTTAACAAAGCCTTTGACAAAGTTCTACAAGCCAAGCTGATCAAAAAGTCAAAGCGTTGGGGAATTAGGGTAAGTGGCAAATTAAATCTATGGTAGGCACAATAACAGAATGGTTGGGTGCAAAGAAGTCATGGTTAACTGACATTTCTATTACTGCAAGACCATTTCACAAGGAATACTTGTTTTCTTGTTTTTAGCTTTCAGTTTTTGTTTATTGTCACGTGTACCGAGGTACATGAAAGGTTTTTGTTTTCGGTCGGTGTAAGGGGAGTGAAGAAGTTGCTTGTTCATGAAACAAAAATAGGCTGCATTGTTGTGTGTGAAGTCCAGCACGGTAAGGAAACAGAACAAATAACAGGCTGTGAGGTAGGGTGGTGGAATAAAAGGACCTTGTAACACACATCCAAAGGTTCTTACACAGGGACAAGAAATATTGCTTAATAAACAATGGTTAAGAAGGAACTGCAGATGCAGATGTCTACCTTTAATAAACAACGGGATGTTTTCTTCCATTTGCTGAGACATCAAGACATACTATTTCGATACATGTCAGAACTGTATACAGATCACATAGAAACATAGAAATTAGGTGCAGGAGTAGGCCATTCGGCCCTTTGAGCCTGCACCGCCATTCAATATGATCATGGCTGATCATCCAACTCAGTATCCCGTACCTGCCTTCTCTCCATACCCTCTGATCCCCTTAGCCACAAGGGCCACATCTAACTCCCTCTTAAATATAGCCAATGAACTGGCCTCGACTACCCTCTGTGGCAGAGAGTTCCAGATATTCACCACTCTCTGTGTGAAAAAAGTTCTTCTCATCTCAGTTTTAACGGATTTCCCCCTTATCCTTAAGCTGTGACCCCTTGTCCTGGACTTCCCCAACATCGGGAGCAATCTTCCTGCATCTAGCCTGTCCAACCCCTTAAGAATTTTGTAAGTTTGTAAGTCACAACACATAGCAAAATTATTTGATCCCGAGGTTGACGGGGATCTGGAATTTATTATCTGCAAGAGTAGTAGAAGCAGAGACCCTCACCATATTTAAAAAGTACATGGATGTGTTCATCAAAAATGGAGCCCAGCCGAGGACTCGCGGGTCGGTCGGAGGAGCCAGGCCTCACGGGTCAGAGCCCGGGTCGGCGTAGCGACCGACGGAGCCCACGGCTAGGGACCGGGGCGGCACCACGGGGGCCTCGGGAGAGGACACTGCAGTGTTGTGGGGAGGTCCGTGCGGTGGTCGATTATGGTGCCGACCGACAAAAGAGACGGTCACGTGAAGTGGGGCGTCGGCAGCAGTGAGGCCTCGCGACGATGGGGCCACAGCGATAAAACAATGGAGGTCCCAGCGTGGGGGACGGACGGACCGCTGTGGCGGAGAAAACAAAAGCAAGAGGAGCCGGCGCGCTTTGTAACTTTGTCAGTGCCATTGGCAGCCACTATTTGTATACATTGGATATACAAGCAAAGTATAAAAAATGACACTGTTATTACAAATTGTACAAAAATTGATATTTTACAGGACATTGTGTTTTTTCTTTTAAAATGATGTGTACTCTGCCTGTCTGGTTGGAAAACAAATCTTCTGACCCTCCCCCTCATTTCACCAATTCCATGCTCCTTGGTTATAGTAGACACAAAATGCTGGAGTAACTCAGCGGGACAAGCAGCATCCCTGGAGAGAAGGAATGGATGAAGTTTCAGACTGAAGAATGGTCTCGACCCGAAACGTCACCCATCACTTCTCTCCAGAGATGCTGCCTGTCCCGCTGAGGTACTCCAGCATTTTGTGTCTACCTTCGATTTAAACCAGCATCTGCAGTTCTTTCCAAAACTCCCTGGTTATAGATTCTGTTAAGTGGTTCCAACCACTTTAATTTAATTTTTTACTAAATGAGTACCATCTACAGAAAAACAACTGCAAATAGCCTATTTACTAAACTTACCTTTGAGTGACAATGGCAAATTCTTTCCTTTGCATACAAAGTGTAATGAAAAACATTTGGCTCAGTTTTCATGGCAGATTCATATTTATTAATAGCATCAGAGAATCTATAATCAGAAGAAAATAATTTCAAATCATTGTAAGATTTGTCCTGTTTTTTGTAATAAAATCAGTGGCTCATTTGCTGGGATTATACAGCATTACAGTAAGATTATGCTGATCAATGGCCAAAATCTTAAGTACCCATTGAACCTATTCCAAGTTGGAAGATCAAACCTGGAATAATTTTAAGGTGCACTTACTTTTCTTGTCTTACGAGATCTTCTCCTGTTGTCAATTGCTTGTTAAGTTTTTTCACTTGCTTATAATGGGCAAAACATTGTTTGTGATCCGGATCCAATTTGAGGCATTCCCGAATTTCACTGTGTGCAAATCAAACAAAATTTTACACATACCGGCAAACCCAAGGATTAAACTTACTCTCTAATGCAATGGGGCCAACTAAAAGAAACGGACTGACATGAGAAGGAAGGATAGGTTGGATTCAAATATGGCAGACTGGGTAGAGTACAATGGCTGTATAACTTGTTGCAATTTGTTGATTCAAATCAAATATTATGGTTCGCTGAACCGCTCAGTCCGCCTAAACCTACCTGATCTCCCCGTTGCTAAACACTAACTTCCCCTCCCACACTTTCCGTCCTGGGTCTCCTCCACTGTCTGAGTGAGGCCCAGCACAAATTGGTGGAACAGCACCTCATATTTCACTTGGGCAACTTACATCCCGGAAGTATGAACACCAACTTCTCTAACTTCAAGTAACTCCTGCTTTCCCTCCCTCCATCCCTCCCCCTTCTCCGACCAGCCTGACTGTCTGACTACATTTTATCTGTTTTGTTATTGCCTTCTCCCAGCGAACAATGATCTATTCTACAAATGTATTTGATCCCCATTCCCTTTGTCCCGTTTTCATTCCTTACATTTCTTTATAATGCATCTCCCTCTCCCCTGTCATCAGTCTGAAGAAGGGTCTTGACCGAAAATGTTACCCATTCCTTCTCTCCAGAGATGCTGCCGGTCCCGCTGAGTTACTCCAGCATTTTGTGTCTATCTTCGGTTTAAACCAGCATCTGCAGTTCCTCCCTACACATTATGGTTAATTTCTTGTCCTCTCTTCTCCTCTTTTCTCTGCTCATATCTCCATTAAAATTACACAGTGGAGAATCACATCAGCAACATTATACAGCCATTGTACCCTATCCAACCTGCCATATCTTCACACTCGGTGAAATTCAAATCTCACAGCTATCGAGACTAATATTTATTTATGTGAAACGGTAACTATTAATCTTTCCACAGTTACAGCCCGACTAGCTTAATTTCTTAAGCAAATATTTTTTTAAATAAATCATGTTAAATCGGGTTTTCTTACAATCTTATACATGCCTGGCCTGTTATGCAGGTCTCATCATCTTATTACACAGATCAAGCAGTAACAATGAGCTGTAACTACTGCCATTAAACTACTTTGACTCTTCTTGTCACAGATACTCATTTGATTCTACACATTTCTACAATTCCCCCTCCATCACCTTTCCTTCCAATCTTAGGGCTCTGTGGAGTGTTTTAGAGCGGGGGGGGTCTAGGAGTGCAGGTACATAGTTCCTTGAAAGTGGCGTAGGGTGGTCAAAAAGGATTTCATCACATTGGCCATCATTAGGCAGAGTACCAAGTAGAGAAGCTGGGAGGTCATGTTGCAGTTCTAAAATACATTGGTGGGGGCACATTTGGAGTATTGTGTTCAGTTGGAGGGCATATTTAGAGTATTGTGTTCACCATGTTATAGGAAAGATGATGTCAAGCTGGAAATGGTACAAAGAAGATTGTTATGACTAAGACTCTATCCCTTGGAAAAGCAGAAAGATGAGGGGTGAATTTTTGGAGGTGTGCAGAATAGATCAGGTAGATGCACAGAGTGTCTTGACCAGAGATGGGGAAATCGAGAACCAGAGGACATATGCTTAAGCTGAGGTGTGTGTGGGGGGGAGAAGGGAGAAATACTTTAATAGGAATCCGAGGGGTAACATTTGCACACAAAGGGTGATGGGTGTATGGAACGAGCTGCTGGAGGAGGTAATTGAGGCAGGTAATTGAGCCTTTAAGAAACATTTAGACAAGTATATGGATAGGATAGGTTTAGAGATATATGGACCAAGCACAGGCAGATGGGACTAGTGTAGATGGGACATGTTGGTGGGACAGTTAGGTCAAAGGGTCGGTTTCCATGCTGCATGGTTCTCTGATCACCGTCATGAATTTGAGCACTACCAAGTACGACTACCGCCGCCGCACCTTACCCGCCCACAAGACGCGATCAATTACTCTGCTGATTCCCACCTCTTGCTCAGCCACCTGCAGGCCAGGGCTGTCACGTCACCTGGACTACAGGCCCAGTTCCAGACAGAGGGTCTGAACAAGGGTGTCAACCCGAAACATCACCTATCCATGTTCGCCAAAAATACTGCCTGGACTGATGAGTTACTCCAGCACTCTGTTCTTATGTGTATTAACCAGCAACTGGAGTAGTTTCTTTCTACTACTTCTACAATAAAAATACCATAGTTGGAAATAACAGACACAATTCCATCCTCCTCCTCTCCCCATATGGTCCCTTATAATGAGGGCTTACTGTACAAGCATTTCCAAAGACAGATTAACTAGGGATAGACAACATGATATTGTGTGTGGGAGATTGTATTTTGGCAGTTTTTTTAACGTTGCCAAGAAAGCAAGTAAAGAAGGAAGTGCAGATGCTGGTTTACAAAACAAAAAGACTGCGCTGGAGCAGCTCAGCGGGTCAGAAAGCATCTCTGGAGAACAGATAGGTGACATTTCGGGTCGCGACCGTTCTTCAGAATGTGAAGTTGATGAGGTCAGATCTATAGACATAGCTTTCAATGATCTTCAGCAAGGCATTCGTTAAGATTCCACATTGAAGATTAGATCACATGGGATCTAGGGAGAGCTAGCTCAATGGATAAAGAGCAGAAAACAAAGTGCTGGAGGAACCCAGTGGGTCAGGCAACATCTGTGGAGGGATTGGACAGATGACATTTTGGAACACGACCTTTCGGCAAACTGGATAATATAATTTGCTTAATGGTAAGAAACAAGAGGGTGGTGGTGGTTTGTTTTTCAGAGTGGAAGCATATGAGCAGCAGTGTGCCTCAGGCATTGGTGCTTGGTCCATTACTGGCGGTCTTCAATAGCAACAATTTGGATAAGAATGTACAAGGCATGATTACGTAGATTGCACGCATCACTAAAATAGGCCGTATCTTAGACAGTGAAGATGGTTATCAACGATCACAGCAGGATCTTGATCAGCTAGGCAAGTAGCTCAACGAACATCATATTGAGTTTAATTCAGGTAAGTGCGAGATGTTGGGAACTCAATTTAGGGCCGATCCTTCAATGAACGGTTCACCCCGAGGAGTGTTGTAAAGCAGAAGAATCTACGAGTACAAGTACATAGTTCTCTAAAAAAGGTGTTGCAGGTACATAACGTAGTGAAGAAAGCTTTTGCCACGCAGGGCGACATTCTTCAGGGAACTAAGTAGAGAAATTAGAATATCATGTTGCAGCTGTACAGGACGCTATGAGGCTACACTTGGGAGTATTGGTCACTTTTGGTCACCCTATTCTGGGGAAGATGTAATTAAATGGAAAGCATCCTCAGAATAAGAGGATGTTGCCAGGACTCGAGGGACTAAGCTGCAGGGAGAGATTGAGCAAGCTGGGACTTTATTCCTCAGAGCACAGGAGGCCGAGTAGTGATTTTATAGAAATATATAAAATGATGAAGGGAATGGAAAGGGTGAATGCACAGAATCTTTTACCTGAGCAGGGGATTCAAGAAATATAGTTTCCACACAGACCACGAGGGAGTTAGATGTGGCCCTTGTGGCCAAGGGGATCAGAGGGTATGGCGAGAAGGCAGGTACGGGATACTGAGTTGGATGATCAGCCATGATCATATTGAATGGCGGTGCAGGCTCGAAGGGCCGAATGGCCTACTCCTGCACCTAATTTCTATGTTTCTATGTTATATGGAACGAGCTGCCAGAGAAAGTAATTGAAGCAGCTGAGACAATAACAACATTTAAAAGACATTTGAACATTTACATGGACAGGAAAGATTTGGTCAATGGCCAAATGGGGATATCTTGGTGGGCATGGCAGAGTTTAATTTAGAGATACAGCAAGGAAACAGGCCCTTCAGCCCAGGCCGACTTGCTGTCCGCATATACAAGCACTATTCTGCAGACTAGGGACAATTTACAATTTTTGCTGAAACCATATCAGCCGACAAACGTGTACATCTTTGTAGTGTGGTGCGCCCAGGCAAAAGTCACACGGTCACGGGGAGAATGTACAAACTACGCGTAGACATGACCGGTAGTCAGGACCAAACCCGGATCTCTGGCACTGTACAGCAGCAACTCCACCTCCGCGCCACCATGCCACTCCAAAGCTAATTGAGGCGAGTTGAGGGGATTATCACCGAGCCCACAGTCAACAAATGGACCATTGTGGGCTCCACCTTTCCTTGAATGTTACTTTTTGCACATCTTTCATTCATTTGTTCCATATCCCTCTAGATCAATGCCTATATCGCTCATTCCCCTTTCCACTGACTCTCAGTCTGAAGGGTCTCAACCCAAGACATCACCTATTCCTTTTCTCCAGAGATGCTACCTGAGTTACTCCAGCTTTTTGTACCTATCTTCGGTTTAAACCAGCATCTGCAGTTCCTACCTACACAAGGGATATGAATCATGTGCAGGCAGATGAGATTAGTTCAGCTTGGCATCATGTTCGGCAGACAATGTTTGTCCTACTGTTATACAATAGACAATAGGGGCAGGAGAAGGCCCTTTGAGCCAGCACTGCCATTTAATGTGATCATGGCTGATCATCCCCAATCAGTACCCCGTTCCTGCCTTCTCCCCATATCCCCCGACTCCACTATTTTTAAAGAGCCCTTTCTAGCTCTCTTGAAAGCATCCAGAGAACTATGATCCTATGATCCAGAGAACAACTTCTATGATCCTATGACTCTACAGCGCAATCTGAAAACAAAATTAAAATACTTACCCAAGAGACAACTCATGATCTCCAAGCTGATAATAAATTATACTAATTTTGTAGAATGCTTCAGTGTTGTCATATTTAAGTTTTGATGCTGCTTTCAAATCACTTATTGCTTTTCCACTTTCATCAAGCTGTATGTAGCATTCTGCCCGGAGTTCTCTTAACTCAGAATCCCAAACACAAGTCTGATGCGGGAAAAAAAAAAAAATATCAGCACCAAATAGAAAACTTCTGATAACTTGCAAATATGTACCCCAACACAAAGATGTAATCAAATGAGTTGCCTAGAACAAATACAATGAGAGGTGAGATACACATAAGACAAGAAATGTGGGGACTGAGTGGGGTATTAGGTAAAGGACACGAAGAGATTGCAATCAAGAGGAAAGATTTGAAAGGATTTAGCCATAAGGATGTGTTTTGGGAACTTTGGTAAAGTGGATGCAAATAAAGTAAACCGGTCAATAGATTAGGACAAAATGCTGTGTGCACATGGCAGAAGCAGTGGGAGGCATCTTTCTGTACTCTGTCTACACAGCTGTTTCTCTACTCCCCGCTTGCTATTGAGCACATAGTACAATCCTAAGAAAGTGTTTGCACCATTCTTATTATTTCTAAGCTCCACCCATTCTGCCTCAACAGATGGAGCTTCCAGTGTGCCCTCTCTGACCGTCTCCCTGATAAGTCGTACAAATCCTCCATCTCAATCACGTCTGAAACATCAAAATCCAGGAACATTAAGCTGCCCGTCATGGCACCCCCCTCAACCACATTTCCATAACTTCAGTCTCAAGCATGAATCCAGGCTCTAAGTTCAACTGCTTTCTCCACTATAATCCTTTGCATTGAAGTGAACACACTTCAGCCCATCAGCATCATTATATTCCAACCTCTCCCAGCATTTCTTTTCTATGAAATGTACTGGCACCAACCTCTATATTCCCATCACTCGTTCCAATTTCTGACCTACTATTCTGGTTTTAACCCTCCAGAGTAGCATGTGTGAACCTTCCTGCATTGATACTGGGCCACCTCCAGTTCAGATGTAACCCGGCCCTCGTGTACAGGTCACCTGTGCCCCAGAAGAGATCCCAATGATCTAAACGATGAAACAAGGGACTGCAGATGTTGGTTTACACAAAAGGATACAAAGTGCTGGAGTAGCTCAGAGGGTCAAGCAGCATTTCAGGAGCACACGGGTAGGCGACGTTTCGGGTTGGGACTCCACTCAGAGTTTGAAGACAGCTCCTGACCTGAAACACCACCTATCCATATTCTCCAGCAGCTTTAGCTGCTAAGTTATTCCTGCACTGTGTCCAATGGTCTAAAAATCGGAATCCCTGGCCCCTGCACTAATTCCTGAGCCACGCATTCATGAGCCTGTTTCTACCCGAACACATAACACCAGGAGTAATCCAGAGATTACTATCCTCAGGGTTTTGCTTTTTAATCTTCTGCGTACCTCCATATGTTCACAGGACCTTTTCCCTTTTCTGACCCAGTCATTTGTGTTAATGCGTACAATGACGTCCAGCAGCCTGCCCTCCCCCTAGAGAATGTGAGGCAACTGCTTGGAGATCCTGAACCCTGGCACGAGGGAGACAGCACATCATTCTTGCTGCTACAGAATCTCATGCAGTCACAACAGTATCCAAAGGAGCATACCCATTCTCGAGGGGAACGGTCCCAGGGGAGTCCTGCACTTTCTACCTGCTCCCTAACCTGGTGGTCACCCATCTACCAGAGGTGTGACCAGCTCACTGCAACTCTCATCTAAGACACCCAGATCCAGCTGCAGCTCCAGTTCCTTAGCATGGTCTTGAATAAGCTGCAGCTGAATGCACTTACTGCAGGTGGAGTCCTCAGGTGCACTGGAAATCACCCCGACTGCCAACATCCTGCAGGATCATTCCACTATCCCACCTGCCATCTCTACTGCAAGAAATATATAGGAAGAGTCACCCATAACAACAGACTGTACCTTAATTTGCTAATACTCTTTTTTTCAGCTCTCGCCAAAGCCGCTCGAGACAAAGCCTCAGCATTGCACTTTCCCTTAACACAGCACCAAACCTCTTGAGCCAAAGCCTCAATGCTGCACTATCCTTCAACGCAGCATTTCACCTCAACACAGCCTCTGTCAACATGGCCACCTGCTAACCTTCCCTCCTTTTACATGGCTGCTGCTTCTGTTACTCAGCCAACTAAATGCCTGCTTTTCAAATGGCCCACCTTTTCTTGATACAAAGCCTCTTTTTAATCAAAGAGCTTTCACTCCACTCTCTTGCTGACATTTCAAAAATGATTCTTTCCTAAACCTATGTCCTCTGGTTCATGATTTCTCAACCCTGGGTAGAATCTCACCCCATCTATTCCCCGTCATAATTTTGTACACTTCCATAAGATCACCCCTCAGCCTCCAGGTCTCCAAGGAATAAAGACTGAGCCCATCAAACCTCTACTTATAGCTCAAGCAGTCTAGTATTGTCAACACCCGCATAAATCTTCTCTGCGCTCTTTCCAGTTTAATGGTGTTCTTCCTACAGCAGAATGGCCAAAACGGAACAGTTGTGGTATAACTCGCTTAACGCTACACTGCATAGCACTGCTTTACTGTCACACCCTTTCATGTAGCAGCCTCATTTTTCCAGTCTGAGCCTTGGCTTTAATGAATGCTCAGGGGTTAATGAGTAGCATGATGGTGCTTTTGAAAGTGTTCTGCAGCAGAGACACAAGTTTCAGGCGTGCAGAGGTGTGCAACGGGACCAGGTGAGTATGGGTGATTTTCCCCGGCCACCAGGAGACAGGAGGAGTGCAAGGGGTAGAATCTGCTGGCTGCTGCGCGGCTAGAAGGGGCCATCTACCAGTGGAGCATGGGTGATTTTCCCAGACGAACGTGACACAGGGGAGTACGAGGGACAGGATTTGACAGTTCCTATGGGTCTCCAGGCGCTTCTGCCATGTGCAAGCAGTGCATTTACCCACCAAGATTTAGATGGGTTCTGGTTTATGCTTCACTGCGTTAGTGTTTTACCGTCCCCCGAGTTAGGTTTATGGCTGCATGCAGAGTGGTTATGATCCAGCACAACTCTGGGCTGTAGTCCTGCATTCCCCAAACACAAGGAACTGCAGATGCTGGAATCCGGCATAGAATACAAAGTACTGGAGTAACAGTAGATCAGGCAGCCTCTCTGGAGGGGCTTTTTGAAATTAAAGCTGCAGTCAGGGAATCCAGTTGTTGCACGCTTCTTTTTATAGTGGAGCCATGAATGGAATTGGCGAGTTAAAAATAATTTCAGGATCGCATCTCCATTTATGCTATGTTATAATGACCCTGCATTGCAATGTTCAGTTTAGCAGTTCATTTTTTAGGAACATACCTAGAGTGCTAATTGAGGTATTACTGTACTTTAAATACGGCCTAACCAATGTCTTGTACAACTCTAACATAACGATCCAACTCTAGAGTTTTATTGTCAGAAACTGAAACGGAACAATGAACTTCTTCCTTGCAGTAGTTCAACAGGTTTGGAACCACAGTATTCAATAGTTAATATAAATAAACAAATGAAATAAATACAAACATTATAGTGTAAAGCAAAACAAAGCCCAAAGTCCCTAGTGTAACCAAATTGTAGTTTATTTGGTGTATGTAGCGATCAATAGTCTGTTGTTCCTGAACCAGGACATTAGTGTTTCAGACTGCATTACCTTCTTCCCGATGGCAGGAGTAAAATGAGAGCGTAACCTGGTAGTATGGGTCCTTGATAATGATGCTGGTTTTTGAGGTGTTACTTCCTATAGATCCCTTCAATGGAGGTCAGTACCCATGATGGACCCGACAACATTCACCACGTTTCTTGGGTTTACTGATGTTGAGAGCAAGGATTATTGTGGGACACCATTAAATCAGACCATTCCCCTATATTCCTCCACATCCTCGCGGCCTACCAGCTGGATTGGCGCGGCCTTTCCTGCCAGGGACCGGACCAGAGCTTCAGCAGCCGCAGCGCTGGATACATCGCGGAGCGGGCGATGCCTCACCTGGAATCGCCGTTTGGAGCTCCGGAGAGTTGGGCCTGCTGCATCGACATCGCGGAGCTGTGGTTCGCGGAGCTCCCAACGCGGGCGGCGCCGACTTTAACATTGTGGAGTCCTGGGACTCTTTACCGAGGGCCGCCAGGGTTGAATCCCCGCCCAGCGTGGCCTGTGGACATTGGGAGCCGCGGACTCTGGTGGAAGGTGGCCGATTCAGAGGTCCAGGCAGCCGAGGATGTTCTCCCTTTCGACGTCGGGGTTCCATCGTTCCCAAGAGGGCATGAAAATCGGGCCGCCCGTGGCAACGACTATGGGGTGCTCGGGAGCCCCCGACCACTGGTGAACAAAGGGGAACATCAGCGAGGAGGTTGACTGGACTTTGGCTCCTTCCCTCACAGTGGGGAACTTTGGTGCCGCTGTGGGGATGTTGTGTTGTGGACTACTGTGTTCTGTGTTTTTGTGGGGTTTTTTTGTATAAGGAAAATAGCATTTCGTCGTCTCTTAATTGAAGAGAATGACAATAAATTGAATCCAATCCAATCAATTAAATATTCGGACTCATTACCCGTAATTCATGCGACGATGGTGTTGTCAGCAAATTTAAAGATGGGGTTGAAACAGTGTCGGCTACAGCCAAGGGTAATAGCACGAGTAGAGCAGGGGGCCGAGTACACAATCTTGTGTTGCCCCTGTGCCTGATTGTTATCTAGAAGGAAGTGTTGTTGCCAATTTGTACCAATCGTGTATTGTTGACGAGGAAGTCAAGGATCTAGTTGCAAAGGGATACACAGAGATCCAATTTCCTGAGTTTGGTAACAAGTTTGGAAGAGGTGACGGCGTTGAAAGCAGTGGTGTACTCTATGAACAACAGATGTGTTTTGTTGGTCCAAGTGGTCCAGTGGAGAGTCAGCGAGATTGCATCCCCTGTTGACCTATTGTGGCAGTAGGAAAATTGTAGTGGGTCCAGGGTCTTGATGATGTAGGAATTGATATAAATCAGAACCAATCTCTCAAGGCACTTCACATCCCCAGATGTTAGTGCCACTGGTCAGTCGCCATTGAGGCATGTCAAGTTACTCTTCTTGGCCACCAGTACTAATGATGGCCTTTCAAGGCAGGTGGAAACTTCAGACCTCAGTAATGAGAGGTTGAAGATGTTCATATAAACTTCAGCCAGTTGATCCGCGCAAGTTTTGAGAACATAACTAGGTACATCATCAGGTTCAGGTCCGAGGGTTCACCCTCCTGAAGGATCTTCTGACATCAATGACTGAGATTGCAATACCATCGAGGGCTAAGGGGGCCCGAGAAGGTACAGTGTTCGATGCGTGCATATAATGCATTGACAATTCAGTCATTTGCCCTTCACAATTTCCAAAGAGTAGGTCAAGCTTTGCCGTCTCCTTTGCGGGGCCCTGCAAAATATGCAAGGTAGGCTTCCTGAACATATTTGACAAATTCCAGCCCAAACTAAGCCTTTGTTTCCACAGGAGTCTCAGTCTATAGAGGGAAAGTTGAAATCCTGTATTATGACAGCCCTATTAGTCTTGCAGCTGCCAAAAACTTCCCTGCAAATTTGTTCTTCTAATACCCATTGATCATTTACGGGCCACTCTTTATTTCGGAGCTCCACCCGTAGAGCCTCACTGGACGAACCAGTAGTAATGTCATCTGGACCACTGCTGCGACATTCTCCTTGTCAATAAAACGACTCCCCTCCTCTTTTACCCCACCTCCATCCCATCTGCAGCACCTGTACCCTGGAACATCCTGTTCATCTCTACTCTTTGCGAATCATAAACCCCCCCCTTCCCCCCCCCCCCCTCTGTTCTCCAGAGATGCTGCACAACCCGCTGAGTGACTCCAGCACTTTGTGCCTTGTTTTGTAAACAGTTCCTTGTTTCTCCAACTATCACTTGCCAGGCTTTGTCTTGCCCTGCACCTCTTTTCCAGCCTTCTCCCCCTTACTACAATTAGTCTGAAGGGTCTTGACCACAAAAAACCTGTCCATTCCCTCCACTGATGCTGGCTGATCCATTGAATTATCCAGCACCTTGTTTTAGTTTATGCAGATTGCCTCATTTGAAGAGCGTTCTCCAAACATTCTTCATTAGTACAGCCATGGCTTCCCTGATCAACATTGCAAAATGCCCTCTGTATTTACATCCCCACGCTGTCCAATCACTCCCTTTTCTTCTTGCGTTTGAGGTAGCAAAAGTCTACAGCAGGGTGATGCCATCCGGTTCGACATCCGTAGGTGCCAGTCCTAAAAAGGGCGCATGCTCTGGGTTGGCGCCAAGCTGCGGCGCTGCTGCGGTCTCCGTTTGTTGTCGTTCACCTGGCTGAGGTCAGTTGACAGGACTCAACACACCTGAAACCACTACACATTGGAATATCGAGTTCCCAATCTTTCATTTAACCATGTCGTTGGTTGCTTTTAGGCAAGGTTACATATTACCACCCTGAACATGATCTCTCTGCCAATTTCACGGTTCATTTATTAGATCTAGTCGGTGTCAAATTATATTTAATTATGTAAATGTGAAGCAATTTGGGGCATGTTCATATTTAAATGAAAATATTAGTTGATTTGAGTATCAGCATTGGATACTGACTATTAAGAACATATCTTGCTGCAGTTCTGAAATTCAGTAAGGAAGTGAGAAAGTAAAACAGTTCAATGCACAGTTTAACCAAAGATCCTATAGCGAGCAAGATAGATCACTCGACGAAAAAGACGTAGCACGGTCATGGACAGATTCATGGGTAATTTTCGGTCCCATTTCCGTAATCGGCTTCCGTCTCCGCACCAACGATCCCATAGGGAGCAAAGATAACTAGTGCGGAGACGGAAGCCGGTTACCGAAACATCCTCGTAAAAATAAAAGTTATTTGGTAAAAATCTTCTCCTCATTTTCAGAATTATAATTTATTAACACAAACTGTTCCCCCGCAACATTGATTACACTGCGAGTCGGGTCGAGTTACTGAAATGGATGAAAAAAAGACCCACGTTCCACTCCGTTGCGTACTGCACGTCAGCCCATTGCATTTAGAAGGAGTGGTCTATCTTGCTCCGTTATAGGATCTTTGGTTTAACTGCACTGTTGCAGGCTTACAAGTAGATGACAGCAATCAAATCAGAAAACAGCTTTCCTCTTCAATTTCAAACTGAGAAACAAATGGCTTTTCCATGTTAGCAGTAACCAGTCAATTATATTAAGGAAATGTACACATCCGTACTAGTTTTCTACAGTAGCCTGTTTAAAACAGGGAGAGAGATTGTTCACTTTAGCATTGTCACTGTGCCTTGTGAAAAATTACATCCAAGACTTGCCTCAATAAGAATGTCTAGTAATTCACTCGCAGCGGTGTACTCCTGCTGGTCAAAGGCAGCTCGTGCCTGTGTAATTATCCTTTGCAATTCATCGGCTTTCGTTAATTGGGACTTGGCTTCATTTGCCTCTTTCTCACTGGGGTTAGATAGTAACTGAAAAATAAACAATCTGTTATGTAACTGACTAGAATCACAGAAAAGCAACAGGTAAAAATATATTTACTAAATCAATTCAAAACCAGGTTACAAAATATTGACGACATAAATAATTGCACATGCTAAAAATCTGAAAACAGACCCGAAATGTTTACTGCTCCTCACACCATGGTTGGTGGCTGAACTTCTGAATATTTCCAGCATTTTGTGGATTTATTTGCGAAATAATGAACACAGCAAAATTAATTTGTCTTCGCAAATGATTTTCATGATAGACAATAGACAATAGGTGCAGGAGTAGGCCATTCAGCCCTTCGAGCCAGCACCACCATTCAATATGATCATGGCTGATCATCCCCAATCAATACCCCATTCCTGCCTTCTCCCCATATCCCCCAACTCCGCTATTTTTAAGAGCCCTACCTGGCTCTCTTGAAAGCATCCAGAGAACCTGCCTCCACCGCCCTCCGAGGCAGATAACTTAATGATGTTTAAATCTAGTAAACACTGTTGCTGAAGAACATTGTCCATGGTTCATGAATGAATGGCAATTGGAAATAGTTCACTGCAAAGTTTTCAGATTGTGAGTAACATCTCTACATGGCCAAAATGAAAGGGCGCTGATGCTGCGGTTAATAAATGCCGGTCCATCAATGGCGGCCACTTTCAAACTGGCATCATTTGAAACTTTTGAATGGAGAATATCAACAAATGCAGTCAGAATGTTCAAGAAGGAATTGCAGATGCGGGAATATCGAAGGTAGACAAAAATGCTGGAGAAAATGCAATCAGAAAGCAGGTGCAGAGGAATCCCCAGAAGCAGCACATTAACACTTGGATACAGGTGCAAGGTTGTGATGACAAAATAAGTAAAATAATCTGAACTCAACAGGAATTGAGTGTCCCTGAAGAAATATGACGTTACACGCAGCATTTGTCTTTAAAGAAAAAAACTAAAAGCAGGTGACAGGAACACATTTGGTGAATAATTTTGGCTCAACAAATATTTGCTTCAATGATCAACCATATCAGTTGTGCCTTCGTTAACTACAAATGTGTGCCTTCCTCAAATGGGTTAGAACAGGAGACTCAATAACTGCAAAACTTTCAAATAATTACTCGGCACATGTATCCAATTACTTCCTCAATATGTTGCAACATCACATGCTTTCAACAGATTTATTGTCCCATATCAGCACTGATCAGGGGCATGTCCTATTTTAATAGGGCTATGGATTAAAATGCTCTTGTGAGGAATCTAGTCAAAAATATAAAAATAATGATGGGAATACAGGCAGCATCTATTGAGAGCAAAACAAAGTCATCAGATGAGCAATTTATGGTCAGGGAAATATTCTCATAGCATCTAGCCCTTCATACACATATAGAATGTTGTAGAATCCGATCACCTCTTGCCTTTTCAGAAGGTTTAGGTTCATTCTGATCAATCTTTCTCATATCATTTAGAATAAGGGAGCTGTGTTCATAAAATGTATCAAACAGTGGTTACTTGCAAACAAATGAAGAGAGAACATTGGAGAACACAGCACAGGACCAAGCTGTATGGCCCACAATGCCAGTGCCGAACATGATGTCAAGTCAAACCTATCGCCTCTGCCTGCATACGATCCATGTCCCTAATTCCCTGCATATTCAAGTGCTTAATTAAAAGCCTCCCAAAATGTTAATCTGCCTCCACCACCACTACTGGCAGTGCGTTACAAGCACCCACCGCTCTGTGTAAAATAAATTACCCCATACATCTCCTTTAAACTTTGCCCCTCTCACCTTATAACTTTGATATTTCCACCCTGGGAAAAATGCACGACAGTCTATCCTATCTGTGGCGCTCATAATCTTATATAGTTTTATCATGCTCCCCTCTACCTCCAGCACTCGAGAAAACAATTCACGTTTGTCCAAGCTTTCCTCATAACTAATATTTCCTGATAATTAATACACTTTAATCCAGGCAGCATTCTGATAAACCTTCTATGTACCTTTTCCAAAGTCATCACATCCTTCCTTTGATGGGTCAAACGGATCTGCACACATTGCCACCCATGCAAGCTGCAGGCCCTGGTGATTTAGAGCCAAAGAGCATGGAAATTGGCCCTTCAGCCTATCATGCCCCATCTGCACTAGACCCACGTGCTTGTGGTTGGCCCATATCCCTCTGTACCCATCTTATCCATATCCTATCCATATACCAGAAAGAAAAAGGAAACGTATGCAAAATTTAAAAAGTTGGAATCGGAGACAGAGCCTTTGAAGAAAATAAAGGAGGCGATTAGATGGGCCAAAATGGGCTACAAACTGGCTTTGGTGTGTCAGGTTAAAGAAAATCCCAAAGTTTACTACACCTATATTAAAAACAAGAGAATAACCAAGGACTGCTCAAGATCAAGTAATTTGTCCTTGGAGTCTGGGGATGTTGGCAAAATACTTAACAAGGCCATAGCATCAGTTTTCACCATGAAGGAGGACATGGAGGACAGCAAGATTACTGTGGGGAATATTAACATATGCAAGGGCAGATTGAGATTAAGAAGGTGATGGTGTTGGGGGCTCTTGAAGAGCATTAAGGAGAATAAATCCCCAAGACCTGGTCAGTTTATATCAAAGGTTATTGAGAGAGGCAAGAGAGGAGATTGCTGGGGCCTTCACGAAGCTCTTTGCATCTTCGCGAGCCGCAGGCGAGGTTCCTGAGCACTGGAGAGTAGCTAATATTATTAATGAAGATTTAAGGGAAGTAGAACGTATCCAGTTGTGAAGAGGGGGAGGAGTTTATTTAGTTATCCAAAATTGGAGAATTCAATGTGTTCCGGAATGGAAAGCTTCATCTTGGGAGCAGATGCAGCAGAGACGGGGAAATAGAGAGTTATGTCTTTGCAAGAGGAGGTGTAGTTTGCAGGAAACATTAGTTGATAGTCTGTCCTTTGTTATAGAGACTGAAGATCCTGCCTGGTTTTGACTTTCCAAAAAGCAACACCTCGTACTAATTTGCATTAAAATCCATTAATGGAGATATGTGCCGTGTGTTGTTTTTTGGGAAGTCAAACCTGGGCAGGATCTCGACAGTGATTGTTAGCAATTTTGCAGAGACGATGCTAACTTGACTAACAACCAAATCATTAATGCATATAATAGGCAGCAGGGAACCTAGCACTCACCCCTGTGGCACACAACTGGTCACAGGCCTCCGATCAGTAAAACAACACCCCCTCTCCCCAACTTCCCTTTGACTTCTTCCTCCAAGTCAATTTTGAATCTCAGCAGGTGAGGCAGCATCGCTGGAGAGAAGGAATGGGCCACATTTTGGGTCGAGACACTTCTTCAGACTGAACAAGGGTCTCGACCCGCAACGTCGCCAATTCCTTCTCTCCAGAGATGCTGCTTCACCTGCTGAGTAACTCCAGCATTGTGTCTACCTTTGATTTAAACCACATCTGCAGCTTTTTCTTACTCAAATTTGAATCTAACAGGCTAGCTTGCCTCAGATTCCATGTGTCTTTTTCTACAGATAAAAGTTCTTCATTGAAAAATTCTTTCAAACTGAAACAAAAGCAGTGAATGTATAAATTCGATAAATTATCAATGACGATATTGGTGACCCAAAGGACAGCCAAAATGTACCAAACTTCCACTTACCACTTTCTTATAGTCTTCCACAGCTTCATTTAACTTCCCTTGTTTTAGTAGCAGATTTCCTCTCTGTAACCTTGCCTGAAAAAAAATCAGATACCAATAAGTGAAACATGTTCCAATTAACAATTGACAAAATACTATGCAAGCACTCTTTGGTACTCAACTCCAAAAAGAACAAATCTATACAAGCATCATGAAACCAATGTTACTTACAGATGTGAAGTCTGGTTTCAGCTCAATGACCTTACTTAGGTCTGGAAGAGCAGACTTTGATTTACCCATAGCTAGATAGACTGTGGCACGTCTGTAATAGGCAACATAGTTATCAGGATCTCCATCTGTAAATATAGAATATTACAGTATTATTCATTATATTAAAAGAATAGTAAGGAACACTATTATGGACACTGAGCATAACAAAACAGACTTGAATATTGTAACGTGCAAAATTTTATATTATTTGAAAATTACTGTGAATTTTGTCAGTACCAACAACACTAAAAGTGGCTATAAAAGCACAAGTCTAATTCACGACCAGGGAACAAGAAATTAAAAAATGGTAAATAATGAGGAAACCCCAGGGCAATCTGATAAATTGGGCAATTAAATTTAATGCTGACAAATGGAGACACAAGAAACACTTGAGCAAAATACTTGAGCAAATACTTGAACACTTGAGCAAAACACAATCTTGAGCAAAATACAAAGCGCTGGAGGCACTCAGCAGGTCAGGCAACATCTGGAGAGGGAAGGGCCAAGCAACAATTTAGGTTGGGACCCTCCTTCAGACATCTGTCGTTGAAATAAACCTTGCCAAAATATTGCCTGTATTCCCTCACCAGATGCTGCCTGACCTGCTGAGTTCCTCCAGCACTATTAATATTACATTTTAGTAGAAATATAGACCATATAGAAGCCCTAGAGATGCATAACGATAGATAGAACATTTTCAGGTAAATTAAGTTGAGCTTCAGCTTTTTTGGGGCAGCACAGTGGCACAGCTGCTGCCTCACAGCACCAGAGACCCAGGTTCCGTCCCAATTACAGGTGCTGTCTGTGTTGAGTTTGCACGTTAAATCTGTGAATGCATAGGTTTCCTCTGGGTGCTCTAGTTTTCACCCACAACCCAAAAAATGGGTGGGTTTGTAGATTAATCAGCCTCTGTAAATTGCCACTCGTATGGAGAAAGTAGACACAAAAGTAGGATAACATAAAACTCGTATGAAAGGGTGATTGATGATGGGCGTTGAAGGTGGAAGAAAGTCCTATTTTCCCCCAATGTGTTTGGATTAAATTTTTGTCTAGATTAAATTCCAATTCCAAATTGTTCCACACAATTTTCCAGCTGATATCCCACTTCATCCTTGGACAACCTTCTTTGCCTTCTTGGACAATCAAATTTCTACATCACCTGCATGCTTGATAATAATGACCCATGTTCTAATCAGCCATTTATTTATGACATGATTGGTCCTGGGATTTTATATATTAACAAGGAGGGGGAGAGGAAGGGAAAGATGAGGGATGATCTTGCAGAGGTGCACAAAATCATGGGAACAGATTGGGTAAACACAAGCTCTTTCCCAGAGATGTGGAAACCGGGAACGGGGGGGGAGAGATATAGATTTAATAGGAACCATAATGATGTATTTTTGTTTGTTTTTTTTCAGGATAAGGGCCAAATGCAGGCAGGTGGGACTAGTGTAGTTGGGACAAGTTGGTCCGTGTGGGCAAGTTGGGCCGAAGGGCCTGTTTCCACAGTCAGACTAAGCCTGTATTTTGGATGACAGCCTGTTCAGCTTCGACATGCTAGTGCACAGTATTCCAACTACTTTTAAGCTTTGGCTTCCATTATCATACAAATCAAATTTCCTACATTTAGTGGAGGGAAAGAAGTCCAATATACATTTTGTAATTACATATTTCATTTAATGAGCTATAATGTATCACCATGCAATGTTAATATGGGTAAGGAGAGAGTTAGTGACTTTTGAACCTAAACAATCTAACTTCATAAATAAGTAATGGAAGGACAAGGAGAATGTTGATCTTTAGGATTGTCACCCTACTGCTGGTAAATTGGTTTCTCCCTTGTTCGGTAAGTAATTGAGTAAATTTCAATTGTGTTCTTCCATAAATACCACGGTGATAATAAAATGTCCACAATTGTAATTGTAATTAATTTATTAGCCAAGTATGTAAAAACATAAGGAATTTAGTTTGCCATACAGTCATACCAAAAAAGCAAATACATAAAATTAACATAAACATCCACCACAGCACACTGCTATGCAAGGCATATTATCTTCTTCCCTCCATTTCTCCCGCAGTCGGGGCGGTCGAAGTCGATCCCCAGCAAGAGGACGCCAGCTCCACGATGTTAGGCCGCAATGCAGACAGAGATCCGACATGGAAAAATTTGCATCTCCGTCAAGGAAAGTGATAAAGAAGTCCCGTCCCCCCACATAATCTAAAACTAAAGATACACTAAAACATATATTTAACAACAGACTAAAAACAACAAAAAGAAAAGGACGAGACAGACCGTTGGCGAGGCTGCCATTGTACAGCACCACCCGGTGGATCAATGTGGGGGCACTTGAGTAATTCAGGAGGGCATGAATAGACCATTTTTCTGCAGTCTGAAGGGGGTCCCGTCCAGAATCATCGCCTTTCCATGTCTTCCAGAGATGCTGTTTGACCTACTGAGTTCTTTCAGCTCTTTGTGTTTTACTCAAGATTCCAGCATCTGCTGTTCCTGGTATCTCCATCAATAATTAAACATGTATTTGTTCTTTAGAACTGCTAAGAGTAAAACTGCAACAGTTTTAAAAACTATTACCCACACACTTACCTACAGCAGCATGAAAATGTGACAATGCATCTGCTAACTGTCCTGCAGCCAAAAGTTTCTTCCCCATTTCAAGGTGTTTTTCAACTTCAGCATTTATACCTCCTTCTATTCCTGTAAAAGCATCAAAATTATACATTAAGACTAGGTTATAATACTAAGCATTATAATTCTGCTTTAAAAGAAAGGATATGGAGGAACAAGAAGCACACTAAACAGCATTGCATGTCATTTTTAAATTAATAAACAAGATATGGAGATGGTTCGGCCAACACATTCTGACTGCAAGACTAACACAAAATTTTGGGTCGAGACCCTTCTTCAGAAGTTGCCGCCGTCTGTTTCTTTTTTATTAAAGACAGCCGGAAGTGATAAAATCAGAAAAGGCCCGAGATATTATGGCCTGGTGCTGATCTGTGGGGTCATGGTCCAAGTATAAGTAGGAGAAGGCGTCTGAGAGCTGGCGCCTGGCAACGTCTGAAGAAGGGTCTCGACCCGAAAAGTCACCCATTCCTCCTCTGCAGAGATACTGCCTGTCCCGCTGAGCTACTCCAGCATTTTGTGTCCATCTTCAGGTTAAACCAGCATCTGCAGCTCCTTCTTACACACTGCAAGACTCGCCACTTTCAATTGCTGTAGTCCACAAGTTGAAGGCAACTCATTGCTAAGAGTTAGATTAAGGGCCATTCCCCACTGGCAGTGAAGAAAGTCTTACATACGAGTTGTTGCAATTTGGGATGTCAAACCAGGGCAAGGACCTTTATATTGAATGGTAGGGCCTGGGGAGTGCACCCTTTCCAAAGCCTCCACATCCTTCCTTTAACGGCGCGATCAGAACTGTACGCAATACTCCAAATGTGGCAAAGCCAAAAGTCCAATAAAGCTGCATCATGACTTCCTAATTCTTATACTAAATGTCCGGTCCTATGAAAGCAAGCATGCCGTATGACTTCTTTACGCCATCAACTTGTGCTGTCACTTTCTGTGAGCTATGGACTTGGATCCATAGTTTTAGATATACAGATTCAGATTCAATTTCAATTTCAGATTCAATTTAATTGTCATTGTCAGTGTACAGTACAGAGACAGCGAAATGCATTTACAGGGTAGATACAGGCTCTTCGACCCACCATCCACGCCAACCAGTACAGTAGTTCCATCCTGCACACTAGGAAATATTTTCAGAAGCCAATTTACCTGCAAATCTGCACACCTTTGGAATGTGGAGGAATCCGGAGCACCTGGAGAAAACCCACACGATCGTAGGGAGAACGTACGAACAACACCTGCAATCAATATCAAACCCGGGTCTCTGGCGCTGTAAGGCAGCAAACCTACCGCAGCTCCACGATACCGATAGTTCCCTCCGTAAATCAAAGCTGCTCAGGGTTATGTCACTAATTGTACACTTCCCCCGTACATACAACCTCCCAAAGTGCAACACATTACATTGCTCAGATTTATTACTACCCACCATTTTGCCATCCAAATCTGTAGCCGATCCATATTCCACTGTATAATTTGAAGGGGTCTCAGACTGAGGAAGGCGGTCTACCTTAGTGAGGACTGCAAACTTTAAACAGTCTACATTTTCATCCAAGCCATTTATATATAATCACAAACATAGAGAGAGGTCTGAACACAGATTCCTACAGAATTCCAGTGGTCACAGACCTCCAGCCCAAATACTTAACTTCCACAAAACCCCTCGATCTCCTATCAGCAAACCAGTTCTGAATCTATGCAACCAAGTCACTATTAATCCCATGCATCTTAATCTTGTGGATCAGCCACCATGGGGGACTTTATCAAATACCAAACCATAATCAATGTCGACAACATCCACCACTCTACCCACATCGATCACCTTCAGCACCTCCTCAGAAAACCCGATCAAATTAATAAGACATGATCAGATGCATACATAGACATGAAACTAACTCATTCTCTTCCAAATGGCAGTTAATCCTATCCTGAAGAATCCTCTCCGAAAGCATTCCAAACACTATCGTGACGCTCGCCGGTCTAGAATTCCCTGGATTTCCTCCACTTCCCTTCCTACACTCCAGTCCTCCAGGATCTAGCATATGGATAGAGAAGGTGCAAAGATCTTCACCAAGTCTCCCACAACTATCGTGCCTCTCTCAATTACCTGGGATAAATTCCATTAAGTCCTGGGGATTTAGCCACCATAATGCTCTTTAAGATCCCCAACACCATCTCCTCCTTAATCTCAAGATGTGTTAACATATTAGTTGTTTTCTCTACACTTATCTTATCTACCTTCATTTCCTCCTTCTAGGTGAAACCAGATGCAAAGTACTTGTTTAGTAACTCACCATGAGGTACGAAAGGAGTAGTGATTTCAGGCACAAATTTCCTCCTTTACCCTAAAGCAGTCCCTGGTAATCTTGTTTTTAAATGTAGAGTTGAAAACCCCTGGGACTTTCTTTAATCTCATTTTCCACTACAAGAATAGGTGACAACACCTCCGCCACAATAACTCTCAATTACGTGACCACACGAGAAAGTGATTTTGGTCCCCAACCATACTTCTTATAACCGACAAATGTGCCACCACACTTGGTGCCAATGCAATCTACAAGCTTGCAGATGAAACTATGATGGGGCGGATTACAAACAATGCCAAGCCAGAATACAGGAAGGAAATAGATAATTTAGTAACTTGGTGTCAGGACAACAACCGCTCCCCCAATGTCAGCAAGATGAAGGAGCAAGTTATCGACTTTAGACTTCAGAAACGGGTCCTTCGGTCCACCGATCCCACGCCAATCAGCGATCACCCCGTGTGTACATTAATACTGTCCTACACACTGGGGACAATTTTACTGCTGCCAATTAACCTACAAACCTGTACGTCTTTGGAGTGTGGGAAGAAACCGGTGCACATGGAGAAATCCCACATGGTCAAAGGGACAATGTACAAACCCTACAAACAGCTCCTGTAGTCAGCGAGTCTCTGGTGCTGTAAGGCAGCAACTCTACCGCTGCACCACTGGGCCGCCCCTGTGCCGACTTCAGGAAGTGTGATGCCCCAATCGACATCTATGGTCCCCAAATGTTAATGGCTGAGAATGTCAAGTTCCTTGGTGTTAATAATACCAACCATCTGTCTTAAACTAACAATATGATCTAACAACCGAGGCAGCACACCAATGCTTCTACTTTCTTTGGAGACTGAGGAAATTCAGCATGCCACCAACGACTCCTACAAACTTCTATAGATGTATGACAGCAAGCATATTATTGGGTGGCATCACAGCACGGATTGGGGAGCGAGTGGTTTGGGTGGGAAGGAACGAGTTAGCCAGGGAGTTGCAGGGGGAACAGTCTCTGTGGAAGGCAGAAAGGGGTGGAGATGGGAAGATTAGTTAGAAAATTCTCCTTCCTACATTGACCTTTCTGTCCTGGGCCTTGTCAGAGTGAGGTCAAACGCAAATCGGATGAACAGCACCTGATATTTCGCTTGGACAGCTTACAACCCAGCAGTATGACTATTGATTTCAGCTTGGGGAGCTTACAACCTAATGGCATGAACATTGGATCCTCATATTTTAGGAACCTAACCTGCAACCCCCCCCCCACAATATTCCCCACCCTCTGATTCTTGAATGCATATGTGTAACACACTTGAAGTTCAGCACACGTCTGGCAAAATGCTCATTAAATATTGCACTAGTCAATTACACAATTTTTTCTTGCAAAGTGGGTTTGAGATAATTATTTTTTAGTTTAGAGATGCAAAGTGGAAATAGAGCCTTCGGCCCACCGATTCCATACCAACCCTCACACATTAACGCAATTCTACACACACTAGGAACAATTTACACATATACCAAGCCAATTAACCTACAAACCTGTACGTCTTTGGAATGTGGGAAGAAACCAAAGATCTCGGAGGAAACCCATGCAGTCACGGGGAGAAAGTTAAAACTCCAAACAAACAGCACCTGTATTTGGGACCAAATCCAGGTGTTCGGCGCCGAAAGCCAGCCACTCTATTGCCATGCCACCCGTTCTGAAAATTTGGAAAATGCTGCGTTCCAAGTGTGGATAACAAATGATCCCACAGATAAATGTAAATGTAATAGCTGATAGGCAAAGTGCACTATGGTAGACGTTGAACAATCCCTGTTTTAGGCGTACACTGGCCCTATCACCGAACTCTACCTCCGCTACATTAGTGCTACCTCCTGCACCCAGGCTGCACTCACTGACTTCATCAACTTCACCACTAATTTCCATCCTGCACTCAAATTCATTTGGACCATCTCCGACATCTAGATCTCACCGTCTCCATCACAGGAAACCGATTATTGACCAACATCTACTACAAACCTACCGACTCCCAGAGCTATCTTGACTATACTTCTTCCCACCCCGTTTCCTGTAAAGGCTCTGTCCCCTACTCCCAATTCCTCCATCTGCGCCGCATCTGCGCACAGGATGAGGTGTTCCATTCCAGGGCATCGGAGATGTCATTCTTTAGGAAACGGAGGGTTCCCATCTATTATAAATGAGGCTCTCCTTGATATCCTTCAGCTTCGCTCTTCCTCCCACTCCCCCCATTCGTAACAAGGACAGAGTCCCCCTTGTCCTCACCTTCCACCCCATCAGCCGTCGCATACAGCATATAATCCTCCAACATTTTCGCCACCTCCAACGGAATCCCACTACTGGCCACATCTTCCCATCTCCACTCCTTTCTCATTTCCAGAGACCGTTCCCTCCAAAACTCCCTGGTCAACCCACCCAAAGCACCCCCACCCGAGGTACTTTCCCCTACAACATCCAAGGACCCAAACAGTCTTTCCAGGCGAGGCAGAGGTTCACTTGCACCTCCTTCAACCTCATCTACTGTATCCGCTGTTCCAGGTGTCAACTTCTCTACATTGGCGATACCAAGTGAACACCTCCGCTCAGTCCGTCTTAACCTACCCGATCTCAGCTCAGAACTTCAATTTCCCCGCCCAGTCCCAATCTGGCCTTTTTGTCCTGGGCCTCCTCCATTATCACAGTGAGGCCCAGCACAAATTGGAGGAACAGCATCTCACATTTCACTTGGGTAGTTTACACCCCAGCTGTATGAACATTGATAGCCCTTGCTTTCTCTCTCCATCCCCTCCCCCTACTGGTCTTACTTTCTCCGACTACATTCTATCTTTGTCCCGCCGTCTCCCCTGACATCAGTCTGAAGAAGGGTCTCGACCCAAAACGCCACCCTTTCCTTCTCTCCAGAGTTGCTGCCTGACCCGCTGAGTTACTCTAGCATTTTGTGTCTACCTTCGATTTAAACCAGCATGTGCAGTTCTTTCCTACACATGGTAGAAATACAATTGCCTGCATAAATGTAGCATATTAACATAGAACGGAACAGCACAAGAACAAATCCTTCAGCCCACAATGTCTGTGCCAAACACAGCCATGCCAAGGCCTTCATTTGTCTATCTGCACATAACCCATATATCTGGAATTTCCATTACCTACATATCTATATACTATCTATCTAAAAGTCTCTTAAATTTCACTAACGTATCTGCTTCAACAACCACCACTAGAACGAGTTATAGGCACTCAGCACTCTATGTAAATAAAATGTTTTAAACATTTTAAACTTTGCCCCTCAAAGTTATGACCTTGTTTTAATTTTTCCAGTTGGGAAAATAATTCTGACGGTCTATGCCTCATAACTTTATACATCAGGTCTCCCTGCAACCTTTGGCATTTTAAAGAAAACCATCCACATCTATCCTCTGTGTAGCTGATACCTCCCTAACCCAGGCATCATTCTGATAAACCTCCTCTACACTCGTTCCAAAGCCACCACATACTTCCCGTAATGGAGTGACTAGAAATGCACATAATATTCCAAATGCAGCCATACCAAAGCTCTATAAAGCAGTGTCATAACTTGGCCCAACCCTTCTAATGATAGAACAAACAACCTTTGTTCCCCATTCCTGTAATTGTTGTCCCATTCAAATAATGCCTAACCTCATGCCGTTGGGCATTCCGGAATAGTACGCCACACCTACAAAGTAATAATTCCAGTCTCTGCTAAGGGAGCAGTTATTGGAAAAGGGATAAAAACACATAAATCCCCAAGAATAGAAGAGAGTGGGAGAGAGTCAAGAGAGCTCTATTCTCATACGTCTTGTAACAGAACTATCACATTTTTACTTGCAGCAGCGCAACAAATTTGTAAACATAGCATTCAGTAGATACCATAATAAACCACAAAAAGTTCAATAAATTAAAAAGAGTAGAAATGAAAACAAATCCAAAAGTCCCTGATGCAATCAGGCAGTTCGTAGTTTAGTTGGAGTTTATACTGCTCAATATGGTTGTTGGGAAGAAGCTGTTCCTGAATCCTGGATGTTAGTTTTCAGGCTCTTATACCTTCTTCCCAAGCACATGAAATGAGAATGCGGCCAGGGTGGCATGCACCCTTCATGATGCTGGCTGCCTTTTTGAAACAGCACCTCCTGAAGATGCTTTCTATGGTGGGGTGGTCTGTACCCATAATGGACTGGGCAATGTTCACCACTTTGTCATCTCCTTCGTTCTTAGGCATTAGAGTTTGAGGAGCCATAATGCAACCAGTCAGAACACCAGGACAGATCTTCAGAGAGATCATGCCCAGAAATTTGAAGTTGTTGATTCTCTCCACCAAACAGTCGATGTGGACAGGTTTGTGAATCATCAGCCTTCCTCTTTTAAAGTCAACAATCAGTTCCTTGGCTTTACAGACAATGAGAGTCCGGTCGCTGTTCTGGCACTAGTTGAATAATCGATCTCCCTCTATACTCCGACTTATCGTTATCAGTAATTCGTCCAACAACAGATGTGATCTGCAAATTTAAAGATGGAGTTGGAACCCTGCCCAGCTACAGTCATGGCTATAAAGTGTTTGGAGCAAGGGTCTGAGCACAAAGCCTTGAGATGCTGCTGTGCTGATGGTTGTAGAGGAGGAATTTTGTTCATACCGATTTGTTCTGTTGTTGGGGAAGTCAAGGATCCAGTTGCAAAGTGACGTGCAGAGATGCAATTCCCTAACTGTGGCATATTTGCTCAGGTATGATGTCCAGTTATGGAACATCACCCAGTCAATCAACTCATTCTTCTGCCCTCCCTGAGCAGCACTGCTGGGGCTGCACTCTTCAGTCACTGCTTAAATGCAAGAAGGAGCTCAGCCAGGTGGTCAGATTTCACAAGGTGTGGGCAAGGGATGGAGCGACAGGTATCTCTGGTGGCAGAAAAGCAGTGGTCGAAGGTGTACTCTCCTCTGGTGCTGCAGAACACACACTGACGGCAGCTTGGGAGTGATCCTTTCAAGCCAGCTTTGTTGAAGTCCCAAGCTACGATAAGAAAGGCATCTGGCGTTTGTTGACCATGGCATGCAGCTCCTCCTGTGCTAGATGGACATCTGCCTGGGGTAGGATGCAGGCCGCGGTTAAGATGATGGGGCGAATTCCCTCTGGAGGTGGAAAGGGTGGCATTTTACCGCCAAGTGTTCTTGGTGTGGAGAGCAGGAGATGGACCAGACTGTTATTTCTGAGCACCATGAAGAGTTTACCACAATGCAGACACCACTGCCTCTCCCCAATGCCTCCATTCGGACCATGTGATGAAAAGAGAAACTTTTAGACGAGAGCCAAATCTAGAGAACAGGGGGGAGCCCTGTCTCCGGAACAGCACAGCAGCTCAGCGTTACGTTCCTGTCTTACAGCACCAGGGACCCAGGTTAAATCCTGACCTCAGCTGCCGTCTGTACATTCTTCCTGTGACCACATGGCTTTTCTCCAGGAGCTTCAGTTTCTGCCACAATCCAAAGATGTACAGATTTGTAGTTTAATTGGGTTCTGTAAATTGTCCCTAGTGTGCAAGAGGTGTGGGAGATTGCAACCTTCACGTGGTCCACTCTGTTTCCACGAATGCAATCAACCTGGCGTGCACAAACTGAAGATCTAACAGAACAAGTTGCCTTACAACTTTAGGCTGTGCGCCCCATACGCAAGAAGAAGTGTGTAAGATGGTGCAGGGGGATCGCTGGTTGGTGCAGACTCAGGAAGGTCCCATGCTGCAATCTTGTAAAACCCCAGTGACCAAATTTCTCGACATAATGTGATCTCCCTGGTCTTTCCTAGCATGGCATTGCGTAACAGCGATCCTCAAGCACTGGGATTTCCTTGCCATGGGGATTCCCTTACAATCAGTAGCTCCATCAGTGGCAGCATGGGATTTTAAAATGCTGGAGAAGTGATGCAAAAAGTTTTCAGGAAGTTAAAATACTCAAGCAGTACGAGGGAACGATAAATAGAATGATAGACAGAGCGAGGAATACTTTTTATGAAGAGCAAAGAGAACAGGTGCTTGGTGCCTATCACAACTGGCTTATTTCCCAGGTGACATGTGGCATTCTACAATTAGCCAACCATCATGTCACCAATTGGATACTCAACAACTGACACAGTGGAGTCAGGAAACACAACTTTACTGCCACCTACAATCACTGACTAAGTGGATCAGGCCTGCCATGCTGCTGGGGAACTTATTATAGGAGTTGTTCTCCATGTCCTCCACCAGCTGAAGAGCAAGACTTTCGTACTATACCAAGTGCATAATATTGGACAATATAAACAGGGAGCTTGGATAATGGTACATAATGCTCCAGACTATGTTGTAATAATTGACGAAGAGCTAAAGGGGCATCAGGTTGAATAGATGTAATCAAGGAGAGAATCACTGGGCCTGTCCAGAAGAGATAATAATTGTAATATAGCCTAGTTGCGGATACACATTATATTAACTGCAATTGTAATTGATGCAAAAACTAATATCGCCTTTGAGAGTGTTGCTATATTGCAGGGAAATTATTGTGTCCCCTCCTTTGGTAAATGGTATGAAAATTACAGCTGGAATAGCATCCTGTGTGGTCATCATGTCATAACCAGGGTCTCACGAGACAGATCGCCATCAGTAAAAAGGAATTGATGGTACTATCGGATGAACAGGTGGGAACTGTGAAATTTGTTAAGCCATGAAATGATTAGATGAAACATTAAAGAGATTTTGACCAAACTTCTGCTAATACCACACCTCCATGCCGATTGAAAAGCACCAAAGTCAGAGGGTGAGATGGTCAATCACGAATGGTCCAAGGTGACTCAGAAGCATGGCAAAGAAGTAGAGGATGGTTCTGGGATGCAAGCTGCCCAAGCAAAATACGAGATGCTGTTCATCCAAATTTTCATTTGGCCTCACTCTGACAATGGAGGCGGCCTAGGACAGAAAGGTCAGTATGGGAAGGGGAATTAAAGTGTTTGGCAACCAGGAGATTATGAGAGGCAGAGATAGGGTAGACAGTCAGAACCATCTTCCCCCACGGTGGATATGTCCAACACTAGAAGACAAAGCTATCAGGTGAAAGTTTAAATGGAGATGCATTTGGCAAGTTTTCTTTATACACAGCGAGTAATGGGGGCCTGGAATGAACTATCTGGGGTGATGATGATGGAGGCAGATACCAGTGTGATGTTTAAGAGGTTTTTAGATAGGCACATGGAAGTGCATGGTATAAAGGAATACGAATCATGTACAGGCAAATGAGATCAGTTTAACTTGGATACATGCTCAATATCACCATTGTAGGTTGTAGGCCCGTCCCTGTAATGTACTACTCATAAGATAAACATAGAATGGCGTAAATCAGGCTGAGGGCAATAATTCACGAGATAAGAAAAGTCACCCATTTGCAAGACATAAGGTTTTCTAATTAAGAGGGAACGAAGTTGATCACCGCCTAATTATTTTTAAACGAGCAAAATCTACATGCAACAATTTAAAAAAAGGCTATGGTGCTGAGCGTTACAGAGGCTCCTTGGGTTGTTTAGAGATACAGCGAGGAAACAGACCCTTTGGCCCACCAAGTCCGCACCAACCAGTGATTCCCCGCACACTTACACTATCCTACACACAACTAGGGACAATTTATAAATTTACCAAGCCAACTAGCCTGCAAACCTGCATGTCTTTGGAGTGTGGGAGGAAACTCAAGAACCATGCAGATCACGGGGAGACGTACAAACTCCGTACAAACTATACAAGTGGTCAGGATTGAACCTGGGTCTCTGGCGCTGAAATTCAACAACTCTACTGCTTCGTCACCATGCCATCCTCTCACTGTTTACCAGTATTGACTGGAAAAAGGCTTAAATACGCAGAGTAGTTTATGAAACTCACAACTTTAAGAGATTATCTTTGTGCATTGTCCCATTAAAGTCAGATTCAGAGTCGAGGTGAAACATACATTCCCCTCCGACAGCATCCACTAAGCTTTGTCTCATCGAGAAACATTACACATTTCTTTTAATCATATTTTTGATACATCTTACAAATAACTATGGCCCAAACACTGAGCATGTAGCTTTGGTTGCCATCCAAATAAAAATCCCAGTTACTCCTGTCAACTACTCAATCTGCAATAGTACAAATGCATTTCTGCACACTTACCCTTTATGCGAGACCTTATCAAAAGTATTTTGCTTCTCTTTTGCATATCCCACAGGTTACATTCTCCAAAAGAATAAAATCTCCAGTAGATTTGTTACCATGATGCCCTTTTCATACACCCTTACTGACTTTATCCAATTCTGTTAGTGCTCTCCATGTTTTCACTATTACATTTTTGTAAAAGTCTAGGATTTTCCCCAACTACTGACAAAGTAACACCTCCCTTTTCTTTTAACAAATAGTGAAATTACGTTTGCTATCATCCAACATGTAGAAACTGCTTCACAATCCACAGACATTTGCTAGATGACCAGTGCATCCACTATTTTCAGGGCCACTTCCTTTACTGCTCTAAAATGTTGATTTTCAGGCAGTGGGGATTAGTCCATATTCAGCCCCGTTAATTGCCCCAACAGTAAAATGGATATAAAGAACTGTAGTTGCAGGAATCTTGAGCATAACACAAAGTGCTGGAGTAATTCAGCAGGTCAGGCAGCAGCTGTAGAGGGAATGACAGCCTGAAGTATCCTTACCCAAAATGTTATCTCTCCATTTTCTCCACAGGGGCTGCATGCTTCACTGAGTTTCTCCAGGATTGGACTAATTTCCCTACCACTTGTTTTTTTTTGTTTTTTTTTTAAATGTTGAATTCCTCCCTCTCAGTAAACCCTCATGTTCCAAAATACCCAGGAGGTTATAACTAATCTACGTATTCTGCCACTTATGCTCCCAATTATAATTTGGCCTATGTTTGTAGGTTACCTACATCCATCTTCATTAACCTTTTCATCCTCACTAATTTATAGAAGCTATATTATGTCACCTGCAAATCTGACCTCATACATCAGCTTCTCCTTAAACCTTTTTGTTCTCCTTTGCTGAATGCTAAACTGCACCATTTTATTGTCTACTGCCTTTACTAGTAATGTATGCACCTCCTCTGTGGATCTAATAACATCCCTAATTTAAGTCATGTCACAGTTGAGCCATCTTTCCCCAACATATTTTTGTACTGACAGGGATAAAGGGTTTATATATTTCACATACATTGTGTACCAATCATCGATGCTTGGATAGGCAACCTTCCCACATTATCATAACCAGGTCCCACCTCATACAGTTTATTTTGTTAGATTTAAGACCCTTGCTTCTGCCACTCTCCATTTTAATGAAGTAGTCATGCTTAATCATGACACATCAGGATACCCTAATATCAACAATATCCAAACTATATATATATATCTATATATATATATATCAAGTTGTACTAATTCAACAACCTTATTGCTAATGCTTTTAGAGTTATGGCCAAGTTAATACCATACCTCTAAATGTTTTCACTATAGTTTTGCCACTGGAATTTAACTACAAAATAATATGCCTTTTATGCAATGAACATAGTAAACCATGAAAAACGTGACAGCACCACGTTTGATCAGTTACAGAAATGATGTAGTGTTGGGTTGCAAAACATTATTTGAATGCATCAGCCATGACCCCAAGAAAAGCAGGCATTCCAGTATATTGTTAACAGAGCATAGCACAGTGGTGCAGCTGGTAGAGCTACTGCCTCACAGTACCAGAGAACCAGGTTTGATCCTGATCTCAGTTGCTGTCTGAGTGGAGTTTGTATGTTCTCCCTGTAACCATGTGGGTTTCCACCGGGTGTGCCAATCTACAACCATCCTCAGCATTGAATCATGGGAGCATTCTGATATCCAATGGGCCCTACTACATGATCGAGTGAAAGTCACCAGACCACCTATAAGCCCTGAAATTGGGATTGCTGGGAGTACTGGAATTGCCTCCTGTTCAGAAGATGTACAAACCCATAGAAAGTAGTTTGCTGGGTCAGGTGAATGTGGAATTCAGTGCCTGCAAAAGCAAAAAGCCTGGCAGATTTAAAAAGCATCAGTGCCTACAAATTTAAAAACCTAAAGTTGAATATCACTTATCATGTATCTATACATTATAAATGGCATGGTTGTAATCATGCATTGTCTTTCTGCTGACATCTGATGGCACATAACAAAAGCTTTTCACTGTACCTCGGTACACGTGACAATAAACTAAATTGAATTGAACTGAAACAATGTTTTAATGATCTTACGGCATGACAAAAGTCACTGGAAATACAGTGTACTTGTTGACATTAATTGTACTCGGGAATTATGAAAATTCTATTTTCCTTGCTACCAAATCTAATAATCTCTCTGACCATTCACACTTTGGGCAGGGACTTCACTGTACGGAACTATAATGACCACCAACAATGATTACCAAATAGGGGTACAGGGTCTTTATACCTCCTGCCTCGACTCTGTTCAGGGACCCCAACAGTCCTTTCAGGCGAGGCAGAGATTCATTTGCACCTCCAACCTCATCGACTGCATCTGTTGTTCAAGGTGTGGATAGACTGCCTTGGCCTAAGCAATCTCCTGAGTGTCAAACACTAGCTCACCTTCCCATACCAACCTTTCTGTCAGAGTGAGGCCAAACGCAAGTTGGAGGAACAATACTTCATATTTCACTTGAGCAATTTACAACCCAGTGGTATGAATATTGATTTCTCTCATTTCTTTGCATTCCCTCGCTCAGTCCCTCCCCCACTCTAATCATCCTGCTAGTTCCACTATCATACTGCTTAGTTTCACTTGTTATCACCTTCTCCACAGCCAACAATGGACCATTGTGGGTTCCACCTTCCCATGATCATCTAGATTTGACCTTTTGCATCACTTTCATCCATTTGTCCTTTGTACATTTTCATGTCTCTCATCTCCCCACAATCTGAAGGGTCTTGTCCCTAAACCTCAACTATTCCTTTTCTCCAGAGATGCTACCTGACTCACTGAGTTACTCCAGCATTTTATGTCTATTTAATTAACCCCATTCCACTCTGCTCTCCCAGTTAAAACCTCCTCCACACATTTATCCAAATAGGGTAGCAAGTTATTTTATCAACTGGTTAAGATCAGGTGTTACATTTATGTATTATGACCAAAATTTAAACAGTCATCATTTGCAAAAACCTACTTCGTGAACGGGAACACCTCAGCAAAACATTAAGCTACCTTCAGAAATACATTAAGATACCTTAAGTTACCTTCAGAAAGACATTAAGCTATATAATATAATAATAAACAATAAAATCATTGCCTTCTCCGCGTTTTAACGTAGCAGATCAGAGCATTATCATCAGGATTGACATATAGGAAGAGAAGAGCGTTTGGAGACTCAATTTATCACTGGGACATGCTTATTTTAATTAAAGCAACACAAGACGTTGATGCCCCTCAGCAACGGGAGGCAGAGCTTCCAACAGCAACATGGGTGTCCACCCCCCTCGCATCGTTTTACGTCGGGCCCTATGCCTTCAATATTGCCGGCATTCACTCACTTATCGATTCCATCACTTGGCGAAGGGTTGTTGCAACTGACGCGCCGGGCAGAGTTAAACCGGAGGGGAATTTATAAAAAGTTTGACTAAATGTCACAAGTGAGATGTCGATAACTCGGCGCCCGGCCTACACTCCCCTCCCCACACACACACACACAGCAGCAGCAGCAGCAATGCCGCTTCCTCCTCCTCCCTACCTTCACACTGAAGATCGATGAGAACCAGCAGGAAGGGGACATAGGAGAACACTTTGGACAGACATGCCCGTGGTGCCACCATCCCGACCGCGGCCTAGGGCTCCTTCAAGGCAGCGGCCCGGAGCTTCTTCACGGAAACAGGCCTGGAGCTCCTTGACGGCGGAGGCCCGGGGCAAGGCCGCGGTCTGGGGCTCCTTCACGGCAACAGGCGGCGAGTGAGTGAGTGAGTGAGCTCCTTCAGATCCTCCGGTGAAGAGGCAAGTCGTGAACCCGGCTCCTCGACCTCTTCTGCCGCTGTTGTTTCAGCGTCAGTTTCCTCCACTATAAAGCCATGGCAGCCCGCACTGAGCCCTCTGTTCTGTTGCCACCGACCAGCACACGTCCAATTGCCTGCCTGCCTGCCCGCACCGCAGCTTCTACATCCACCTGGTTTAGATGCCTTGCCCGGTGCCGGGGGGTGAATTGAGAGCCGACTTCAGAATACCCCGATTTCAACACGAAATTTCGCCCGGTCAATCGTGGTTTATTCGGATTGGATCACAAGAGGCTTGGTGACACGCACTGACTTGATTCGATAGCGACGATTGAAGGTCCCACCCACACTGTGCAAGGTTCAGGACGTGCAGCTCTGGCATTAGTGGATCCGCGTATCTTGTGTTGGACGTTGCATGTTCGTAAGTGTATTATCGGCTCATATTTAAAACGTGTGCCCAGACCTTCATGTAGTTTGTGTAGGAAGGAACTACAGATGCTGCTTTACTCTCTGTCTCGCCTCCACCCTAGTTCTCTGACTAGTTTCACTGTCCTCCTAATTAATTTTACTGATTGTATGTGTGCCTCCTTGTCAACCATACATCTAGTCTCCCTCTCCCCTGACTCTCAGTCTGAAGAAGGATCTCCACCGAAACGTCACCCATTCCTTCTTCTCTCGGGGATGCTGCCTGACCCGCTGAGTTACTCCAGCATTTTGTGTGCAGCTTGTGGTATTCCCAGGCGTGCTCTAACCAGGACTTTGGTAGAAGCATAACTTTTACGAACAGGTGCTTAATTCTTACCGAAATAAAAACCCGTACTAATTAGTTTGGATTATATTCTTTATTGCATTAGATAGATTAAAGATGAGAAATGTTCAGTAAATCAGGCAGCATCATTGAGATGAAAACCCAAATATTCTGCTTAACAGCCAACAGATTACTCGGGGACACCTGCCCAGAGTACCTGGTATCCCTAAGTAACATTAGCAAATTTGCAGATGACACGAAAGCTGGGTGACAGTGTGAACTGTGAGGAGGATGCTATGAGAATGCAGGGTGACTTGGACAGGTTGGGTGAGTGGGCAGATACATGGCAGATGCAGTTTAATGTGGATAGATGTGAGGTTATCCACTGGTAGCAGGAAGGCAGATTACTATCTAAATGGTGTCAAGTTGGGAAAAGGGGATGTACAACTGGATCTGGGGGGTCCTTGTTCATCAGAAAATGAAAGTAAACATGCAGGTACAGCAGGCAGTGAAGAAAGTGAATGGCATGTTGCCATTTATAACAAGAGGAGTTGAGTAAAGAGGTCCTTCCGCAGTTGTCCAGGGCCCTAGTGAGACTGCACCTGGAGTATTGTGTGCAGTTTTAGTCCCCTAATTTGAGGAAGGACATTCTTGCAATTGAGGGACTGCAACGTAGGTTTAAAAGTTTATTTCCCGGGATGGCGGGACTGTCATATGCCGAGAGAATGCAGCGGCTGGGCTTGTGCACTCTAGAGTTTGGAAGGATGAGAGGGGATCTTATTGAAACATATAAGATTGTTAAGGGTTTGGTCATGCTAGAGGCAGGAAACATGTTCCCGATGTTGGGGGAGTCCAGAACCAGGGGCCACAGTTTAAGAATATGGGGGTAAGCCATTTAGAACGGAGACAAGGAAACACTTTTTCTCACAGAGAGTTGTGAGTCTGTGGAATTCTCTGCCTCAGAGGGTGGTGGAGGCCAGTTCTCTGGAGACAGATTTGATACAGGCGTTTAAGATACTTTTAGAAATACGTATAGATATGCAGAGAATGGAGGGATATAGACATTGTGCAGGCAATGAAACGTTTGTCTTGAGGCATCTTGTTTGGCACAGACATGATGGGCCAAAGGGCCTGTTCTGTGGCATACTGTTCTATATTCTATGTCTAATCACTTGCTACTCTAAACATCATGTGACATTGAGATGAAATGTACATTTCAGCTTAAGAGTAAATCGAACGGAAAAACAAGCTCTGAAATCCTCAGTGTGAACTTGAGCAGTTGAACTCACTTCCTGGAAATATGGGCTTCAGGGAGAAATGAACTGCCTGAAGTTTCCATGTTGTGCAGAAAGGCCTCACTTTGAATAAGTTTACTATCTGATTCCAAAGCCAGATGACAATGATTGGAAAACATTGGAATGGATTATGCCATTTAATTACTGCTGACAGATTTTGTAATATGTTTCTTAAGAAATGTAAGTGTGAGGTTGTATTTCGGAAAGGTTAAACCAGGGTAGGATATGCACCGTAAGTGGTAACGTCCTGGAGAGTGTTGTAGAATTGAGAGATCTAGGAGTGCTGGTGCAGATTTCCTTGAAATTGGCAATACAGGCAGACAGGGTGGTGAAGAAAATGTTCTGGCATGCTTGCCTTCATCCATCAATGTATTGAGTACGGGAGTTTGGATGTCATGTTACAAATGTACGTGATCGTGACACACTTGGAGTACAGAGTATGGTTCTGATCATCTAGCTACATAAAGGATGTCATGTGGAGGAAGGAACTGCAGATGCTGGTTTAAACTGATGATAGACTAAAAAATGCTGAAGTAAACACTTTCCTTGAATCTATTTCTAAAATCTCTTTGGATTTCCCTTGATATTATCTGATAGTTAGAGCTATCTCCTGCCCCCTTTTTGTCCCTCTAATTCCTGCTTAAGTATGCTCCCCAGTGTCCGAAACTCCTCCTGGGATACATTTGATCCCAGCCTCCGATACCTGTTCATTTTTCCGGACCAGAGCCTCACGTTCTCTTGTCATCCAAGCTTCCTTACTTCAATCTGTTTCACCCTTCATTCTAACAGGAACATGCACGAGCCTCTCTAGCCTTGTCGATGGAGAATTCCCAATGGACCTGAACTCTTGACACACTTTAAAAAACATCTCACTTACTGGATGTTCTTCTGCTGGCAAACATTCTACTACAATCAACTTGAGTAAGTTCCTACCAAATACCAAAGTTAGCCATGCCCTAATTCAGAATTTAACTCGAGGGCCCGTCCTGTCTTTAAGTTAATAGAACAGTGGTCGCTGGTCCCAATTTCCCAAGAGCAAATCCAGCTTTGCCCTCTCCCAAGTAGGGGTCTCTATATGTTGTCTGAGGAAGCTTTCCCGGATGCATTTCAAAAATTCCACCCTGTGCAAGCCCTTGGCACGATGACAGTTTCATGCAAGCTTTTAGAGTCATAGTGATACAACGTGGAAAAAGGGCCTTCGCCCCAACTTGCGCACATTGGCCAACATGCCCTGCTACATTAGTCCCACCTGCTCACGTTTGGTCCCTATCCCTCGAACCCTGTCCTATCCATGTACCTGTCTAACTGTTTATTAAATGGGATAGTCCTTGCCTCAACTACTCATCTGGCAGTTTGTTCCATACAGCCATCACTCATTGTGTGAAAAAGTTACCCCTGGTTTCTGGTTAAATTTTTTCCCCTTCATCTTAAACCTGTTTACCGATGACACTAAAGTGTCACTACTATGGGCAAGGTTGATGCAGATGAAGAGGGGTACATTGCTGGATAAACTCTAAACATTGTGATCCCATTAAGGCCTCCACATAGGTGAAGCTCAACATATGCGAGATCTAGTGCAGGCTAGGTGATGGCTTTTTTTGAGCATTTGTACTGTCTGCATAGCCACCTGGAGCCATTTTAATACCGGTACCATTTCCTTGACAACCTGTCTGTCCCCTGCTTCTTTCACTGCCAGGGCAAGATCAAACAATCTAGAGAACCAGCACCTCATGTTCCACCTCGGTTATATACTGTGCAACCCGACAGCAAGAACAATTCGCTTCTTTCAGTTAACCGGTTCCCCCTAGTTCATCTAATTTCCCGCACATACCTTTTCTTTCCATAAATACTTCACCCCTTCCCACCCTTCTTCTCCCCTGCCCACTCCATCTGCCCCTCACCCAAACATTCGTCTTATAAGGTCCTATTCCCCTCTGTTGTGATCGGCCCACAATTCCTTCCTTATTTGTTCCCAAATTCCATCTCCCATTTACATCATCTCTCTCTCGAGCCGTTACCTCCACCAAACATGTCCCAGTATCTGTTGTTATATTCACCCTTTCTCATACCTCTGACCCCATCTACCAATCCATTCCTCTTTTCACTGCCATTCATCAATTCATCCCTCCTCAACTGACTCCATTCACCAATCCATCCCTTCGCACCTTTATCCACTTATCGTATTGATAGTTCTAGCCCCACCCGCTACACTCTCAGTCCAGAGGAACAGTTCCGGCCCATAACATCAACTGTCCATGTCCTACCGCAGAACGGTGGCGAAGCAGTGGAGTTGCTGCCTTGCATAGCCAGAGCCCTGGGTTCAATCCTGACAATGGGTGCTGTCTGTACAGAGTTTGTACATTCTTCCCGTGACCGTGTGGGTATTTCCCGGGTGATCTGGTTTCTTCCCACATACGAAAGGTGAACAAATTTGTAGGTTAATTAGCTTTGGTAAAGTTTTTAAATTGTCCCTAGTGTGCAGGATAGTGCTGGTGTACTGGGTGATCTCTGGTTGGCGCGGACTCCAGAGGCCGAAGTGCCTGTTTCTGTGCTGTATCTCTAAATTATAAAAGTGGGGGTAAAAGAGGAGGGTGTGTTGCTTTATTGATTAAGAAGAATGCCACGACAGTAGCCCGAAATGACATTGTTGATAGTTCACTCAGTGAGGTTGTATGGGTGGAGGTGAGAAATAAAAAGGGAATGATTACCTTGCTGGGGCGTATTGCATGCCACCAAATTGTCAACAGGAATTAGACGAGCAAATATGATAGGAGATTGTGAGCAGCCGCAAGACTCATAAGGTTGTTATAGTAACCTAACTATAACAATATACAGTAGAATATATTGACACAGAATGTCATAGTGCAGAAGGCTTAGCAATGGTGGAGTTTGTGAAAGGAAAATTTACTTTGGCTGTACATAGAGAGACAGGTAGGACTCCTGCACAGGAGAGGGCAAAACTTGATCTACTCTGAGGAAATTGGGATGGGCACGTGACTGACACGTTCATGGGAGGGCCTTTTGGGACAAGCGACTACCGTTCTATTAGCTTCCAGATAGCTATGGATAAAGGCAGGATGGGCCCACGAGATAAGAAATTCTCAATTAGGCAAGGCCAAATTTGATATTCAACAGGACCTTGCTCAAGTTGATTGAAGTAGGTTGTTTGCAGGCAAAGGGACACCCTGAAAGTGGATGATTTTAAAAGTATGATGATAAGTTCAGGGCATGCATATTCCTGTTAAAGTGAGGGGCAAGGCAGGTGGGCATAGAGAAGCTTGGGTGATGAAAGAAATTGAGGTGCTGGGGTCAGGAAAAAGGTGGCTTGGGACAGGCAAAGGTAGCTGGGATTAAGTGTATCACTGGAGGAATTTCAGGAACTGGGAATCTCCAAGGAACACCTCCAAGCTGATCAAAAAGGCACAGCAGCGCCTTTACTTCCTGAGGAGGCTCAAGAAAGCCCACCTGTCCCCCCGGATCCTGACCAACTTTTACCGCTGTACCATAGAGAGTATCCTGACCACCTGCTTCACGGTATGGTACAGCAGCTGCACTGCTGCGGACAGGAAGGCACTACAACGGGTGGTGAAAACCGCGCAGCACATCATCGGTGCCCCGCTCCCTGCCATGGATGCCCTCCACCGAAAACGGTGTCTGAGACGGGCTGGGAAGATCATCAAAGACTCCTCACACCCCAACCATGGACTGTTTGCCCTCCTCCCATCAGGGAGGCGGTACAGGACCCTCAGGTCACGTACTAGTAGGATGAGGAACAGCTTCTACAACAACACAATCACACTGCTGAACTCGGAGTCCCGCCGATAGATTTCTCCGGTCCCTCCGTCCCCATTGTTTAATTATTCTGTATTTTTTGATTATTCTGTATCTTCTCTCTTTCTATTTTTTTAAATTTCTTTATGCACAACTACTACGAAATGACGCAAAACTGCATTTCGTTGTACTCATACTTGTATTTGTGCGATGACATTAAAGTTGAATTGAATTGAATACTTCATAATGAAATCAGGAGGGCAAAAAGAGAACAGGAGAAAGCTCTGGCAGATAATATTAAGGGAAATCCAAAAAGATTTTATAAGTAGTGTGGTGTCAGGGATGACAATGGTTCTGGCTGTGACCACACCAACACTCGCTGTATGGTTAACTCGCATGTTATCTGTTATTTGCAGCGACAAAAAAGTCAAGGACCACAAGAGGGCACTGATCATCAGCGCATATGTGCAGCAGTGCTAGCAATCTCAGGCATGTCTCAGCAGCTCAGTCCTGGTTTTAAAGGAGGAGGCAGTGTGATCTCAGGCTTCTCCCTGCAGTTCCACCTTGCCTCAAGAGGAGTCGCTAATATTCTCAGACATATCCTGGCAGCTCAGCGTTGGCGAAACGTTCGCTATTCCATGGTCTCCAGAGATGCTACCTGACCCTCTGAATTATTCCAGCACATTGTCCTTTATTTTATGTTAACTCTAGATGTAGGGATAAATTCTAGGATAGGTTTAGAAGGATAAGGTCCAAATGCAGGCAGTTGGGACGAGTGTAGATAGGACATGTTGATCAGTTGGGCAGGTTGTGTTTCCAAGAGGGACCTGTTTCCATGCTCTATGATTCTATCTCTCTCCACAGATGCTGCCTGCCCTGCTAAGTATTTCTAGCATTTTCCTTTTTTTTTTTTAAAGCTCCAAAGCCTGGTATTTTGCCAGTCACTCTGATAAACATAGAAAATAGGTGCAGGAGTAGGCCATTCCGCCCTTCGAGCCAGCAGCGTCATTCAATATGATCATGGCTGATCATCCAAAGTCAGTACCTCGTTCCTGCCTTCTCCCCATAACCCTTGATTCATAGCCCTAAGAGCTATATCTAACTTTGAATACATCCAGTGAATTGGCCTCCACTGCCTTCTGTGGCAGAGAATTCCAGTGCCTTCGGCAGAAAGTCTGATTTGTGACCTGATTTCTTTTCTTCTACCCAATACTTCTTGATGTACTGGATAGTAAATTTAGCTGGATTGGCTTTTATATGAGCCAATAAATTCAATAAATGCTTGGAAATCTGAGACTCACTTCATAATCAATAATAAACCCAATGAATCCAAACATAAACTATGGATTAAACAAAATTAAGAAACACAAGCACCATTTTGAGTCATGCTCTCTTTGCAACGAGGCATGGCAATTTTGTTTAATTTGGCAATCGAATTGTACAAAAATGTTTAAGACAGTGCTGTCAATCACTCAGCACTAAATATGCATTTCATTAATCCCATTTACAGAAAGAGTTGTCCAAGACACATTATAACCATGATACAGACGAGAATGATGCACCATTATTCGTTAAATATAAGCCTTTCCCCTGTGTTTTTTTTTGGTCTTTTGAATCATTTTATCTCTGATTCAACCAATCTGTCCAGGAAGTTTCCACTTCATTTTTCAGCATGCAATCCATAGAAAGCCATGAAAGTGAAGTAAACTCTGTCACCTTCTGCAGTAAATCTCTTGAGTCGCCCTGTCCCCTGATTATATTCTTGTTTGAGCTTTCTCATTTTCACCTTCTCAATTACAGTCCAATAACTTAATTGACCTTTTTGGGCTTTTCCAGATTCCAGGCACCAGTGAGGTAACGTAATCGAATGAAGAGAAGATCTTTACCCATCTGTAGCCAACTCCAGAAGGGAACAAGCTTGGATCCTGTAACGCAAGATAAATAAAGTGGAATTGATGGGTAAAAAGTGCTGACTGTTGTAACTCAGTGGGTCAGGCAGCAGGACATGGATAGTTAATGTTTCAGGTCGGGACCCTTCTTCAGACCTGGGTCCCAATCCAAAACCTTGAAATGTGAAGAATGATAAGAGGAACGAAGGCATAAGGTGAAATAATTAGTTATTGAGGAACAGTTAAATAGAGATACAAGGAACACAAAATGCTACGGTAACTCAGCTTCTCTGGAAGGCATGGACTGACGACATTATTGTCGGGACTGAAGAAATTCTTGACCTGAAAAGTTACCAGGTCTGAAGAAAGGTCCAGACCTGGAATGTTGTCTGTCCATTCCCTCCACAGGTGCTGCCTGACCCGAAGTATCTGCAGTTCATTGTGTCTCCATTTAACTGTCCCTTAATAGCTACATTATTTCACTCAAAGCCTTTGTCTTCTCACCATCCTCCTTCACCTTCTCTACTATCCAGAGTAACTTGACCTCTATCAGTTCAGATCAACACAAACTGTTACTCTAGGACACCATTGTTGTCATTGGGGATAGTATCGTTAAGGGAATAGACACCATTCTCACCATCAGAATCCCAAAGATAGACACAAAATGCTGGAGTAACTCAGTGGTACAGGCAGTATCTCTGGAGAGAAGGAATGGGTGACGTTTCGGGTTGAGACCTTTCGTCTGAAGAAGGGTCTCAATCCGAAAGGTCGAAACCCATTCCTTCTCTCCACAGATGCTGCCTATCCTGTTGAGTTACTCCAGCATTTTGTGTCTTCCTTCGATTTAAACCAGCATCTGCAGTTCTTTCCTACACTCTTAGTCCCAAAGGATGTGCTGTCAGCCTGGTGCCCAGATTCGGGTTAGTCTGACCGGCAAAGGAACTTGGAGTGGGAGGGGAAAGATCCAGTCATCGTGGTCCATGTGGGTACTGATGACATAGGTCGAACAAGGAAAGAGGTTCTGCTCAGGGAATTTGAACATCTAGGCACCAAATTGAAAACCAGAACCAGAAAGGTAATAATCTCTGGATTGCTTCTTGGGCCACATGCAAATTGGCATAGGGTTGAGAAGATTAAAGAGTTAAATGTGTGGCTCAAAGGATGGTATGAAAGAAATGGATTTGAATTTGTGGGACATTGGCACCAGTATTGGGGGAAGCTGTTCCAACGGGACGGACTCCACTTGAACCCGCTGGAACCAGGGCCGAATAACCAGGGTTAGAGATAGGGATTTAAACTATATTGTGGGGGGGAAGGGGTCAACAATTTGGAACTGTACGGATGAAGTTAAAGGGAAGGAGAGTGCAGGAGAAGTCACGGAAGTCTCTAGAAGTAATAGGACAGGAACTTTAAGTCGGGATGATTAACTAAGGTCTGGTAACGTTGGGACCAATGTGAGAGGAGGGGTGGTGAATACTGAAGTAAAGGTGTTGTATTTGAATGCACGCGATATAGAGAACAAAGTGGACAAGCTTTTAGCGCAGTTAGATATTGGTAGTTACGACCTTGTGGGTATTATGTTGACGTGGTTGAGAGAGGATCTGAGCTGGGAGCTGAATATCCAAGGTTACATGTCCTATTGAAAAGACAGACAGTGGGGAGAGGGTTGGGTAAGCTCTTCTGGGATTGAATGAAATTCAGTCCTTAACAAAGGGTGCCATAGGATCAGAAGATGTAAAATCCTTGTGGGTTGAGATGCAAAACTGCAAAGGTAAAACGATGGGATTTATTTACAGGCCCCCAAACAGTAGCTAGGAAATAGTGTGCAAGCTACATCCGGAGATATAATCGGCGTGGAAAAAAAAATAATGTTACAGTGGTCATGAAGGATTTCAACCTGCAGGTAGACTGGGATAATCCGGTTGGTACTGGATCCCAAGAGAGATAATTTGTACAGTGCCTATGAGATGGTTTCTCAGAGCAGCCTGTAGTTGAGCCCACCAAGAAAAAGACAATTCTGGATCTGGTATAATGTAATAAATCGGATTTGATTAGGGAACGTAAAGTAAAGGAACCAATCGGAGATCGTGTCCATAATATGATAAAATTCAACCTGCAATTTGGAGGGAGAAAATTAAATCGAATGTCCATATTTTTGTTGAGCAGAGGCATTCTGTTGAGCAGAAGCAGAAGCAGAGGCAGAGTATAGAAGTTGGGAAGTAATGTTAAATGAGTATAGAAGTTGGGATGTAATGTTAAAATTGTACAAGGCATTGGTGAGGCCAATTCTGGAGTATGGTGTACAATTTGGGTCGCCTAATTATAGGAAGGATGTCAACAAAATAGAGAGAGTACAGAGGAGATTTACTAGAATGTTGCCTGGGTTTCAGCAACTAAGTTACAGAGGAAGGTTGAACAAGTTAGGGCTTTATTCTTTGGAGCGCAGAAGGTTAAGGGGGGGACTTGATAGAGGTTTTTAAAATGATGAGAGGGATAGACAGAGTTGACGTGGAAAAGCTTTTCCCACTGAGAGTAGGGAAGATTCAAACAAGGGGACATGACTTGAGAATTAAGGGACTGAAGTTTAGGGGTAACATGAGGGGGAACTTCTTTACTCAGAGAGTGGTAGCTGTGTGGAATGAGCTTCCAGTGAAGGTGGTGGAGGCAGGTTCGTTTTTATCATTTAAAAATAAAGTGGATAGTTATATGGACGGGAAGGGAATGGAAGGTTATGGTCTGAGCGCAGGTATATGGGACTAGGGGAGAATATGTGTTCGGCACGGACTAGAAGGGTCGAGATGGCCTGTTTCCGTGCTGTAAATTGTTATATGGTTATATGGTTATTAGGGAGGAGCTGGCTAAAGTTGACTGGAAAGGGACCCGGGCAGGAATGACGGTGGAACAGGAATGGGAGGAATATATGGGAATAATTTGGAAGATGCAGGATCTTTTCATTCCAAAGAGAAAGAAAGATTCTAACAGAACAGTGAGGCAACCATGGCTAAGAAGGGAAGTCAAAGACCAGCAAAAAACTACAAGAGAAGGAATATAATATTGCAAAGATTAGTAGGAAGCCAGAGGATTGGGAAGCTTTTAAAAAACAGAAAGGCAATATGGGGAGAAAAGTAAGCTAGCCAATAATATAAAAGTAGATAACAAAGGTTTCTTCAGGTATATAAAGAGTAAGAAAGAAGCAATAGTGGATGTCAGACCACTGGAAAATGATGCTGGAAAGGTGATAATGGGATATAAAGAAATGGCAGAGGAATCTAATACATTTTTTGCACCAGTTTTCTCAGTAGAAGACACCAGAAACATGGGTAAAATTCAAGATAGTCAGGTGTGGAAGTTAGTGGAGTGATCATCACCAAAGTGAAGGTTCTTGAGAAGCTGAAAGGTCTAAAGGTGGATAAGTTACCTGGACCGGATGAACTGCATCCCAGGCTACTGAAAGAGGTGGCTTTAGAGATTGTGGAGGCAAAAGTTGTGATCTTTCAAGAATCATTAAAGTTAGGGGTGGTTCCAGATGATTAGAAAAATGCCCATATTATCTGATTTGATTAAATAGCATACAAAACAAAGCTTTTTACTGTATCTCAGTACATGTGACAATTATAAAACCGAAGCCACTGAGTTTCTCCAATATTTGCTGTCTCTACTCTGCACACTGATGTCTACATTACTCACCCTCAATCTCTGTCCATTCCACTGCGACTTCTGTAATTGGAATCTTTAAACACTGAGCAATGTAGAGGAGTTCCACGTCAAAAGCCCTGAAATGTATATGAAAACCAATTGTAAGATTATAGAAAAAAAGTAAGCAAGTTTGCAATATATATAAAGGACAAGACATCTTAACATTTTTATTTTATTTTCCTCAATCCCCCTCGTAATGGCGGTTAAGTTCTTAGGTTTGCACATACTGGTCCAGAGATGGATGTTGGTAAAAAGACAGAGCGCTGGAATAACTCAGCAGGTCAGGCAGCATCTCTGGAGAATGTTTCGGGTCAGAACCCTTCTTCAGCCTGATTGTAGTAGTGGGGAGAAATCTGGAAGAGAAGTGGGGGCAGGACAAAGCCTGGCCCTTTCATTTTTCCTATATACTGTTCATTCACAGAACACAGAAGAGTACAGGCCTCCGTGCTGAACATGATTTTCACACAGGGAGTGGTGAATCTCTGGAATTCTCTGCCACAGAAGGTAGTTGAGGCCAGTTCGTTGGCTATATTTAAGAGGGAGTTAGATGTGGCCCTTGTGGCTAAAGGGATCAGGGGGTATGGAGAGAAGGCAGGTACAGGATACTGAGTTGGATGATCAGCCATGATCATATTGAATGGCGGTGCAGGCTCGAAGGGCCGAATGACCTACACCTGCACCTACTTTCTATGTTTCTGTTTCTATGATGCCAAGACCAACTCTTATAGGCCTGCACCTAATCCACATCTCTACTTTCCCTGCAAATCCATGTGCAGGTCCAGGTTCGATCCTGACCTTGGGTGCTATCTGTATAGAGTTTGCACATTCTCCCCGTGACCACGGGTTTCCTCCGGGCACTCTAGTTTTCTTCAACATCCCAAAGACGTGTGGCTTTGTAGGTTAATTAGCCTCTGTAAATTGTCCCTAGTCTGTAGGATAGAACGATGTACGATTCGATAGAACTGTATTTATCCCAGGAGGGAAATTGATCTGCCATTAGTCAGAAAACACAACAAGATATGTGAAACATGAAATTAAACTGATGAGTGGAAAGTCTAGGATTGGGAATATGCAAAGATTGGTGAGGGGTGAGAAGGGGAGTCAGTCTACCCCATGACAGAAGGGGAAGGAGTTATACAGTTTGATAGCCACAGGGGAAAAGGATCTCCTGTGCCGTTCTGTGCTGCATCTTGGTGGAACCAGTTTGTTGCTGAAGGTGCTCAGGTTGACCAGTGTGTCCTGTGATCGATGGTTGGTGAGGCATAGGGCCTGTTTCCTTGCTGTATCTCTACAACAAAAATAAATGGTGTAATTCAAAAGCATACCAGCGGTCCACATGTAACATAGAGAAGGTTGTTCGAGCTGCTTCTCTGGTCAAAAGCTTGAAGCCGCACTGTGTGTCCTTGACACCCCTCACACACAGAAACCATACCAGAAAGTGGAACCCATACATGAGCAGTGTCCGAAAATAAGAACGCTGAAACAGAAAAGGTAAAACTCCATCAAAAGTAATCGACAATCAAATTGATATAACTCAGAATGTAAACACAAGGAACTGCAGATGCTGGTTTACAAAAAGAACGCAACATGCTGGAGTAATTCAGTCGGTCAGGCAGCATCTCAGTAGAGCATGGATAGCTGACGCTCCATTTCGAAACGACAGAAGAAAGGTCAAGACCCGAAAAGTCTGCTCTCATGTTTTCCAGAGATGCTGCCCGAACCGCTGAGTTGCTCCAGCACTTTTTTTTTAAATATAACTCAGAAGTTGATTTGGAAAATAGAATTTTGAAAAGCTTGCAAATACAATTTTAAAAAGTGGTCCCTTAAGCCTTCTGGTCCCTCTGGTTCTCGATTCCCTACTCTGGGTAAAAGACTCTGTGCATTCACCCTATCTATTCCCCACATGACTTTGTACAGCTCTATAATATCACCCCTCAGCTGCCTGCGCTCCAAGGAATAAAGATGTTGCCTGCCCTGTAGCTCAGGTCCTCGTGTACCTGCCTCAACGAACTTCTCTCGGACCTCTTCAGGTGCACAGTAGAGAGCATGCTGACCGGTTGCATCGTGGCTTGGTTCGGCAACCTGAGCATCCAGGAGCGGAAAAGGCTGCAAAAAGTTGTAAACACTGCCCAGTCCATCATCGGCTCTGACCTCCCCACCATCGAGGGGATCTATCGCAGGCGCTGCCTCAAAAAGGCTGCCAGCATCATCAAGGACCCACACCATCCTGGCCACACACTCATCTCTCCGCTGCCATAAGGTAGAAGGTACACGAGCCTGAAATCTGCAACATCCAGGTTCAGGAACAGCTTCTCCCCCACAGCCATCAGATTATTAAACACAACTTCAAACAAACTATGAACTATAACAGCCTATTGCACTTTATCTATTTATGTGTGCATATATATATTCTATGGTACATGGTCACACTGATCTGATCTGTATTTATGCTTAAAATATTCTTTCGTGCTGCAGCAAGCAAGAATTTAATTGTCCTATCTGGGCCACATGACATTAAACTCTCTTGACTTGAACTACCTCCTTTGGCAACCTGTTCCATAAGTTGTATTGCTAAAATTCAAATTGGAGTAATGTTTTCAAATGGCATTCAAATTCACACAACAACTTCATCTGTTTATAGCTCAACATTTGCTCTTACATTGGCGATTGTATCTTTCTCCAAATGAGCTCTTGACCCACACGAAATGGCCATGTCGTCCTGAAAGAGAGATTAAAGTTCATTCAGTTAGCTGATTTCCCACAAAAGTATTGCACTGATCAGGCAATGTGTTGTTGAAACAGGAAACTACAGTGTACCGGCAACTCTAAAAAGATAAAAATGAGATGTTCAATTTTCTAATAGTACAAAGATTTAAAAAAAAGTTAAATGAAAACTCTATTACTTAAATTAGGTTGTTGGCCGTTAAATAACTTCTCGGGCAGCACAGTGGTGCAGCGGTAAAGTTGCTGCCTCAGTGCCAGAGACTTGGGTTAGATCCTGACTACGGGTGCTGTCGGTGTGGAATTTGTACCCACTCACCGTGACCATATATGGGTTTTCTCCGGGTGCTCCCATTTCCTCCCACATCCCAGAGACGTGCAGGTTTGTAGGTTAACGGTTTCTGTAAATTGTCCCTAGTGTGTAGGATAGAACTAGTGCACGGGTGATCGATGGACGGCTTGGACTTGGTGGGCCAATGGGCCTGTTTCTACGCTGTACACCGGCATCTTTACGTCTATTAAAACTACAAACTATACATCAACGGATTATCTAATTCATTCGAAATTCTGTTCCACAAGCTGCATGAATTATGATAATTAAAATTCATTTCAACTCCAGACCCCAAATAATTCATTCAATGTGAAGAAGGCACAGAAACCTGAAAACCATGACCTCCAGACTCAGGAACAGCTTCTTCCCAGCTCTTGAACACTATAAACACGAACTAAACAATGAACGACGAACTATCTTGGCTGCACTCAGGACCTTGGCCTTTTATTTTGCACTAATATTTTAATTTATTGAATTTTGATTTTCGTTTATTATGTTATCTATTGACTACTGTGTTTACAGGCCTGTTAGGCTGCTGTACGTAAGAATTTCCTAGTTCTGTTTTCGGTCCATATGACAATTAAACACTCCTAACCCTTGATTCATTCTGAACAATTCATTGTTCGCAGAATACAGCACGTATCCATATTTTCTTGATATATTGGTTTTGGTCATACCACACAACTATTTCACATTGCTTTTCAGCCACTACCAGAAATTTGGAAACCAGATATGAAGGGAGGTTCTGAAGACAATGGGGCAGCATCTTTTGCAATTCACTTATCAACTTAAAGCAGTCATTTTGCATTTAGTTCTATCCTTTGGCACTTGAAAGAACAACATGGAACCAAATAGTTTTCTGGAGGTTTGATTACATTTGCAGCAAATTGGCTGCATTTTCCACAGATCAGACATATGCACAAACACAGGGCAATACTCACAGGGCCCGGCTGGAGAGCTTTCAGAGCAGCTTCGACTTTCTCAATATCAGCAAATTTAGTAGCTCCGTCGGCATCAGCCATGAGAATAAATCTTCCTCGCGAGCTCAGTACACCCTGGTCAGAAATAATGTGTGTCATTGTAAATGCTATAATGTGTATACATGCTAATGACATGATTAAGCTTCAGAGCAGATGAGAACGGGACACAACAATCAATGGTGCTTTACAATCACATGTGAAAACGCACAGTAACATTCTTTTCTGGTATACTCTTCAGTAAAGTATTGCCAAACCTAAGCACAATCCCCGATTAGCAAAGTACAGAAATGATCCACTGAGGCCACATATTAGTTGCACACCAGCATCTGCAGTTCCTTGTGTCTTCAATGCCCTGCATAGCTACAGTGCCCTCCATAATGTTTGGAACAAAGACCCATCATTTATTTATTTGCCTCTTTCCTCCACAATTTGAGATTTGTAATAGAAGAAATCACATGTGGTTAAAGTGCATATTGTCAGATTTCAATAAAGGCCATTTTTATACCTTTTAGTTTCACCATGTAGAAATTACAGCTGAACAGAGTAGAAATTATACATCACCCCACCCCCATTTCAGGGCACCATAATGGTTGAGGCACAGGAATGTCATGTAAATGAAAGTAGCCATGTTTAGTATTTTGTTACATATCCTTTGCATGCAATGGCTGTTTGAAGCCTGCGATTCATGGACATTACCAGTTGCTGGGTGTCTTCTCTGGTGATGCTCTGCCAGGCCTGTATTGCAGCCATCTTTAGATAATGCTTGTTTTGGGGGCTAGTCCCCTTCAGTTTTCTCTTCAGCATAGAAAAGGTATGCTAAATTGGGTTCAGATCGGGTGATTGACTTGGCCACTCAAAAATTGACAATTTTTTAGCTTTGAAAAACTCCATTGTTGTTTTAGCAGTATGTTTGGGATCATTGTTTTGCTCTAGAATGAACTGCTGTCCAATGAGTTTTAAGGCATTTTTTGAACTTGAGCAGATAGGATGTGTCTATACACTTCAGAATTCATTACGCTACTATCATCAGCTGTTGTATCATCAATGAAGATAAGTGAAGATGGGTACCTTCAGTAGCCATACATGCCCAGGCCATAACACCCCCACCACCGTTTCACAGATGAGGTGGTATGCTTTGGATCTTGGGCAGTTCCTTCTCTCCTCCATACTTTGCTGGTGCCATCACTTTGATATGTCTATCTTCGTCTCATCTGTCCACAATACCTTTTTTCCAGAACAGTGGTTGCTCTTTTAAGTACTTCATGGCAAACTGTAACCTGGCCATCCTATTTTTGTGGCTAACCAGTGGTTTGCATCTTGCAGTGTAGCCTCAGTATTTCTGTTCATGAAGTCTTCTGCGGAGAGTGGTCATTGACAAATCCACACCTGACTCATGATTCAGTGTTTCTGATCTGTCAGACAGGTGTTTGTTCTCTTTCTTCTTAATGATGTTCCAAACAGTTGATTTGGTAAGCCTAGGGTATGGCTGATGTCAATAAAGGGCCTGACTTTGCGATTTTTCGGCGACTGCGAACGTTAGCGACTGACGCCCATAGTCGCCCCAAAAACCGTCAAGTTGTATGACACTCTGCATCACCCACCTTCACAACACAAGGTTACACCGAAGTATAATCATCACATTGGAAATTAACTTATCTGCAATACATCTACGGACCAATAACTTTTTAAGAAATAAATTGTTTATTTAAACGTCAGCGTCACCCGCAAGACAGTATACGTCAGCGTGTGACATGATAAGACACCCAGATGTCGCCTGAAGATTTTGAACATTCCAAAATCCAGGGGCAGCAGGGAGACACCGCGCGTCACTACATGTCTCACTGCCCGACCACGCCACCACGACCTCTTTTCAGGCTGTCGCCGAAAATGTCGCCCAAGTGGGACAGGCCCATATCGGTTTTATTTATGTTTCTGTCTCATTACGGCTTCTTTAACTTTTATTGGCACAACTTTGGTCCTCGTGTTGATAAACAGCAATAAAAGTTTCCAAAGGTGATGGAAAGACTGGAGGAAAGACTGGGTGCTGAGAGCTCTCTTATACCTGCATTAAGGAGGCAATTCAACACACCTGAGCAATTACAAACACCTGTGAATCCATGTGTCCCTAACATCATGGTGCCCTGAAATGGGGGGACTATGTAAAACACTGCTGTAATTCCTACATGATGAAACAAAAAGGTATAAAAATGGTCTTTATTAAAATCTGATAATGTGCACTTGAGCAACATGTGATTTTTTCTATTACAAATCTCAAATTGTGGAGTACAGAGGCAAATAAATAAATTATGGGTTTTTGTCTCAAACATTATGTCACACTATCTAGGTATGTTACAAAACCTACCTGAATCGTGGCTGAGCATCTGCCCTATCCCGTGTGCGCGATTTTGGCGCTGTTTAGAGGGGGTGGGTTTAAAACGCGGTTTTTACTAGGCTGTTGCAATCGAAAATGTTCAGCCTAGTAAATCATTAACGGAAAATCGCTGAAAGACCCCGTCGCAAAAGGTATTATTAGTTTTTATGGCCTTGTATTAGCAATGTTACAAAATTTTGAGATTTAAAAAATCAAGTCTGCAATTTATCCCATCAGATAAAGCATAACAATAAGTTTAATTTGACACCTAATTCACTTTCATACTCGCTATAGAAAACTTTATATACAGGGTTATATACAAGCCCCATTTAATGTAAAAATAAGGTACATACCTTTAATTGTTTGCTTTATAAAACCCTGGGGCTGCGAGAGGTTGCGGAGCGAGAGAGTGATTTTTAAACTACTATAAATATTATACAAGGCCATAAAAACTAATAATACCTTTTGTGACGGGGTCTTTCAGCGATTTTCCGTTAATGATTTACTAGGCTGAACATTTTCGATTGGAACAGCCTAGTAAAAATCGCGTTTTAAACCCGCCCCCTCTAAACAGCGCCAAAATCACACACACGGGGCTGGGACAGATGCTCAGCCACGATTCAGGTAGGTTTTGTAACATACCTACTTGTATAATAGTTATAGTAGTTTAAAAATCACTCTCTAAACTCGCAACCTCTCGCAGCCCCAGGGTTTTATAAAGCAACCAATTAAAGGTATGTACCTTATTTTTACATTAAATGGGGCTTCTTAAGAACCCTGTTTATAAAGTTTTCTATAGCGAGTAGTTCATTTTGGGCTCTTTATACCCCGCAGTTTTTTTCTGGGCACTTGAGGGCACAAATCCAGCGCAATGTGAACGTTCTAAACCAGCGCGTTCACAGGAACCCACTAGAAAGCTGATTTAAATTGACTTTAATTTACAGCAATTGAACACTAAATTCCTTCCATTTGGCCTATAAATTGATGTAAATGAGATTTTAAAATCATGTTTTATTGTGAATTATTTGTGAATATTATTTGGACACTTGGGCTATTTAAAAATGTTAATCATTTATTAAGAAATGGATAGATGTTTAGATCTAGTAATTGAAGTTTGAAATTAGCTACAATTGGGTAACTAACTAATTATATGCTTTAATTTCAGGTCATCCAAGTAAGATTATTTTATATTTGTTTCAGAATGCTTCAATCTATGATAACTGAAAATTTCATTCAGTTCTCTTAATTTTTAAGAAGGTTATGGGCTTTTGACTGTCCACGATCACAGCTTTTTTGTTATGTCCATAGAAAATCAATAGGGAACAAGATGCTAATTTCCGAGTATGAAAATGGCCATAACTGTTTTATTACTTGAGATATGAAAGTGAATTAGGTGTCAAATTAAACTTATTGTTATGCTTTATCTGATGGGATAAATTGCAGACTTGATTTTTTAAATCTCAAAATTTTGTAACATTGCTACACTTTCCATTCTCAAGGAGACATGGGAGAATTTTATTGTAAGCTAGCTTCAAAAAGGAACAAGAACACAATGCGTTTCAAGCACCATGCACCCTTCAGATGTGCAAACAAGGGCAGGAACAACAGATAAGGTTTTACATGCTGCAGAGTATAGAACTCAGAGAGTGCTGTCACAGAGTTAAAGGCTGCACACTAACTACACAAATATTATGGTAAAAAGTGATTCAACATCACATCAGAGTAAAGAAAATAAAGGGCTGATCTTCCCAGAGTGTTGAGACAATTAAGAATTTGGATGAATAGACAAAGACAACTGCAAAACACAAAGTGGTAGAGGAACTCAGCGGGTCAGGCAGCATCTGAGGAGGGTAGGGACCCTTCTTCACCCGGCCAGAAAGGCCACGAAGTGTCTCGACCCGAAACGTCACCCATTCCTTCTTGCCAGAGATACTGCCTGTCCTGCTGAGTTACTCCAGCTTTTTGTGTCTATATATTCATGTCCTCCAGAGCTGCTAGATTGGGCGATGGAAAGCTGAATGACCAACACTTCGCAGTTATAACTTCAAAAGAAAGCTCTGGCACGAAGATAACTCCACCTGCACTGGAAAAAATATTGTTGATTTGATGAGGTTAAATGTAGCTCGTACAATTAAAAACTGTGAACATCGTACGTAGAACATTACAGAACCGGTACAGGCCCTTTGACCAACAAGGTCTGTGCTGAACATAATGCCAAGTTACATTAATCACCTCTGCCTGTGCACTCTCTCATTCCTTGGACATTCATGTGGCCATCTAAAAGTCTCTTAAACACTATTGTATCTGCCTCCGCCACCACCCCTGGCAGTGCGTTCCACACCCCCATTACCCTCTGTATTAAAAAAACTTGCCCCGCACATCTCCTTTAAACTTCACCCCTTTCACCTTAAAGCTATACCCTCTAGTCTTTGACATTTCCACCCTGGGGGAAAAGGCTCTGAGGTGAACGAATTACAATGTGGAATCAGAAATTTTACATAAACCCACAGATGTTTGTCAGTAAAGGATCAGATGAAAGAAAATTAAAACCATACCATTTTAATAGCTCCACCTTTCCCACGGTTTTGTGTTAGCGTTAGTACACGTACTGCATCTGACCCATACTTCTTAGAATATGTCAATCCAACCTGCAGCACATTAAAACAAAACAAATGCAAGATTTAGACAACGTATGAAAAAGGTTCCATGAGGTAATCTTGCCAACATATTCCCAGACTTAATTTTAACAAGCTTTCTTTCTTTTTGACAAAACATTTGTCGCAGAGTTCGATGTCACTAGTATAGGCAAGAAGTAAAGCCGGAGTTGTATGGCGCAGGAACAGGCCCTTCGGCCCAACCAGCCCATGCTGACCAACATACCCCAACCCACCTGTACTTGGCCCACATCCCTCCAAACCCATCCCATCCATGTTTCTGTCCATATGTTCCCCAAACGTTGTGATAGTACCTGCCTCAACCACCTTCTCTGGCAGCTCGCTCCACACACCCACAGCGTAAAAATGTTGCCCCTCATCAAATAGGCTCCATCAAATAACAGTTCTTCATTTCACAATGGCTTTAATTTGATTGACAAGCATCTTAAATTTGAAATATTAGTCACTGGTGCTGACTTTACAAAAGAGCAGTGCTTTATTTGTGATGGTGAGGTGTACATATAAATATCATTATTTCATTCCAGGCCAAGTGACACGTATGCTTATTAAGGGTGTATACTGGCACCATTTTGTCTACAATGTGCCACGAAGGACAATTTTCAGGGTTCCTCGGATAATGGGAGCAGCAGTAGTGGCAGTAATTAGCAGCAGTAATTATGATTTTTCACAGTTTAGGAACCAAACTCCAAAGCAGAAGACAGAATAAATATATTGGCTCCATTAAAGACCTATTGATTTAAACTCTAGATTATGCATGAGAACACGAACCATACTCAGGAAACTATCCACAATGATTAATCATGTAACAATAGGCTCCCACAATAAAAAAGGTTTCTTTCACAACCTACAGTTCCATACAATCAGAACCTTTTTCCCAGGATGGAATAATCAAATACTAAAGGGCATAGCCTTATGGTGAGTGGGATGACATTGATTCAGTCTGTCAGGGGAGACCTGATAGAAGTATATACAATTATGAGAGGCATAGATAGGGGAGACAGTCAGAACCTTTTTCCCCTGTGTGGAAATATCAAATACTAGAAGGCATAGCTTTAAGGTAAGTGGGGCAAAGTTTAAAGGTGATGTACGGGGCAAGTTTGTTTTATACAGAGGGTGGTGGGTGCCTACAACAGGGGTGAAGGCAGGTACGATTGTGGTGTTTAAAAGACTATTGGATAGGCTGACGGATAAAGCAGGGAATGGAGGGATATGGATAACATGCAAGCAGATAAGAATTGGTCCTGGCATTAGATTCGGCCCAGACATTGAGGGCTGAAGGGCCTGTTTCGGTGCTGTACTGTTCTACGTTCACACGGAACCAACTACATATGATTTATATCCAATGGCTATTAATGACAGGAGAGACATGCAAATTTGTGCTTTTTCAAACTGTGATTTTACGCTGCAAATCTGAAATTAAAATCAGAAAAGGCCGCAAATACTCGGCGGATGATTTAGCATTTATGGAGAGACAGGATTGTTGTTTCAGGTTGATGAACCGTCACTGTTTGTAGCAAAGAGCAGGATGTCGGTAAGGAAAGCTGCTGGTTGAAATCTGAGGGAGAGCCAAGTTATAAATAATTTTGAGACACAAGGGACTGCAGATGCTGGAATCTTGAGCAAAACTCAAAGTACCGGAGTACAAATTAAACAAGGCAGGCAGCATCTGCGGCGGAGAGAGTTGGACATTTGAAGGGTCTGCACCCAAAATGTCGTCTGTCCATTCCCTCCACAGATGTTGCGTGACCAGCCGAGATCCACCAGCACTTTGTGCTTTACTTATAAATAACTTTTTGAATGGATTGAGTTCATGTAAATTAATTGCTTTTGCTATTCTAGTGCTTTAGTGTTTCATTGTGTTTATTATCTTTAAAATAATTGTTTTTGAAACAGTATCAGTGTTAATAATGTTTTGAATGTATGTGAATGTCTGAAGGACAAGCTACATTAATACCCATTGCTACTGTATATTGTTGAAAGATACAGCATGGAAACAGGCTCGTCGACACACCGAATCAATGCTGACCATCGATTACCTGTACACTAGTTCTGTGTATCCAACTTTTTCATCCACTCCCTGCACACTAGGGACAATTTACAGGAGGGCCAATTAACCGACAAACCTGCATGCCTTTGGGCTGTGGAAGAAAACTGGAGCACCCAGAGGAAACCCACGCAGTCACAGGGAGAATGTGCAAACTCCACACAGACAGCACCCGAAGTCAGGATCGATCATGGGTCTCCGGCGTTGTGAGACAGCGGTTCTACCATCTATGCCACTGTGCCATCCCCTCAGATTTCAATGATGAAACTGCCAATGTATTCAAATTTTCCCATTCAAAAATACTTAATTTTGGAAAACCCCAAATGTGGACTGATACTGATTAGGACATGTCTTACTGATGTGCCGTAAATTCCACCACATCAGTGAGTGATGTGTTATTTAATTTTACTTTAGCAAAACACAAAGTGCTGGAGGAACTCAGCTGGTTAGGCAACATCTGGTATCAGGCAATTGAACCATCCTATCACCAACTGGAAAGCGGTCCTGACCTACCACCTACCTCATTGGAGACCCTCGGACTATCTTTAATTGGACTTTACTGGACTTTATCTTGCGCTAAACGTTATTCCCTTTATCGTGTACCTGTACACTGTGGATGGCTTGATTGTAATCATGTATAGTCTTTTCATTGACTGGATGGCACGTGACACAAAAGCTTTTCACCGTACTAAACTTTGGAGGGAATGGACAGGTGACGATTTTGTGCTTCCATTCCATTCCCTCCACAGATGCTGCCTGACTTGCTGAGGTCTTCCAGTGCTCCTCAAGATTCCACCATCTGCTGTTTCTTATATTGTTATTTTTACTTTAGTTGGACAATGAGTCTGATTGTGTCGATCTGGTGTCCCCTGATTAAGAATGACTGCCCACATGCACTCACCTAGGCCAGAGGTAGAGACCTATTACGCTGCTGCTCTGTAGGGGCAAGGTTGAGACAGCGACCTGGTGTTGTAACTGGAGACCCAGTCCCTGACATAGAAACATAGAAATTAGGTGCAGGAGTAGGCCATTCGGCCCTTCGAGCCTGCACCACCATTCAATATGATCATGGCTGATCATCCAACTCAGTATCCCGTACCTGCCTTCTCTCCATACCCCCTGATCCCCTTAGCCACAAGGGCCACATCTAACTCCCTCTTACAGAAGGCAATGTGTGGGAGAGAACCACCTTTAATTTTAACTATTTTTAAAATTCATTAAATTCGAATTAGAAGATAACAACGTTAACACAAAAATAATTAAAAATATTAGAAGTCAAAGGGATCTACAAGAGGCACTGCCTCAAAAAGGCAGCCAGCATCAACAAAGACCCACACCACTCTGGCCACGCTCTCATCTCGCTTCTACCATCGCAAAGAAGGTACAGGAGCCTGAAAACCGTGACCTCCAGGTTCAACAACAGTTTCTTCCCAAGAACCAATAATATCCTTTCAACAACATTGAAAAGAGACGTGGACATGTACATGGATTAGGAAACGTATAGAGGGATATGGGCTAAACAGACAGGTTTGACTAGTATAGGTGGAGCTTCCACCTATGTCAATGGTCTATTTCCTATCATTGACGTCAGACACACGGACTTGTAATTACGTTCTTGCTGCTCTACTTCGATAAGCTATCACATTAGTCCACCACCTGCCATTGCACACATCACTGGTGACGAACAAAGATTTTGTACATTGTCAGGCCCCAGCAATGTCCTCCCTGAGCCGTCTTTTATTCTAAGGACTTTGTTTTTTACAATAATGCTGATGTTATTGATTTTTTTTGTTTATTATCTTAGCGACAAATGTTTTGTTTACAGGCCTGTTATACTGCTACATGTAAAAAGTCCATTTCAAAGATGGACACAAAATGCTGGAATGACTCAGTGGGTCAGGCAGCATCCCTGGAGAGGCAACATTTCGGATCAGAACCCAGTTCAGACATGTTGTCCCCAAGATGTTGCCTGACTTGCTGAGTTACTCCAGCAATTTGGGTCTAACTTTAAAATAAACCAGCATCTGCAGTTCCTTGTTCTCACATCATAAGAATTTAATTGTTCTGTTTTCAGTCTTTAAAGGCAGTTAAACACTCTGATCTTCTCCCGAAACCCACGCAATTTGTTGTCGGGGGTTCTTACCTCTGTCGTTTTGTCTTTGCTGCCGTCATCCACCACAATCACCTCATAGGAAAATGAAGAGTCTTTCTTCTACAAGGAAGGTAAAAACAAAATGTGAAAATATAATTTGAAAATGTAAACATAATATTTAATGCAATCTATCATTATAAAATGAATCAAATATTTCTCTGAAATAGGAAGATTGTAAAAGTAAGTGGGAGGGTACATGGGAAAAGAGGAAATAGTCGAGGGGCTAACACAACACTTGTTGATACTGTGGCTTCCTTTGCTGTAATCCATTAAGTCATTACACAAAGATGTGAACATAAGTATTAATATGGAAAATCCTGCTGGAGCTCTTTGCAGACAGACATGTTTGTGCACATCGCTTTCTTTCTTTCTTTATTATATTATCTATTGAGTAGTGTGTCATGGTCATAAAGCATGCAAATAGGTCTTCAACCCAATTTACCCACACCGACCAACATCCCCCATCTACACTAATCCCACCTGCCTGCGTTTGGCCCATATCCCTCTTTCCTATCCATGTGCCTGTCCAAATGTTTCTTAAACGTTGCGATAGTACCTGCCTCAACTACCTCCTCCGGCAGCTCGTTCCATACATCCACCACCCTTTGTGTAAAAAGTTATTCCTCAGGTTCCTAGTAGATCTTTCCCCCTTCACTTAAACCTATGTCTTCTGGTTCTCGATTCCCCTACTCTGGGCAAATGACTCCAGTGTTTACAACCTGTTTACAACTCAAACATTTACATATCTGTTGTGCTGCTGCAAATAAGAATTTCATTGTTCCGTTTCAGGACAGATGGAAATAAAATACCCTTCAATCTTTAAGCTAAACTCTCTAGTATTTGACAATTCCACCCTAGGAAGAGGTTTCTGATTGCCACCCTATCGATGCCTTTCATATTTTTAATAATTCTGCAAAATTTGTTGTGTTTCGGTAAGATCTCCTTATGAAAACAAATGTTTTAGGGCAAGGCTTCACAAGGAGAGACATGTATAGCTGTTCATAGTGCAAAGCTACATTCCTTGGTGGCCAAAGTAGACATTTGGAGATGTATTACCACAACACAAAACATCTTGGAAATCATTCCCATTAATTCACTTATTAAAAATAATAATGTAAACACGAGAGCCCATATTTTAAATGACAATAGACAATACACAATAGGTGCAGGAGTAGGCCATTCGGCCCTTCGAGCTAGCACTGCCATTCAATGTGATCATGGCTGATAATCCCCAATCAGTACCCCGTTCCTGCCTTCTCCCCATATCCCCTGACTCCGCTATCTTTAAGAGCCCTATCTAGCTCTCTCTTGAAAGTATCGAGAGAACCGGCCTCCACCCCCCTCTGAGGCAGAGAATTCCACAGACTCACAACTCTCTGTGAGATAAAGTGTTTCCTCGTCTCTGTTCAAAATGGCTTACCTCTTATTCTTAAACTGTGGCCCCTGGTTCTGGTATCCCCCAACATCGGGAACATGTTTCCTGCCTCTAGCGTGTCCAAAACCTTAACAATCTTATATGTTTCAATAAGATAGCCTCTCATCCTTCTAAACTCCCGAGTATACAAGCCCAGCCGCTCCATTCTCTCAGCATATGACAGTCCCGCCATCCCGGGAAATAAACTTGTAAATCTACACTGCACTCCCTCAATAGCACGAATGTCCTTCCTCAAATTAGGGGACCAAAACTGCACACAATACTCCAGGTGTAGTCTCACTAGGGCCCTGTACAACTGCAGAAGGACCTCTTTGCTCCTATACGCGACTCCTCTTGTTATAAATGCCAACATGCCAATTGCTTTCTTCACTGCCTGCTGTACCTCATGCTTACTTTCATAGACTGATGAACAAGGACCCCCAGATCCCGTTGTATTTCCCCTTTTCCCAACGACGCCATTTAGATAGTAATCTGCCTTCCTGTTTTTGATACCAAAGTGGACAAGTACAGTTTGGCACATTATGCCATTTTAAAGCAGAATAAACAACAGAAAAACAAGGTTCTGCATTCACATATTAAGTGCATTCCAAATAAAACCAAAAATTATGAATGCAATAAATGATTAGTGAGACAGTAAACCTCAATACCAGTCTTTGTTCCAAATATTCCAGCGCCTCATCCATCATCCGAGGTACTGGAATTAAAGAAAAAACATGAGAATTTTAGTTCATGACCAAGGTGATCTTTTACAAAGTGTGCCGGCATAACTTGGTGGACCAGGTAATCAAGTAATTGTTTTGATTATGTTATAATAATAATAATAATAATAAATGTATTTGTATAACATGTTTAAAAACAACTCACATTGACCAAAGTGCTGTACATCAGTGCAGGTAATAATTTGATACATACAAAGGTAGACAGACCGAACAATACATACAAAAACTGTTTACAGCGCACCCTCAGAGGGGCTCAAAAACGCTAGGGAATAGAAATAGGTTTTGCGTCGTGACTTAAAGGAGCAGTTCTGATGTGGAGCGGGATGCTATTCTAGTTTAGGTGCTGCAACCGCAAAAGCGCGGTCACCCCTGAGCTTAAACCTAGACCGCGGGATAGTCAGTAGCCCCAAGTCGGCCGACCTGAGGGGCCTGGAGGTAGAATGGTGGGTTAGAAGATTTTTGATATGGGTGGGGCAATCCCGTTAAGGGCTATGTATACGTATAAGTGGAGCTTGAAGTTGATTCTGTACCGTACTGGGAGCCAGTGGAGAGAGTTGGCTGCTTTCCCAAGGCAGTGTGATGTGCAGATGGAGTCGATCGTGGGGAGTCTAGTCTGTGTGAAAGACTGGGCTTTATCTCCAATTCTCTGCAATTTCTTGTGGCCTTTGAGAGTTTGTAAATTTTATTTCAATTTCAATCAGAGGAAAATTTGCTACATTAATCAACAATATCACTGCCCAGCGTCAGAGAGGTCAATACTTTGCATCTGTTTAAATAGTGCAGGGCATATGACATTCATTGCACAAGCTCTCACACTAACTATGCCTCAACTGCCTCCTCTGGCAGCTCGTTCCATATACGCACTACCCTACTGGTGACAGAAGATGTGAGAGCATAACACGAATTACAACTGGCACCAATTTGTTTATATCATCTTCAGGACGTTATGTAACTCTAAATGTGAAAAGTTTACCTCCTTTTGAAAGCTGAACATGTGTCAGAAACTATATCCATATCTTTTCCTTCAGAGTATTGGAGGTTGAGGGGAGGGTGACCTGATATAAGTGTATAAAATTATGAGAGGCGTTGATAGGGGAGACAGTCAGAACTTTCTTCCTCAGGATGGAAATGTCAAAGACTAGCTTTAAGTTGAGAGGGGAAAAATGTAAAAGAGATGTGCAGAGCAAAATATTTTTTCACAAGAGCGTGGCGGGTATCTGGAACGTGCTGCCCAGGGGTGATGGTGGAGGCAGATACGATAGTGGCTTAAATGAGAGGCTTTTGGACCTGGATGGAGGGAATGGAGGTATATGGATCACATGCCGGCAGAGGAGATTAGTTTACTTGGCATCATGTCCGGCATAGAACTACACTGCCCTCCATAATGTTTTGGACAAAGACCCATTGTTTATTTATTTGCCTTGATACTCCACAATTTGAGATTTTCAATGGGAAAAAAAATCACATGTGGTTAAAGTGCACATTGTCAGGTATTTTTATACATTTTGGTTTCACCGTGTAGAAATTACAGCAGCGTTTATACATAGTACCCCCATTTTAGGGCACCATAATGTTTGGGACACATGGCTTCACAGGTGTTTGTAATTGCTCAGGTGTGTTGAATTGCCTCCTTAATGCAGGTATAAGAGAGTTCTCAGCACCTAGTCTTTCCTCCAGGACAAAGGGGAGACACCTCTATTCGCTACAAAACAGAGTGGGCATTACAGCAAGAAGAGGGGGGAACAGGAAGGAACAGGTAGTATTAACAAGATTGAGGATAGGACACACTCACCTGAACAGCACATTAAAAATATTGGGAAAACACCCTACTGGGCTGTGTGAGGAATGCCATCAGCCAGAAACAGTTCAGCATGCCCTAATTGCATGTAGGAGATATGAGACAGAAAGAGGATTTATGATCATTGAAATGAGAAAAATTGGATTGACAGAAATATCAGTAAAGAACATTCTAGAGTGTGGAGGGAAAGGAAAAGGAATAAAGTTGTTGTTTGATTTCTTGAGGGCCTCTGGCCTTATAAAAAGGATATAATGTAAAGACATGAGTACTGTGGAATGAAGCCAGAAGGGGGCAGCAATGCAACATTGTGGATGCTGGCTGCCGTAAAACTCCGAAGAAGAAGAAGAAGAGGAAGTCTTTCCTCCAGTCTTTCCATCACCTTTGGAAACATTTCTTGCTGTTTATCAACATGGGGACCAAAGTTGTGCCAATGAAAGTCAAAGAAGCCATTAAGCCAAACCTTAGGCTTACCAAAATCAACTGCTTGGAACATCATTAAGACGAAAGAGAGCACTGGTGAGCGTACTAATCACAAAGGAACTGGCAGGCCAAGGACGACCTCCATAGCTGATAACAGAAGAATTCGCAATGTAATAAAGAAAAATCCACAAACACCTGTCCGACAGATCAGAAACACTCTTCAGGAGTCAGGGGTGTATTAGTTAATGACCGCTGTCTGCAGAAGACTTCATGAACAGAAATTGCAAGATGCAAACCACGGGTTAGCTGCAAAAACAAGATGGCCAGGTTAGTTTGCCAAGAAGTACTTAAAAGAGTTATGGAATAAAGATGAGACGAAAATTAACATATCAGAATGATGGCAAGAGCAAAGTATGGAAGAGAGAAGGAATTGCCCAAGATCCAAAGCATACCACCTCATCTGTGAAACACGGTGGTGGGGGTGTTATGGCCTGGGCATGTATGGCTGCTGAAGGTACTGACTCCCTTATCTTCATTGATGATACAACTGCTGATGGTAGTAGCATAATGAATTCTGAAGTGTATAGACACATCCTATCTGCTCAAGTTTAAACAAATGCCTCAAAACTCATTGGCCAGCGGTTCATTCGACAGCAGGACAATGATCCCAAACATACTGCTAAAGCAACAAAGGAGTTTTTCAAACGTAAAAAATGGTCAATTCTTGAGTGGCCAAGTCAATCACCTGATCTGAACTCAATTAAGCATGCCTTTTATATGCTAAAGAGAAAAACTGAAGGGGACTAGCCCCAAAACAAGCATAAGCTAAAGATATGTTGCAATACAGGCCTGGCAGAGCAACACCATCACTCAGCAACTGGTGATATCCATGAATCGCAGACTTCAAGCAATCATGGCATGCAAAGGATATGAAACAAAATACTAAACATGACTACTTTCATTTACATGACATTGCTGTGTCCCAAACATTATGGTGCCCTGAAGGTGGGGGGGGGGGGGGTACGGGACATGTATAAACACAGCTGTAATTTCTACATGGTGAAAATGTTTAAAAATGTCCTTTATTAAAATCTGACAATCTGCACTTTAACCACATGTGATTTTTTCTATTACAAATCTCAAATTGCGGAGTACAGAGGCAAATAAATAAATGGATGGGTCTTTGTCCTAAACATTATGGAGGGCACTGTATGTTCTGTTCTATGTTCTATTGACATTTATCATAATGTACGTCAAGAATCACAACACTCGTAAAGCTGATTCTGATTTTAAGACTTACATCTTTGTTCTTCATTATACGATGGGACAATAACAGATAGTTCTTTAGTCGATGGATCATGGATACTTGGGAACAATTCCTTTCTTGCAGAATTTGCGTTTAAGAAATACTTCTCCTTCTCTCCACGAACAAGGTTTGGCATTTTTATCGCTGTCGCATGTGCAATAAACACGAGCTGTGGAAACAATATGATAAAGAAAACCGTGTTCAAGAAGGAACTGCAGATGCTGGAAGATCGAAGGTACACAAAAATGCTGGAGAAACTCAGCGGATGCAGCAGCATCTATGGAGCGAAGGAAATAGGTGACATTTCGGTGGGGGAGGAGAAGGAAGGAAAAAGGGAGGAGAAGGAAGGAAAAAGGGAGGAGGAGCCCGAGGGCGGGGGGATGGGAGGAGACAGCTCGAGGGTTAAGGAAGGGGAGGAGACAGCAAGGGCTAGCAAAATTGGGAGAATTCAACGTTCAAGCCATCCGGACGCAAGCAACCCTGAATAAATAAAATAAAGAAAACCTGTCAGATTGAAAAACAGATACTGTTGACACATGTGTAGAAGGATCTTGGGGTCCAAGTTCATAATTCCCTGAAAGAGGCAACACATTTATAGAGTGGTAAAGAAGGCATATGGTGTTCTGGTCTTCAATGGTCGGGGGCATTGAGGATGCGTCAGGAAGTTACGATGCAGCTTTATAGGACTTTGTTGAGTCGCATTTGGAGTATTACGTGCAGTTCTGGTCGCCCCATTACAGGAAGGAAGTGGAGGCTTTGGAGAGGGTGCAGAGAGGTATACCAGAATTATAACTGGATTTGGGGGTATTAGTTGCAGGAAGAGGTTGGACAAACTTGGATTGTTTTCTCTGGAAGGCCAGAGATTACGGGGAGACCTGATAGAAGTATATAACATTATGAGAGGCATAGATATGGTAGAGAGTCAGAATCTTTTACCCAAGCTGGAAATATCAAATACTAGAGCACATCGCTTTAAAGTGAGAGGGCCAAACTCTAAAGATTTGTAGGACAAGGTTTTTTTTACACACAGAGGGTAGTGGGTGCCTATAACACTGCCAGGGTGGTGGCAGAGACATACAATAGAGGTGTTTAAGAGACTTTTGGATGTGCTCATGGATATGCAGGGAATGAAGGGGCATAGATTGTGTATGGCCAGATAAGAGTTGGTCTTGGCATCATGTTCGGCAGAAATTGTGGGCTGAAAGGCCTGTTCCTGCGCTGTACTGTTCTATATTCTCAGTTATGATATTCCTTCACCTCTCACAAGTCATGGGGCAGAAATTTCCATACAAAATATGAGGCAATTTAGCTTCATCAAATCTTTACCAGCTTCTTGAACAATCACATTCTTGGATCTTGAATTGATGAAGTCCACTAGCATCTTTCAGCTGAGCTGTAGCAGTCATTGGAGGAGACAATAAGTGTGATTAAGATATTTGTTTGGAGGCTTAGTGATGTTAGGCAAAACTTGGTGGCAGTACTGATGCAGCGTGTGATAAGAATGGAGTGTCATCTGCTCAGTAAATAGTCAGTCAGTAAGGTATAGAATATGTAAAATAAATATCATGGCTTCTGTTTTTTGTTTGCGCGACGAGCATTTAATCTGGCATTGGAAGGCATTGGATCCAATGGCAAATACTAAACTTTGTACAAGAACCTTTCAGGGTATAAACTATAGGGAAAGGTCAGGCAGTCTAGGACTTTATTCCATGAAGGGCAGAGGCATAAGTTTAGACTTTGGAGAAACTGTGTGGATACAGCCTCTTCGGCCCAACGAGTCTGCACTGACCAGCGATCCCCGTACACTAGGCCTATCCTACGCACTAGGGACAATATAATGAAGCCAATTAGCCTGCAAACCTGCATGTCTTTGGAGTGTGGGAGGAAATCCAAGCACCCAGAGAAAACCCACGCAGTCACAGAAAGAACGTACAAATTCTGTATAGACAGCACCCAAGGACAGGATCGAACCCGGGTCTCTGCTGTGAGTCAGCAACTTTACCACTGTGCCGTCCGAGGGGTTATTGTACAAAGGTGAATAAAATCATGAGGGGATTATATAGGGTGAATGCACACTTTCACCCAGGGTAGGGGAATCAAGAACCAGGGGACATAAGTTTAAGAGAAGGGAAAGATTTAATAGGAACCCAAGGGACAACTTTTTCATACTGAGGGTGGTGGGGGTGTATGGAACAGGCTGTCAGATGAGGTAGTTGATGTAGGTATTATAACAACATTTAAAATACATTTAGACAAATACGTGGAGAGGAAAGGTTTACAGGTTTAAAGGTTCCATCGAACGTACAGACAGGCAGCTCGATTTGTTACTAACACCTATGAGAGAGAAGCGAGTGTCACCAAACTTCTGAATTCTCTGGGGTGGAACCCTCTCCAAGACAGACGTGAAGCTCGCCGTTTGACCTGTTTTTACAAAATGTTAAATGGTCAGCTCGACATAGATCGAGCAGACGAGGGCATTCGATCCAATTTGTGATCCCAGCAACAAAGATAGACGTGTACAGCAATTCGTTCTCCCTCGCACAATTAAAGCATGGAATAATCTCCACCCTACTATAGTTACCCAACCAGATGCAACTAAATTGAAAGTAGCTCTTTCTTCCCAATAACCCTTTCTGGCTTAAGCCCTCCCTTCACCACCTCCAGTTTAAATTCCATTTGGAATATTTTGGAGGACCAAGAAACCAAGAACCAAGAGGCATAGACACAAAAAGCTGGAGTAACTCCGCGGGACAGGTAGCATCTCCGGAGAGAAGGAATAGGGGGCGTTTCGGGGTGAGACCCTACTTCGGGTTTAGAGGGAGATTGGCCAAACGCGGACAGGCGGGACTAGATCGGGCATCTTGGGTCAGAATGGGCGAGTTGGGCCGAAGGGTCTGTTTCTGTGCTGTGACCGGGTACCGGCGGACCGAGTGACTCGACCTCCGCACGGACAGCCACACCCCGGCCCAGCCCGGCTCGCACTCACCAGGCCCAGGGCTGCCAGCGCGACAGCCACCAGGATCTGCAGCGCTGCCGCCGGCTCCATCACCGCCGACAGGCCGCTGCCGGCACCCGCCGCAACCAATGGGAGCGACCGCCGGCACCCGCTGCAACCAATGGGAGCGGCCGCCTGCCCCCTGACAACCTCCACAGCCAATTGGAGCAGCCGCCGGCCACCTGGCAAACGCCACGGCCAATAGGAGCGGGAGCCGGGCCCCTCGGTAATCGCCTCAGCCAATGAGAGCTGCCACCGGTTCCATGGCAACCTCTGTAACCAATGGGTGTAGCTCAGGCTGACCGCGCCGGCCAATGGCAGCCGGACAGCGCGGCGGTAGAGCATGTTGGGCGACGACGCGCGCCTCACACGCTTGTATACGTCAGCGCGGTTACGGGCACGCACGTACACCTCGGACGTCAGCGCGTCGGTCGCGGTGCGTGTCCTGCGGAGCCGCGGCCTGTAGTTTCGCTGCCGCACAAACTCAACCCTGACCCGGGCGGAGCGGAGCGCTGAGGCGGGGGCCTGGCGGCGGCGGCGGCGGCGGAAAATGTCTGCGGGATTCAAGTGAGAGGCGCCGGGGGGAGGAATGAGAGGAGGGCGGAGGAGCGGGAAGGGAGAAGACGAGGATGCGAGCGGTCACTGGTAGAAGGGGGCCCAGTGGTCTCTGAGGATGCGAGTGGTCTCTGGTAGAAGGGGGCCCAGAGGTCTCTGACCAGAGGGAGAGACCGGGGAGAGGGGCCGAGCGGTCACCGGGGCGGGGCGGGGAGAGAGGAGAGGGGCCGAACGGCCGTGGGGGCCGGGAGAGAGAAGAAGATATGGGCCGAGTGGCCGTGTAGGTGAGGAGAGGGGCCGAGCGGTCACCGGGGCGGGGAGAGAGGAGAGGGGCCGAACGGCCGTGGGGGCCGGGAGAGAGGAGAAGATAGTGGCCGTGTAGGTGGGGAGAGAGGAGAGGGGCCGAGCAGTCACCGGGATGGGGGCAGGTGCGGTCCCCTGGTCGTTGGTCCGGAGAGTCTGTGGGAGGAAGGTTAACATTTGCTCCACCCCGGGACATCCTGTGCCGCTGCAGTGCTTCACGTTTAGTTTATCCAAACAATTCGTGGTTAATGTCCATTCATAAAAGTAAAACGTGATGTGCACCAGGAAGTGCTTTAGTTTAGAGATACAGTGTGGTAACAGACCCCTTTGCTTCAGCCCACCGAGTCCGTGCCGACCAGCGATCCCCGCACATTAACACCATCCTGCACACACTAGGGACAATTTACAAAACACCAAGCCAATTAACCTACGTCTTTGGAGTGTGGGAGGAAACCGAAGCACCCGGAGAAAACCCACGCGGTCACGGGGAGGACATACAAACTCCCACAGCACCTGTGGTTAAGGGCCTGTCCCACTGTACGAGTTAAATCGAGATTTTTCCCGAGTTTTCCCCTGATTCGAACTCGGAGAATGTCCGTAGCGGGTCCGTAGGAGTTCGTGGATGTCTTGTAGCGGCTCGTACGAGTAACGGTAGGTACTTGGGAAATCCGGTAAACTTGTGAAGATTTTTCAACACTGAAAAATGTCCACGAGTAAAAAAAATACTTGTGATGAAAAAAATGGTTACTTTTTACTCGTACGAGTCGCTACGAGACATCCACAAACTCCTACGGACCTGGTATGGACATTCCCCGAGTTCGAATCGGGGGAAAACTCGGGAGAACTCTTGAATTACCTTGTACAGTGGGACAGGCCCTTTAGGATCGAACCCGGGTCTCTGGCACTGCGCCACCCTTTAACCCTCATTATATTATAAACTCTGGACTCCCCCAACCTCTGACGCTCCAGAGAAAACAATGAAAAGTCTGTCCAACCTGTAGCTGAAACACATCGTCCTGATAAACCCTCTCCAAAGCCACATCTTATACCCATATAGGGCTTCTCCCGTTCCTTCAACCTCCCCAAGACGTGCGGGTGGGTGGGTTAATGGGCCTCTGTAAATTGCCCCAAGTGTGCAGAGGATTGAAGGGATCCCAGGGAGATGGTGGGCAGAGTAAAATGACTTTTGCCCCATATCCTTCTATACCTTTGTAGAAGCAAAGAATTGCAGATGCAGGTTTATGCTTCTTCCAAAGAAGGTCCTGGCCCAAAACGTCACCTGTTCCTTTTCTTCAGATATGCTGCCTGTCCCACTAAGATACTCCAGTATTTTGTTTCTGTCTTACGGATATTCATGCTGGCCATGTTTGGCTCTTATCTCTCTAAACCTTTCCAGTCCATGTACCTGAGAGTTACTGCCTTACAGTGCCAGACACTCTGGTTCGATCCCGCATGGTAGAGTTGCTGCCTTGGGTTCGATCCTGACTGCGGGTGCTGTCTATACGGGGTTTCTACATTCTCCATGTGACTGCGTGGGTTTTCTCTGAGATCTTCAATTGCCTCCCACACTCCAAAGTATAATTGGCTTGGTATAAATGTAAAATTGTCCCTAGTGTGTATAGGATAGTGTTCGTGTGCTGGGATCGCTGGTCGGTGTGGCTCTGTAAACTGAATGGCCTGTTAAGACATAAGACTGTTTCGGTAACTTTGTCGGTGCCGAAACATGGCGACACGTGTACTACCTAGGTGAGGTCTGCTGTACGATTTTACCGGATTGTGTGCAAAACAAAGCATTTCACTGCACCTAGGTACATGTGACAATGAGGTTATCATTGACTTAATTGTTACTATAGCACTTGCCTCAACTACCTCCATTGGCAACTCGTTCCATATGCCCGTCACCCACTGTAAAAAAGCAGTGTGAAGTTGATTTAATATTATGAATTAACAGAAGATATGGTTGGATGTGATGTGAAGCTGTATGTAAAATGTTACAGGACAGTGTTGTCACACAATGCAACTCAGTACTCGGACACAACAAATTAGTTGTTCTCTCTTTATCCCTTGCTTAGAACGGTAGAACCTTTGGAATACTACAGGAAATTTCTGGTAGGTGACTTCATGCTTTAATTTCTCGTAAATAACTTGCGGACCGATGCATTTTCCTTAACATCTGCATGTACGGTTGATGATAAATCACATGATCCCTTAAGATGTATAGAATGGTCCAGTGTGCCCCTCGATGCTGTTTTACACTACCACATAGACTTCCTCAACACTATTTGTATGTTTGTTAGAAAGAAAATTGTCGACCTGATGGCAGGGAACTCGGTGAATTCAGAACAACGACCCTAAATATCGGTGAGAATCTAGACTTGCCTAAATGCTTTATTTTATAAAATGTCACTTTGTAGATCTATAAGATGGAGCAACGTGTATGTTGATTTCTTTAAAGTGAGAACATGGAACAGTATAGCACATGAACAGCCCTTCGGCCCACAATGTCTGTGCCGAACATGATGCCAAGTTAAAATAATCTCCAACGGGATCCCACTACTAGCCACATCTTCCCATCTCCACTCCTTTCCGCTATCTCTCCCTGGTCCCTGGTCAACTCGTCCCTTCCCACCCAAACCACCGCCTCCCCAGGTACTTTCCCCTGCAACCGCAGGAGATGCTACACCTGTCCCTATACCTCCACCCTCGACTCTGTCCAAGGACCCCAACAGGTGAGGCAGAGGTTCACTTGTACCTCCTCCAACCTCATCTACTGTATCTGCTGTTCCAGGTGTGAACTCCTGTTTATCGGTGAGAGCAAGTGTAGGCTTGGCGATCGTTCCGCCTGAACCTACCCAATCTCCCAGTTGCTCAGCACTTTAACTCCCTCTCTCGTTTGAAATCTGACCTTTCTGTCCTGGGCCATCTCCATTGCCAGAGTGAGGCCCAGCGCAAATTGGAGGAACAGCACCTTATATTTTGCTTGGGTAATTTACGCCCCAACAGTATGAATATTCTCTAACTTCAAGTAGCCCTTGCTTTCCCTCTTCATCCCCTCCCCCTTCCCAGTTCTCTGACCAGTCTTGCTGTCTCCGACTACATTTTATCTCTTATTACCTTCTCCCAGCTAACAACTATCTATTCTACATTTTCCCTGATCGCCATTCCCTATGTCCTGTTTTCACACCATACACTTCCTTATCTATACACTTCCTTAGCTATGTACGTCCCACTCCCCTGACATCAGTCTGAAGTAGGCTCTCGCCCCGAAACATCACCCATTCTTTCTCTCCAGAGATGCTGCCTGTGATATTCCAGCATTTTGTGTCTATCTTAAAATAATCTCTACCTTCACGTGATCCATATCCCTGCATTTCCTGCATACCCATACACCTATCTAAAAGACTCTTCAATGCCAATGTTGTATCTTCCTCCACCACAACCCCCAGTAGCAGGTTCCAGGCACCCACCACCGTGTTTAAAAAAAAAACAAACAAAAAAAACAGTACATCGCTTTTAATTTAGTTTAGCTTATTATTGCCATGTGTACCGAAGTACAGTGAAAAGTTTTTGTTTGCATGCCATCAATGGAGCAACTGGGCTTGTATTCACTGGAATTTAGTAGGATGAGAGAGGATCTTATAGAAATACAAAATTATAAAGGGATTGGACACGCTAGATGCAGGAAGCATGTTCCTGATGCTGAGGGAGTCCAAATCCTGGAGCCACGTTTTAGGAATAAAGGGTAGGCCATTTAGAACTGAGATGAGGAGAAACTTTTGTAAATGATGGTCAGCATGGACTTTGTGGGCCGATGGGCCTGTTTCCATGCTGTATCTCTGAACTGAACTACTTCCTCTTGCAGCTCACTGCACTATGTGTTTTATAACTTTTACAAATGGAAATTAACTGCGGTTTTATTTTGATTAGTGATTCCACAACAATATCCAATGCCTTGTACATCTTCCAAGGTGCCATTGCATTTACTGATCCGTTGTTTAAAAAAGGGAAAACTGTTGCAAGGAATTGTTAAGAAAAGGCACGTTTAAATATGTTGCTTTCCTGACTTCATTTCAGGCTCAATTACAACTGCGGATGGTTCAGCTCTGGTGAAACTGGGGAACACCACGGTGGTGTGTGGCATCAAAGTGGTGAGCGTTCCTTACCTGTAACTGTGCACCTGAAGAAGGTAGTAGGAGGAGAAATAGTGGGGGGTTTGGGGAAGAAAGTGTGTGGGGGAGTAGGTTCGAGGTTACCAGGGCTCCTCTAGCTTCACAATCCTCTCAGCCCTCTGTAAATTGTCCTTGGTGTGTAGTTAGTTGATGAGAAAGTGGGGTAAAATATAACTAATGTGAACACGGACTCAGTGGGCCGAAGGGCCTGGTTCCACTCTGTATCTCTAAACTAAACTCAATCATAAATTAGTTGCGACCCAAGTTTTTTAACATTGGGAGTGCAGAATTATTGTACTTTTTCATTAAAACTGAGAAGCAATATGGACATTATTTTGGTAAAAATTGTAATCTTTTAATCAAGAATAAATTAATGTATGAATGACTACAATTCCTTTTACAGGAGTTTGCAGCACCGACAGTGGATGCACCAAATAAAGGCTATATAGGTGAGTTAATGGTGAAAAATCACTTTACAGTTCAGTCGATAACATTGCAATGGTACATCCAAGCTTGGAACTTTATGCATAAAGTGTTTTATTCTTATTGTAAAATGGTTAAACAAGCTGATTTTTTTTTTGTTACATTTTTGAGGTTATAAATCGATTGATGAAACAACAGTTGACATTGAATGATTCGAGGAATGTAGTTGAGGCAGGTAATTCACGAGCTTTCCCGAGTAAAAAAAAAATCTAACTCGTGGTAAGCACGTAGAATGTACGTAGCGGGTACGTCGGAGCTCGGGACATCTCTTAGCGGCTCATAACGCTAACGGCAGGTACTCTGGAAACGCGGTAAGCTCGTGAAGATTTTTCAACATGTTGAAAAATGTCCACGAGAGCCCCGAGTACCTACGAGCAGCTATTACTGTAATTCTTCGAGTTTGAATCAGGGGAAACAAGGGAGAACTCCTGAATTACCTCGTACAGTGGGATACAGGCCCTTTAGCATGGAAACTGGCCTTTTGGTCCAACTCAACCATTCCGACCAAGATGCCCCCATCTAGGCTAGTCCAATTTGTCCGTGTTTAGCCCTTATCCCTTTTAACTTTTCCTATCCCTCTACCTGTCCACCTGCTCATGAAGCTGAGGCTTTATTTGTCACTAATTTCAGAGGTTTAGGTTTATCATTGTCACATGTACTGAGGTACAGTGAAAGCATGCTATCCAAACAGATGAGATACACCATACACAAATACAATCAAGCCAAACTCAAATACATTAGGTAGAGCAAAGGGGAAGATTGAGTGCAGAATATAGTTCTCAGCATTGTAGCGCATCAGTTTCAGAGACAAAGTTCAATGTCCGCAATGGGGTAGAGGTGAATCGGACAGTAACCTAGCCTATGGAAGGCCTGTTCAAAAGACTGATAAGAGGGGGAAGAACCTGTTCCTGAGTGTGATGGTCCGAGCTTTCAAGCTTCTGTACCTTCTGCTGGATGGGAGCAAATATCATTAACCTTTTATGGAAACAAGGAACTGTAGATGCTGGTTTATTCTAAAGATAGACACAAAGTGCTGGAATAACTCGGTGGGTCAGGCAGTATCTCTGGAGAAAAAGAATAGGTGACGTTTCGGGTCGGGACCCTTCGTCAGACTTGTCCTGACCCGAAATGTCACCTACCCTTTTTCCCTAGAGATGCTGCTTGACCCACTGAGTTACTCCAGCACTTTGTGTCTATCACTGAATTAATCTTTTGTGTCAAGGGTGATGGGGAGAAGGCAGGAGAATAGCGTTGAGAAGGAACAATAGATCTACCATGATTGAATGGTGGAGTTGACTCGATCGGCCGATTGGCTTAATTCTGCCCCTATGACTTATGGACTTTTATCATCAGCTTAATTTTGTGTTTAAAATCAATGGTTCTTTATTATCACGTGCACACAACACATTGAAGTTGTTTTGCACAACCCACAAATGCACAGTCGCCATATTTTGCCGTTGTTTATTTTTTTTTAAAAACAAAGAAAATGTTGGTGCATTAGAGTGTGTAATGAATTATTTTAATTGCAGTACCCAATGTGGATCTGCCACCGTTATGTTCCTCGAGATTTCGAGCGGGCCCTCCTGGAGAGCAGGCACAAGCTGCAAGTCAGTTCATCCTCGATGTCCTGGAAAAGTAAGAGCTTTAATTCCAACTGCAAGTTTTCAAGTTTCTGCCATTCTCTCATTAACCTGCCTGCCTCCAGGCCCAACTCTCCTCCTGAGAGCGGCATGGTGGTGCAGTGGTAGAGTTGCTGCCTTACAGCGCCACAGACCTAGGTTGGATCATGACTACAGGTGCTGTCTGTATGGAGTTTGTACATTCTCCCCGTGACTGCGTGGGTTTTCTCCGAGTACTCCGGTCTCCTCCCACACTCCCAAGACCTACAGGATTGTAGGTTAATTGATTTCTGTAAATTGTAAAATTGGCCCTAGCATGCAGGATAGTGCTAGTGTACAGGGTTATCGACGGTTGATGTGCTCAGTGGTCTTGAGGGCCTGTTTCCGCAATGTATCTCTGAAGTCGAAAGACTCAGCAACGCTCCCCATCTCCACCCATATCTCGCCAGGCTTTTTCCCGCGCCTTCCTTTCTTCTAGCTTTCTCCCCACCCCCACCACAATCAGTTTGAAGAAGGGTTCTGACCTGAAACTTTGCCTGTCCATTCCCTCCACAGATGCTACCTGACCCGCTGCTCCTCTAGCACATTCTGCCTTTTTTCATAAACCAGCATCTGCGGATCCTTGCGCCAACAATTCTTACTTGCTGCTGCATTATTGCAAAGACACACAGATGAAAATATAAAAAATAATATTGTGATAAATTAGTGATCCGCAATACTCGGTAACCACAATTGTGCAAAACTGAAGTCTGATAAATGTATAGCAGTTTTACATATTATAATGTTTGGGGCATTTTAATCATGCTTTTCCTTTTTCAAATATACAGTGCTCAAATTATTCAGAAGGAGGATCTCTGTATTGAGAAAGGAAAGGTGAGCAAATTTAAGAGTAGTTATTAACAGCATTTTTGAATTTAAACAATTTAAATTTATGTGAAAATTACTTGAATTAAGTAATTGGTGAGACCTCACTTGGCGCATTGTGTACAGTTCTGGTCGCCCAGCTACAGGAAGGATACCATTAAGTTGGAAAGGGTGCAGAAGAGATTCACCAGGATTTTGCCTGGACGTGGGCTTGAGTTACAGGGAGAGGATGGATAGGCTAGGGTTTTTGTCTTTGAAGTGTAGGAGGCTGAGGGGTGACCTTATTGAGGTGTACAAGATCATGAGGGGCATGGATAAAGTGAACGCTTACACCCTTTTTCCCAGGATAGGGTGTTCTAAAAATGGGGCGCATAGGTTTAAAGTGAGAGGGGAGAGGTTTAAGAGGGACCTCGTGCAACTCTTTTACTCGGAGGGTGATCCGTATCTGGAACAAGCTGCCAGAGGAAGCTATAGAGGCGGATACAATCATGACCTTTAAAAGACATTTGGATAGATATATGGATGGCCAAACAGGCAATTTGGAGTATTGTGTGCAGTTCTGGTCGCCCCATTAAAGGACGGATATGGAGGCTTTAGAGATGGTGCAGAGGAGGTCTACCAGAATGATGCCTGGATTAGAGGGTTTCAGCTACAGGGAGAGTTGGATGAACTTGAAATGTTTTCGCTGGAACGTTGGAGGTTGAGTGGAGACCTGATAGCCGTATATGAAATTATGAGAGGCATAGATAGCCAGAACCTTTTTCCCCCAGTGTGGATTTGTCCAACACTAGAGGGCATAGCTGTATGATGATAGGAGGAAAGTTTAATGGACATGTGAGGGGCAAGTACCTTTTACACAGGGGGTGGTGGGGACCTTGAATGCATTGTTTGGGTTGGTGGGGAGGCAGATACAAGTGGTGTTTAAGAGGCTTTTAGATAGGCACATGGAAGTGCAGGGAATAGAGGGATATGGATCATGTGCAGGCTGATGAGATCAGTTTAACTTAGCATCATGTTGGGCACGGACATTGTGGGCTCTGCTGTACTCTTCTATGTTCTAAATTGGACAAGCCCAGCGTGCCAAAGGCCCCAAAACAACTTTTCAGCGCAAGATAAATGGAATTGATAGCTATCAGATTAAAGGGCCAACCAACCCTGTTTTGCCTGCATTTTAATTTGTGTGAAAAATTAATGCTAGAATTGTTCATTTGTAGTTGCCATCTCCCAAGATCATTCTCACAAGAATTACATTGACTGCCAAACAGGCAACTTCCAGACTGCAAACTACTTCGTTTGGTGACGGGAAACTCAGCAAGTCACCAATAACGCTTTAAAATTTTCTCCAGATTCTGTCGGGCTGCATCTAAGCTGGGTTTGAGAGCAGCTCTACCCAACACCGCAAGAAATTGCAGGGAGTTGTGGATGTAACTCAGTCCATCACACAGACCAGACATTGACTCCTATCTGCATCTCACACTATCTCAGAAAGTACAGAAGCTTGAAAGTGCCCACCACCAGACTCGGGAACAACTTCTTCCCCTCTGTTATCAGGCTTCTGAATGGTCCTGCCATAAGCTAGGGTACTGTCCGATTCACCTCTACCACTTTGCGGACATTGGACTTTGTCTCTGGAACTGATGCGCTACAGTGGAGAGAACTATATTCTGCACTCTGTATCTTCCCCTTTGATCTACTTACTGTACTTGAGTTTGACGATTGTATTTATGTGTAGTATTATCTGATCTGATTGGATAGCATGCAAAACAAAGCTTTCCTCGGTACACGTGACAATAATAAACCTAAACCTAAATGACTTAAGGGCTACAGAAAACATTGAACCAATATATTTTGATGTATTTATTTTTCTTTTGTTCCAGCTTGTATGGGTTGTATATTGTGACATGATGTGTTTAGATTATGATGGCAACCTACTAGACGTCTGTGTAACAGCTCTGTTGGCGGCACTGAAAAATGGTGAGCATGTATAATCTCATAAAGATTTACTTCATTTTTCTTTGCAAAGCCTAAGCTTTGCAATTTGGGAGCTTTAAGGGCCTGTCCCACTTTCCCCAGTTATTCACGAATTCTCCCGAGGTATTCACAAATTCTCCCGAGTTTTCAAACTTGCAGAATGTTCGTAAAAAGTCCGTAGGAGGCCGTAGATATATCGTAGCGGCTCGTTATGCCAGCCGTAGGTACTCGGGGCATCGGGTAAGTCGGGACTTTTTTTCAGCGTGATGAAAAATGTCCACGAGTAAAAAAAAATAGCCCCAAGTACCTACGGCTGGTATAACGAGTCGCTGCGATATATCCACGGACTCGTTACGAACATTCTGCGAGTTTGAAAACTCGGGAGAATAACTCGGGAGAATTCGTGAATAACTCGGGAAAGTGGGACAGGCCTTTTAAGGTGAGAGGGGAAGTTTACAGGAGATGTGTCCTATTGCAGGAAACATGTCGAGGGTGTGGAGAGGGTGCAAAGGAGATTTATCAGAATGCTACATGGAGAGGTTGGACAGGCTTGGATTGTTTTCTCTAGAATGTCAGAGGTTGCGGGCAGACCTGATAGAAGCATATAATATTGAGTGGTATAGTTAGGGTAGACAGTCAGAACCTTTTTCCCAGGAATACAAGAGGGCATAGGTTTAAGGTGAGAAGGGCAAAGTTTAAAGATGTGCGATGCATTTTTTTTTTTTGAGGAAATTGATTAAGCTGCCAATCCAACACTTTCTGAGCCAGGTTTCTGTAACACCTACAACGTCCCAGTCGCATCCACACCCAGTTCATCCGACCTATCCATCAGGCATCTATCTAACATTTAAAAAAAACCTATTTAATCCAACAGTGCTTCCACGCTTCCTGCCTGTCCTGTCCACTGAATCTTCTTTCATCGCCTTCCATACCAACTTCCAGCCTCTCACCTATCCCGTCCAATGTAGCGAATGGAGGAATGTGGATCATGATCTATATCTAAATGTTGGACCTGATCTATATCCACACGATTTCAATTCATTTGAATATGGAAATCTTGTAATGTCCTTGTGCTAATTTTAAAAATTATCTATTTAATGTTTTAAACAACATTGGCAACCTTTCTTTTGATATTATTGTGGGTGCAAAACATTTTGTATTAAGCGGGTCCTTACTACAAGGGTATGTCATGTGTTTGTGGAATGCTAACAGTTACTTTTATGGTATCAATATTCATTCACCACTTTTCCTCTAAATGTTTCTGCAAAATTATTTGGCTTCTCAAAGCCATGTTATTTTCTGCTAGGAAGCTGTTGGGTTTGCTGTAGTTAGCCGTTCAAAACAGCTTGGAAAGTTATTACTGACCTGAAACATCGTCTGTCCGTTCCCTCCACAGATGCTGTCTGACCTGCTGAATTCCTTCAACACAGTATTTTTTCATTATTCCGGCATCAGCAGTTTCTTGTGTCTCCAACTTGGAAGTGATTGTGTGTGTGTGTCTCTGTTTTTGAGTTTGAGTACCTGCATCTGTTATCATTTCTAGTCGATGGGATTCTGCTGAAGCTGTCTCTGCCTTACTGCTTCTATACTCCAGGTGTTGTCTCTTAAACCCCTCTCCTATATGATCTTTACCTTACGTTTACTAAACATTTAAACCTCCTCGTCCAATTGATAAGTTTTAAAAGCAAGCTAAAACTGTTTCTTTTCCTTTATTAGTTAAGACATAGAATTCTCTTGTGACCACATCCAGTTTAAATTCCATTTGGAATATTTTGGACCAAGAACCAAATGCTGAAGAGGATCACAATTTATTTAAAAGGAAAAATATTTGTATTTTGGCAGAAAGCACGTAATTTATACTGAATGGAGTCACAAGTTCATTCGGCATAGGAGCAGAATTAGGCTATCCAGCCCATCAAGTCTACTGTGCCATTCAATCAATGACTGATCTATCTGTCCTAAACCCCAATCTCCTGACTTCACCCCCATAACCCTCGACACAAAAGGTAGGGAACTGCAGGTGCTAGTTTACAAGCTCACCAAATACTGGAGTAACTCAGCATCCCTGGAGAACGCGGATAGATGATGATTTGGGTCAGGACTCTGGACGTGGATAGGCGACGTTTCGGGTCAGGGCTTGAAATGGGTCCTGGCCCAAAATGTCACATATCCATGTTCTCCAGAGATGCTGCCTTGGCCTACTGCGTTACTCCAGTATTTTGTGTCTTTGACATGTACTACATTATAGCTTTTGGGGAACTTGGTCAATGTGACATTGAACTATTGTTGTAGGCAATGATTTCCTGTCTTAATGACTGATGATAATCCTTCTGTTCCCACAGTCCAGTTGCCTTCTGTGTCGATCAGTGAAGAAACCGGTTTGGCAGAAGTTAACATGAACCAGAAACATCATCTAAACATCAGGAAGTACCCCGTTGCTACATCTTTTGCCATTTTTGATGAGTGAGTGTTTACGAGGTTGCTACAATACTTCATGGGTTTTCTCTGCAGCTTTTAGAGTGTTTTGGTCCATATCCCTCTAACCCCTACCTATTCATATATCTGTCCAAATGTCTTTTCAAAGTTGTAATTGTATCCATCCCTATTGCTTCTAGTAGCTTGTCCCCTCCAGTCTTTGCAGCACTGTGACTTTTTAAAATTCTCTTTCTTTCACCCCCCTCCCTCCCATCTGGTAATTTCAATGCTGGGATCGATCCTGACCTGGGGTGCTGTGAACTCATGGGTTTCCTGTAGGTTCTCTTGTTTCCTACCACACTCCAAAGACATGCGAGTTTGTGGGTTAATTGGCTTCTGTAAATTGTCCCTAGTGTGTGGGATAGTGTTAGTGTACTTGGCAATAGCTGGTCGACGTGGACTCTGGGCCGCTTTCCGCGCTGTAGTCTAAGCTTGATTCAAGTTACCGAGTTGTATAGATCACTGGCTCGTGACTTGAATTGTCTGCTGATATTTGTTTCTTTTTGTTTACAAAAGCACAATATGTATTGTAGATCCCACGGCTGAGGAAGAAACCCTGTCGTCAGGAATAGCCACGATAGTAATCGATGAAGACAACCGACTCTGCGCAGTGCATAAACCAGGTGAGTTCATGTGGCAGTGTTGGTTGCAGTAAGTGGTCACTTTGGCAGAGACTTTTGTTGGATATTTTGCAGCTGCCGAGAGATGCTTTCAAATACCACATAAATGTCTGGGTCATTGATCTGGCTTTATTGATGACACAAAGGTTCATCGAAGAATCCGAAATCTAGTACTGCTTTAGAGAAAGGACATCATTTTTGTGTAGGATTCTTGGAAGTAAATTGGAAGTTCTACCACAGAGGTACACCTGGGATAGTGGCCAATTAACTTAGCTGTCAGAGTGGTTTAGTTCAGTTTAAAGATACAGCATGGAAACAGGCCCTTCAGCCCACCGAGTCCACGCTGACTATCGATCACCCGTACACACTAGTTCTATGTTATCCCATTCCCTACACACCAGGGGCAATTTACAAAGACCAATTAACCTACAAACCCACACATCTTTGGTATGTAGGAGCAAACCAGAGCACCTGGCCAAAACCTATGCAGGTCACGGGGAGAACGTACAAACTCCGTACAGACAGCACCCGTAATCAGGATCAAACCATTCTCTGGTGCTGCCACCACTGTGCCGGTTGTTTGTTTTAAAATAAAAATGAGCAAGCAACAATAAATATCCTTTTATTTCTTAAAATAAATAAAATCAGCGCAAAGTAATTTTCCCATGGCCTGGGCGATTTAGATAATTCCATTCAGATGGACTGGAATGGTGTGCATCTAGGTGGATCAACTGAACCTGAATGCACCAACACTTCCCACATCCAGCAAGTGGCTGAATCCCATGGTGTGCCCTTCTCAAGTGTGATTTTGCATTTGATTTAACTCCTGCTGGTTTTAACCTTTACAAAAATCATATGGAGAGAATAAAAAAATTAATGTAGGATTAGTGTAAATGGGTGGTCAGCGTGGACTCAGTGAGCCGAAGGGCCTGCATCCATGCTGTATCTCTCTGAAGAAATACCGTCTTCCAGGATACACAAAAATGCTGGAGAAACTCAGCGGGTGCAGCAGCATCTATGGAGCGAAGGATATAGGCAACGTTTCCGGCCGAAACCCTTCCTCCGACCCGAATCGACCCGAAACGTTGCCTATTTCCTTCACTCCATAGATGCTGCTGCACCCGCTGAGTTTCTCCAGCATTTTTGTGTACCTTCGATTTTCCAGCATCTGCAGTTCCTTCTTAAACACCATCTTCCAGGAAACTGATATTAAAGGCATTATTTCCTGAGAATTTTTACTCCAACTTCATTAACCATAATACGTTAAGTAATTTTTCTTTCCCCAACAAAATCCGTGCATGTCCCATCTTTCCCCACCAAATGAACCGGATAAGGAATATCATTATCGCCACCCACTGTATCTTTCTTCACATCAGACACTTCCCTGCTCCCCTTCTTCATTGCTGGCCTGGCCAATTATTTTTTCATCATCTCTCTTGCTGTGTTTCCCCACATCCCCATCCAACTCTTGTAAGTTTGGACTGGTTTGAAAAGGGGGGGGGGGGGGGGGGGGGGAGAGAGAGAGAAGGATTTAATAGGAACCTGAGGGGCAACGTTTCCATAAAAAGGGTAGTGGGTATATGGAACGAGCTGCCGGAGGGGGTAGTTGAGGCGGATACTATTGCAATGTTTAAGCAGCATTTTGTGGGTACATGGATCGGATAGGTTTGGAGGGATATGGGCCAAACTCAGCCAGGTGGGACTAGTGTAGATGGGGCATGTTGGCCAGTGTGGGTAAGTTGCACCGAAGGGCCTGTTTCCAAGCTTTAATTGTTATTACAGTCTGTTAAAACATGCAGTTAAACAGACAGTGACATTATTTGCAATGAGAAAACCTACGCTTTGATCAGTAAAATTTATGTTTTTGAAGTGAGATTTTAGAATTTTTATTCACCCGTGTAATTACTTTAAGCATTGGAAATTTGTGACTTCTTTGAGTAATAGTCCAGTAATTGCATAATTTGAGATCAGTATTTAAATCTATACATGTAAAATTGTCAACACTGCCTTCCAATAAGGTGTCCAACCCACTTTCGAAAGATTTAGCAATCCAGCCACTAATTACAATATTTGATTTGTGCCATGAAAACTGATTTAAAAATATCCAACAAACGTCATTCTTTGGATATTTTCCACATCAAAAACTTGAACCTGACCTTGTTGTAAATTATTCTTTTTGTCTCCCATGTGAAGGAGGAAGTGTTCTCTCAAGTGAAAAGCTCCAGGACTGCGTTGTTCGCGCAGAAACAAGACACCGGGAAGTTCATAAGCTCCTGGCTGAAGTAATTAAGAGCGTAACGCCCTTAAAACGAGAGAAGTTGAACCTGCAATTGGAAGTTTGACTGTACAATAAACCAAGTGGTTTTTTTCAAACCAATAAATATATACATGTTTTTAAACTGAAGTTCAGAAAATGATTCTTACTGAAACAAAAGATGATACTATGCAAACCATGAGTATGTTTTGTTTTTTAAATATTTAAAAAGAACATTCACCACCATGAACGGTAAGTTCAAGGAGCAGCTCACAGGTAGAACCATGAGATGGGTCATGATTTAGGTGGAGTCGGTGTTCCTCTTTTCCGTTTATTTTTTGACTGGCTGCTTGTATGTTGCTGCTGCTGTTGCATTTGAACTGCCATAGCCATTTGATGCTGTAAGTATCGGAACTGCTGCCGGGGAAAGAGAGAAGGAGAAACAGAAGACCGCACATGTGAGACTCGAAGGGAAACTACTCGAACCGTTACCTCAACAACAAAGAGATGATTCAGTTTAAACATTTGAAAATGTTTTTGAGGATAGAAACGGGGAAAAGAAATTAAACCCACAAACGTAATGACTACAGTCAAGCAGAACCTGTGGCACAGAAGGGTTAGGACAATCTGACATACAAACACTCGTTCCAGCAGAGCTCACTGCATGCTTGTTAGTCAACGTCTGATTGGAAAGTGCTTTAGTATTTCCAGTTGGATGCAGATAGAGTTGGTGACAGACAAGCAGTAAGGCAGAAACCATGAGGCATCTGTAGACTTGAAGGAACTACAGACGCTAGCTTATAGGAAAAGACACAAAGTGCTGCAGTAACTCAGCGGATAAGGCAGCATCTCTGCAGAGTATGAATAGGTGACGTATCAGGTAGAGACCCTTCTTCAGAATGATTTGTTCGAGGGGGGCAGGGGAAGAGGAGAGAAAGTTGGGTGTTGTGAGAAAGGCTGCTAAGTGATAGGTGGATACAGGAGAAGAGGGTGATAGGTGAATACAGTTTAGGTATCCACCTATCACTTGCCTGGCTTTGTCCTGCCCCAAATCTTCCAGCCTTCTCTCCTCCATTACACCCCCCACCCCCCCCCCCCACAACAATCAGTCTGAAGACAGCTCCCGAGACAGAATGTCACCTATCCACGTTCTCTGGAGATGCTGCCGTACCCACTGAGTTATTCCAGCACTTCCATCTTTTTAAGAGACATCTGTGCTAAGTTCATTATTGTGTTGGTTGTGCAATATCCTAGGTTAAACAATGGTACTCAAAGATAGACCCGCAACAAAATGCGAAGAAAACTTAAAGCACACGGATCTTTTCTGCAAAGATATTTCCAGAATTAATTTGGGGTACAGAAAGTATAAGAGGGTAAGCAAGCTGCCAAGTTCCAACTGCAGGCAATCCGGTAGAGATGGTGTGAAGTATTCTTACATTTGCCTGAAGTGGTTTTTAACTTTCAATGTGCCACAAGCACTTCTTGAGCAGAAATACAAAAGAGAGGTGGATGGCTGAGATGTCAATGTAAATTCAATGCTCCAAAGTGACCAGAGAGTTGCCACTCAATCAGTCAATGTGTTAGCCAACTGCCTGCACACTCAGATTCAAACCAAACATCATTTGAGTTTTATTTGTTATTTTTTGGGAGCAGCATCTCTGCCTTTTATTTTGGAGCTGAGAATTTTTTTTTTTGTTTTGTGTTTTGTTATCAAAAATTTCATGGAACTGTAGCCAAGTTACTTGTATCTGTTGCTGCTGCAAGACCCGTTGCTGGTGTAAGGCGGATGCAAGCTCGAGGGCCGGATGAGGGTGGCTTTGTCTGGGTCTGCATGCAGCAGAGCCAACTTGAGACAACGCTACAGGGTAGGGAGGAATCAGAATGGGGAAAGATTGTAACAAATGGGGTCAGTAGAATTCACCTTGTAGTTTGAATCAGAAACAGCTCAATATTAATGGAATGTGGTAAGAGTAAAGATAACATAACTTTGTTAAACCTACTGAGTGTGTTTCATTTACACTTTATTTTCAGATATGACCACATTTCATTGAGAAATAATAATTTCAATTCACAGCCAATTGTTCAGTTTGGTTTTAAAATGAATGCTGTCTGGATGATAAGAGTTTTATTTAAAATTCCAATTCAGTGAAATAATCCACACTCTACTGCAGGTGAAACGGTAATGAAAATATGCATGCTGTGATTGTCCACACTATTAGTATAATCAGGAAATGAAAGTTGAATGGCATGCTCTCTGAAACTCGCTTTGTTCAACAAAGCAGTTAGGTTTTTTTTTTGGGGGGGGGTTGTGAAGGATTGGGTAAGGTCAAGGGAAAAGGGTTAAGTGCAACAAAGTAAACACATGCATTCAAAGTCACTAAGTGTGGGATGCATTCCGTTTACACTAGTGCACTTTCTCAAGTAATCTATCTTACTGCGTGCCAATGATAGGACCATGAGGAAAAAGCAGTAGATAAGAGAGGCAAGCGAAACGAGGCAACTGGAGGAGCCGGTGAGAGAGCTGATAGAAGGTTGTTCGAGATGGAAGTGAGGTATAGCGAGGAACACAAGTCAGAGGAATGAAAGTTTAATAGTGTGTACCTGTGCCCTGGGAAGGTGCAAAGCCTGCAGCCAGGTTGATGACTGCAGTCTGCTGTGCTGTCAAAGCCTGTTCTTGACTAGCTGGAGTCTGGTCAGAATTCTGCTGGACAGAACACAGGTCCTGTATCTGAGTTCTACGCATCAGTGTGAAGTATCATGGATCTGATATTTCAACAAGTTCTAGACTAAAACCTCTCAAGAGAATCAACCTCGAGTCAAACCAAGCTGGTGTTTTGCAAGAGATATCAACATCGTAAAAATAGAGTGATTTAACCATTTGAGGGGAGATCTGGAATCACTTTCCCGAAGGATTCACTATTTTGTTAAAGAATGTTGTCAGTCATAGAGCTTTCTAGATCTGCATTTGGGAAACAAAAACACAATCTATACACCATTTATTTTCCAGAATCACATGAATCAATTACTTATGCTTACAAAAGGAAACACAAGTGAGATTTGATTCTATTCAGTGTTGGTTGATGAAAAGTGATTGTAAACTAAAATGCAGCACTTCAGTAAAATAGTATGTATTTGATCGATTGATTGAAAGATACATCATGGAAACAGGCCCTTCAGGCCATGGCGACCATCGATCATCACCCGTTGACACTAGTTCTATGTTATCCCACTTTCATAACCACTCCCGAGACACTAGTGGGCAATTTAGTCACCAATTAACCTACAAATCTGCATGTCTTTGGGATGTGGGAGGAAACTGGAACTCCCGGAAGAAACCCATGTGGGGAAGGACAACAGACAATGGGTGGGGGGGGTGGGCGGCGGCAAAGGACAATGGGGACCTGGCGTGGGGGAACTGGTGGTGGGGGGGGGTTAGCAGCCGTGCTTTGTAACTTTTCAGTGCCGTAGGTGGCTGCTATTTGTATACATTGCATGTATGCAAGAAAAGTATCTCACTGTGCCTAGTCACATGTGACAATAAAGTATTCCTATTCCTACAGGGAGAACGTGCAAACTCCATTCAGACAGCACCCATAGTCAGGATTGAACCCGGGTCATTGGTGCTGTAAGGCAGCAGCTCTAGCTGCGCCAATGTGGCACTCTAACTGCAATACAAGTTTGACTCCATATTTAGCCTCAACAATCAACGTAATTTTTCTTCCTAGAACAACAGTATTGTTGTTTAATTCATCTGTACTTAAAATACTTCTTCAAATTTTAACTAGAAAAAGGTGATTCTTGGAAATATGAATCTTATTTGAAAGTGCATTGTTGCAACTTACATGTTTCAATAATGTTTGGATTCGAGCAACTGCAGATGTTAGTTGACAAAAGACAACAAACTGCTGGAGTAACTCAGCGGGTCAGGCAGCAGCTCTGGAGAACATGGATAGGTGATGTGTCGGGTCAGTGCCTTCCTAGTCTGAAGATGTTCTCCAGGGATGCTGCTCAGTTACTCCAGCACTGTGCGTCTTTTTTTGTCTCGAGTAATAGTCTACTGGAAAGGCTTGTGGAAATTTCATCCAGCATGAATAAAGAAGCGGTGCTGGCTCGAAGGGCCGAATGGCCTCATCCTGCACCTATTTTCTAATGCAAGTGGGGTACACTATCTGGCCAGGTCCATCATTCATTATGATGGGACTAGCATAGATAGGGAATCCTGGTTGGCATTGACGAATTCTGCCGAACAGCCTGTTTCTCTGCTGTATGACTCTAAGCTCAACTTTCCAGCATAATATACGTACTCTTCGATGTCCTTGGCATTAAAAGAGCTATGAATCCTCTTGAGTAAGCTGAGCAGTCACAGCTCGCTGGGGTGGAGAGGTTTAGGAGGAAACATGAAAAGCAAATCCAGGTGCGCAACAAAGTCGGCAAATAAGAAAGCGACATGCATTTTATGAAGCATTACCGTAACCCTTCATAACCAAGCGAACACAAGTAAAGCAGCTTCGACCATCAGCCGTGAGGGGTTGCCATTATACTGCTGCATTTTTGTGGATTTAATAACATGCCATCAAATTCTTACAAAGAGCATCTAACATCAAATTAGCCGCCAAGGCGACCACGTCAAATCAAACATTGTTATTGACAGGGGCAAAAACTGGACCAAAAACCTACTGTTGTTAGGGATGATAGGAATTAAAAACTGTCTGGAAATTTGTTTTTAATGGATAATGAGACAGAAGGCCTGTACTTATTGGAGCCATTAATCAGAACCTCAAGACATTTCAGAGATATCCTTATATAGGTGGTGTCTTAACTAAATACAGAGATTTACAAGGACTCGAGGGCCTGAGCTACAGGGAGAGGTTGAGCAGGCTAGGGGGCTTTATTCCTTGGAGTGCAGGAGGATGAGGGGTGATCTTATAGAGGTGTATAAGATCATGAAGGGAATAGATAGAGCTAGTGTACAATCTTTTACCCAAGGGGAATCAAGAACCAGACATAAGTTTAAGGTGAGAGGGAAAAGGTTTAAAAGGAACCTAAGGGGCAGCTTTTCCACTCAGGGTGGTGGGTATATGGAACGAGCTGCCAGAGTGGCAGGTACTATAACAACATTTAAAACATATTTACATATGTTTAGTACTTGCAGGCCAACTTATCACACCTTATTAAACTAAACCACTGATTAATTTTGACCAAGTAGCTTCAAGCACACACCTAATTATGTGCTGAAAATATTAAAATATTTTCCAATCAATAAGTTGGCTGGCCAGTACAATTTCTAAATGTATAAATTATGTATCAGACCATTTACTGATACTTGCTAATTAGATATATAGACTGCCAATTAACACTCCCAAATATTTAATCTAATATTTTTAAGATTGTAGAACTGCATAAAAATATCACAGTATTTCTGCCATGAAGAGTTGAAGTTTCTGAATGTAATCAAACAATTAAATCGGCAGAAACTTTTTTTTTTACTAATGTTGGTGCAAATCAAGCCACAAGATGTTGTAGAAAATGTTCATGGTACAAACATTCCTTTAAACTCCGAGTTGGTCTTGTGGCAGATCACAATTTACTGCTTGTTATATAAACCAGGGGGAATTATGTCCTAGCAGCCCAATCATTTTGGTAGTCACTGTTCCAACATCTAACACGTCAGCATCAAGCACACAACTAAATATGTGCTGAAAATATTAAAAATATTTACCAATTTAATCCAATTAATAATTTTTCTAGCAATTTATAAATTTGTAAATTACATTAATTTAATTAATAATTAAATTATTTAAATTTTATTTTAATTAAGAGATACAGCATGGACACAGGCCCGTTCATACTAGTTCTACGTTATCCCACGCTCCAATCCATTCCTTACATACATGGGGCAATTTACTGAGGCCAATTAACCCACGCGGTCACTGGGAGAATGTGCAAACTCCACACACACAGAACCCGGGTGTCTGGCGCTGTGAGGCAGTAGTTCTACCCGCTATGTCACTGTACCTAAATTTAAGTATTTTATTAAAAAAGAACGCATCTTCATCTGTGGTCCTGGCCCTGTTCGATAAAAATAAATGGTCTGATTCACTAGCTTTGTAACATAAAGAAAGCGCACCTGTTCTCCCTGCTGTGGAGTGCTGGAGGCTGCAGACTGCTGGGACGATGAGAGCTGAGCAAACTGAGGCAGCTGTTCCTGTTGGAGAGGATTGAAGATCACTGGTGGACCACTTGACAGCTGGGTAGGATTAAAAATGTCAAATAAAAACAAAACCACTGTCTAAATTTGGATTATATGATTGTATGTTTATAACTACACCCGTGTTTTTGTCAAATTAAGAACTTATAGAACAGTACAGCACAAGAACAGGCTCTTCGGCCCACAATGTTTGCATGCAACATGATGGCAAGACCATCTTTTATCTGCCTGCACATGATCCATATCCCTAATCCCTGCATATCCGTGCGCCTGTCCAAAAGTCTCTTAAACGCCACATTGTAACTACCTCTACCATCACCCCTGGCAGTGCGTTCCAGGCACCCACCGTCCTCTGTGTAAAATAAACATGCCCTGAAACTCCTTTAAACTTTGACCCGCTCACCTTAAAGCTATGCCCTCCAGTATTTGATTTTTGTATCTTGGGAAAAAGGTTCTGACTGCCTACTACTCGCATGCAAAATATATCATTGGGACACAAGCAACTGCAGATGCTGGAATCCTGTGTAGAACACAGGTACCTGTACTCAACAGGTCAGAGAGCATTTCTGAAGAAGGGTCCTGACCCAAAACATTGCTTATCAATGTCCTCCAAGAAATGCTGCCTGACCCGCTGCGTTACTCCAGCACTTTATGTTCTAAAACACATTACCACTTTTTGAAATGCCTAGCAAATGACAAGGCCAAATCATTATAAGTTTATCACAAGTTGTTTTTAAGATTTTACTGTACTGTACTTAGAACGTTTGTAACTGTCGGCACCAGAAACATGGTGACTCTTGGTGTACTGCCTAGGTGAAGTCTGCTGTATAATTTTACTGGATTGTATGGAAAAACAAAAAAAAATCACTGTTCCTCGATACTTGTGACAAGAACGTATGATTGAGATTTGTAAAAGCCACTTGGATAGATTGACCTCACAACCTGACGCCCTGAACTGAGTAGCTTGTGGGCATTTCAGAAGGGATTTGTTCATAAACTGCAGGGGACAGTGTGAGACCACTTGGTAAGATATTATTGAATCTAGACAAGTTCTGAGGAAGGTCACTAACACGATGCATACAATAATATTAACCGGTTTCTTTCTCCACAGTAGACACAAAAAGCTGGATTAACTCAACGGGACAGGCAGCATCTCTGGAGAGAAGGAATAGGTGACGTTTCGAGTCGAGTCTGATGAAGGGTCTCCACCTGAAACGTTACCCATTCCTTCTCTCCAGAGATGCTGCCTGTCCCGCTGCGTTACTCCAGCTTTTTGTGATCGCCTTTCTGCTCCCTTTGGTCAACAACGGACTGTTTTGTCTTGCTGGTGTAAGGGCTGGGTTGTTATCCCGACTCCATGACAAAAAGTTCTCAATCTTTTTTCTGGTAGTTCATCTTCCCCTTTGCTCTACCTATTGTACTCAACTTAGACATGATTGTATTTATGTATTGTATTATCTAATCTGTTTGGATAGCATGCAAAACATAACCTTTCACCATACTTCGGTACCCGTGACAATGATACACCTAAACCAACCACAGAGCCCTTGATGAAAAACATTCTTGAGACTTAGTGTAGAAACAAAGAACTGCAGATGCTGGTTAATACAAAAAGGGCACAAAGTGCTGGAGTAACTCAGCCGGTCAGAAGGCATCTCTGGAGAACATGGATGTCAGTTCTCCAGAGATGCTGCTTGATCTGCTGAGTCACACCAGCACACTGTGTCCATTCTCGAGACTTGTCCAACCAACTTTAAATTGGAGGAACAGCACCTCATATTTTGCTTGGGTAGTTTGCACCTCAGCAGTATGAACATTGACTTCTCCAACTACAGATAGCCCTTGCTTTCCCTCTCTCTCCATCCCCTCCCCCTTCCCAGTTCTCCCACTAGTCAAACTGCCTCCGACAACATTCTATCTTCGTCCCGCCCCCTCCCGACATCTGTCTGAAGAAGAGTTTCGACCCGAAACGTCACCCATTCCTTCTCTCCAGAGATGCTGCCTATCCCGCTGAGTTACTACAACATTTTGAGTCTACCTTCGATTTAAACCAGCATCTGCAGTTCTTTCCCACAAACTTTACATTTAATATCTACTTAAGGGACAGAAGTTTAAGGGTAATATGAGGGGGAACTTCTTTACTCAGAGTGTGGTAGCGGTGTGGAATGAGCTTCCAGTGGAAGTAGTGGAGGCAGGTTCGTTGGTATAATTTAAAAATAAATTGGATAGGCATATGGATGAGAAGAGAATGGAGGGTTATGATATGAGTGCAGGCAGGCGGGACTAAGGGAAAAAAAGTTGTTCGGCACGGACTTGTAGGGCCGAGATGGCCTGTTTCCGTGCTGTAATTGTTATATGGTTATATTGATATTTTATGTGTTGCTTTAAACAGGGAGCTGATTTTTAAGCAAGGAACCCACTATTTTGTCCGAGTTGAGGTGTGCACTTGCATTGTGATCTTTAGACTTCAGAATACAGCGCGGAAACTGGCCCTTTGGCCCATCGGTGCTGACCAGCGATCACCCTGTACACTAACACTATCGTACACACTAGGGATAATTTACAATGTTTACTGATGTCAATTAACCTACAAACCTGTATATTTTTGGAGTGTGGAAGGAAACCGGAGCACCCGGAGAAAACCCACGCAGTCACAGGGAACACGCGCAAACTCCACAAAGACACCACCCGAGAACAGGATCGAACCCGGGTCTCTGGCGCTGTGAGGCAGTAGTACTACCCGCCGCATTACCCCCAAACATGGAGGGTTATCAAGGTGTTAGAACATGTTTACATAAATTTGATCAGAACAGGTTCTCAGATTAATAAAATACGAGACCAGTTGAATGTGTAGAATAAATTATATGAGATCAAGTAAGAATCGTATCCAATATGATTCTTGAGTGCAATAGTAGCAACAAAAGTGTCAACAATGTAGACCTTTGAACGCCTAAACACAAATGATAAATCCAACAGGAGTGATCCAACAAACTGGTCCTTTCCTTACCGTAATTGGATTTATCACGGAGCAAAATTCAGGAATGTTTTTTGCAGGGTTTATCTATCAATCTATCTATCTATATACTTTTAAAACTGTATGTGTGTGTGTGGGTATATGTCATTTTGATTTTGCCTTTGATTCGTTACTCCGCGAAAACCAGACGCAAAAACGCCGAGATTTTTCCCATTTAGGTAGCGATTTCACTTTTACATTCGCAAATCCACTCCATTAAATTTAGTCATTTTTCTGTACCCATTTTTAATAAAATCCTTCCCTCCCCCCCCCCCCCCACTCAGTCATTTTTTTGCTTCCCGCTGGCCACCTTCTCATTGCGTGCCCCGCGCGACCTTAACGGCTGCTACCGCCCGGCCCTCCTCCACTCCCCCATCCCCCCCCAGCCCGGCTCTGTCACGCTGGCCGAAGCCACAGATCGGCTGGTCCCCCGCCGCTGCTTTTTGCCGTCCTCGCTGGCGGCCCGCAGGCTCACTCGGGATCATGCCCGCCCACTCCACCCCCCCCCCCCCCCCCCCCCCCCCCCCACCCCGTACTCGGGGTCTAAAGCGCCGAGGATGCGAGGCGATGGAGCTGAGACTCACTCTGAGGCCGACGGCTGCTGGGTGCCCTATCCCTCTCCTCCCTCCCTTCTCAATATAATATCAATGGGGGTGGTTAGTGTGTGTGTGACGCCTCAAGCCGCCACCTCCCCACGCAAACCGCGCGTTGCGGGAACAGACCCAACGGGTCTGCACTTGGTCTAGTATTATTATAAAACTGTGGATGTATTTGTGTGTGGATTTGTGTGTTTTTCTGATTCACATCTCCACGACAACCCGACGCACAACTGTGAAATTTTTACATATTCCGGGAGAGATTTACCTCATGATCTCGAAAATTGTCTCATCTGAAAATTTGATTCACTGTTTCCCGTTATTTCTTCAAATTGTTCACCAACCTGAGATATTTTTTAAACTAACGAGCTGATGACGTCACAATGGCTCTGCTCCTCGTGGCCAGCTATGCACAGTTTTCAACGCGCAGCCTGTTGGGCACTGTTTTTGCACGAGCTGCGAGTTACGTAACCCCCCACCCCCCCCAACTCACCGCCGCTTGGCTGGCCATCCACAGCGCCCCGCCGCAGCCCTCCCATCCCCAGGATTCTGGATTGAAGCCGTTGAACACGGAATAATTTGGTTGGGCTTCTGAGCGCTTCAGACGTCCCGCGAGGTCCCGAGAGCTGCCTAGGCCCGGCGCCCGCTTGCAGTCTGCCCCGTCCGTGCCGGCCACTCACTGAGTTCAAGTCCGCCCTCTCCCCCCCCCCACCTCTCCTCTCCTCCTCCCTCACCCTCCCCCCTCCCTGCCTCCTCTCCACCCCCCCCGCTCTCTCTCTCCCCCTCTCCCCACCCCTCCGCCTCTTCCCCCCCCTCTCCACTGCCCTCCCCCTTTTATCCTCCTCCCTCCTCCACCACCCACGACCCTTTCCCCTCTCCTCCTCCCCCCCACCATCTACCCCTCTCCATCTCCCCCTCTTTCCCGCCCCCCCCCCCCTCTCTCTGCCCCACTCTCTGCCTCTCGAGATAGGGCGGGGATGGGGTAAAAGGAGCCAAATAATAATATTAATATTATATCAAGGGGGATGATTAATGTGTGTGTGTGGGGGGTGGTTAGTGTGTGTGTGGGGGATGGTTAGTGTGTGTGTGGGGGGTGGTTAGTGTGTGTGTGGGGGATTTAATGTGTGTGTGGGGGTGGTTAGTGTGTGTGTGTGTGGGGATGGTTATATCAAGGGATGGTTAGATGTGTGGGGGGTGTTAGTGTGTGTGTGGGGGATGGTTAATGTGTGTGTGGGGGGTGGTTAGTGTGTGTGTGGGGGGTGGTTAGTGTGTGTGTGTGACGCTGGAGGCCCCCCCGCAACTGCGAGTTGAGGGGACAGGACCCAACGGGTCCCCCTTGGTCTTGTTAAATTTAAAATCGTTTTGAAGGAATTTCACGTTTAGTGTGGCACTCCGGGGGAGTTGCTGCCTTAGAGCGTCAGGGACCCAGGTTTGATCCTGACTACAGGTACTTGTCTGTACGGAGCTTGTACGTTCTCCCTGTGACCGCGAAGGCTTTCTCCGACATCTTCGGTTTCCTCCCACACTCCAAGGATATACGGGTTTGTCGGTTAACTGGCTGTTGTAAATTGTAAATTGTCCCTAGTGTGTAGGATGGTGTTAGTGTATGGGGTGATCGCTGGTCGGCGCGGACCTGGTGTGCCGGACGGCTTCTTTCCGCGCTGTATCACTAAAGGCACAAGATAAAGTTAAGTACATTCTGGTGAATACAGAAAACTGTTCAAGTCAATAGATGTTTTGGGAATTTAGGATTTTAAGTCATTAGAACGGAAATGTCATTGGCCAAGTTCATTTGCACTGCGCCAACTTTAGTCCAATGGAAGAGATCTTGTCTACATCACACATCTATGTACATCAGAAGCCTGTTGCACATTTTAAAATACATTTTTTGGTAAATAGAATCAGGAATAATGGGAGGGGATATGTCTGACGTTCAAGTCTTATTCCTATTTTGTGCTGGTAAAATATTCTAATCCAGAAAGCTGTAAGATTAACATGAACACGGGGGTATCTAATAGGAATTCTGAATTTCACATTAAGGGTTAATTTCAGACAAGAACTAACTCTTTAACTTGCCTTTATAAACACGCTGTATTCTGTATTTCAAAAATACTAGTGAGGAACACAAAATGTTGCAGGTACGCATGGTATGACACCCAAAATAGCGAAGGTGATGAATGAAAATAGAGGAATGGACAATAATAAAGAAACCTTACCTGAAGCAAGTTCAGAGGTCTGAAACCAGGAGTATTTTTTGGACCACCTGCCGAAAATAAAAGTGACATATTAGGTAACATAATTTGAATTATGTTACTTGAATTAGAAAGCACAATTTTGATTAGTAACGGTGTCAAGGGTTATGGGGAGAAGGCAGGGGAATGGGGTTAAGAAGGATAGATAGATCAGCCATGAATGAATGAACTTGATGGGCCGAATGGCTTAATTACATAGAAACGTAGAAAATAGGTGTAGGAGGCCAGTCGGCCCTTCGAGCCAGCACCGCCATTCATTGTGATCATGGCTGATCGTCCCCAATCAATAACCCGTGCCTGCCTTCTCCCCATATCCCTTGATTCCACTAGCCCTTAGAGCTATATCTAACTCTCTCTTAAATCCATCCAATGACTTGGACTCCACTGCCCTCTGTGGCAGGGACTTCCACCAATAATTCTGCTCCTATCATGTATAAACATGAATTAGGTTCAGATACAGGGACTTCCACCAGGTGCGGTTGCACGTACTTTTCTCACAGTATTTATATTCTACTAATGGCTCTGGTGTATTGTTCTGATCTAAAACACGTTGTGAGTGAAATTGAACCATTCACTGGAGCCTAAAAGCTGCGGGGTGTTAAAAATGTTCCAGGCTTGTCAGCTTCATACAGCACAGAAACGGGCCATTCGGCCCAACTCGTTCATGCCAACCAAGGTGTACCATCTACACCAAATTTGGCCCACCCAATCTACACCTGCATTTGGCCCACAACCCTCCAAACCTTTCCTATCCATGTACCTATCCAAATGGCCTCAAAATGTTTTAGTACCTGCCTCAATTCCTCCGGCAGCTCGTTCCATGTACCCACCACCTTCCGTGTGAAAACGTTTCCCCTTAGGTTCCTATTAAATCTTTTCTTCCTCACTTTAAACCTATGCCCTCTGGTTCTTGATTCCCCTACCCTTGGGTAAAAGACTCTGTACATCGACCCTCTATTCCTCTCATGATTTTATACACCTCCATAAAGTAGGAAAGAATTTTCAAATGGAAGCCAAATCGGGGACACTTTTGATATTAAATCGCTGTGCTGACAGAAGTTTGACTTTTTACTTGAACTAATAGTTTCAGAAACTTTACGCCAAGAGGTCGTTCAGCCCATCATGTTGTGCTGGCTCATCACATTAGAGTTGCTTATGCTGACAAAAGTGTCAAAGATTCTTTGCCTCAAAAATAAAAACCTGATTTTTGCTGCTTTGAAAAATAAATGAAATTGTATCCAAAAATCAGTATCATTTAGTCTGGATTCAGATGTTGGACAATGATAATAAACATTGGAGGCATTGAAAGGGTAAACAGCCAGAACCTTTCCACCAGGGTGTAATTGTCAAAGACAAGAGTGCATAGCTTTAAGGTGAGAAGGGAAAGTTTATTTAAGAAGATGTGCAAGGCAAGTTTTGAGTAGTGTGTGCCTGGAACATGCTGCCGGGGGTGGTGGTGGAGGAGGCAGATACGATAGTAGTGTTGAAGAGGCTATTAGATAGGCATATGGATATACAGGGAAAAGAGGGATATGGATCACGTGCAGCAAGGAGATTAGTTAATCTTGGCATCATGTTCATCACACACTATGTGGGCTGAAGGGCCTGTTCCTGAGCTGTACAGTTCTCTGTTCTTATATTTCAGGTGGTAAAGTCGCTGCGACCTTGATCATGGGTCTAGCAATCTCTGAGGTGTGGATTTACACTTTCAAATGTTAACTTTAACCTGGCGTCATCAGTAACAGTAATGAAATCAAACACATTCCACACCAATCACAATGAGGGATTCTCAGATGGCAAGCTAGGAGAGTAAAAACAAATTTTATAAATGTTTTATATAGAAATTGTAACATTTCACATTTTAATGACAGCAGCATTTCACCGTTCATATACGTGGATCTGTGGTAGCTGTCCACTGCCAGGTCCACCCCAATAAGAGTACCTCCAGATTCAGGGACAGTTTCTTTCCAGCTGTTATCAAGCAACTAAACCATCCCTTCACCAGCTAGAGAGTGGTCCTGACCTCCAATCTACCTAATTGGAGACCTTCAAACTATCTTTAATAGACACAAAATGCTGGCGTAACTCAGCGGGCCAGGCAGCATCTCTGGATAGAAGGAATGGGTGACATTTTGGGTCTCGACCCTTCTTTAAACTTTAATTGGACGCTACTGCACTTTATCTTGCACCAAAAGTTATTCCCTTTATCCTGTATCTGCACACTGTGGACGGCTTGATTGTAATCACGTACATTCTTTCCACTGACTGGATAGCACGCAACAACATTTTTTACTATACCTCGGTACATATGATAATAATAATAAATAATCTACACTGATCATGTCAGTTCAAACACAGAACAACATAGAAACAGACTCTGTAATCAACCATCAAGCACATCTTGAGCAGAACATTAAATGTTACACCCTATCCTGTTTTTCAGATTATGCACATTATATAATCAACCACGAATTACAAATCTGAGCAGATTTAAAACTGCTATTTAATCCACACAAAATTAATCCACATCTGCATCCTTACTGAGTGCTGTGTAACCAAGCCAGCTCCTGGTTTAGTTAGTGTTTTGTTGTGTTCAAGAATAAAGAACCTGGAACAGTACAGCACTGGACCAGACCCTTCGGCCCACAATTGCTGATTGTTCAATGGTTGTAAGATCGGGACTACATCCTTACATTATGGAAGGTCCCTTCAGCAGAACATAGAGCATTACAGACCCGAAACACCAGTCTGAAGAAGGGCCACGACCCGAACCATCACCTATCCATGTTCTCCAGAAATGTCGCCCGAACCCCTGAGTTACTCCAGCTCTGTTTCTTTATTTGTAAATGACCATCTGCAGATTCTCGTTTCAACATAGAACAGTATGGCACAGGAATAGGCCCACAATGTCTGTGCCTAAGATGATGTCAAGATCAACCCTTATCTGCCTGCGCCTCACCCGAATGTCCCCATTCCCTGCATATTTGAAAATGGCACCAAAGCCTGCCTCTTCTTGCATGCAGAACCAGGAGACTATTTCTGTACAATTGCTAACAGGGGATGTGCTTAGCTATGGCGATACTCTACAGGACTGTTTGTAAGAAAATAATTTCACTGTGTGTATGCACTTCAAGAATCAAGAAAGTGTTTTATTGTCCTATGTCCCAGACAGAACAATGAAATTCTTACTTGCAGTAGCACAAACAAATGTGTAAACATCGTAAAAGAGAGCCACAAAATGCAAGAGAAACTCAGCGGGTCAGGCGGCATCTCTGGAGAAAAGCGATAGGTGTCTTGGGTTTAGACGCCTCTTCAGACCCTTCAGTGTGAAGAAGGGACTCGACCTGAAATGTCACCTATTCATTTTCTCCTGATCTGCTGAGTTACTCCAGCATTTTGTGTCTGTATCTTCGGTGTAAACCAGCATCTGCAGTTCCTTCCTACACATATATATATTTTTTTATATTTATATATAAATACATGTATATAATCACACACACACACATATATATATATACATATACATATACACACACATATACACACACACACACATATATATATGTATTTATTTATTCATACATACACATACAAACAGAAAAACAATAGTAGCACAAAAAGGCAAAGCCAATGGCCTCCAATTGAAGTAGTTCAGAGCTTATTTGGGAACTGCAGATGCTGGAGAATCGAAGGTTACACAAAAAAGCTGGAGAAACTCAGCGGGTGCAGCAGCATCTATGGAGCGAAGGAAATAGGCAACGTTTCGGGCCGAAACCCTTCTTGAGACTGATCGGGGGCGGGGGTGGGTGGGGACAAGAAAGGGAAAAGGAGGAGTAGCCCGAAGGCTGGGGGATGGGAGGAGACAGCAGGGGGGCTGAGGGAGGGTAGTTCAGAGCTTATTTGGAGGTTGTAGTGTTTAATAGCCAGATGGCTGTAGGGAAGGAGCTATTCCTCAACCTGGACGTTACTTTGCACATGTGACAGTAAAACCATTGAGATTGCTTCCTGGCAAGCTGCACGGCAGAGGGTTGCCACCCGGCAGACCACAGCTCGCTACCGCGGCAACGAGAGGGAGCCCGAACTCTGCGCGCACAGTGCCCTGGTACGGGAGGCGCACACCCCGGGGAACGAGGGGTAAAGAGGGACATCGGTTCACGGGACGACTGGAATGGAGGTGACGGCTGCAACGGGCCGTTGTGGTCAGCTGCAGCTGGGACTGTACAATGGCTTCTCTTGCATAGGGACTCAGTGGGCTGTTCTGTACATTCTGTACTAACCAGTGATTGTGCTCATGTACGGGGATAGTCTTGCTGATCTGTATGCAAAAAATCTTTTTCACTGCACCCGAGTGCACGTGACAATAATGAAACCATTGACCATTCTTGGAACTGGAGCAATGATAACAATGATATTCAGAGCAATTGTTCGCAATACTTTTTCAAGTGTTTCATCTTATGGAGTACTCACCAACTTGGGCTGCAGACTGCATGGCGGCTGGGAGGGAGCTTGGCACCAGTGCTACTGGAGGTATAATACTGCTCAGATTTAGAGCAGTGGGGGCTTTGGCACCAGGACTGCTCCCCAGCATGGGATTTGAACCACTCATTAATGTCTGTGCTCCACTGGAAGGGAAACAAAACAGATACATTGTTCATATGTTATATTTCTTTCAGCTATTCTACCACTTTTTCAGCATTTATTGAAACAAGAACAGAACAGACCCTTCGGACCACAATGTCTGTGCCGAACATGACACCAAGACCAACTCTTATCTGCCTGCACGTGATCCTTATCCCTTTTAAACCACAAGGTCATAAATGATAGGAGCAGAATTAGGCCATTCTGCCCATCAAGTCTACTCCGCCATTCAATCGTGGCTGATCACTCTCTCCGTCCTAACCACATTCTCCTGCCTTCTCCCCATAACCTCTGACACGTACTAATCAAAAATCTATCTATCTCTGCCTTAAATATATCCACTGATTTGGCCACCACAGCCTTCTGTGGCAAAGAATTACACAGATTCACCACCCTCTTAGAACTTAGAAATTTCTTATCTCCTTCCTAAAAGAACGTCCTTTAACTCTGCTATGACCTCAAGTCCTAGACATTCCCACTAGTGGAAACATCCTCTCCAGATCCAATCGATCCAATCCACATCCACTCTATCCAAGCCATCTGCAGCGCCTGCCTACCCACATCTCTCTATTCCCTGCATATCCACTTATCTATCCAAAAGTCTCTTAAACGCCATTATCATATCTGCCTCCACCACCACCCTTGGCAGCGCAAGTTCCAGATACCTACCACCCTCTGTGTAAAAAAACTTGCCCCTCACATCTCCTTTAAACTTCGCCCCTCTCACCTGAGAACTATGTCATTTAGTCTTTGACTAAAAGCTTTAAGGTAAGCATGCTATTTACCAAAAAGTTTATCAGTTATAGGAGCATCCTTTTGTTCTGGGCTGAAGGAAAGTTGAAGAATCAGGAAATTTCTAACCTATTGTGGTTACTAAAAAATAAATTCCACCAGGCACTAACTTAAAAGAGGTCCTTCTGCAGTTGTACAGGGCCCCAGTGACCACACATGGAGTATTGTGTGCAGTTTCAGTCTCCAAATTTGAGGAAGGACATTCTTGCTATTGAGGGAGTGCAGCAGGTTAATTCCCGGATGGCGGGATGTTGATAGAAGGGAGCGGCTGGGCTTGTACACTCTGGAATTTAGTAGGATGAGAGGGAATCTTATTGAAACATATCAGATTATTAATTCACGCTTATTGGACACACTAGAGGCAGGAAACATGTTCCCGATGTTGGGGGAGTTCAGAACCAGGGCCCACAATTTAAGAATAAGGGATAAGCCATTTAGAACGGAGATGAGGAAAAACCTTTTCACACAGAGTTGTGAGTCTGTGGAATTCTCTGCCTCAGAAGGCAGTGGAGGCCAGTTATCTGGATGCTTTCAAGAGAGTGTTAGATAGAGCTCTTAAAGATAGCGGAGTCAGGGGATATGGGGAGAAGGCAGGAACGGGGTACTGATTGTGAATGATCAGCCATGATCCTATTGAATGGCGGTGCTGGCTCGAAGGGCCGAATTGCCTACTCCTGCACTTATTGTCTATTGTCTAAAAAGTCACAAGAAAGATTCAGTGAAAACTGAGCAGCTGCGTCATCCTAATGCAACATAGCAGAGGTAGGAACAATTGCTGGATTAAAGGCCTGGATAGAGTGGATGTGGAAAGGATGTTTCCACGTGTGAGTCTAGGACTAGAAGGCGCAGCCTCAGAATGAAAGGACGTACCTTTGGAAAGGAGATGAAAAGGAACTGAGGGTGAAGAATCTGTGGAATCCATTGCCTCAGATGGCTGTGGAGGCCGTTATTGAGTATTTTTATGGTAGAGATTGACATGTTCCTGATTAGTATGGGTGTCAGGGATTATGGAGGGGGGGGGGGGGGGGGGGAAGAAAGGGGTTGAGAGGGAAAGACATATCAGCCAAGATTGAATGGTTGAGTAGACTTGATGGGCCGAATGGCCTAATTCTGCTCCTATGACTTACGAATTAGTGCTGGGTGCATTCACAGGTAAAGAATTTTTTAACAAAATATGTTCAGGACCATACCTGGTGGTAAATGCAACCATTATATTTAAGAATATTGTCTAACATTTCAGGGAAGAGCAAGTACCAAATAGGTCTCTAAACATGCAACAGTGCAGTACAGGAGCCGCAATGTTCATGCCAATCTTCATGCCATGTTAAATTAATCTCCTCTGCCTGCAAGTGATCCATTTCTCCACACTCCTTGCATAACCTTTATTTATTTTTAATTTAACAATAACTTCTTTCAACACTATTATCTCAGACTTTTTGCAGAACAGCTACCGAACTTCACCTGATGTGTAAATATTTAAAAAATGACATTATAAAATGACCAATGAGAGGTGACTGTATGACAGATCAAAAATCTTGACGTCATTATTTTCAGTCAAGGAATACCGATATCTAATTGCACTTTGTATGTGTTCCGTGTCTTTAATTAATAAGGAAATTAACTGCTTTAACTTAAACATAGTGGAGAGTAAATTGAAGTTCATATCAAATCACCCATCCTTCATGTAATACATTTACGAAGACGGACATAGGTCAAGGAGCAATGTTGAGATTGAGTTTAACTGTGTGCCTTAGAAAGTTTCCCATATTAACGTTGACATGCAGTTATAAAGTCATAGTCATACAGCACAGAAACAAGCCCTTCGGCCCAACTCATCCATGTCGACGAAGTTGCCCCATCTACACTAATTCCATCCACCTGCATTTGGCCCATATACCTCTAAACTAGTGGTTTAGACTTTAGAGATACAGCATGAAAACAGGCCCTTCGGCCCAACTCGAACCATGTCGACAAAGTTGCCCCATCTACACGAATTCCATCTCCCTGCATTTGGCCCATATACTAGTAGTTTGGACTTTAGAGATACAGAATGGAAACAGGCCCTTCGGCCCACCGAGTCCATGCCCACCAGCAATCACCCCGTACATTAACACTATCCCACACACTAGGGACAATTTACAATTTACTGAAACAGATTAATCAACAAACCTATACATCTCTGGAGTGTGGGAGGAGACTGGAGCGGTCGGAGAAAACCACAGGGAGAACATACAAAGGCCGCACAGACAGCGCCCGTAGTCAGGATCGCATCTGGGTCTCTGACGCTGAGGCGCAGTAATTCTACTACTTTGCCACTGTCGCCCAAGCATTTTCAGACTGCTGTGCCACATTTAGTAACTATTTCACTCCTCAGTAAGAAGCTTTTCACTGTACCTCAGTGCACGTGACAATAAACTAAACTGAAAGTGATTTTCAATGCAATGGGTGGACTTGTTAAAATGATACCAGTTTCCCAACTTCGAAATGTTCCAATAAATATTATTTAGCAAAATAGTGCACACTTTTGGAGAGATGGTCAGAGGAGCGCAGGACAGAACAACCAACCACCATAGGCAGGGACGTGATAGGACAGGTTTGGAAGGATATGGACCACGCGCAGGCAGGAGGGACTAGTGTAGCTGGGACATGTTGGCCAGTGTGGGCAAGTTGGGCTGAAGGACACGTTTCCACGCTGTATCACTCTATGACTATAACCGGCCAGAATTACGGCAAGTGCATACGGACACCTCTCTTGCCCATTATCCCCTGCTACCTTCTTGCCGCTTTGCACCTCCTAGGTAATCCCAGAGACCCCCCCCCGGGGGTGGTACTGCCCACTCTAGGAACCACTGCGCTAGACGACTGCTCATGTACCCGAAACGTTATGCCTGCCTCAACTACCTCAGGTAAAAATCGACACAAAATGCTGGAGTAATACAGTGTGTCAGGAACCATCTCCAGAGGGAAACGACAGGTGATGTTTCGGGTCGGGACCCTTCTTCAGGCCGAGAGTAGGGGGTGGTTGAGATATGGGCGGGGGGGGGGGGGGGGGGGGGGGGGGGGACGGGGGGGGGGGGGAGGGGGGGGAGTGGGTGAGATGAAGATCCGGAGGCGAGAAAAGACCAAGACCAATCATTGCTGGCAGCTGAAGACCTCAAGCAGGGAGGTGCCCTGGTAGGCCCATTGTTGGCTAGGGAAGGTGTGATCTCAAGATGTGGTGAACTGTGCATCTGATTAAATGATTAGGATGGAGGAAGGGGGCAAGGGAAGAGGGGAGTGTAAGTAAAAGTAACTTAAAATTAGAGATAACTCCTTTAACAGCTCGTTCCATACACCCACCACTGTGTGAAAAAGTTGACCTTCAGATTCCTATTAAATCTTTCTCCTCTCACCTTAAACCGATGTTCCCTCATTCTTGATGCCCCTACTCTGGGTAAAAGCATTCATTCTATCTATTCCCCTCATGATTTTGTACACCTCCATAAGATCTCCTCTCATCCTCCTGTGCTCCCGGAATAAAGGCCTAGCCTGCCCAACATCCCCCTGTAGCCTAGGCACTCAAGTCATGTATGGTTATTTGATCTGTTTAGTCAGTGTGCAAGACAAAGCTTTTCAGTCTACCTCGTTGCACATGACAATAAACCTAGTTTTATTTGATGGTACAGCACGTTAATAAAAGTTTTTCACTGTACCTTGGTACATGTGATAATCGTAAACCCAAATCTAGTTTTATTACATTTGATCTTCTAGCACATAGACAAAGGTTTTGCCCTACATCTGGGTACACATGACAATAATAAATCTAAACCTAGTTTAGTTTAGAGATACAGCGCGGAAACAAGCCCTTCAGCCCACCGAGTCCGTGCCGACCAGCGATCTCCGTACACTAGCACTAACCTACACACTAGAGACAATTTACAAGTTTAACGAGACAATTAGCCTGCAAACCTGTACGTCTTTGGAGTGTGGGAGGAAACCGGAGCACCCTGGAGAAAACCCATGGAGGTTACGTGGAGAACGTGCAAACTCCGTACAGACAGCACCTGTAGTCAGGATCGAACCAGGGTTTCTGGCGCTGAAAGGCAGCAGCTCTACCGCTGCTGCACCACGGAATCTTAGAGTGATACAGCGTGAAAATAGGCTCTTCGACCCAACTTGCCCACACCAGCCAACATGTCCCAGCGACACTAGTCCCACCTGCTCGCGTTTGGTCCATATCCCTCCAAACCTGTCCAATCCGTGTACCTGTCTAACTGTTTTTTAAATGTTGGGAATAGTCCTTGCCTCTACTTCCTCCTCTGGCAGTTCGTTCCATACCATAATCGATTTGTGTAGGAAGGAACTGCAGATGCTGGTTTAAACCAAAGATATAGACACAAAAAGCTGGAGTAACTCAGCGGGACAGGCAGCATCTCTGGAGAGAAGGGATGGGTGACGTTTCAGGTCGAGACCTTTCTTCAAACTGGTTAGGGATAAGGGAAACGAGAGATATAGACGATGATGTGGAGAGATAAAGAACAATGAATAAAAGATATGCAAAAAAGTAACAATGATAAAGTAAAAAGGCCATTGTTAGCTATTTGTAGGGTGAAAATAAGAAGCTAGTGTGACTTGCGTGGGTGAGGGATAGAGAGAAAGGGAATGCCGGGGCTACCTGAAGTGAGAGAAATCAATACTTATACCACTGGGCTGTAAGCTGCCCAAGCGAAATGTGAGATGTTGTTTCTCCAATTTGCATTTAGCCTCACTCTGACAATGGAGGAGACCGAGGACAGAAAGGTCTGTGTAGGAATGGGAAGGAGAATTAAAGTGTCCGGCAACCGGCAGATCAGGTAAGTTCAGGCGGGCTGAGTGAAGGTGTTCCACGAAACGATCACCCAGTCTGCGTTTGGTCTCGCCGATGTATAAGAGTCCACATCTTGAACAACGGATTCAGTAGATGAGGTTGGAGGAGATGCAAAGATGAGGTGAACCTCTGCCTCACCTGAAAGGACTGTCGGGGGTCCCTGGTCAGAGTCGAGGGAGGAGGTATAGCGACAGGTGTTGCATCTTCTGCGGTTGCAGGGGAAAGTACCTGGGGAGGGGGTGGTTTGAGTGGGAAGAGATGAGTTAACCAGGGAGTTGCGGAGGGAAAAGTCTCTGCGGAAAGCGGAAAAGGGTGAAGATGGGAAAATGTGGTTAATTGTGGTATCCCATTGGAGGTTGCGGAAATGTTGGAGAATTATGTGTTGTATACAACGGTGACTACATACTCGATTTGATCTTTTCTAGCACATAAACAAAAGCTTTCACTACACCTGGGACTCCATGATACTAATAAACCTAAACCTAGATTTATTTCATTTGATTGTGCTGATGAAGCCGAGTTTTAGTTAAAAATATAAGAAGATATTAAATTGGTTTCTGGGCTAGCTTACAGCTTATATTTAGTGTCAAATTAGGCTTTCCTCAGGTTGCGGGGTGTGTGAGATAACATTGTCTCCCAAGTGAAGGAGCTAGAGAGATATCTTTGAAAGTGAGATGCCATAAACCAAATGACCAATGTTTATGGGGGAGGATGCAATAAAGCAGATGGCCTATGTTTATGAGGGACCAAGTGACAAAGAAGATATACAATGTTTTTAGTATATCTTGTACCATGTAAAAAAAAGGTTTGATGTGATGCATTCTGTGGAAACCTTTTCCAGTACTTCTGACCATGACTAATGTCTGTGGAATGTGATAAGGGGACAAAAACCCTATTTAAGGCAATGTAATTCTGTTGTTCAGAGAAGGTGACTGAGCACAGTCAAGTGTCTGTGTTGGTCACTTGACTGGAGTTCTCCCTCCCTTCCATCGGCCGATGTTAAGTAAAGTTTTGAACTGGTCTACCAAACAGTTTGTGTGGTGTCTGTTTATTAAGAAGCGAACCTGGTTTAGTAGTTAAAATAAGTAGCTTTTTCAGTGCAGCATGCAAATAAAAGCTCTTCCACTGTTCCTCACTGTACACATGACAATAATAAACCTAATTTTAATTGATTTGATCTTATGGCACTCAAACAAAAGCTTTTCACCACACCTGGGTACATCTGACAATAGTAAACCTAAATCTATAAATTTAAATAAAAAACACCAAAACCGTAAATAATGCATATAGTTAAAATGCTCAGGGAAAGTTTAAGAAGGAGTACAAGATTTCTTACCAAACAGAGCCGACTACATTGATGAAGTTGAGGCCGGCTGCATTCGCCATTCCCTGGCTGTTCGAGCTCGCTGTGGTAATGGAGGTGACCATGGTAGACAGAGGAATGCTCACTACTGGCAGGGCTTGACCGAGAGCCAACTGCTGTTGGGCAAAAGGGGTTAGAAGGGTCTGCGGGTTGAGGCCTAATTCTTGTATAGAAGGGGTGGCTGTGGGGGTAGCTGCAGATGTTGGGGTTTGTACATCGCAAGGGTGTGGAGTTGATGAAGGGGTGTTGGTTGGTGTAGGGGTGGATGGCTTGGGTGTTCCAGATCCTGCTCATTGAAAAAAGAAAAAGCGCAGGGTTATTACTTTAAAACTGGCATCAAGATTTGTTATGCCAAACTGTGCAAATAAAAAAAGCAGTTACAGTTAACGCTGAGGGAGGAAAAGTGTTTCAAATGAATCGATATAGCGATTTGCAATCGCATGATGTCAAGTACATTTCAAGGCCATATGCAAACTGCCATCAAAACATTGTCCATTTATTTTGAGTGATACAATAGTTTCACAAACCGTAGCTGCCGTATACAGCCTCAGAAAGCTAGGGTATGAAAAAATCTTACACTGCTTCAGAGGGGAAATGAAATCTATTAACTGCAACTTCTACACTTTGAAATAATTATTTAATAGAGAGCATGTTGATTTTTATGATTATAGATTTTTAATATTATACTTATCATACAGTAAATCAGCACTATTGGGTAATTAGACTTACACACTGTCCCAAATGTTAATCTTGCAGTGAATACATATCCCAAAGTGGTCATACATGCATGTCCTGTGCACTATTGATAAATTTTAGTGATCATAAAATAAAATCAAGAAAGCTTTACAGATTATTGTCGAAAACAACGTACCATAGGTAAGTATACATCTTTAACAATAATTGCACATATCAAGCTGATCAAATGCTCTTCCAAATTTCACTTCTAAAATGCAAGGAGCAAATGCAGTCACATTTTATTTCGGAGCATAGACTAACATGCAAAGTTTGTATTCTTTGTAATATATAAAAACAACAACGGAATCAATTTCTTTAGATCTAAAGTTTACAAATATGCGAACTCTGAAAGATGTGAAGAGAATGTTGTGTCATTTCAAAACTGTTTCATGTCAATGCTAACTAAAAGAGGATTCATGATCTGGTTAGTGCCCTTCTGTCAAGTACAATGAGCACTTTAAATGTGTTCCTTTAATTCCATTTAGTAGGTGGAAGGAGGAGATTTTGTGGTGCTTGTGGTAAGCTAACTCTACAAAACCAAAGGTACACAAAACTGCTGGAGAAACTCAGCGGGTGCAGCAGCATCTATGGTGCGAAGGAAATAGGTAGCGTTTCGGGCCGAAACCCTTCTTCTACAAAACCAAGTTGTGATCTGTCTGCATGCACACATAAACACTGTAGACTGAAGGTCGCACAATGCACTCCTCTTCTTTCAGTGTATTATCAACTGTTTTCAAGTTTCATAATTATACATCCAATTTTAGAAAGTGTCAGATGGGCAGAAATTTGTAGTCAGAATACTTGTAAAACTATGTAATTTCCAAACCCTGCAAATCGGTGTGATGCACAAGATCACGTGTTGCGTGTGTAGGAAGGGACTGGTGATGCTGGTTTACACCGAAGATAGACAAAATGCTGGAGTAACTCAACGGGCCAGGCACCGAATCCGGAAAAAAGGAATAGGTAACGTTTGGGGTCGAGATCCTTCTTCAGACTCCCCCGATGCAGAAGATGGATGGCAGGATGAAAAAGGATGGATGGCAGTCTGAAGAAGGGTCTCGACCCGAAACGTCACCCATTTTTTCCCTCCCGAGATGCTGCCTGACCCGCTGAGTTACTCCAGCTTTTTGTGTCCATCAAGTGTTGCACGGTGATTTGAGTTCACAAGCCTCCCACATTTTAACTGATTGGCAGTGGGGGGTGGGGGTGGGAGTTGGTTAGAGGAGGAGAAATTGCAGTCTTATTGTACATGTGACAATAATAAACTATACAGGTGCTGCCTGGCCTGCTGAGTTCTTACAGTAGCTTTGTTCCAAAAAGGTTTTTCTCCATAGATGCTGACACATCTTCTATTTTGGTTGGGGTTTTTTTTGTATGTAATTTGTATGTAATTACTTTAACCAGATTCAACAAAAATCAGAAAGTCCACCCATGTTAATGAGAGCAAGGTATTCTTCTGCAACGGATGAACATAGAGATAATGTTTCACAACTTTTGTTTCACCAGACAAAACTGTTACTTTTGGGAAAACTGTGATTCACTCATTGATCATATTGATCATATTGTACTTGGAGCCTGGAGCGCAGATGTTTGGCAACTTTTTTTAAATAGCCGAGTCAAATTACTTTGATTCATCTATGATGAGAATGGTGGTAGGCATATGGAACAAGCTGCCAGAGAAGGTAGTTGAGGCAGATACTATAACACCATTTAAAAGACACTTGGATAGGTATATGGATAGAAAATGTTTAGAGAGATATGGACCAAATACGGGCAGGTGGGAATAGCGTAGATAGGGCATCTTGCTCGGCATGGATGAGTTGGGCTGGAGGGCCCGTTTTCTTCCTGTATGACTCAAATATTCATTAAACTGTGCAAGATCTAACCTAATATTTAACCTAATAATTGTGGATGATCAGCCATGATCACATTGAATGGCGGTGCTGGCTCGAAGGGCCGAATGGCTACTCCTGCACCAATTGTCTATTGTTTAAATCAAACCAAGAATTATAGTTGACAGAAGCAGATAAATCAAGTCTCTGGAACAGATGCACTACAATGCTGAGAACTATATTCAGCACTCGGCACCTTCCCCTTTGCTCTCTCTGTTGTACTTGAGTTTGACCTGATTGTGTTTATGTATAGAGGATAGAATAGAGATAAGGAGGAATTTCAGGGAATAAGTCAAGACCATCGATCACCCATTCACACCAGTTCTTTTTTATCTCGCTTTCCTACCCACTCTCTATACACCAAGGACAATTTACTGAGGCCAATTAACATACAAACCCACACGTCTTTGGGATGTGGGAGGAAACAGGAGCACCCGGAGGAAACCAATGCGGTCACAGGGAGAAGGTGCAAACTCCACATAGACGGCACCCGAGGTCAGGATCGAACTCGAGTCTGTCGGACTGTGAGGCAGCGGCTCTATTAGCTGCACCACTGCCTCACAAAGTCAAATAAGAACAGGCAGACTGGGCAGACTCAAGGTGGTTATATACCTTGAATGGGGAGGTATCGAGGGACAATAGCTAACTAATGCTCAGGTCCTAGCAACGTATGAACTCTTGCAAACAAATTGCAGAGCAAATAATTTTCAGTCAAAACAATAACACTTAACACTTGTATTGTGTGAAAGTACAGTCACTTACAGGTTCATTGAAACAGAAGTGTAATAAAGTATAAAAATCTTAGCTATAAAATATTTACAATGAAATAAATCAGTGAAGTTATAGAGCACTATACATGCCCAAATGCTTTAAAGAACTGCACTGTGAACTATCACAATGTTCAATGATAATTATTTTATAGTCTTTTGCTATTGACAACATTCCACAAACAGCCAAATGTGTTTATAGTTTAATTTAGTTTAGAGATAGAACGCTGAAACCCTCATGTCCGAACCGACCAAAATCCCCGCATACTAACACTATCCTACACACTAGGGACAATTTACAGAAGCCAATTAGCTTACAAACCTGTACGTCTTTGGAGTGTGGCAGGAAACCGGAGCACCATGGGGAGAACGTACAAACTCTGTACCGACAGCACCCGTGGTGAGGATCGAACCGAGGTCGCTGACGCTGTGAGGCAGCAGCTCTATGGCTGCGCCCTGGCTGGCGTTGGTTGTGGGAGGAATTTCAACACTTTCTCAGTCAAGCGGTTCTGAAATAACGTTAAACGGACCACTGGAACAGGTAGATAAAACATGCCAAAGTAGCCCAGTCAGTCCAATGAGCTACACCGGTTTCACTCTGATGTGTTTTTCTTTTAGAGTTAACAGACTGGGAAACAGGGCCTTCAGCCCACCGAGTCACCGCTGGCCATCGATCACCTGTTCATGCTAGTTCTATGTTATTCCACATTCTCATCCACTGCCTACACACTCAGGGCAATTTACAGATGGACGATTAACCTACAAACCTCACACGTTTGGAATGTGGGAGGAAACCAGAGCACCTGGTCATAGGGAGCATTTTGAAACAGTACAGACAGCACCCATAGCGAGGATTGAACCTGGATCTCTGGGGCTGTGCGCCACCGTGCCACTCAAGTGTGAGGGAAACAATCTTATGAACAACAAACTAAACTACAAAGATTGAATGAAGTTGCATCCTAATTTGCACTAACTCCCACTAATTCCAATCCACTGTGCTTGCTGATTTACAGTGACACTTGGTCAAGTAAAGATTTCATTGTTCCCTTTCGAGACACATGGCAATAAAACACTCTGGACGTGTTTTTACGACACTCATCCAAATTTTGCAAGTTGCCCCAATTTCTTTGCCCCGCTGTGCCTCAGTAACCTCGTTACAATGCTCTGTGATCATTGGGTTCTTCTATTCCCAGTCTTTTGTGCTCTCCCAATTATTATTACTCACCTGTTAGGCACTTGGATAGTTTTCAGTCTTACTTACTTTCGTGAACATCTCAAGCTCTCCTGTCATCTTTAATACACTCTTAAAATGAAACAGTCCTGCCATCACAAGTTCTATAGGAACTAAGTGACTTGCAATGTTTTACTTGGCAAAAGGTGCTAAATAAACCTGTTGATGACATTTGTCCTGAGCATATTAAATAATTCCAATTCAGATTTAAAGAACATTACTGAGGATGACCTTGTTATAGCAATTTACTGATTAATATCAGCAAGTTTTACTGCAACAGATCTTACGCATGTGAAGCGGTTCTTTGAATTGATCGCTGCCTTTTCACCTACAGTTATTTTACACATTCAACTATAGCAATATGCGTAAAAGCTTAATATTTTGTCAACTGCAACACTTGTTTATTTTCACTTTAACTGTTCTTGAGTACACAAACATTCAAAAGCTGTATTGTACAATTATATACATCAAAGTTAAGTAAGTGATACAGTTAAATCTGGCACACGTTCGTCACAAAAGAGCGTACTGAGGGGAAAGCCATTTTCAACAATTTAGCTTCTTGATGCCTATGCACATCATTAACAGTGAACTAGCCACACGTGTGTTGCTAGTTATTCCACTCACTTTGTGATGAACCCACAGGGGACATGGCCGGTGGCGAGAGCATGTTCACTTGATCCACTGAGTGCTTCCGGGACGGATTAAAACTTTTGGTCGTGGGTGGAGGGGGAGTTGTGGACTTCAGATGGCCACTTGGTTGCAAAGGACCAAAAACATTTCCTAAAATACAGAGCACAAACATATTTTAGGCCAACACTCCAAACAAAATCTCACCACTGAACTCGAGCAAAATTAATTTCTTTAATTTTCCATTTCCCATTGTCACTGCTGGTCTTCTCTTGGGCATCCTTCTTCAAAACAACCAAAGTATTATTTCCTGCCTGCCTTTCAATCCCTATTTTCAGAGCCATACAGTGTGGAAAAAGTCCCATAGGCCCACTTTGCCCACACTGACCAACATGCCCCATCACACTAGTCCCATCTGCCTGCATTTGGCCCATACCCATCATAACCTATCCATGTCCCCGTCGAAATGTTTCTTAAATGTTGTAGTAGTACCTGTGCCAACTACCTCCTCTGACAGCTCATTCCAGCCACCCTCCACTCTTTGTGTAAAAAAAGTTACCCCTCAGGTTTCTATTAAATTTTTACTCCCTCACCTTAAACCATGTCCTCTGGTTATTGTTTCCCCAACCTATTCCTCTCACGATTTTGTACACTTCTATAAGATCAGCCCTTGTTCTCTTGTGCTCTCTTGTGGAATAGAGACCTAGCTTGCTCAACCGCTTCCTACAGCTTAGGCCCTCGAGTCCTGGCAACCACCTCATAAATCTCTGTATCCATTCCAGCTTGTTCTGTGTGATTGAAAGATGGTCAGATACATTCTGCTTGGCCAAACAAATCCTTCCTCCCAGTCATTCCTTATTCTCCTCGCTCCATCCAACAGTAGATTCAGAAGCTTGACAGCGCGCACCATCAAACTCAGGAACAGCTTCTTCCTCAGGCTTCTGAATGGTCCTTCCATTAGCTGGGATACAGTTCTGGTTTCCAGCCAACTTCATCAAAGACACAAAACACTGGAGCAACTCATTGAAGTGCTTCAACAATTTTTCAACCTAAAAGCAATTTACTTACAAAATTATGAAATTGAAATACATTGGGACTATGATTATATTGGATATTAACATATAGGTATTTGTTTGTTTAGTTTATTGTCACGTTTACTGAGGTACAGTGAAAAGCTTTTGTAGCATGCTAACCAGTCAGCAGAAACACAATATATGATTACAATCGATCCATTTATAGATACTTGATAAGGGAATAATGTTCAGCATATAGATTGTAATGACAATTTCAAACGTCCAATGTCTCACTTTCTGTTGCCATTACTACACAGGCAGGTACGAGTGAACTTACGCAGATGATAAAAAATGGATCTTCCAATCGTCATTTCCAGTTTAATTGATTCTTTATTGAAGTAGTTGTACGAACAAAGAGATGATTTATACCAGGTACTCCTTATTCTCATTCAAGCTGTAACTTCCCATTCCCTCTCATCTGGAAAGAACTGTGTACTCTCTCTCGCTTGCCTGGTCTGATCTGGTCACTCCCTGTATGCTATATGTAACGTCCTACAAAGTATCAAGAGCCTGCCCCCAAGTGTTCAAAATAATACCTAGAAATATCTAGACAAAACAATATAATATGCCAACAGCAGCTGGCCTAAATCTAAATGGCTCCTACTTATATTTGATAAGGGAATAACGTTAAGCCATTTGGTTGCATTACTCATCTTTATACTAACTTGCTTTTTTTCCAAACTTTATCTACCAATTCAGTGCTGCACACAGGGTGGTTTGTGTGCCCCCAGTGCTCAAGAACTGTTATAAGGACACAAAGTGCTGGAGTAACTCAGCATGTTTGGCAGCATCTCCAGAGGGCATGGACAAGTGATGTTTCAGGTTGGGGCCCTTCTTCACACCGATTGTGATGGTGGGGGGGGGAAGAAAGTCGGAAGTGGGGGCGGGGCAAAGCCTTGAAAGTGATAGGTGGATACAGGTGAGGGGAGCGTTTGATAAAAGTGAGATAAGGAGAGAAGGAGATGCGAATTGTAAAGCCAGAGGAAGGAACATTGGGTAAGGAGAGAAATGTGTGCCAGTCCAGGTGAAGCACATGGAAGAGAGGGGCTAGGATAAAATATAGAAAAAGGTGGTTGTTTGTAGGCCAGTTACCTAAAAGTGAAGAATTCATTGTTGTCACCGTTCAGTTGTAAGTTACCCAAGCAAAATATGAGGTGCTGTTCCTCCAGTTTACGTGTGGTCTCATCCTGGCAATGTGGGAGGCCCAGGACAGAAAAGTCGGTGTGGGATGGGAAGGGGAGTTAATATATTCTACACTATGATTATATTTCTCTTCACTTTACCTATTGTCCTTGTGTATGGCATTCAAGAAGGAACTGCAGATGCTGGAAAATCGAAGGTAGACAAAAATGCTGGAGAAACTCAGCAGGTGCGGCAACATCTATGGAGTGAAGGAAATAGGCAACGTTTTGGGCCGAAACCCTTCTTCAGACTCGAGTATGGTTTGATTGTATTCATGTACAGCATTATCTGACTGGCTAAAATAAGCTTTGCACTGTACCTCAGTACACATGACAATAATATACTAATACCTGTAGCAGAAGGTCTTGATGTTGGCGTTTCAATAACTCAATCTAAAGGGTTTACCTGAAGAGCTGGCACTGGATCCACTGGGTAGTTTAATAGGTGGTGGTCTGTGCTTTACGCCCTTTCCCAGGACCGAAGACTGGACAGATCCAGAAATTTCTTCAGATTGCTACAAAATAAAAATTGTGGCTAATTAAAGTTTAATTGGTATCAAATAACATTGACTAAATATAAACAGATTTTTTAAAAAGCTTGTGTAGGATAGTTCTAGTGTACGGGGATTGCTGGTTAGCGCGGACTCGGTGGGCCAAAGGGCCTGTTTCCGCGTTGTATCTTTAAACTAAACTTATGTTTAGTGATACCTGTACTGAACTGTATACAAAAATGAATTTCATTATATCTTGGTACATGCGTCAAAGTACCATTGAACCATTGAGGACGTTGATGGAGAGAATGGGAGGTGGGTATATGGAACGGGTTCTAGAGGAGGTAGTTGAGGAAGGTACTGTAACAACATCTAAAAGACAAACCCGGTGCACCTATTTACATGTAGAAGAACGAAGAACGGCAGATGCTGGTTAATATGCCTTGAGGAAATTTTGCACAGGAGCAAGTATTTTATGTTATCATTTCCTGGCCTGTTTCCACGCCATTTCTCTAAACAAAACATTTAAAGACACAGAGTGCTGGGGTAACTCAGCGGGTTAGGCAGCATCTCTGGAGAACATGAATAGGTGACGTTTTCGGTCTTCTTTGGACAGGTACGTGGATAGAAAGGGTTTAGAGGAATATGGGCCAATTACTGGCAAATGGGGCATCTTGGTCGTGGTGGTTGTGGGGCCGAAGGGCCTGTGTCCCTGCTCTATCCAACTTTAACTAGTACAACACACTACTGTGTACCCACCTCGATTTCTTTCCCAGGGGACAGGTGACCCTGACTGACCAAGCCTGCTGCATTGTGAGAAATCTTCACTGGACACTTGGTATCCTGCTGCAAGACCTCAAGATACTGCTTTACAAACCTGCAGTTTAACAAGACGCATTGTAAAATATTAAATACTCATGAAAACTCTAAAGTGCAAAAAGTGGTGAGAAGAAAAGCAAAGGCACTCACCTGTCAGCCTCTGCTTTTGTACCTACAGGGAACCTAGTGTACAAAACAACATTTTACAATTGAGCTTCAGGGGAGCAGTACAGATGTTGTCACACATGAACATATATGACGTTCGATACACACTCTTGTAACTTGAAAAGCTGTGTTTAAAGCCTTGTAAAACACTAGCATTTAATCAATGCCAATACTTTAGTCCAGAGCTGGGATGCAATTATTAACTGACATATTGTACTATATGCCATGAGGAACGATTTAATAGGAACCTGAGGGGCAACGTTTCAGAGGGTGGTGGGAATATGGAACGAGCTTCCAGAGGAGGTAGTTGAGGTAGGTGCTATAACATAAAATATTTACACAGGTACATGGAAAGGTTGAGAGGGATATAGGCCATAAGCAGGCAGGTGGGACTAACGTAGATGAGGCATCTTGGTTGGCATAGATGAGTTGGGCTGAAGGGCCTGGATAAATCAAATATTTCGCAAACTTAAAAGATCCATTGATATACAGGTGCACAACCTTTTATCCGAAAGCCTTGGGACCAGACACTTGTTGGATTTCGGACATTTTCGGATTTCCGAATGGAAGATTTTTAGCGTAGATTAGGTAGGTAGCGCGGGCGGCTTGAAAAGTCTGGAGCAGCTGCCTCCTCCCCGGAGACCGGGAGAATCATTGCATAAATGTTAGTCAGTTAGTTTGTTGGGATTTTATGTGGTGGTGGTGGAGTAGGGGTGAAGGGGGAAACTTTAATTCTTAGTCCCCTACCTGGTCGGCGACTCCCAACCTCGCGGAGCTGGGGGCTCCGTCCGGCCGCGGGCGGCGCCAGTTGGAGCTCCGACCCCGGCAACTCTACCCCTGGCTGCGCGGCTCCAAATCCAGCCACGCTCCGCGAATGTTGGGAGTCGGCAGCCACAGCGCTCCGGAGCTTGCCGCACGGTGACCCGGTAAGGCATTGCCCGCTCCCCGCTGGTGTCCCAGCGCTGCGACGCCGCCGACTCCCAACATTCGCGGAGCTGGGGCGTTCGGCCGCGGGCCGCGCTGGATTTGGAGCGCCTCGCAGCCAGGGGTAGAGTTGCCGGGGTCGGAGCTACAACCGGCACCGCCCGCAGCCCCACTGGCCACAGCGCTGCGGAGCTTACTGCACGGCGACCCGGTAAGGCATTGACCGCTCCCCGCCTCTCCGACCAGGTAGGGGACTAAGAATTAAAGTTTACCCCTTCACCCCCCCTTCACATAAAAGCCCTCCAAACTAACTGACTAACATTTAAGCAATGATTTACAGATGTTTAAGCGTCTCCCGGTCTCCGGGGAGGAGGCAGCCGCTACAGTAGTACAGACCTGGGTTGACCGTGGGTCGTTTCGGGTCAAGTTTGGCGCCAAACGCGAGCTTTGGTGCGCAGACGACATCTGGAAAAAATGGCCGGTTTTCGGAGTTTTTCGGTTTCCGGAACTCCGGATAAAAGGTTGTGCACCTGTACCGTAAATCCTCGCAATTCACTGGAGGTTAGAAGGATGAGGGGGATCTTATAGAAACATATAAAATTATTTAAAAAACTGGACAAGCTAGATGCAGGAACATTTTTTCCCAATGTTGGGCGAGTCCAGAACCAGGGGCCACAGTCTTAGAATAAAGGGGAGGCCATTTAAGACTGAGGTGAGAAAATCTTTTTCACCCAGAGTTGTGAATTTGTGGAATTCACTGCCACAGAGGGCAGTGGAGGCCAAATCACTGGATGGATTTAAGAGAGTTAGATAGAGCTATAGGGGCTGCGGTCAAGGGATATGGGGAGAAGTCGGGCACGGGTTATTGATTGGGGGCGATCAGCCATGATCACAATGAATGGCGGTGCTGGCTCGAATAGCCTCCTCCTGCACCTTGTTTCTATGTTTTTAATAACAGACCTCTATGAAGTGGATTTGGTTCTAGCGGACTCAGGCTCCCGTTGCACCATCCACCCACTTCCGCCATGTTACCCATTGAGCTGGCGCCACATGGTGGGAGCTTCCAGTTGCAGGAGCAGAGAGAGCGAGCAGCATGAAGGTGGCGTGAGTACCGGCTACATCCCTGGAGCATCGTGTGTGCGGCCGGGGGCTCTGCCGCTCCCCGGCCTGTGATTTCACACTTGTTTAAAACCCCACCTCCCCTGATGCCGCATTTCTTCCCTCCCGGCCGTGGGTTAAACTAACCCCCCCCCCACCCCCCACCTCACTCAGTTATAGTGGACAATCGGCAATAATGGACACTATACCCTGTACCATGGTCCATTACTATTGAGGCTTTACTGTATTTGACAATGATCAAGGTTTTAATGCTGGCGAACATCTTTTCATCAACAACACAGCAGAAATAATTACCCAGATATTCACCATTTCATGTCCATGGGGCTGCTGGAGTTGGGTGCTTTTGCACAAGTAATCCATTAACCATAAATTGAATTTCTCTTTTTCATGCAAATTATATTTAAAAATACAAAGTACATAAGTAGTTTTCATGTAGCCAGTGAAGTTTTGATATTGCTGGAAATTTGTTGTGGTATTAGAATTAGTCATAGAGCTTACAGCACAGAGACAGGCCGTTCGGCCCAACTCCTCCATGCTGACCTAGTCTCACATGCCTACACCTGGCTCTTCCTATACTCGATGCACATGTCAGTGTCTTTTACATGCCGTAATTGTACCCAACTCGACCACCCTCTGGCAGCTCAGTGCATGTACGCACCACCCTCTGTGTGAAAAAGTTGCCCCTAAGGTTCGTAATGAATCTTTCCTCTCACCTTAAACCTATGTACTCCAGCTTTAGACAGCCCTACTCTGGGTGCCTATGCAGCTCTTCTTTACAACTCAAACTTTCCAGATGCAGTAACGTCCTCGTAGATCATCTTCTGCACCCATTCAACTTGAATGACATACTTTCTCTCGCTGGATGACCAGAATTGCACACACTGCTCCAAATGTGGCCTTATCAATGTCCTAAATGGCTGCAACGTGATGTCCCAAGTAATATACTCACTACACTGACAAATGAAGTGTGCCAAACATTTTCTTCACTGATTTGTCCACCTGTGTTGCTAGCTTCACGGAACTATGTCTCTGCACCCCTAGGGTCTCATGCTCTGCAACATTCCCCAGGGCCCAACCATGTATTGTACATGTCCTGCCCTGGTTTGTCTTACCAAAATGTATCCAAATTAAATGCCACCTACCATTCCTTGGCCCATTTGCTCGATAACCTTCTGTAATTTCAGATCACCTTTTTCACTGTCCACTATACTCGTTTAGTGTCATCCACATATTTACTAAGTATGCCGCTTACATTCATATCCAAAGAGTCATAGGGAGTCACGGAGTTGTACAGCATGGAAGCAGGCCCTTCAGCCCAACTTGCCCATGACAACCAAGATGTCCCTTCTACACTAACACCTGTGTTTGGCCCAGATCCCTCTAAACCTTTCCTCTCCATGTACCTGTCCAAGTGGCTTTTAAATGTTGTTGTGGTACCTGCCTCAGCTACCTCCTCTGGCCACCCGTTCCATACACTCACTGCCTGTGCAATGATGGCTTTGGAGTGCAGGAATGAATGAACAGTGTCACCATCTTGGAACAGATGTCACCCAAAAAGTGAATAAAGGGCAAATGAAATTTCAGCCTTACTGTCCTGTTCAATCTCTTTCACCTACTATGTACAAGTATTATGAATGAATAAGTTTATTAACAAAATTAAATGATTAACATTATTAACAAAAGATGTGCACGATCAAATGTGTTTGATGGGAGGTAACGACTGTCTTTCCTATATATCAGTGGTATATAGTTTCCTATATATAACATAAAGACAATGGTCATTGTTACTTGCTTGGGGTCTAGTGTTTTTTTTAACAAGGGGCACAGAAAGGTTTGCCCCAAAACACTTATTTTCACACAACCTCCCATTTCAGTGCCCGACCCATTCATTTCTACTTACGGGATGTGAGTAACCAAATGTCTGTTCTCTTCCTCTGGTTTGGGGTCCTTCATCATTTGTATCTTACCATAAAATAGGGGGTCATCTGGTGACTGATAAATGGTTAGTTTGGATGCATGAAATTGATCTGTCCCTTCCCACTCAAAGATATATTCATCGTTTGTTTCCTGAAAGAATTCAATAATTATACATCAGCTTTAAATTACTTCATTAATAATAATAATAATAATAATTTTATTTATAGAGCACTTTAAAAACAAACATAGCTGCAACAAAGTGCTGTACATCACTAATCATTGACAAAAAAGTTAATACACACCAAAAATAACAATCAAAAGAAATAGTAGGAAAAGACATGTAAAATAAAGAAACATCAAAAACACCACAAACAGAAGCAACGTCTCAGGCATGGTCAAAAGCCAGGGAGTACAAATGTGTTTTATCACTGGATTTGAAGATGGACAGTGAGGGGGCATGTCTGATGTGCAACGGCAGGGTGTTCCAGAGTGCCGGAGCAGCAACAGAGAAGGCTCTATCCCCTCTGAGCCTCCGACTAGACCTCGGTACCTCCAGGAGCAGCTGACCAGCTGACCTGAGGGACCGGGCAGGAGCGTATGGGTGGAGCAGCTCAGAGAGGTAAGGCGGGGCGAGCCCATTCAGAGATTTAAAAACAAATAACAGTATCTTAAAATGAACTCGAAAGTGCACCGGGAGCCAGTGTAGGGAGGCCAGAATTGGCGATATGTGCTCCCTCTTTCGAGTCCCTGTTAAAAGGCGAGCAGCAGCATTTTGAACCAACTGGAGACGAGCCAGTGAAGAACGAGCAACACCAAAATAGAGCGCGTTACAGTAATCCAGCCTAGATGTAATAAAGGCATGGATTACTGTCTCAAAATGCTGCCGCTCGAGAATGGGCTTCACCTTCGCCAGCTTCCTTAGGTGAAAGAAGCTGGACTTAACCACCGCGCATATTTGGTGATCTAATTTAAAGTCACTGTCCATCCTAAAACCCAGGTTCACAACTGTTGGCTTCACGTACCTTGACAATGGACCTAAATCAACAAATGGAGGTTCACGGCAGCCATTGGGATCAAATAAAATCACCCCTGTCTTCTTTTCATTAAATCCAAGAAAGTTTAGGGCCAACCAGGACTTAATGTCATCAAGACAAGACAGAAGCGATTTTACAGAAAAGGCGTCTTCCCCCCTCAGCGGTAAATAAAGCTGGGTATCATCTGCATAACAGTGGAAAGAGATGCCATGCTTTCTAAGGATGGAACCCAGAGGAAGTATGTACAGTGAGAAAAGCAGGGGCCCCAGTATCGAACCCTGTGGAACCCCATATGACAGGGGAGCGGAAGAGGATTCAAACCCAGCAAGGCTAACACACATGGTTCTGCCCGCCAGATAGGACCTGAACCATCCCAGGGCACTGCCGCAGATGCCCACTAACAGCTGTAGCCGAGATAATAATATATTATGGTCCACCGTATCAAAGGCGGCAGACAAGTCCAGCAGGACAAGAACCACACAATCCCCAGAATCATTAGCCAGGAGGATGTCGTTAAAAACCCTTAGCAATGCTGACTCCGTGCTGTGCATGGTTTTAAATCCAGACTGGAAGATCTCCCGAATATCATGCTCCTCCAGGAATAGTTTTAGCTGAGCATAAACAACTCTCTCCAGTAATTTAGAAATAGTAAATTAAATAGAACTTTAGATCAAAAATCAGATGCCTGCAAATTTTACCAGTAGAATGCTTGCTCTTTAGTTGTTTATTATTGTCAAGTGTACCGAGGTACAGCAAAAAAGCTTTTGTTTGCACGATATCTAGTCAAAAGCCAACATGATTACAATCAACCTGTCCACAGTGTGCAGATACGAGATAAAGGGAATAACTTTTAATGGAAAGATAAAACATTGAAATCTGATAAAAGATTGATTAAAGATAATTCCAAGGTTTCAATGAGGTAGATGGGAGGTCAGGGCCACACTGCAGCTGATGAGAGGATAGTTCAGTGGCTTGAACATCATTATCATCATTGTTGAAAACATTAGCGACGCAGCGGTACTGGTTTCCAACGTGAACGGTGACGGACGCACCACACATCTCTGTCCCCCAGATCCTGCGGACTTCCGCCGCTGGAAGTATAGGATTTTGGTGTGTGTTCCTTACAATGCTATGTACGACAGTGATCGCAACCTCTACTGAAGTGTGGATGGCCGTTAGCACGCTAGGAGCTCATCCTCCCTTTGACAGGTCTTGTTTTTGGTCCTGTTGGGGGTCCACAGCCCTCTTCTCACCTGGCAAACCAGGTGAGGGAGATGGTTTAGTCGCCGACTATCCGACCATAGAGCAGGTAGCACGGGAGACAATGGTACCCGTGGCGGGGGGAACTCCCCCCCCCGACCTGACCTAACAGCTGGGAAGGAACTATTCCTGAACTATTCCTATACCACCAGTAAAGCCCAGAATATAGAAACATAGAAAATAGGTGCAGGAGTAGGCCATTCAGCCCATCGAGGCAGCACCTCCATTCAATGTGATCTAACTCTCTCTTGAAAACATCCTGTGAATTGGCCTCCAATGGCTTCTGTGACAGAGAGAATCCCACAGATTCACAAATCTTCCTAATCTCAGTCCTACATGACCTACCCCTTATTCTTAAAAACTGTGACCCCTGGTTCTGGACTCCCCCAACATAGGGAAGATTTTTCCTGCATGTAGCCTGTCCAATCCCTTAAGAATTTTATATGTTTCTATAAGATCCCATGTCATCCATCTAAATTCCAGTGAATATAAGCCCAGTCGATCCATTCTTTCATCAATATCCGATGGACTGGCTGATTTTCAGGGCCATTATTCCATTAATATTCCAATGCACACAATTAACTTTGTTCTTAGACATTACACAAGAGCATATTATATTTTCCGGTTCATCTGACCAGTTTATTGGAAGCACAGTAAACAGAAAGTGCAGGAAACAGGATGCTGTTGAGATTAAAGGGAGAGTGTGAAATCAGGCCCTGGTAAATTCAATAACATCACTGGAAGCCAAGATCCAAGGTGTTAAAGATAATGTGGGCAACGAGGCCCCAATAAGCTTAAAGGGAGTGCGGGAAATGGGGCCCTGGTGAGTTCAAATGCAGCACTGGAAACCAAGACCCTATCATTAAAGAACGTGGTACACAGCACCCTGGTGAGATTAAAGAAGGTGTTACACAGCGTTCTGGTGAGTTTAAAGATCGTGGGAAACGGGGCCCCAATAGGTTTTCAGAGAACATGGGCAACGGGGTCCCAGTAAGTTGAAAGAATGTGGGTAATGGGGCCCCTGTGAGTTTAATGAGAATGTGGGAAATAAAGCCCTGATTAGTATAAAGGCAGGGCAGGAAATGGGGCCCCGGTTAATTTAAAGAAAACGTGTGGAATGGAGTCCTGATGAGTTTAATGAATGTGGGAAATGAAGCCCCAGTGAGTTTAAAGGGACCAGGGAAATGGGAGCTTGGGAAATGGAGGCCATGCTGAACCAAATCGGAGAGCAGATTATCACAGTTACTGCGTTAGGGCATTTCCAATGCTACAGCCAAAATTTACCAATTGTTTGTTTCTTCTAATATTGGATGCTCGCAATACATTAAATTCAAGATTAATATTTTGGTCTGAATGAAGGGCCCCAACCTGAAACATCACCTATCCATGTTCTCCAGAGATGTTGCCTGGCCCACCGAGTTACTCCACTACTTACTCCAGTGTCTATTATTATGATTCTGGAGAAACTCAGTGGGTGCAGCAGCATCTATGGAGCGAAGGAAATAGGCAACGTTTCGGTCCGAAACCACTAAAATGCTGGAGAAACTCAGCGGGTGCAGCAGCATCTATGGAGCGAAGGAAATAGGCAACTTTTCGGCCCGAAACGTTGCCTATTTCCTTCGCTCCATAAATGCTGCTGCACCCGCTGAGTTTCTCCAGCATTTTTGTGTACCTTCGATTTTCTAGCATCTGCAGTTCCTTCTTAAACACATCTATTATTATGAACCAGTTCCTTGTTTCTACAAAAGTTTGCAATGTCCTACACTGCTAATGGAGTAAACGGAATCAGTTAGAGCTGCAACTGAAAATAAGTTCTAGTGTCCAAAATATTTGAATAAAATAATCAAAAAAACTGTCGCACTTACATGGGGTGGCCAGGTTTGTAACTCATCAGATCGATTAATTTTTTCCACCTTGACATACTTTTCCACCTGGACAAGTGCCAAATTTGAAATTAAAATGAACAAAAATACCGTATTATTCACATGGTCACCATTGCACGATAAATGAATCACCCTGCTAATGGCAACTCAAAACAATACAAAAATCTATCAAAGTTCCCTGCAAGTGGCATCACAGGTAGGTAAGGTGGCTTCTGGCAAGCTAGCCTTCATCAGTCAGGGAATTGAGTACAGAGGTTGGGATGATATGTTCCAGTTGTACAAGATGTTGGTGAGGCCACACTGGAGTATTGCATGTTTAGTCATTCTGCTGTGACGGAGATGCCAAATAAGTGGGAAAGAGTGTGAAGAAGATGTTGTCTCTAGGGCTTGAGCTTCAGGGAGAGGTTGGGCAGGCTAGGACTTTATTCCTTGGAGCGCAGGAGGATGAAGGGTGATCTTATAGAGGTGTACAAAATCATGAGGGGAATAGATTGTGTGAATACAGAATATTTTATTCACAGTAGGGGAATCATGAACCAGAGGACAAAGATTTAAGTTGAAAGGGGAAAGGATCCTGAGGGGCAAGTTTTTCCACACAGAGTAGTGGGTATATGGAAAGAGTTGCCAGAGAAAGTAGTTGGGCGGGTATTCTAACAACTTTTAAAAGACATTTGGACAAGTACATGGAGAGGAACGTATCAAAGGAAAACATGGGCAAATGGGAGTAGCTTAGATGGAGCATCTTGGTCGGTATGGAATAGCACAGGATAAAATATTCTTCATTAAAGACAGAGAGACTTACATCAATTTCAGATGGCACTGTGAGCTGGCAAGGATTCTGCCTCCACATGTCGACACACTACCATGAGAGAAGGGGAGAAAAAAAATGATGTCAATACCACTGTGTTGAAGACAAAGGTTGAGAAGATTTATTGTTCAAAAAATGAAAAGCAACCTACATTTCCAGCTCTCGAAATTTTAAGGTCAACAGGTAACACCGGCTTTCTTTCCTTTCTCTTTTGTAAATAATCAAACAACTTAAGATGAGGTGACGGTGTGTACTGGGCTATCTCCTGCTGTTTGTTCAATGCCGGCCGAGAATACCTCTTCATATTCCTGTTGAAAATAGACAAAAAGCACTCTTAAATGAACACAAATGAAGTTAGTTTAATTATTATTGTCATGTGTACTGAGGTATGGCGAAAAGCTTTTTGTTGCGTGCTATCCAGTCAGTGGCAAGACTATACATAATTACAATTAGGCATTATGCAATGCCTAATTGTAATCAGTGTACGGATAAAGGATGCAACGTAAAATCCGATTAAGGATAATTCAAAGGTCTCTATGACTTTAATACCAATAACCGGTAAATAGATTTCAATGCAGAATATAACTGTAAATTCAAAATATTTTCTCATTAATCTAATTTTAGGTAGAGGAAACAGAATTAAACTGGGCCATAGAAAACATTTGTGCCTCCATTTTGAGTTAGTAGACACACAACGATGCTGGAATCTTGAACAAAAGTACTGTTGGAACTCATTGTGACAGGCAGCATCTGTGGAGGGAATGGACAAGTGACGTCAGTCTGGAGAAGGGTCCCCAACCCTAAACAGAGTCGGTCTATTTGCTCCACAGATGGTGCCTGACTTACTGGGTTCCTTCAGCACTTTTGGTGCTACAAAATACTTTTTTTTTTTTTAAAGTACTGTAAGCTGATGTTCTGCACCTTTCTTCACTTAAGATATATCCTTTTGGCAAAACGTGGTCCGCCTGTGGTTGCCTCTTATTCCCTAGCTGCAGGATAAAGCTCAGGAGAGACTGAATGCAAGAACACAACGTTCACATCTTGTTCAGAAGCTGGGACTTTTTGAATACGCGGCAACCAGCATCTATCCCAAAGTAACAAGAGGGACTTATCAATAGTTTGGGGAGAAAGGTGGAGGGGGTGTGTGGATGGGGTTAGTTAGAGGTTACTGGGACTCCTTTAATGCCAAGGGCTCAAATAGGGCACAATTTGGTTGTGCATCCAGGAGTTATTTTTTGACACAATAGTTTGTTGAAAGATGGGCCAGACCAGACCCAATATGAAGCAATGAGCCTGGCCAGGTGACCAAAGTTTCAGTGGGGAAGTATTTTAAGAACAGGCTCCATAATCCCAATTACCCCACTGTGTAACCTAAGTTCATAATGTTAACCTAAGTTATGTTGGACTCTATTGTGTGTTGTGTTCTTTATTTTAATGTATGGATGTATGCAAAAACAAATTTAAGACCACGGTCTGACAATTAAGTGCCATCGTATCGTATCGTATCGTATCTCTCTCGTATCTCGTATTGTATAAAACATAGGAGCAGAATTAGGACACTCAGCCCGATCAAGTCTGCTCTGCCATTCAATCAGAGTTGATCAATTTTTCCCTCTCAACACTCTATTCTCATGCCTGCTCCCCATAACCTTTGACACCCGTACTAATCAATCATAGTATCAGCCATTGATTCATTCTGACCAGTTTCAATAGATTTTGGATTCAAAGTCGTACCGCACGGAAGCAAGCCCTTCAGTCTAACTTATCCATGCCGAACCAGATGCCCCATTTACACTTTGCTATTTGCTCGTGTTTGGCCTAAATCCCAGTCGGCCTCTGCAAAGTTCAAATTACCGTTTACCAAGAAATGCTGAGCATCTCTTTATTACGACATATTAGGATATGGGTAGAGATTTCAAGTGATTTTGCACAAACTTTCAGTAAATAAAAAACATTCCCTCATCTGTGTCTTTCATCACCTCTTGGCCTGATGCAAACGTGCAACTTCATTAGATTTGGATTAGACGTGGCTGATCTTTAAGAATTTTAAAAAACATTTATTCGCCTGTTTTAAACATTAGATACATGTTGAAAAGACAAGAAATTTTGCTGAGTTTAAACTTGGAAATGTAGGGGTGGCACAGTGGCGCAGCGGCAGAGTGGCTGCCTCTCAACGCCAAAGACTGGTTCAATCCTGACTACGGGTGATGTCTGCATGGAGTGTGCACATTCTCCCTGTGACCACGTGAGTTATCTCCAGGTGTGCTGGTTTCCTCTCACATCCTAAAGGCATGCAGGTTTTGTAGGTTAATTTGCCTCTGTACATTGCCGCTATTGTGCTGGATGTGAAAGTGGGGTGTGAACGCTGCCCAGTACATCAACGGCTCTGACATCCCCACCATCGAAGGGATTTATCGAAGTCGCTGCCTCAAAAAGGCAGACAGCATCATCAGAGACCCACACCATCCTGGCCACACTCATTTCACCACTGCCATCGGGAAGAAGAGCCCGAGAACTGTAACGTCCAGGTTCAGGCCATCAGTACACTACAACCTCATAATCTCTGAACTACAATAGACTATTATTATTTCACTGTTATTGTTTGTTTTTTGAGTATATATATATATAAACACATGTGAGTATGTGTTTATATACACACATTGAACTTTTTTTCCCTCTCTCTCATCCTATTATTTATTATGTTTACATATTCTGCTGTGCTGCAGCAAGCAAGAATTTCATTGTTCTATCTGGGACATATGACAATAAAATAATCTTGACAAAGAACTTGTGTGAATGGGTGATCGGTGGTTGGCGTGGACTCAGTGGGCCAATGGGCCTGTTTACATGCTGAATTTCTAAAACTAAAACTACAGAATAATCCCACGGTGTTAATTAAAGAGTTTGAAACAACAACAGACTATCAACACAAAACTTTACAACACTTTTCCAACTTTTACCCACCTTCTCATAGGTCTAGTGTTCATCTTTTGTTTGTTGTAAAGAAGTTTATTGGTTGTGCAAGTGACAGTGAAGGAAGGGTCGAGGCAAAGTGGCTCTGCCGTGTGGAGCACCAACTGACTTTCAAGGACAAGCTTGTCATCCTGTGTTGAGAGAAAAATCAACTTTAAAAACAACGTTGCAATGTTTTAAATAACAAAATAACAAGTGGCTATACCAAGTCTTGAAAGATTTTTAAATAAACCAGTCTTTGAAACGTTTTGTCATTGCAACTAATTCCAGGGATGGCGGGATTGTCATATGCTGAGAGAATGGAGCAGCTGGGCTTGTACACTCTGGAGTTTAGAAGGATGAGAGGATATCTCATTGAAACATATAAGATTGTTAAGGGCTTGGACACGCTGGAGGCAGGAAACATGTTCCCGATGTTGGGGGAAGTCCAGAACCAGGGGCCACAGTTTAAAAATAAGGAGTAAGTCATTTAGAAAGGAGACGAGGAAACACTTTTTCTCACAGAGAGTGGTGAGTCTGTGGAATTCTCTGCCTCAGAGGGTGGTGGAGGCCGGTTCTCTGGATGCTTTCAAGAGAGAGCTAGATAGGGCTCTTAAAAATAACAGAGTCAGGGGATATGGGGAGAAGGCAGGAACGGGGTCCTGATTGGGGATGATCAGCCATGATCACATTGACTGGCTCGAAGAGCTGAATGGCCTACTCCTGCACCTATTGTCTATTATCAACTAGTTTTATTTATGCCACAAGATCATAAACATCCACTCAGTTATGTGCTGCTATCAAACGAGGTCATATTTGTTTTGTATCGTAACGGCAACTATTTAATTACCTCTCCAACCCTGATTTTGCGAGACTATTCATGACTTCCGCAAACTTTCCTCTGAATACATTACCATGTAATGGTCCAAATGGTCCCGAACTCATTTTAAGGTGATCCAAGGAAGTGTTCAGACCCAAAACATCACCTATTCTTTTCCTCCAGAGATGCTGCCTGACCCACTGATTTACTCCAGTATATTGTGTCTAAGGTGATCCCTCTACGCTCAGGACCTCTACACTAAAGGAAGCACATTTTATGGATCTAACCTATCCAACAGGCAAGGCATACAATTCAGGGTGAAAGTGTGGGCAAATGGGCAAAAAGGACAACATGTGCATGGTAGGCTGAAGGGCCAGTTCCTATGGCTCGAGTGCACGATTAGTTTAATTTAGAGATACAACATGGAAACAGGCCATTTGGCTCATTGAGTCCAAGCCAACCAATGGTCACCCATACACTAGTTCTATCCTACATACTGGGGACAATTTTCAAAAGCCAATAAACCTACAAGTCTGAACGACTCAGGAATGTGGGAGGAAACTGGAGAACCGGATGAAACCCACGCAGTCACATTGAGAACATGTGAACAGACAGCACCTATAGTCAGGATCGGACCCGGATCTCTGGCGCTGTGAGGCAGCAACTCTACCGCTGTGCCACCCTTAAATTATTATTACACTGCAAGGGCTGGGAAGCGAGCGGGTATGATCATCTCTGACCCCTCTCACCCCGGCCACAAACTCTTTGAATCGCTTCCCTCTGGAAGCCGAACGGACTGTCAAAGCTGCCACAGCCAGACATAAAAACAGCTTTTTTCCCCACAAGCAGTAGCTCTACTCAATAACCAAAAATCTGTAGCCTCCTTTTGATCTGGTATTTTGTTGGTTCACATGCTTGATCAATGGTGTTTTATCATTAATGTTTTATTATTAATGTTTAGTGTTTTCTGCATCATTCGTAACTGTCACTATGTCATGTTGTTACTTGTAGACGGAGCACCAAGGCAAATTCCTTGTATGTGAATACTTGGCCAATAAACTTCCTTACTTATTAGGAGTATTAACAAAGGACAGCACCAATCATAGATTGAGTAGAATCATTAGGTTGTTATTAACTTTAAATGGCTTCATCTACTTTGATACTGTTGCAAGACTGAATCCGATATGCAGCGAAAAATAGAATTTACATTTACAAAATAAAGATTATCATTCAATATATTTACAAAGTTGTGCAATTCACCTGCGTCCATTTGTGGTTGTCACTTGTTATTGCGTGAACATCACAAATTAAACTCTACGGGAAAAAAAAGCAAAGCCAGAATAAATAAAGAACTGTTCTGGAGCACAGATGCACAGGGTGGGGTATCACATTCAGAAGCACGTTCCCTCCACAGATGCTGCCTGACCCACTGAGATCCTCCAGCACTTTGTGTTCAAGAAGGAACTGCAGATGCTGGAAAATCAAAGGTACACAAAAATGCTGGAGAAACTCAGTGGGTGCAGCAGCATCTATGGAGCGAAGGAAATAGGCAAAGTTTCGGCCCGAAACCCTTCTTCAGGCTGAAGAAGGGTTTTGGCCCGAAACATTGCCTGTTTCCTTCGCTCCATAGATGTTGCTGTACCCGCTGAGTTTCTCCAGCATTTATGTGTACCTTACTCCAGCATTTTGTGTCTACCGTCATAATAAATTGAGCACTCCACAGTGTACAGTTACATGATATAATTTCTGCAATGAATGACTCTAAACGATCTTTACTATCTGAGATTCAAAAGCCAAAATGGAAGATGGATAGAGAAAGAAAGGGGAACCAAAAAGGACCTTTGTTGTTGATTCTGCATAATCTAAGCAGGATGTCCATACACTATTTTTCTTGAGAATATTATCAATGCGTTAATCCTCCCAAAGTACCCACTTGACACAGGAAAATGCAATAGGAATATTAACATGAAACAATGATGAAAGGTAGATATGGAAAGGATATTTCCAGGAGTGAGACAGTCTAGGACCAGAGGTCACAGCCTCAGAAAAAAAAGGATGTACCTTTAGAATGGAGATGAGGAGGAATTTATTTTGCCAATGGGTGGTGAATCTGTGGAATTCATTGCCACAGACGGCTGTAGAGACCAAGTCATTGGGTATTTTTAAAGTGGAGATTGCTAGGTTCCTGATAAGTAAGGGTATCAAAGGTTATGGGGAGAAGGCAGGAGAATGGGGCTGAGAGGGATAATAAATCAGCCTTGATTGAATGGCAAAACAGACTTGATGGGCCGAATGGCCTAATTTTGCTCCTATGACTTGCGGTCTTGCAGACTGTGGAGTGGAAAAAATATTTCTGTTGAAGGAGTGCACTATGTTTGCTGAATGCAAACAGTATTTTTTGGTGGGCTTGTGGTGAGAGAAGATGGGGTAGATGCAAAGGAAGGGGAATCTCAGTTCTAAAAGCCACAGTGTATTACCTGCATTGTGGGCCGGAGTAGAATGTGCCTGCTTTGGTACGTAAGTGCTTTCAAATGACCAGACTGCCGGTAATCCCGTATTTCAGCTATGACGCATCCACAGTGAAAAATATTCACCTGAAAGCAAAACAAAACTTTCATGAAAATGTTTAAAGCCACGAGTTTAACAAAGTGGTGCTGGCTGTATTCAAAAGTAAAAGGAAGTTAGTTTGCTCTCATTAATTACCCAGATTTTGCTTTTGCAACGATGTTGAGCCCATCAGTTTAGTTTAGATTAGTGTGTAGAGATTCTGCATGGAAAAGGGCTCTTCAGCCCACCGAGTCCACACCGACCATCTTGGGCAAAACATAAGAGTGCTCCAGCACTGTGTTTACGATATTAAGGTGTATGCAAATATTCTAGGTGTACAGTGCCATTCATAATGTTTGGGACAAAGACCCATCATTTATTTATTTGCATTTGTACTCTACAATTTGAGATTTGTTATAGAAAAAAAAATTACATTTGGTTAAAGTGCACAATGTCAGATTTCATTAAAAAGGTATTTTCATACATTTTGGTTTCACCATGTAGAAATTACAGCTGTGTTTATACATAGTACCCCCCTTTCAGGGCACCATAATGTTTGGGACACATGGCTTCACAGGTGTTTGTAATTGCTCAGGTGTGTTTAAATGCCTCCTTAATGCAGGTATTAGAGAGCTCTCAGCACCTAGTCTTTCATGCAGTCTTTCCATCACCTCTGGAAACTTTTATTGCTGTTTATCAACATGGGGACCAAAGTTGTGCCAATGAAAGTTCAATAATCCATTATGAGACTGAGAAACAAACATAAAACTGTTAAATACATCAGCCTACTTATTCAATACACTTGAAAAATTTAAGATTGGTCCAAAATGTATCTCTTGAATCAAGCTGATATATCATATACCTCAGGCTTCTGTACTTACTAATAATCATAGTTCCCCTTTCTTTAGGCTCTTCCGAGGTACTAGACAGGCTGTCCTTCAAGCCCTTTATTGTTTGACATTGCTTTGCAACCCTTGGCCACTGCTTTTAGGGAATCCCCCAATATTTTTGGAATTGTCCGTGGGAATAAGACATATAAGCTATCTCGCAATGCAGATGATCTGTTATTATATATTTCTAATCCAGAGAAATCTATTCCTGCAATAACAGCTTTACTTAACCAATTTAGTCATTTTTCTGGTTATAAATTAAATCTTAGTAAGAGTGAGCTTTTTCCACTAAACAATCAAATTTCGAATTATGGACAGTTTCCATTTAGATTGACAACTGACTGTTTTTACTTATTTAGGTATTAAGATTACCAAGAAACACAATGACCTATTTAAAGCCAATTTTACGCCCTTAATTAACTATGTCAGACAACAGTTTACTAAATGGTCACCAATGACCATATCCCTAATCGACCGAATCAGTGCTTTTAAAATGTTTATTCTACCTACATTTTTATATTTATTTCAGATGATACCTATTTTTCTTTCTAAATATTTTTTTGATATTATTGATTCAAAAATGTCTTCATATATATGGCAGAATAAAAATCCCAGACTAAGTAAAAAATACTTACAGAAATTTAAAAAAGATGGTGGTTTGGCATTGCCGAACCTTAGGTTTTATTATTGGGTAGTTAATGTTCGTTATTTAACATTTTGGACAAAAGATTAAAAAATACCCAATGCCCAGGATGGATAAAACTTGAACGTGATTCTATGCAAGGGTTATCATTGGATTCTATCCTAGTATTGCCTATAACAATTACAAGATTGAATAAATATATATGATTAACCCAATAACATGACACACATTGCAAATATGGTTTAAATTTCGTAAGTTTTTTGGATTGACTGATTTTATCTTATCGGGTCCTATCATATCTAATTTTTTCTTTCAACCCTCTAGCACTGATCAAGCCTTTCTGTTATGGAAGAGGAAGGGATTAGTATTTTTTCGTGATTTGTTTTTAGACAGTGGTTTTATGTCTTTTGAACAACTATCCAATAAATATAATCTACCTAATTCACATTTTTTTAGATATTTACAAATTAGACATTTTTTGAAGGCTACTTTACCTTCTTTTCCGTTATCACATCAAACCGAAATCTCGGAAAAAATTTACATTTGAACCCTTATCAGAAAGGTTTAATAATGACTATTTATGAGTTGATTTTGAAATTACAAGTAGGTACATCTGATAAAATTAAGAATGATTGGGAAAGAGAACTTAAAATGTCTTTACCTATACAGAAATGGGAAAGGATTCTTAAATTAGTCAATACTTCTTCAATGTGTGCAAGACATGCTCTGATACAATTTAAGGTGGTTCACAGAGCACTTATGTCCAAAGATAAGTTAGCTCATTTTTATGGTCATATAAATCCTAACTGTGACAGATGCAATTCTGAAGTGGCTACGCTGACTCGTATGTTTTGGTCCTGCCCACTTTTGGAAAAATATTGGAAATAAATTTTTGATACTATTTCTGTAGTTTTAGGTAGTGATTTACAACCTCATCCTATTACTGCAATTTTTGGGCTACCAATATCAGGTTCTATTCATCTGTCCTGTTCAGCCTGTCGGTTGATTGCTTTTAATCCATTAATTGCCAGAAGATCTATTTTATTTAAATGGAAAGACTCTAATCCTCCTACCACACTTCATTGGTATTCTGAAACGATATCATGTTAAAATTTGGAAAAAATTAGGAATGACATTGTTGAACCCTCGGTTAAATTTGATAGGACCAGGAGAAGCTTTATTCAATATTTTCACACGATATAAATTGTTCCCTCTCCGACCGTTATAATAATTTTTTACCTTTATACGGTGGAACGGATTTGATGACAAACATGAGTCTATACTATTGAAATTTATTTTTTGCAGCCCAGATTCTGTTTTGTTTTGTTTTGCTTCTTTTAGGTTAGGGGGTTTCGTTTTTTTCCTGTGTATTTTTCTCCACGTGTATTTTGACACTGGATTTATATTTAGGTTACATTTGTTGTTAATGTAATCCTGATCCCTATGTATCAACATCACTGTTATGTTTATCATTATTTTTTGTTTTTGAAAAATTAATAAAACGATTTTGAAAGAAAAGAAAGAGACATCAGCCAAACCTTAGGCTTACCAAAATCAACTGCCTGGAACATCATTAAGAAGAAAGAGAACACTATTGAGCTTACTATTCACAAAGGAACTGGCGGGCCAAGGAAGACCTCCACAGCTGATGACAGAAGATTTATCTCTATGATAAAGAAAAATCCCCAAACACTTGTCCGACAGATCAGAAACACTCTTCAGGAGTCAGGTGTAGATTTGTCAATGACCACTGTCCGAAGAACCCTACATGACCAGAAATACAGAGGCTACACTGCAAGATGCAAACCACTGGTTAGCCGCATAAATATGATGGCCAGGTTACAGTTTGCCAAGAAGTGCTTAAAAGAGCAACCAGTTCTGGATAAAGGTCTTGTGGACAGATGAGACGAAGACGAATTTATATCAGAGTGATGGCAAGAGCAATGTATGGAGGAGAGATGAGACAAAGATGAATTTATATCAGAGTGATGGCAAGAGCAATGTATGGAGGTGAGAAGGAACTGCAGGATACAAAGCAGACCATCTCAATTGAGCATGCCTTTTATATGCTGAAGAGAAAACTGACGGGGACTAGCACCCAAAACAAACCTAAGCTAAAGATGGCTGCAATACAGGCCTGGCAGAGCATCACCAGAGAAGACACCCAGCAACTGGTGATGTCCATGAATTGCAGACTGCAAGCAGTCATTGCATGCAAGGACCTGCAAAAAAATACTAAACATGACTACTTTCATTTACATCACATTGCTGTGTCCCAAACATTATGGTGCCCTGAAATGGGGGGGACTATGTATAAACATGGCTGTAATTTCTATATGGTGAAACCAAAATGCATGAAAATGGCCTTAATTAAAATCTAACAATGTGCACTTTAACTACATGTGACTTTTTCCAATCACAAATCTCAAATTGTGGAGTACAGAGGCAAATACATAAATGATGGATCTTTGTCCCAAACATTATGGAGGGCACTGTGATACAATAAACCCTCATTATTACAGACTTTATAATGGATTTTGGTAATAGTGGACTGTCTCTTTAAGAACACACTGCTAGTTCAAAGAAATTGACAAACCATTGCTTAGATTGACACTTAATTATTAAACAATGTAACAAACAGTCTTTAGTATTTTTAGTTAGTATCAAAAATGCATTTTTAGCTGTTAAAACGCACTTGGTACACTCTACAGGTTAGCATCCACGCATGCAGTTATACGGGAATTGCTATGATCAAGTCGTTCCTACTCTTGCATGATTTACTTCACCTGAGATTTTTCCAAAAGATCCACGAGAATTGGTGGAAGCTCTTCTGCATCTAAGTATTCCAGTAGCTCTCCTTCCTCGTAAGGCAAGCGGATTGTTTCCGAGTCTGCATTCATTACAAGTACAACATTAAAAAGATGGGCACATTCCAACTTTCATAATTTATACAGCATACCTTTTAGCAAGCATGGGCATGCATTAGAACATAGAATAGTACAGCACAGGAACAGGCCCTTCGGTACATAATGCCTGTGCCGAACATGATGAAAGTTAAACTAATCTCCTAAACCCGAGCCATATCTCTTCCTATCCATGTGCCGATCTAAAAGCACCATTATTGCATCTGCTTCCACCGTCACCCTTGGCAGCTCGCTCCAGTCATCCACCCACCCACCGTCTGTATAAGAAAAGTTGCCCCACACGCAAGTCATACAGCACGGAAACAGACCCTTCTGCCGAACTTGCCCATGATGACCCATCTATGCTAGTCCCACTTCCCCACATTTGGCACATAACTCTCTAAACCTTTCCTATCCATGTACATCTCCTTCAATCTTTGCGAATCTCATTTTAAAGTTGCAACCAATGTTATAATCAACCAAATCCTAATATTTTACTGTCTGGTAGAGATTAGAAGAAACACAATAATAATAATGCATTTATAATTCCTCTCTATTATCTATTCAGCACAAATGATTAACAACCTAGAATAATTAAAGAATGGTACCCGAGCCATTTTTCCCCCGGAGCATCAGTGAATAACCGTCATTTCCTGGATATAAGTTTACCACGAGACACGACACTCTCTCCTGCATCACCAGTTTCTCCAGCAGGTTAACATTTCGCCTTAGTTTCTGAGAAGTAATCACAAATCCAGATTTTAATCAAATGTCACATTTTGCTTTGATTAAATCAGTTATAATAATTGTAGGAGCAAATGGAAAGGCCATGCGGAGTTGGTGTTTGAAGTAATGGGCGATTTATTAACACTGGTGCACACCAGGAAACCAGGCAAAGCTGATCTGCTGAGCGCGACTTTGGTACAGATTTTATATTCTCAGCTGACAAGATTATACAGAAACTTGACAAGATTAACAGTAAAACTAGGTCTTGATTACAGAATAAAATGATTATCCACAAGTCCAACTTAGTTGACAGTAGATCCAATTTTCTTTCTCATCTACTCCCTGCACAAAGTGGACATTTGCAGAGCTCAATTAATCTACAAGACTAATTGAGAAAAATACAAAATGTAAAATATTGTTGATTTAATAAATACTTTATGAAACATTTTCAAGCAGAACTTTGATAACGTTTCAATTAACTAGAAAAGAACACACTAATTTTTTAAAGATTTGTAGTTTAGTTTAGCGATACAGCCAGTAAACAGGCCCTCTGGCAACCATGCCAACCATTGATCACCCATTCACACTGTTACTATGTTATCCCACTTTCTCATCAACTACCTACACACTAGGGCAACCTACAGCCCCCGGGCCGAATGCGGCCCGTAACCCGAAATCATCTGGCCTGCCGAGCGCCCCGAGCAGCGGCGCCTAGAGCCATCCCGAGCAGCGGCCTAGCAGTACCGCATCCTGCACAAAGCTGCGGCACGGCAGCGCACCTTCTGTGAACACGTTTAAGAAAGAACTGCAGATGCTGGAAAAATCAAAGGTAGACAAAAATGCTGGAGAAACTCAGCGGATGAGACATGCAAGGATTGCATGAGGCTGCCTCACCCGCTGAGTTTCTCTAGCATTTTTGTTTACCTTCAGTGAACACGTGATTTGATGCCTGCCATCCGGGGCGGGACCCATGTGTTCACGTGATAGATGTAGCCCGCCATCCGCTCACAGACATGCGTCCCGGCCCCTATGCAGAACAAGGTTGCCAACCTCCGCACTATGGTCAATTTACAGAGGCCAATAACCCACAAGCCTCAATAAGGAAAAAAGTTTTTTTTAAACAAACGAGGTTACCTTCAGTTCTGGTTCTTTTTCACATTCTTCCATGTACAAATCATACAGCTTCTGATGCACGGATTTCCTAAAGTAACAAATATATAAAATTCAGTTACTTCAGATTTCTGGCAAAATCATCTTTAAAATACTTTGATTATCAAAATAGTACCGTCCACTGGAGGAATGCCTTCTTTTTGGAGGTCTCTGCCTGGCACATCCAATGATATACTAAAAAAAAATTGTAAATTACAAGGAATAAATGGCACAGGTCAAGTGAAAGATACAGTTGAATAACAGAGTACAGATGCATGGTTATTGTGAACAACTCACCTCGGCACGGTCCAGAGCATATTCCAAAGCGTGATACTGCGGAAAGAAAATGTATTTACTTAGGAATTCGAAAGATGCAAGATATCCTGAAATCCAGTCATCAGTTCTGAAAATCCTTCCTTTCCAAAAGTATTTACTATTTGATAGACACAAGGTGCTGGAGTAACTCAGCAGGTCATGCGGCATCTCTGGATGAAAAGGATGGGTGACATTTCGTGTCGGGTACATCTTCAGTTTCGGGTTCGACACTTTCTGTCTAACTTTGGTATAAACTTATGCAGTTCTTTGTATCTATATTTACTGTTGAATGTGGAGAATGCCAAATTATTGGTGAGTCTCATTGTCTATATAACTCATTTTCACCTAGCCCACAGCTAACAATGCGCCGTTTCCTTGATCATCGTAACATTTTGGCATTTCTTTCATTTCTTTGTTCTGCATCTCTCTATATCTCCGCCTATATCTCGTTTCCCTTTCCCGACTCTCAGTCAGAAGGGTCTCGACCCGAAACATCACCCATTCCTTTTCTCCAGAGATGCTACCTGACCCACTGAGTTACTCCACCTTTTTATGTCAATCTTCATGCCAAATTATTAGCTGTCCAAATAATAGAAGCATTACTTTAAAGGGAAAGTATCTGAAGAAAAATTATCTTCTTAATAAATCTCCAAACATTTTTCCCGCTTTACAATTCGCAACTCTTCAATCCTTTTGTCTCACACCTTGTTTTTTTCATCTCTGCCCAAACATCTGCCTATCAACCCTCACCCACCCCCCTGCCCAGCACCACCACCTATTATCTGCCACGCTTTGTCCAGCCGCTCCTCTCTTCCAGCTTTCTCCCGTCCCCATCACAATCAATCTGAAGACCCCTGACCCGAAACATCACCTATCCACGTTCCCCAGAGATGTGCCTGACCCGCTGAGTTACTCCAGCACTGTGTGAAACGTCACCTATCCACGTTCCCCAGAGATGTGCCTGACCCACTGAGTTACTCCAGCACTTTGTATCCTTTTTGGTAATCCAGCAGTTCACCATTTCCACATATTTCCTGCACGTTGTTTTTTCCCCAATAATTCTTCCCAGTATGTGAGAAAGAATAAGTTATCACGTGATTCAGTGGCTATAGTGAAGAAAATAATTACCAAATTATATCTACACGAATCAGAATCAACATCATTACTTGATTACTCCTATCTTCATCCGGACCATACTGGAATTTACATCTTAACCAAAAATTATATCTATTAGGATTACTATTTAATATTTCAATGTTGAAAGTATTTTTACACAAACACATAACTATAAAGAGGCATAGACAAGGTAGACAGTCAGAACATTTTTCTCAGGATGAAAATGCAAAAGACCAGATGGCATAGCTTTAAGGTGAGAGGGACAACATTTTAAAAGGGTGGTGAGTCCCTGGAATGCACTGCTAGGCGTGATAATGAAGGCAGTCAATTGTGGTGTTTAAGAGACTTTTTGATAGGTATATGGATATACAGGGAATAGAGGCTTATAGTCATGAGCAGAATTAAATTAAATTAAATTTTTAAAATTTAAGTCTGCCGCCCGCATTTTGTGTCTATCTGCAGGTGATGCAACACTGAAGATACAGACAAAACGTTTGGAGTAAACTCAGCGGGTCAGTGGAAAGTTTAGCTTGGTGCCATGTTCAGCATGGACATTGTGGGCCGAGGGGCTCGTCCCTGTGCTGTACTGTTCTATATTTTAAGTCACCAGGAAACAATGACTCATTTTGTGCAAATAATTTCTTCAGAATTAAATTAAATTACTTTTAAATTTAAGTCCCGCATTTTGTGTCTATCTGCAGGTGATGCAACACTGAAGATACAGACAAACGTTGGAGTAACTCAGCGGGTCAGGCAGCATCTCTGGAGAAAAGGAACAGGTAATATTTCGGGTTGAGACCCTTCCTCTGTATTCTCCAGAATTGCTCAGTTACACCAACATTTTATATCTGGATTTGGTGCAAAAATAACATGTCTGAAACAGAAGGTACACAAAAATGCTGGAGAAACTCAGCGGGTGCAGCAGCATCTATGGAGCGAAGGAAATAGGCGATGTTTCGGGCCAAAACCCTTCTTCAGACTGATGGGGGGTGGGGGGGGGGGGGAGAAGGAAGGAAAAAGGGAGGAGGAGGAGCCTGAGGGCGGGGGGATGGGAGGAGACAGCTCGAGGGTTAAGGAAGGGGAGGAGACAGCAAGGGCTAGCAAAACTGGGAGAATTCAACGTTCATGCCATCCGGACGCAAGCAACCCAGGCGGAATATGAGGTGCTGTTCCTCCAATTTCTGGTGTTGCTCACTCTGGCAAAGGAGGAGACCCAGGACAGAGAGGTCGGATTGGGAGTGGGAGTGGGAGTTGAAGTGCTGAGCCACCGAGAGTTCAGGTAGGTTATTGCGGACTGAGCGGAGGTGTTCGGCGAAACGATCGCCCAACCTCCGCTTAGTCTCCCCGATGTAAATCAGCTGACATTTAGATCAGAGGATGCAGTAGATGAGGTTGGAGGAGATACAGGTGAACCTTTGTCGCACCTGGAACGACTGCTTGGGTCAAACAGATGTCTGAAACAGATGCAGTTTACGTTAACCTATCCCAAAAAACAATGCCAACTGGATATAGTTTTTGATAATCAAAGGTTGGGTTAAATTAAGAAAATACTGGATGATGATCTAAGTTTGTGAAAGCGCAAAGTCGATGTTTGGGAGATTGTGGCAATACCTTAGTGCAAAGGTACCAATGGCAAGGCGGACACGATAGAAGTACATGTACCATGAAATAAAGGTGGTCTTTCCATTAGCGAAGACGGTGGGGGGGGAGCGGGTTCAGAATCAACTCGCCACCATCGTGTCTGAAATTTGTTTTTGCTTTAGTACCAACTATGTGAGAGGATTCAGATTCTTGACTGTTTATTGGAGACACAAGGAACTGCAGAATGCTGGAAAAACATGGATAATTTTAACAAAACAAAATATTGATAACTTTAACAAAACACCTTTGCCAGAGTGAGGCCACGTGCAAACTGGATGAACAGCGCCTTATATTCTGCTAGGGTTGCTTAAAACCCAATGGTATTAATATTGAATTCTACTGTTCTAAATAACCAGCTTTTCTTTCTTTCTCTCCCTGGTCTTCCCTTTGCCCTAACTGAACTCACACCCATTTCTCCCCTTCCACCTACATTCCTTCCTCTGGCTTCACAATTCACACATCTTATCTCACACTTTTTCTCTTTCCACCCCTGTTCTTGTCCACCCATTTGCCTATCAATACCCCCCTCACCCACATCCACCTATCACTTGGCAGGTTTTGTCCTGCCCTTCCTCTCAATAGACAATAGGTGAAGAAGTAGGCCATTCGGCCCTTCGAGCCAACATTGCCATTCAATATGATCATGGCTGATCATCCACACTCAGTACCCCATTCCTGCCTTTTCCCCATTTCCATTGTCTCCGAATAGACAATAGTTTCTAGTCCAGCTTCTACTCCCCCCTCCTCCACCACCACAATCAGTTTGAAGAAAGAACGCGACCTGAAACGTCACTTATCCATGTCTTCCAGAGATGCTACGTGATCCGCTGAGTTACTCCAACACTTTTTTTTGTAAATCAGTCTCTGGAGTTCCTTGTATCTAGAGTAATTTGCTGAATACTCAATTCCCAAATTAACAATAGCTTCTTCAAAATACTCACCATTTGGAAATAAATTAGGTCCAGGGTTTCAGAAGAGAAGTCACGAATGTAGGGAGAAAGTCATAGTTCTCCTAAAGATCTAGAATTCCGCTGAAAGCAAAATTAATTATTTTGCAAGGAATTCACAAAGCATTAAAATTAAAATTTGTTCACACAAAGCCCCAATAATAAAATATCCCAAAGAATATGAAACAGTAATTAATTGAAAACCCAATGGGTGAAATATTAGTTATATGTTCATCTAGACCATTCAGAGAAATTACATATTATAGTAGATGTTTCTTTTCTCTTTAGGTTCCTTCACATAATTCCCCTCATACAACATGGCTGTCTGTCCATTCCCTCCACAGATGCTGCCTGACCCGCTGAATTTCTCCAGAACCCAGTGTTTTGTGTCTCTTGTGTCTCCACACTCATTGGATGTACCTGTTGAATTCTACACTCATTGGCATACCTATTACATAGAAAATAGGTGCAGAAGTAGGCCATTTGGCCCTTCAAGCCAGCATTGCCATTCAATATGATCATGGCTGATCATCCTAAATCAGTACCCCGTTCTGGATTTTTCCCCATATCCCTTGATTCCCTTAGCCCAAAGAGCTAAATCTAACTCTCTTGAATACATACAGTGAATTGGGCTCCACTGCCTTCCATGGCAGAGAATTCCACTGATTCACAACTCTCTGGGTGAAAAAGTTTTTCCATCTCAGTCCTAAATGCACTACCCCTTAAACTGTGACCCCTAGTTCTGGACTCCCCCAACATCGAGAACATTTATCCTGCATCTACCCTGTCCAATCTTCTAAGAATTTTATATGTTTCTATAACATTTCCTCTCATCCTTCTAAATTCCAGTGAATACAAGTTCAATCGACCCATTCTTTCATTATATGTCAGTCTCGCCATCCCAGGAATTAACCCGGTGAACCTACGCTGCACTTCCTCAATAGCAATAATGTCCTTTCTCAGATTAGGAGTCCAAAATTGCACACAATACTCCAGGTGCCCTGTACAACTGCAGTAGGACCTCCTTGCTCCTAAACTCAAATCCTCTCACAATTGGATGTACCTATTGTGTCTCTACATTCATTGGATGTACCTATCATGTCTGTACACACACACACAAGTGTGTGTCGGCACTCATTGAATGCACAGGTTGGTTGCATGTACACATTGGATGTATAGGTTGGGTGTCTATACACATTGGATGTGCCCATTGTATCTCCTCCACCCATTGAGTGTCCACAGCGGGTGGGTGGGTGCGATGCGCATTCCCGGCCGCTGGGTGGCGCCGCTGCTCGGTCTCAGGGCAGCGACCGGGCGGCTCGGCACAGCAGCGGCAGCGGGGAGAGTCTGTCCGCCCGCGCCCCGCGCCCCGTGCCCCTCCACCGGACAACGCCCGCCCGCCCGCACCCCGGGAGTCGCTGCCCACCGCCCCGTTCCGCCCTCCTTTACCCCGTCCGCCGATCCGGCCGCCATCTTCCCCTTGCCCGGCCTGACTTCCGCATGGGGGCGGGACCTCGGCACCGGAAGCTGGCGCCTCGGCTGTGATTGACAGATAGGCAACTTGCCCACCAAGACCAAGACCATGAATTGGACACCAAGTGTAAAGTGTGCAAACGACACAGATCAAAGCAACAACAGAAGATTCAATGTGCAGGGAGGAACTGCAGATGTTGGTTTACACTGAAGATGGACACAAAAAGCTGAAGATAGACACTCCCCTGATTCTTGGTCTGAAGAAAGGTCTCGGCCCGAAATGTCACCTATTCCTTTTCTGCAGATATGCTGCCTGCCCCGCAGAGTTAAGGGCCTGTCCCACTTGCAAGCGATTGCATGCGTTTGGCGCGACCAAACGGAAGCGGAGTTCATGCGAAGTTCGCCCTAAGTACACGCTATGTTGTGACATGCTGACCAATCAGCTGGGCAGGAGGCAGGCCGACTGAATTTGTACGTCGCACAGCGTCGGGCGGTGACGTCATCACACAACGCCACGCCGGACGGTGACATCGCGCTACGCCACACGCTAGGCTACGCCGTCAAGATGCTGCGTACGACCGCAATGCGCCTGCATGCCGACAGGCCGTTGGGGCACGAAGATTTCGGACACTCAGTTTTTCGGAGCCCCGCGTGATGTCGGGAACAGCCCCGTACAACTCCACGCTTCTAAGTGGGACCGGCCCCGCGCGGCCATACGGTGCCCGTACGCCTCAAGCGACCACATTTGGTCATGCCAAACGCATGCAATCGCATGCAAGTGGGACAGGCCCTTTACTCCAGCACTTTGTGGCGATCTGCAGGAGATGCAACACTGCAGAAAGCCACAAAATCTGGAGTAACTCAGCGGGACAAGCAGCATCTCTGGGGAACAGAGGAATGGGTGACATTTCGGGTCGAGACCTTTCTTCGGATTGATAGTCAGGAGCGAGGGAGATACAGAGATACAGAGATATGGAGGGGTAAGGTGTGAACACGGGAAATGAAAGGGGACATAGATCATGGAAAATGTAGAATAGATCATTGTTAGCTGAGGGGACGGTGACATCGAGACATACAATCAGTAAAATTTAATCAGGAGAACAATCAAACTAGTCAAACCTCTCACAAGCAGGAGAAGAGAAGGGTGGAGAGAGACGGAAAGCAAGGATTACTTGAAGTTAGAGAAGTCAATATTCCTACTGCTGGGTCGTAAGCTGCCCAAGCATACCCAAGATGGGGTGGAAGATGAGAACTAGGGTACTCTGTCCCTGTTGCGACTGGAATGAGTGAGAGCAAGAGCGGAGCTGTGGGATACCGCGGAGATCCTAGTGAGGGCCTCATCTATGATGGAAGAGGGGATAGAGTCTTTACAGGAAGCAGGGTGGGAAGAAGTGTAGTCTAGATAGCTGTGGGAGTCAATAGGTTTATAATAGATGTCAGTCGATAGTCTATCTTCTGTGATGGAGACGGTGAGATCAAGAAACGGTAGGGAGATGTCAGACAAAGGGTCGGGTCGCGACCCAAACGTCACCCATTTGAGTCTGAAGAAGGGTCTCGACCCGAAACGTCACCCATCTCTTCTCTCCAGAGATGCTGCCTGTCCCGCTGAGTTACTCCAGCCTTTTTGTGTCTATTTAGGGAGATGTTGGAGATGGTCCAAATGAATTTGTGTGCAGGATTGAAATTGATAGAGAAGTTAATGAAGTCCATGAGTGCAGGAGATAGCCCCAATGCGGTCGTCAATGTAGCGGAGATAGAGTTCAAGGATATGGCTAGTGTACACCTGGAACAGGGATTGTTCAACATACCCTACAAAGAGGCTGTATAGCTGGGGACCATGCGATTGCCCATGGCTACGCCTTGGATTTGGAGGAAGTGGGAGAAGCATATTGTTAAGAGTAAGGACCAGCTCCGCTAGGCAGAGGAGGGTGTTGGTCGTGGGAAAGTGGCTGGTTTCCTGTCCAACATCTGAACCTGTACTTCCTCCCTCGACTCCATCTAAGGACCCCGATATTCCTTTCAGGTGAGGCAGATGTTCACTTACAGTACACCTCCAACTTCATCTGCTGTATCCGCTGTTCTAGGTGTGGACCAAGACCCAGTGCAGGCTCAGCAATCGTTTCGCTGAACACCTTCACTCAGTCAGTTTAGGCCTACGTGATCTCACGGTTGCTAAACACATTAACTTCCCCCTCCCATTCCCACACTGACCTTTCTGTCCTGGGCCTCCTCCATTGTCACAGTGTGGCCCAACACAAATTGGAGGAACAACACCTCATATTTTGCTTGGGTAGTTCACATCCCAGTGGTATGAATATTGATTTGTCTAACATCAAGTAACCCTTGCTTTCCCTCTCTCTCTGTTACGTCCCCCCCCCCCCCTTCCTAGTTCTCCAACTAGTTCTACTGCCCTTGTGATTAAATATTACTGACTGCATGCCACGTTGTCACCTTCCCCTCAGCCAACAATGAACCATTCTACATTTCTGTATCATTGTCTGCTTTAATCTGTTGTTTTCACACCTTACCCTTCCATTTCTCTGGACTCCCTCTTCCCTTACTCTCAGTCTGTGGAAGGGTGCTGTCTGTACGGAGTTTGTACGTTCTCCCCGTGACCACGTGGGTTTTCTCTGAGATCTTCGGTTTCCTCCCACACTCCAAAGTTGTACAGATTTGTAGGTTAATTGGCTTGGTAGAAGTGTAAATTGTCCTGAGTGTGTGTCGGATAGTGTTAGTGTGCGGGGATCGCTGGTTCTCGTGAACTCGGTGGGCCGAAGGGCTTGTTTCCGCGCTGTATCTCTAAACCAAGACTAAAAGATGCCCCACTGACGCTCGTGCCACCTGCACTATCCGTATAGTTCACTTTATTATTGTCATGTGTACCGAGGTCAGAAGGAATAGGAATAGAATTAAGCCATTCGGCCTATCAAGTCTACTCCACCATTCAATCATGGCTGATCTATCTTTCCCTCCAAACCCCATTCTCCTGCCTTCTCCCCATAACCTCTGACAGCTTTTTTGTTCTGTGTTATCCAGTCAGCAGAGACTTTACATGATTACAATCAAGTCATTTCTCAGTGCACAGATGCAGGGTAAAGGAAATAATGGTTAGTGTCTGATAAAGTCCAATTAAAGGTAGTCCATGGGCCTCCAATTGGTAAATAGTAGCTCAGGATTGGTGTCTGGTTGGTGATAGCATGGTTCAGTTGACTTGGGAGCAAGAAACTGTCCCTGAATCTGGAGATGTGCATTCTCACACTTCTGTATCTCTTACCTGATGGGAAAGGGGAGAAGAGGGAGTGATCGGAGTGAGACTAGTCCTTGATTATGCTGGAGGCCATGCTGAAAGAGAGTTAGATTTACTAGAATGTTGCCTGAGTTTCAGCAACTAAGTTACAGAGAAAGGTTGAACAAGTTAGGGCTTTATTCTTTGGAGCGCAGAAGGTTAAGGGGGGACTTGATAGAGGTTTTTAAAATGATGAGAGGGATAGACAGAGTTGACGTGGAAAAGCTTTTCCCACTGAGAGTAGGGAAGATTCAAACAAGGGGACATGACTTGAGAATTAAGGGACTGAAGTTTAGGGGTAACATGAGGGGGAACTTCTTTACTCAGAGAGTGGTAGCTGTGTGGAATGAGCTTCCAGTAAAGGTGGTGGAGGCAGGTTCGTTTTTATCATTTAAAAATAAATTGGATAGTTATATGGACGGGACGGGAATGGAGGCTTATGGTCTGAGCGCAGGTATATGGGACTGGGGGAGATTATGTGTTCGGCACGGACTAGAAGGGTCGAGATGGCCTGTTTCCGTGCTGTAATTGTTATATGGTTATATGGAGGTGTAGTATCTAGCTGTGAGTTCTAGCCCTGTGCATTAAGACTAGCACCAGACGGTCATGTAACCATACCATGACTCAGTGGGAAGGGCACGGCAGCTTTTTGGCATGTGGTACCATTTAGAGTGCCAGCAATAAATGATCAGTGGAGCCACAGTGTGAGGATTGGAGCTGGGGGCTGACTGATGTGATGGATTTTAATCCATATAACTAGGAAAAAAGGAAATTTCTAATGAAACCATCTGGTATTCGTCAGAAATAAAGTCAAATTTGAAATAGTCTGTTCCACGACATTCCCACTAGTGGAAACAACCTCTCCACATTCATTCTATCCAGTCCTTTCATGAGTCTTTGGTCTGCGCTGGGACTAAGGCTGCATTGATGTCAGGAGCAAATTGTTCCTGGCAAAGGGGGAGATTTTAGAGATGGGCTGAAGGACCTGTTTCCCTGTAGTATGATTATATCACTTTAAACCAACAGACCTGAAAAAATAGTTATGACTAACCACAAATGGATGTGTAGATAAAAATGTTGAAGAAACTCAGCGGGTGAGGCGCAGTGATGGAGCGAAGGAATATGTGACGTTTCGAGCCGAGACCCTTCTTCAAACTTTTCGATTTTTCCAGCATCTGCAGTTCCTTCTATAACAGATAGATGTGTGGTTATCTTGCAGTTCACAAACATAGAAACATACAAAATAGGTGCAGGAGTAGGCCATTCGGCCCTTCGAGCCTGCAACGCCATTCAATATGATCATGGCTGATCATCCAACTCAGTATCCCGTACCTGCCTTCTCCCCATACCCCCTGATCCCCTTAGCCACAAGGGCCACATCTAACTCCCTCTTAAATATAGCCAATGAACTGGCCTCAACTACATTCTGTGGCAGAGAATTCCAGAGATTCACCACTCTCTGCGAGAAAAATGTTTTTCTCATCTCGATCCTAAAAGACTTCCCCCTTATCCTTAAACTGTGACCCCTTGTTCTGGACTTCCCCAACATCGGGAACAATCTTCCTGCATCTAACCTGTCCAACCCCTTAAGAATTTTGTAAGTTTCTATGATCCCCCCTCAATCGTCTAAATTCTAGCGAGTACAAGCCGAGTCTATCCAGTCTTTCTTCATATGAAAGTCCTGACATCTCAGGAATCAGTCTGGTGAACCTTCTCTGTACTCCTTCTTTGGCAAGAATGTCTTTCCTCAGATTAGGAGACCAAAACTGTAGGCAATACTCCAGGTGTGGTCTCACCAAGACCCTGTACAACTGCAGTAGAACCTCCCTGCTCCTATACTCAAATCCTTTTGCTATGAATGCTAACATACCATTCACTTTCTTCACTGCCTGCTGCACCTGCATGCCCACTTTCAATGACTGGTGTACCATGACACCCAGGTCTCGTTGCATCTCACCTTTTCCTAATCGGCCACCATTCAAGTAATAGTCTACTTTCCTGTTTTTGCCACCATAGTGGATAACTCACATTTATCCACATTATACTACATCTGCCATGCATTTTCCCACTCACCCAACCTATCCAAGTCACCTTGCAGCGTCCTAGCATCCTCCTCACAGCTAACACTGCCCCCCAGCTTCATGTCAACCGCAAACTTGGAGATGTTGCATTCAATTCCATCGTCCAAATCATTAATATATATTGTAAATAGCTGGGGTCCCAGCACCGAGCCTTGCGGTACCCCACTAGTCACTGCCTGCCATTGTGAAAAGGACCCGTTTACTCCTACTCTTTGCTTCCTGCCTGCCAACCAGTTCTCTATCCACATCAATACTGAACCCCCAATACCGTGTGCTTTAAGTTTGCATTCTAATCTCTTATGTGGGACCTTGTAGAAAGCCTTCTGAAAGTCCAGATATAACACATCCACTGGTTCTCCCTTATCCACTCTACTAGTTACATCCTCGAAAAATTCTATAAGATTTGTCAGACATGATTTACCTTTCATAAATCCATGCTGACTTTGTCCAATGATTTCACCACTTTCCAAATGTACTGCTATCCCATCTTTAATAACTGACTTTAGCTGTTTCCCCACTACCGATGTTAGACTGACTGGTCTGTAATTCCCCGTTTTCTCTCTCCCTCCCTTTTTAAAAAGTGGGGTTATATTAGCTACCCTCCAATCCTCAGGAACTACTCCAGAATCTAAAGAGTTTTGAAAAATTATCACTAATGCATCCACTATTTCTGGGGCTACTTCCTTAAGTACTCTGGGATGCAGCCTATTTGGCCCTGGGGATTTATCGGCCTTTAATCCATTCAATTTACCTAACACCACTTCCCGGCTAACCTAAATTTCACTCAGTTTCCCCATCTCATTTGACCCCCGGTCCCCTGCTATTTCCGGCAGATTATTTATGTATTCCTTAGTGAAGACAGAACCAAAGTAGTTATTCAATTGGTCTGCCATGTCCTTGTTCCCCATGATCAATTCACCTGTTTCTGACTGCAAGGGACCTCCATTTGTTTTAACTAATATTTTTCTTTTCACATATCTATAAAAACATTTGCAGTCAGTTTTTATGTTCCCTGACAGTTTTTTTTCATAATCTATTTCCCCTTTCCTAATTAAGCCATTTGTCCTCCTCTGCTGGACTGAATTTCTCCCAGTCCTCTGATAGGTTGCTTTTTCTGGCTAATTTGTATGCTTCATCTTTTGTTTTGATACTATCCCTGATTTCCCTTGTTATCCACAGATGTACTACCTTCCCTGATTTATTCTTTTGCAAAACTGGGATGAACAATTTTTGTAATTCATCCATGCTGTCTTTAAATGCCTTCCATTGCCTATCCACTGTCAACCCTTTAAGAATCAATTGCCAGTCTATCTTGGCCAATTCATGTCTCATACCCTCAAAGTTACCTTTCTTTAAGTTCAGAGCCCTTGTTTCTAAATTAATTATGTCACTGTCCATCCTAATGAAGAACTCAACCATATTATGGTCACTCTTGCCCAAGGGGCCACGCACAACAAGACTGTTAACTAACCCTTCCTCATTACTCAATACCCAGTCTAGAATAGCCTGCTCTCTCTCGTTGGTTCCTCTACATGTTGGTTTAGAAAACTATCCCGCATACATTCCAAGAAATCCTCTTCCTCAGCACCCCTGCCAATTTGATTCACCCAATCTATATGTAGATTGAAGTCACCCATTATAACTGTTTTACCTTTGTTGCACGCATTTCTAATTTCCTGTTTGATGCCATCCCCAACTCCACTACTACTGTTAGGTGGCCTGTACACAATAACTCCCATTAGCGTTTTCTGCCCCTTAGTGTTTCGCAGCTCTACCCATATCTATTTCACATCCTCCAAGCTAATGTCCTTCCTTTCTATTGCGTTAACCTCCTCTCTAACCAGCAACGCTACCCCACCTCCATTTCCTTTCTGTCTATCCCTCCTGAATATTGAATATCCCTGGATGTTCAGCTCCCAGCCTTGGTCACCCTGGAGCCATGCTTGAAGATAGACACAAAATGCTGGAGTAACTCAGCGGGACAGGATTACTCCGGTCATCAGTTACTCCAGCATTTTGTGTCCATCTTCAGTGTAAACCAGCATCTGCAGTTCCTTCCTACACACACCATCATGCTTGATACACCTCCCCAAAATCATCACCATTCTCCATTACAATCATATAGTAATCTTCAGTAACTAGCTTTCAGATATAATTCTAGGGCAAGATTGCTAAGGCAGAGGAAATCTGAATGATAGCAGCTATGTTGTCACAGTGCTCCTATCATGTATTTTTTGTTAAACAAAATCAGGATCTCATTATGATACAGACCCTTTGATCCAACTTGCCCATGCCGACCAACATGTCCCATCTACACTGGTCCCACTTGTCTGCATTTGGCAATATGTTGAGGCTCTATAAGGCGCTGGTCAGGCCGCATTTGGATTACTGAGAGCAAATTTGTGCCCCTTATCTGAGGAAGGACGTGCTAGCTCTGGAGAGGGCCTAGAGGAGGTTTACAAGAATGATCCCATGATGAGTGTCAGTTTGACAGCACTGGGCCACTACTCGCTGGAGTTTAGAAGGATTAGGGTGGACCTCATTGAAACTTACAGAATAATGAAATGCATAGATAGAGTGGATGTGTAAAGGATGTTTTCATTGGTGGGAGAGTCTATGATCAGAGGTCATAGCCTCAGAATTAAAGAGCACTTTTTTACAAAGGAGGTGAGGAGGAACTTCTTTAGTCAGAGGGTAGTTAATCTGTGGAACATTCCAACAGAGGGCTGTGGATGCCAAGTCAGTGGATATTTTTTAGGCAGAGATCTACAAATTCTTGATTAGAACGAGAGTCAAGGGTTTGAAACAAGTTTATTCATGGATAACCCCTTGAGATGGACAGTCATCTCGTTTTCGAGGGGGTCCAACATAGAACATACAGCACAAGACATAACATACATAGAGGCTCTCATTGACCCACCTACCCACACACCAATCCCAAAACCCCTCCATCCCCACTTGCTATAGTTTATAACAATTGTTAATTGGCTTTACATATCCAATAATAACAATAGTTATGTGTTACAGCATAATGTTAATGCATAATACCATATACCACCTATCATACATCGTATGTTAATACATACTATCAACATTATTACATGATATATTATTTCATGATATTGTGACATAATACAATATAATTGACATCCTGGGATGTCAGGACTGTCTTATGAAGAAAGACTGGATAGACTTGGTTTATACTCTCTAGAATTTAGGAGATTGAGAGGGGATCTTATAGAAACTTACAAAATTCTTAAGGGGTTGGACAGGCTAGATGCAGGAAGATTGTTCCTGATGTTAGGGAAGTCCAGGACAAGGGGTCACAGCTTAAGGATAAGGGGGAAATCCTTTAAAACCGAGATGAGAAGAACTTTTTTCACACAGAGAGTGGTGAATCTCTGGAACTCTCTGCCACAGAGGTTAGTTGAGGCCAGTTCATTGGCTACATTTAAGAGGGAGTTAGATGTGGCCCTTGTGGCTAAGGGGATCAGGGGGTATGGAGAGAAGGCAGGTACGGGAGACTGAGTTGGATGATCAGCCATGATCATATTGAATGGCGGTGCAGGCTCGAAGGGCCGAATGGCCTACTCCTGCACCTAATTTCTATGTTTCTATGTTTCTATAAGACCTTGTTACACTATGCAATACAATAATACATAAGTGTAATGGCCATGCATATACAATAGTTATGCCAAATGATCACACACAGAGCAAGCTAGATAAAGGAGCTCGAAGACTCTAATACTAGAAACAGGTACATGGTTTTATAAGGAAGGGTAAAAGTGTATTTTTAAATAGACGAAATGAGCTAATAGTTCTTATGGTACTAGGCAGAGTGTTCCAGTCAGAAGGAGCTTTGAATTTAAATGCACGTCTCCAAATTTCTTTGTTAGTTCTTGGAATGAAAAAGAAGGGTTGCTGAATATGTCTTAGTGAATATGAGGGTGTGTATGGTAATAGGTCTTGTTTTAAATAAGAAGGGTAATTGAGATGGATGCATTTAAAGATGAATTGGAACCAATGGTAGCATCTTCGAGCGTGGGGGGATAACCAGTTTAGAGTTTCGTACATAGAACAGTGGTGAGTTATATATGGACACCTTAAAATAAATCTGCAAAGACTATTATAAACTACATTAAGGGGTTGAAGATGTGTATCAAATGTATTCTGATAGACAATATCAGCATAATCCAGTGTTGGTCGTAGAAGTTGAGAGACAATTCTTTTTCTCATCTGAAAGGTGAAACAATTTATATGGCGGTAAAGAATAGCTAGATTACAGCTGAGTTTTTTAGTAATCGTCTCACTATGCTGTGTAAATGAAAGCGTTGGGTCGAGCCAAACACCAAGATATTTGAAGTTCAATACTTGTTCTAATGGTGATCCTTCATTAAATGATATAGTCAGATCTACATAATTACCAAGGCCTTGTCTGGTACCAAATAACATACTGCATGATTTATTTTTATTTTAAATTAATTTGTTAAATAATAGCCATTTCTGAACAGAAGTAAGATCTGATTGAAGGGTTCTTTCAATTTCAGATTTGTTAGTACTAGATGTATATATCACTGCATCATCGGCATATAGTTGTGTTTGACAGTCAGAACAGATATTAGGGAGGTCGTTTATGAAAATAGAGAAAAGGAGTGGTCCCAAGGACGAACCTTGCGGGACCCCCTTCTCAACAATTAAGGAATTGGATTGACTTCCATTAAAGGTGACACATTGGCGTCTGTTATGAAGGTATGTTAAACCACAGTAGATTGTTTTGAGAAAGACAAATAGAGTAAAGTTTATCAAGCAGTAGGTAATGGTCAACAACATCAAAGGCCTTGGTTAGATCAAGAAAGATGGCACCGGTGAGTTTACCATCCTCAGAAGCAGTGAACACATCGCTGGTGAGTTTTAACAGAGCTGTAGGTGTGGAGTTATTAGGTCTGAACCCAGACTGGCATGGAGATAGAATGTTGAAAGTTGAGACATAATGTGATAGCTGGTTGAACACTAGTTTCTCGAGGATTTTAGCCACCGAGTTGATAATTGAGATGGGGCGGTAATAGTTAATATCTTGTGGGTCGCCTCCCTTATGCAGTGGAGTAACATTGGCACACTTCCATGCGGAAGGGAGGGTACAAATTGAGAAGGACAAATTAAACAGGTCGCATAGTGGGTACATTAGAATATCAGCTCCTAACTTAATGAATTTAGTCTCAATACCAGCTGGTCCAGATCCACAATCATCCTTTAATTCATTAATAGCATGTTGAATGTCAACAGGTTTTATTTTTTGAAAAGGAAAAGAGCTTCTACATGTAGAGGTAGCTGGAAAGTCACATATAATAGATGAGTCACAGTAGAGCTACATACAGTGGAGAAGTGCTGGTTGAAAGCATTGGATACAACAGCAGGGTCCTGAATTATGTCATTGTTGACCCGAATCTGAGTGCTGATATTTTTATTTGATTTATTAAGAACATTATTTAGTCTTTTCCAAAACTTTTTTGGATTATGCATGTCTTCAGAAAGATGTTTTTTTAAAATGACTTGATTTAGCATTACGTGTTTTTGTCGTACACTGATTCCTTAAGGACCTATATTTTTCCCAATCAGCATGGTCCTTTGTTTCCCTGAAAGTCTTCCAGACTTTATCCCGCTCATTAAAAAGGTTGATCAAATCGGCACTAATGGTAAATGTTTTCCCTTGACTTTTATTTCTCTCCAGGGGGCATACTTATCGATAACTCTTGTGACTTCAGTGTATAAATAATTCCAGGCATCCTCAACAGTTGGTATGTTGAAACCTGTCCCAGTTTATTGCAATCAGGTCATGCATATAATTATCATAATTAAATTTTCTACATTGTCTAACACGAATATGTTTAGGAGGGAGACGGGAAGGTTTAATCTTCCACACACAGAAAATAGCAGAATGATCGCGAAAGCAATCTGACAAAACACCAGATGTTAAGATTCGGTCAGGATGGGTAACAAGAATCCAATCTAATAGTGATGTAGAATTGCCATGAACTCTGGTAGGTTCGTTGATTAACTGGGTCAGGTTTATACTTTTAAGCAAGTTTTTGTCGTTAGAAGAGGAGCGATCGAGCCAGTTTTTATTGAAGTCACCAAGAAGCACTAATTCACATGGGTGTTCAATAGAGGTGAGAGTGGAAATTAGGGACTTAGTTGAGTCAGGAATGACAGGGGGGGATCGATAGATAGTGCCGATAATTAGATGTTTATTCTCATGAAGTTTTAACCTAATAAAATGGGGAGAAGGCTGTTATGGTTATGGGGAGAAGGCTGGAAAATGGGATTAGGAGGCAGAGATCAGCCAAGATTGAATGGCAGAGTGGACTCGATGGGCCGAATGGCCTACTTCTACTCCTAGAACTTGTGAACATCTATATAACGAAAAGTCTCATCTTGCCAACTTCCTGTTTGCGGCGTATATTGATTTTAGAAAAAACGCTACCTAATATCACTATGATTTTTGGCCATCTTACTCACAGTCCTCCTCCGCTGAGGCAGCCCCGAGGATTTTTCTGATCGATGAAAAATAAAAATTTTTTGAATGTTTAAAAAATCTTGAGATCAGCTGATTGGTCCTCTCACCTGTCAATCACCGTGATGAAGGTAACGCCCCTTCCGGGGGGCAGCAGTATAAAGCCCAAATGGTATGAAATTGCATTTGAATTTGGTGGCCTGCACTCTGCTTGAAATGGTATGAAATTGCATTTAAATTTGGTGGCCTGCTCTCTGCTTGAAATGGTATGAAATTGCATTTGAATTTGGTGGCCTGCACTCTGCTAGAAATGGTATGAAATTGCATTTGAATTTGGTGGCTTGCACTCTGCTTGAAATAGTATGAAATTGCATTTGAATTTGGTGGCCTGCGCTCCTCTTGAAATGGTATGAAATTGCATTTGAATTTGGTGGCCTGCACTCTGCCTGAAATGGTATGAAATTGATTTCAATTTGGTGGCCTGCACTCTGCTTGAAATGGTATGAAATTGATTTCAATTTGGTGGCCTGCACTCTACTTGAATTGGAATTTCAAGGAATAGCCCATGACTGAGCTTCCAGCCCACCCGCCCTGAGTGACTGAGCTTCCAGCCCACCAGGTCTGAGTGACTGAGCTGCCAGCCCGCCAGGCCTGAGTGACTGAGCTGCCAGCCCAAGAATCCATTCGGCCCACAATTTCCATACCAGCCCTCTGTCCCACTTAGTCTAGTATCCCTCTAAACCTTTCCCGTCGAAATGTCTTTAAATGTTGTAATAGTACCTGCCTCAACTACCTCCTCTGACAGCTCATCCCATGCACACACCACCCTCTGTGCGAATATGTTGCCCCTCAGTTTCTTTCCCCTCTCACATTAACCCCTGATTCTTTGATTGATTTCCCTGCCGTGGGTAAAATACTCTGTGCATTCTCCCTATCTATTCCCCTCATGATTTTATACACCTCTATAAGATCACCCTTCATGCTCCTGCACTCCAAGGAATAATGTCCTAACCAGCACAAACTCTCCCTCTAGTTCAGGCCCTTGTCCTGCAACATTCTTGTAACGTAATTTGGTGGTGATTCATGATTCAGCCATTACTGCGCCAGTGTCGATTATATCTACAGTGCTTATCATGTATATAATACGAAAATATTGATACAAAGTGGATTTTATCACATGTGGATAATAGGACAAAAACACAAGATGCTTGGAGTACTCAGCGGGTTAGGCAGAATCTGTGGAGGGAATGGACGGGTGACATTTCGGGTTGAGATCCTTCATCACTCTGATTGTGGTTGGGGGGAGAAATCTGGGAAAGAGAGGTGTAGAGTGGACAAAGCCAGCCAAATGATAGGTGGACTTGGGTATGTGTGTTTGATTTCCTGTAATGTATTTCATATGTGTGCATACTATGTAATTTGAACGTACGGTAACTTGGTTTGGTTATCAGGTAAAGCTGATATTGAACTGAATTATATGTGTGATTAATGCTCGCTCTTGCTCCCCCTAAGTCTGTCTCTGTCTCTCTCTGTCTCTTTGCTTCTGTCTGTCTCTCTGCTTCTCTCTCTGTCTCTACACTAATCTCTGTCTCTCTGCTTCTCTCTCTGTCGCTTTCCGTCTCTCTGCTTTTGTCATTCTCTCTCTCCGTCTCTCCCTCTTTCTGTTTCTCTCTCTTCTGCCTCTGCTTCTGTCTTTGTCTCTTTCTATCTCTCTTTTACTCTCTCTCTCTTTTTTATCCCCGTCTCTCTCGCTCTCTCTCGCTCTCTCTCGCTCTCTCTCGCTCTCTCTCTCGCTCTCTCTCTCTCTCTCTCTCCCCCTCTCTCTCTCTCTCCCTGTATCTCTCTCTCTCTCTCTCTCTGCCCCCTCTCTCTCTCCCTGTATCTCTCTCTCTCCCTGTATCTCTCTCTCTCTCTCTGTGTCTCACACAGTCCCACCGGTATGCACACACGTGCACACACACACACAAACGCATACATCTGTACTGCAGATTTTAACTTTATGTGTGTGTGGTTCTCATAGGAAAACATTTTCTGTCTAGCCACTGCTTACATCATCGCAGGCTGCCATATGAAAACATTTTGGCTTTGATTTATCTGCTCAAAGTCACTTGCAACATTTTCTCCCTTCGAAGCCAAACAGATGATGTAACTATACTGGGTAACATTAACAGGGTATGTTGGTTTTGATTGTAAGCATATGGCATGTGCTTTTAATATATTAGTGAAGTTATGCTTGAAGTGCAAAGAACTAATGTTTCTTAACACAAAGAGCCGATATAACACAAATTATTATTGTAGTTGACCAAGTCATGGGATTTGAGATTTAAAGAAATAAATATTTTTGACAGAGAATTGGTATAAAACACAAAGGTCTGGGGATGTTAGCACCCGAGTAGACAGAAAGAGTCAAACAAATTTTTTTTTATGCTGACATCTCTGATTTCAGGATTGTGTTAATGTATCAACATGTGAACACTGGCATACTGTTATCCCTGATGTTATTTAGAGTCATAGAATCATACAGCACGGAAACAGCCCCTTTCGCCCAACATGTCTACTCTGACCAAGATGTCCTATCTACGTTTGTCCCATCTCAGTTTTCCCTGTTGCCAGCCAGGCAACCTAGGCAGCTTTTTAGGTTGCCAAATAACAGTTTAGGTGGTCATTTAAGACGGCTTGCATGACACGTGCGATAATGTGCTCGGACGAAGTGCGTAGTTACCAGTCGGAATTATGGTCAATGAAGCATTCATTTATTATTTCTGCTTCAAATAAAGTCGCAAACTAAACATATTCACCAATCAAGACATGATATATACCACAATGACCTGCAGCAAAACTATAATACAGTATCTCAACTCTTTTTACACGTTGCAATGAATGCAATTTCTATTATCTCTTTCCATTTCCAAACAAAAATCTGGTTGGATTATTCAGCATATGATCAACCTCGGTGAGATCAAGTGCAGGCTTGGCGATCGCTTTGCACAACACCTCCACTCAGTTCGCAATAACCAACCTGATCTCCCGGTGGCTCAGCACTTCAACTCCCCCTCCCAATCCGAATCCGACCTTTCTGTCTTAAAAAAAAAAGAAACTATCCATTTTCAGTCTTAAATCTCTAAGTGACGCTATGTCCCCCTTTACAGCTACTGTATGTTTTAATTCAGTTCAAGACTATGGGGCAGTACATCGGCCATAAAGTTGCGGCCTAAAATTGCCAGTGACCCGGAATTGATCCTGAATATGGGTACTGTCTGTATGGAGTTTTGTTTTCTCGTTTATAACATGGTTTACAGAGTACTATGTTTACATATTCTGTTGTGCTGCTGCAAGTAAGGATTTCATTGTTCTAACTGGGACATGAGAGAATAACACACTCTTGACTTGACTTGCGTCTCTAATGTGTGGGATAGAACTAGTGTATGGGTGATCGGTGGTCGGCATGGACTCAGTGGGCCGAAGGGCCTGTTTCCACGTTATATCTTTAAATTAAACTAAAAACACTAAAACCAGAGGCAATCTAAAGAATGGTCTCTACCCGAAAAGTCACCCAATTTCTTCTATTCAGAGATGCTGGCTGCTCCATGGAGTTCCCCCGCACAATTAAAGCATGGAATAGTCTTCACCCTACCATAGGTACCCAACCAGACGCAACTAAATTTAAGGTAGCTCTTTTTTCCCCAAGATCCCTTTTTTGCTTAAGTCCAAGTCAAGAGTCAAGAGTTTTCTTGTCATGTGTTCCAGATAGGGCAATGAAATTCTTGTTTGCTGCAGGACAACAGAATATGTAAACATAATACAGAACAGGAGATAAAAGTTCAGTGTGTCTATATACCATTGACCATATATATATACACAATAAATAAACAGATAAAATGCAATAGGCTGTAATTTTTCAGTTTGGAGTTTGGTGGTGGTGGGTTCACCAGTTTAAATTCCATTTGGAATATTTTTGGAGGATCAGTAAACCAAGAAGCAAGAGTCACTCCAGGGAGTTACTCCAGCTCCAGGCAGCGATTTTGCGTTGGTTTTCAGCGATCGCGGTGAGGCGGCAACCGGACAGCAATGGCGGCCAGATCTCCCACAATGCAAAGGGAGGGAGAAAGTAGCAGGCGCCAACCAGTTGCCGTGGAAGTGCACATGTGCAGGGGGAGGATGTGCAGGCCGTGGCAGTGCGCATGTGTAAGGCGGCCTGCCGTGCCGAGAGGAGACCCAAGACCCGAGAGCCGAGAGCCGGACACGGATGGCGGGCGGAGACGGAGAGTGACAGAGAGAGAGAGAGATAGGGCGGGGGCCCACTCAGAATTAAATGATATGTAGTCCCGGGTGCTTGCCAAGACGGGCAAAATGGCATGGCTTTTAGGTTGCCCGGCGGGACAGTAGATTGCCATTGGCACCCGGGCAACCGCTAATTTCGAGCCCTGCATCTGCCCATGTTTTGCCCATATTCCTTTAAACCTTTCATATCCATGTACCTGTCCAAATGCCTTTTAAATTCTGCTATCGTACCTGTCTCAACTACTTTCTCTGGCAGCTTGTTCCATACACCCATTACTGTCTGGAAAAAGTTGCACCTCGGTTCCTATTAAATCTTTCCTCTCTCACCGTAAACCTATGTCCTCTTGTTCTTGAATCCCCTACTCTGAGAAAAGACTCTGTACATCTGCCCTATCTATTCCCCTCATGATCTTATACACTGTATGTATACCTCAGCCTCCAGCACTCCACGGTTTGACTTCCAAAACTCAACATCCTGCAATTATCTGCATTAAACTCCATTAACCATTCCTCAGCCCACTTGCCCATCTGATCAAGTTCCTGCGACATGATCTGCTTAGATAGCAGGCCACACAAGGCCTTTCACTGTACCCTGATAAACATGACAATAATAAACCTAAACCAATGCCCATTGTAACAGCAATTAAAATAATAGTTCACAGTAACAGCTCTTCAGATTTGCATATGCCCATCTAGGTACCAGGCAACCCTGAAACATAAATGTGTAGCAAGGAACTGCAGATGCTGGTTTTAATCAAAGTTAGTCACAAAATGATGGAGTAACTCAGCGGGACAGGCAGCATCTCTGGAGAGAAGTGACTTTTCGGGTCGAGACCCTTCTTCAGTCTGAAACATAAATTCCTGGTATTTTAATTCTGTGGTATGAATATTTTTACTGCATTACACATAAGAATAGGTAACTGTTAAAATCAGTCTTTCTTCAAAAGGATTCCAATTAAAAAAATATATTTGGATGTTAAATTGAAACTTTTTTATTAGCTATCAGTACAAGCCAGCTACCCTACAGTAGTTCTTTCCCTGTTGAGGTGTCTAATGAGTTGCAGCTTGACATCAAAAACTAAGAACAAAAGAATGCCCAATCTATGTGGCATACAAATCTTTAATGTTTAAGAAAGAACTGCAGATGCTGGACAAATCGAAGGTAGAAAAGCTGGAGAAACTCAGCGGGTGAGGCAGCATCTATGGAGTGAAGGAATAGGCAACATTTTGGGACGAGACCCTTCTTCAGACTGATGTCGGGGGGGGGGGGGGGGGGGGGGGGGGTGGTGGTGGGAAAAGAAAGGGAGAGGCGGAGGGAGACAGGAGGCTGTGGGAGAACTGGGAAGGGGAGGGGAAGGAAGGAGAAAGCAAGGACTACCTGAAATTGGAGATCAATGTTCATACCTCTGGGATGTAACTACCCAAGCGAAATATGAGGTGCTGTTCCTCCAATTTGCGGTGGGTCTCACTCTGGCCATGGAGGAGACCCAGGACAGAAAGGCCGGATTCGGAATGGGAGGGGGAGTTGAAGTGCTGAGCCACCGGGAGATCAGGTTGGTTATTGCGAACTATGCGGAGGTGTTGGGCGAAGCGATCGCCAAGCCTACGCTTGGTCTCACAGATGTAGAGCAATTGACACCTGGAACAGCGGATGCAATAGATGAGGTTGGAGGAGGTACAGGTGAACCGCTGCCTCACCTGGAAAGACTGCTTGGGTCTTTGGTTGGAGTCGACACCGGAGGTAAAGCGACAAGTGGAGCATTTCCTGCGGTTGCAAGGGAACGTACCAGGGGAGGGGGTAGTTTGGGTGGGAAGGGACAAATTGACCAATTGTCTCCGCCTCTTCCTTTTTTATCCCACCGACATCAGCCTGAAGAAGGGTCTCGACCCGAAACGTCGCCTATTATTTAGCTCTTTAGATGCTGCCTCACCTGCTGAGTTTCTCCAGCATTTTTGTCTACCTTCCAAATCATTAATAGCTTCTACAGCATAATAGGGCTTGAGCCTCAACCTCGCAATTCACCCAAAACAACAGGGTTCAGAGGAACTGCTGGTGCTGGTTAAAAAAAACACGACACAAAGTGCTGGAGTAACTCAGCGGGTCAGGCAGCATCTCTGGATAGAAGGAATAGGTGACGTTTCAGACCATGATCCTTCTTCAGACTGAGAGTCAGGGAAGAGGGAGACATGGAGCTATGGAAGAGTAAGGTGTGAAAATGAGAGATCAAATAGGACGAACTTCAAGAAAAATGCTGAATTGTTACCTGAGGGGAAGGTGACAATGAGGCATACAATCAGTAACATTTAATCAAGGGGACAGAAAAACTAGTCGCACAACTAGGATGGGCGAGGGATGGAGAGAGAGGGAAAGCAAGTTAGAAAAGTTAGGGAAGTCAATGTTCATACCGCTGGGGTGTAAGCTGCCCAATCTAAATATGAGGTGCTGTTCCTCCAATTTATGCTGGGCCTCACTCTGACAATGGAGGAGGCCCAGGACAGAAAGGTCAGTGTGAAAATGGGATGGAGAGTTAACATGATCAGCAAGATCACATGGGTCTAGGCAGACTGAGTGGAGGGGTTCAGCGAAATGATCGCCGAGCCTGCGCTTGGTCTCAAGGAGACCACACATGAGTCCACACCTGGAAAAAGGTATACAGTAGATAAGGTTGGAGGAGGTGCAAGTGAACCTCTGCCTCACATGAAAGGACTGTCGGGGTCCTTGGGCGGAGTTGAGGGAGGAGGCATAGGGACAGGTGTTGCATCACCTGTGGTTGCAGACGAAAATGCCTGAGGAAGGGGTGGTTTGGGTGGGCATGGATGATTTAACCAGGGAGTTGCGGAGGCAACGGTCTCTGCGGAAAGAGGTGGAGATGGGAAGATGTGGCTAGTGGTGGGATCCCGATGGTGGTGTCGAAAATGTTGGAGGAATATGTGCTGTATGCGACTAGGGGGACTCTGTCCCTGTTGCTACTAGGGGCAAGAGCGGAGCTGCGGGATACCGAGGAGACCCGTGTAAGGGCCTCATTATGATGGAAGAGGGGAACCCCCATTCCAAAAAAAATGAGGATATCTCAGATCTCCTGGTATGGAGCACATCCTAGGCGCAGATGTGGCATAGATGGAGGAATTGGGATTTACGGATAGAGTCTTTGCAGAAGGTAGGGTGGGAAGAAGTTACTCCAGGATTTTGTGTCTCTCTTTTGTATAAACCAGCATTTGCAGTTCCTTCCTACATACTAGTTCTATGTTATCCCACTTTCTCATAAACCCGGGGTAATTTGCAGAAGAGGGTGATGATGGAAGGTTGCTTCTCAGACTAGATGCCTGTGACTAGTGATGTGCTTCAGGGTTCGGTGCTGGGCCCGTTACTTTGTCATCTACATCAATGGTTTGGATGAGAACATACAGGGCAAGATTAGCAAGTTTGCTGATGATACAAAAGTGAGTGGTTTTGCTAACAGTGATTGTGAACGATTGCAGGGGGATCTGGATCAATTGGCCAGGTGGGTGGAGGAATGGTTGATGGAATTTAATACAGAGAAGTGTGAGATGTTGCATTTTGAGCAAGGGCAGGATCTATACCGTAAATGGTAGTCCACTAGGTTGTGTTGTGGAGCAGAGGGATCTAGGAGTACGTGCATGGTTCCATGAAGGTTGAGTCGCAGGTAGATAAGGTGGTCAAAAAGGCTTTTGGCACTTTGGCCTTCATCAGTCAGAGTATTGAGTATATAAGTTGGGAGGTCATGTTGCAGTTGTATAAGACGTTGGTGAGACCGCATTTAGAATATTGTGTTCAGTTCTGGGCACCATGTTATAGGAAAGATATTGTCAAGCTTGAAAGGGTTCAGAAAAGATTTACGAGGATGTTGCCAGGACTAGAGGGTGTGAGCTATAGGGAGAGGTTGAGTAGGCTGGGTCTCTATTCCATGGAGCTTAGGAGGATGAGGGGAGATCTTATAGAGGTATACAAAATCATGAGCGGAATAGATCGGGTAGATGCACAGAGTCTTTTGCCCAGAGTAGGGTAACCGTGGACCAGAGGACATAGGTTCAAGGTGAAGGGGAAAAGATTGAATAGGAATCCAAGGGGTAACATTTTCACACAAAGGGTGGTGGGTGTATGGAACAAGCTGCCAGAGGAGGTAGTTGAGGCTGGGATTATCCCATCACATAAGAACCGGCAGGTACATGGATCGGACAGGTTTGGAGGAATATGGACCAAGGCAAGCAAGTGGGACTAGTGTAGCTAGGACATGTTGGCCGGTGTGGGCAAGTTGGGCCGGAGGGCCTGTTTCCACACTGTAATATACGATGACTCTATGGCTCTAAGCCAATTAACCCTCAATCCCGTTCGTCTTTGGGACGTGGGAGGAAACCGGAATACCCACAGGAAACCCACGGTCAATAGACAATGGACAATAGGTGCAAGAGTAGACCATTTGGCCCTTTGATCCAGCACCGCCATTCAATGTGATCATGGCTGATAATCCACAATCAGTATCCTGTTCCTGCCTTCTCCCCATATCCCCTGTCTCTGCTATTTTTAAGAGCCCTATCTAGCTCTCTCTTGAAAGTATCCACAGGGAGAATGTGCAAACTCCACACATATAACACCCGAGGCCAGGATCGAACCCAGGTGTCGGGTACCGTGAGGCAGCGGCTCTACCAGCTGTGCCACAGTGCTGAAAGTATTGTCCAACTTGGTTTAAAACAGATAATATTCTACCATTGAGACATGCAGATAGGATAAGGTTTTTGTTGAGACGTAAGAAATTATAGCTGCTGCACCTTGAGCAAAACACAATGTGCTGGAGGAACTCAGCAGGTCAGGCAGTATCTGTGGAGGGAATGGGCAGATGATGTTTTGTTTTGGGACCCTTCTTCAGATTCAAATTCCACCAGATGCACGCTGGAGAAACAAGGACCTGCAGGTACTGATTTATGGGGGAATAAAAAGATAGAAAGTTTAAGTAATTCAATGGGTCAGTCAGCATCTCTGGAGACAATGGATATGTGATGTTTCATGTTGGGACCCTTCAGACTGATCAGTTTGAAACGATTAGTCTGAAAAAGGGTCCATGCCTGAAACGTCACCCATTCATGTTCTCCAGAATGGCTGCCTGACCGACTATTACTCTTGCTCTTTGTATCCTTTTTCTTCAGATTCATGCTTTTAGTTTAGACTTTAGAGATCGAGTGTGCCAGGTGCCTTCAGCCACCAAGTCTGCGTCAACCAGTTATCGCCCTGTACACTAACCTACACATACTAGGGACAATTTTACTATTTACCGAACCCAAGTAACCTACAAACCTATACGTCTTTGTAGTGTAGGAGGAAACCAGAACACCCGGAGAAAATCCATGCAGTCACAGAGAGAATGTACAAATTCCATACAGACCGCACCCGTAGTCAGGATCGAACCTGGATGTCTGGCACTGAGAGGTAGCAACTCTACCGCTGCACCACTGTGCCACATGGACTTTGTATAAGACAGCATAACCTAAAATGCTCTGTATTAAAAAGAACCCCCACAGAGAGTGAGAATTTAGCTTTAACTATAGTATATTTATTTTATATAAAGTTATGGAATTTAGAGCCTCATCTGGTTTTCGTGACTAACCCCCACTAATTGTGCGGATTGGTTTTGATGCAGTGACTGAAACATTGCCATTGTTTAGATCCAGCCCCCTGCCCATTCATAACAGACACGGGCTCAGCACGACTTGATAGGCAGACCTCATTATCTGGGTGAGTCCTGATCTCCCCCCCCCTCTCTTTCCTGTGCAGCACCCTCCATCTTTCCCCCCCCCCCTCTCTTCCCTGGCCTACCTGGATGCGCGCCCATATCTCCTTCCCTCCTGTCCCCGTCTACATTCCCTCCTCTGACTTCAATTTTCACCTCTTCTCTCCTTATCTCACCTCTAGTCTTTATCCAAACATCTGCCCCACCTCCCTCATCTATATCCACCTTAGGGGCGGCAGAGTGACGCAGCAGTAGAGTTGCCAGGACTAGAGGGTGTAAGCTATAGGGAGAGGTTGAGTAGGCTGGGTCTCTATTCCATGGAGCTTAGGAGGATGAGGGGAGATCTTATAGAGGTATACAAAATCATGAGCGGAATAGATCGGGTAGATGCACAGAGTCTTTTGCCCAGAGTAGGGGAACCGTGGACCAGAGGACATAGGTTCAAGGTGAAGGGGAAAAGATTGAATAGGAATCCAAGGGGTAACATTTTCACACAAAGGGTGGTGGGTGTATGGAACAAGCTGCCAGAGGAGGTAGTTGAGGCTGGGATTATCCCATCACATAAGAACCGGCAGGTACATGGATCAGACAGGTTTGGAGGAATATGGACCAAGGCAAGCAAGTGGGACTAGTGTAGCTAGGACATGTTGGCCGGTGTGGGCAAGTTTGGCCGAAGGGCCTGTTTCCACACTGTAATATACGATGACTCTATGGCTCTAAGCCAATTAACCCTCAATCCCGTTCGTCTTTGGGACGTGGGAGGAAACCGGAACGCCCACAGGAAACCCACGGTCAATAGACAATGGACAATAGGTGCAAGAGTAGGCCATTCGGCCCTACAAGCCAGCACCGCCATTCAATGTGGTCATGGCTGATAATTCACAATCAGTATCCTGTTCCTGCCTTCTCCCCATATCCCCTGTCTCTGCTATTTTTAAGAGCCCTATCTAGCTCTCTTGAAAGTATCCACAGGGAGAATGTGCAAACTCCACACATATAACACCCGAGGTCAGGATCGAACCCAGGTGTCGGGTACCGTGAGGCAGCGGCTCTACCAGCTGTGCCACAGTGCTGAAAGTATTGTCCAACTTGGTTTAAAACAGATAATATTCTACCATTGAGACATGCAGATAGGATAAGGTTTTTGTTGAGACGTAAGAAATTATAGCTGCTGCATCTTGAGCAAAACACAACATGCTGGAGAAACTCAGCAGGTCAGGCAGTATCTGTGGAGGGAATGGGCAGATGATGTTTTGGTTTGGGACCCTTCTTCAGATTCAAATTCCACCAGATGCACGCTGGAGAAACAAGGACCTGCAGGTGCTGATTTATGGGGGAATAAAAAGATAGAAAGTTTAAGTAATTCAATGGGTCAGTCAGCATCTCTGGAGACAATGGATATGTGATGTTTCAGGTTGGGACCCTTCAGACTGATCAGTTTGAAACGATTAGTCTGAAAAATGGTCCATGCCTGAAACGTCACCCATTCATGTTCTCCAGAATGGCTGCCTGACCGACTATTACTCTTGCTCTTTGTATCCTTTTTCTTCAGATTCATGCTTTTAGTTTAGACTTTAGAGATTGAGTGTGCCAGGTGCCTTCAGCCACCAAGTCTGCACCAACCAGTACACTGGCCCTGTACACTAACCTACACATACTAGGGACAATTTTACTATTTACCGAACCCAAGTAACCTACAAACCTATACGTCTTTGTAGTGTAGGAGGAAACCAGAACACCCGGAGAAAATCCATGCAGTCACAGAGAGAATGTACAAATTCCATACAGACCGCACCCGTAGTCAGGATCGAACCTGGATGCCTGGCGCTGAGAGGCAGCAACTCTACCGCTGCACCACTGTGCCACATGGACTTTGTATAAGACAGCATAACCTAAAATGCTCTGTACTAAAAAGAACCCCCACAGAGAGTGAGAATTTAGCTTTAACTATAGTATATTTATTTTATATAAAGTTATGGAATTTAGAGCCTCATCTGGTTTTCGTGACTCTAACCCCCACTAATTGTGCGGATTGGTTTTGATGCAGTGACTGGAACATTGCCATTGTTTAGATCCAGCCCCCTGCCCATTCATAACAGACACGGGCTCAGCACGACTTGATAGGCAGACCTCATTATCTGGGTGAGTCCTGATCTCCCCCCCCCCCCCCCCCTCTTTTCCTGTGCAGCACCCTCCATCTTTCCCCCCCCCCCTCTCTTCCCTGGCCTACCTGATGCGCGCCCATATCTCCTTCCCTCCTGTCCCCGTCTACATTCCCTCCTCTGGCTTCAATTTTCACTTCTTCTCTCCTTATCTCACCTCTAGTCTTTATCCAAACATCTGCCCCACCTCCCTCATCTATATCCACCTTAGGGGCGGCAGAGTGGCTCAGCAGTAGAGTTGCTGCCTCACAGCGCCAGTGACCTGGGTTCAATCCTGATTACGGGTGCTGTCTGTACGGAGTTTGTACATCCTCCCTGTGGTCGAGTGAGTTTTCTTCGGGTGCTCCGGCTTCTTCCCACGTTCCAAAACCGTACAGGTTTGTTGGTTAATTAGCTTCAGTAAAAATCGTAAATGGTCCCCAGTGTGTAGGATAGTGCTAGCATATGGGGTGATCGCTGGTCGGCACGGACTCGGTGGGCCGAAGGGACTGTTTTCAGCCGTATCTTTAAAGTCTATCACCTGCCAGGCTTTCTTCCAGCTTTCTCTCCTTTACTCCATGAGTCTGAAGAAGGGGTCTCTCCTTTACTCCATGAGTCTGAAGAAAATCCAAATCGTTGTTTATCCATATCGTCTAAAGAGGCTGCCATATCGTCTAAAGAGGCTCCACCACTGTGCTCTATGCAAGATTTCAGCATCTGCGTTTCCTTATGTTTTCAGTGTTTTAGTTTAGTTTAGTTTAGATACAGTGCGGAAACAGGCCCTTTCGACCCACCAGGTCCGCGTCGACCAGCGATCCCCACACATTAACACCATCCCATACCCACTAGGGACAATTTTTACATTTACTAAGCCAATTAATCTGCAAACCTGTACGTTTTTGGAGTGTGGGAGGAAACCAAATAATCTTGGAGAAAACCCACGCAGGTTACGGGGAGAACGTACAAACTCCGTACATACAGCACCCGTAGTCAGGATCAAACCCGGGTCTCCGGCGCTGCATTCGCTGTAAAGCAGCAACTCTACCGCTGCGCCACCGTGCCGCCCTTGTATTTCTGGTTGGGATATCCTTTGCAAGTCGTGTTTTTCTGATAGATTGTTCAATTTAATTGATATTCTTCATAGTTTAATATGAAGTGATGCAATATAAGAATAGGACGATTGTATTTTGGGAACTTAGCAGTGAAGAAAAGATGTCAGATGGAATAAAAAGGGGTAAGTTGTTTAAAAATGAAAAAGGAAACGCAATAGCACATTGAAGTGGCGCAGCGGATAGAGCGAGAGACCCGGGTTCGATCTTGATGGTGCTGTCTGTTTAAAGTTTGCATGTTCCCCCTGTGACCGCATGTGTTTCCTTCAAGGGCTCCGGTTTTCTCTCACATCCCAAAGCACATGCGGGTTTGCAGATTAATTGGCCGCTGTAACTTGCCCGTTGTGCGTAGGGAGTGGATAAGAAAGTGGAATAGAGCCGCTGCCTCACAGCGCCAGAGACCTGGGTCAATCCTGACCTCGGGCGCTGTGTCTGTGGAGTTTGCACGTTCTCCCTGTGACCATGTGGGTTTCTCCCGGGTGCTCCGGTTTCCTCCCACATCCCAAAGACGTGCGGTTTTGCAGGTTAATTACCCTCTGTAAATTGCCCGTAATGTGTAGGGAGTGGATGAGAAAGTGGGATAACCTAGTACTAGTGTGAACGGCTGATCAATGCTTGGCGTGGACCCGGTGGGCTGAAAGGCCTGTTTCTACGCTTTCATTTCAATCAATCAATCAATCAATCAATCAATCAATCAATCAATCAATCAATTGAATATACAATCCCAGAATACATTTCTAGTTCTGCTTCCACCCAAGCCTAATACAGCAACATCTGCAAATACTCAGACATAAATATTTAATACATGGCTTGAGATACTGTGTGAACCCATAAGCATTATGGAAAAATTGCTGTAATGATCCAAATGGCCCCAGAGTATAATATTCTCGTAGTTTCAAATTATTGGTTTCCTTCAGAACAGCTTGGTGATTTCAAGCATCATTGGCTGGAATTGGCACATTTAATTTGAAGCATTGCGTGTAGTTCTGGTCGCCCCAATACAGGAAGGATGTGGAGGCTTTGGAGAGGGTGCAAAGGTTTGCCAGAATGATGCCTGGATTAGGGGGTATTAGCTATAAGGAGAGTTTGGACAGACTTGGATTGTTTTCTCTGGAATGCCGGAGGTTGCAGGGTGAGCAGGGAGACCTGATAGAAGACTATAAAATGATGGGAGACATAGATAGGGTAGACAGGCAGTACCCTTTTCCCTGGATTGAAAGGATCAAATATCAGAGGGCACATCTTTAAAGGGAGAGCGACCAACTAAAAAAGATGTGCGGGGCAAGTTTTTTTTACATGGAGGTTGTATGTGCCTTGAATACATTGCCAGGGGTGGTGGTGGAGGTGGAGGCTGATATAATAGTGGCATTTAAGAGACGTTTGGATCGGCACATGAATATGCAGCAAATGGAGGGATATGAATTATGTGCAGGCAGATACAAATTCATCCTGGCATCATATTCAGCACAGACAACTCAATTAGAAAATTTGCAGACGATACTACTGTAGTGAGCCCAATATCAAATAATGATGAGACAGAGTACAGGAAGGAGATTGAGAACTTCGTAACCTGGGGCCAACAACCTTTCTCTCAATGTCGTCAGCAAGAGAAAGGAGATAGTGATGGACTTCAGGAAGCAAACTGGTACACATATACCAGCATATATCAACGGTGCCGAAGTAGGGATGGTTGAAAGCTTCATGTTCCTCAGAGTAAATATCACAAGCAACTTGTCCTGGATCAGCCATATTGGCCAAGGAAGAACACCAATGCCTCTATTTCCTTAGAAAGCTTAGGAAGTTCGGCATGTCCCCAACAACTCTCACCAACTTCTACAGATGGGCCGTAGAAAGCATTAAAGTTCACTTGCACCTTCTCCAACCTCATCTACTGTATCCGTTGTTCAAAATGTGGACTCTTATACATTGGTGAGACCAAACGTAGGCTGGACGATCGTTTCTTTGAACACCTTCGCTCTGTCCGCCTGGACCTATCTGATCTCCCGGTTGCCAAACGCTTTAATTCCCCCTCCCATTCCCACACTGACATTTCTGTCCTGGGCCTCCTCCATTGTCAGAGTGAGGCTAATCGCAAATTGGAGGAACAGCATCACATATTTCGTTTGGGCAGCTTACAACCCAGTGATATGATATTAATTTCTCTAACTTCAATAACCCCAGCACTCCCTCTCTCTCCATCTCTCACCCACCCAAGTCGCATCAGGTTCCCATTCTCACCTAGCACACAGCTAACAATGGCCTGTTTCCATTATCAACATTACTTTTTGGCATTTCTTTCATTCATTTGTTCTGTATCTCTCTCCATCACTATCTATATCTCTCCTTTCCATTTCCCCTGACTAGTCTGAATAAGTGTCTCGACTCAAAACTTTACCCATTCCTTCTCTCCAGAGATGCTGCCTGTCCCGCTGAGTTACTCCAGCACTCTGTGTCTATCTTTGGATTAAACCAGCATCTGCAGTTCCTTCCGACACATTAATAGACACTTAGACAGGTACGTGGATGAGAAAGGTTGAAGCTCAGGCAAATGGGACCAGTGGAGATGGAACATCTTGGTCAGCATGGAAGGTGTTTCTGTGCTGTTTGACTCTACAACTATGAACGCGGAGGCGCCGGTTGAAAGAATTAATAGGAACCCGAGGGGCAACTTGGAAGGAGAAGATGGTCGAGGCAGATACAATAACAACAGTTGATAGACATTTGGAGGAATATGAGCCAAATGCTGGCAGATGGAACTAGTTTAGAAGGGACTTTATTCCATCACCGTGGATGACTTAGACCCGAGCACCTGTTTCTGAACCTTTGTTCTGGGTTAAGACGTGGTCGTAGAATCGGAGGGAAGGAGGAATCACAAAGGGGGATCAGTGAGAGAAATCCTGTTCACCAGTTCACCAGAAATTCAGTGAGAGAAAGACCTGTTTCTGACATGACTCCATGACCATCTTTTATTAGTGTGGCCTTCATGGATATGCATGGAATTGATGGATATGGATTATGTGCAGGCAGAAGAGATTAATTTAATTTGGCCAGTTTAATGCACAGGAATGAAGAAGATTGCAAAAAGTGGTGGATGCTGCTTAGTCCATCACAGTACTGATTTCCCCACCACACACTGCCCGGTCCATTTTTAGTTTAGTTTAGAGATACAGCGCGGAAACAGGCCCTTCGAGCCACCGGGTCCTTGCCGACCAGCGATCCCCGCACATTAACACTATCCTACACCTACTAGGGACAATTTTTACATTTACCAAGCCATTTAACCTACAAACCTGTACGTTTTTGTTGGTGTGTGTGTGTGGGGGGGGGGACTTTTTAAATCTCTCCCTGCACGGGAGACCCGACCTTTTCCCGTCGGGTTTCCATTATCGTTGGGGCTGCAACGAGGAGCGGCCTCCAACAGGAAGAGACCGGGGACTCTGGTGCCGACGACTCACCGTCGCCGTCGTGGAGCTGGCCGAGTCCGGAGCGGGTGGAGCGGTGGAGGAGCGCTGCTGCTGCTGCTGCTGCGGCCCGACCGGAGAGTCGGAGGCTTCAACGGCAGGTCTGTGGACGGTGGCACCGGGAGCCCGCGGGGTCCCTGGAGGGAGACCGCTTTTCAGGTCTCTCGCAACGGCGACTTCCCCCGCCCAAGTTGCAGGGTCGAAGAGCTCCTGGAGCGGGGCCTGACATCACCACCCCGCGCGGCTTGGAATGGCCGCGGGACTCTGCGAGCGCACGACGGGGGCTCTAACACCAAGACCCGGTGTGCGACCTCGCACCACCCGGCGTGGCTTTAATGGCCGCGGGACAATCGCCATCGCCAGCCGGGGCTTTGACTTTGACTCTGACATGGGGGGGGGGGAGGGGGAGAGTGCAGTGGAGAGATAAGTTTATTTGGCCTTCCATCACAGCGATGTGATGGATGTTTATGTAAATTATGTTGTGTCTTGGGTCTATTTGTTTGTAATGTATGGCTGCAGAAACGGCATTTCGTTTGGACCTCAAGGGGTCCAAATGACAATTAAATGTATCTTGTATCTTGTATCTCTTGTATCTTGTCTTTGGAGTGTGGGAGGAAACCGAAGATCTCAGAGTAAACCCACGCAGGTCACGGAGAGAACATACAAACTCCATACAGACACGCACCCGTAGTCGGGATCGAACCCGGGTCTCCAGCGTTGCATTTGCTGTAAGCCAGCCACCGTGACAATCACAGTAGTGACTTGCCCACCACACACTGCTCGGTCCACCACAGGTAATGACCTCCCCACCACACACTGCCCGGTCCACCATAGGTACTGACCTCCCCACCATTGTAGAGCTCTACAGTAGTCGCTACCTCAAGAAGGCAGCAAGCAGCAAAGACCCACACAACCTTGGCCGCGCTCTCATTTCACTCCTACCATCGGGAATCGGGTATAGGAATCTAAAAACTGATTTGTCCAGGTCCAGGAGCAGCTTCTTCCCAACAACCATCAGGCTATTAGACAGAACAACCTCCAAATAAGCTCCAGACTACATAGACTAGGGGACATTGTCTTTGCACTTTTATTGTTTGTTAGCTTTCTTTAATATGCTGAACCATTTTTTGTTCATGGTGTTTACAGAGCACTGTGTTTACATACCTGTTGTGCTGCTGCAAGTAAGAATTTCATTGTTCTGTTTCGGGACATGTGACAATAAAACATTCGTGATCATGTTTAGCATGGACATTGTGAGCCGAAAGGTCTGTTCTGATAGACACAAAATGCTGGAGTGACAGGCGGCATCTCTGGATAGAAGGAATGGGTGATATTTCAGGTCGAGACCTTCTTCAGACTATTCCTGTGCTATACTGTTCTACATTCTATATTAATTTGATACCTGCTACTTTTCCCACATTTTTGGGACTCTAATGAACTGAGAAAAGCTGTTCTGCAGCTGATGTTTTTTTCATTATTTTCTTTGCTGCTTTAGTTTTGGACCTTTGTATTTAAGATGTTCCTTCCAGCCATCTTCCCATTCAACTGTCTGACTCGCACTGAGTTGCAAGACTCACTAAGGCTGTTTCTTCAGATCACTCTATTTCTTTGGACCTTTCTTTAATCTGTTTGTGCTATCACCTGTTAGACAAACCACAATCTGTTCTGCTTTAAATTGGTTCACAGTTTGACAGCCAAGAGGCGTTTAAATAGGCACATGACTATGCGGGAATGGATGGTACATGGATAAGGTGCAGGCAGAGGAGATTAGCATTAAGGGGCTGTCCCACTTGGTGATTTTTTCGGTGACTGTCGACATCATTGACTGACGTGTCAGGTCACCGAGAAAGTTGCGGCGTGACGTGGCGTGATGACGTATTGACGAGTGGTGTTTCCTCAAGTGTCACAACATTTATTTTGTCGCCACTGGATTTTGAAATGTTCAAAATCTTTCGGCAACCCTGATACGCCAGTCAATGACGCCGGCAGTCGCCAAAAAAAATCAGCAAGTGGAACAGGTCCATAACTTGGCATCATGTTCGGCCACAGGTTGCTACTTTGTATCTTCTCTTGCTTTATCTATTGTATGAGTTTGTGTAGGAAGGGACTGCAGATGCTGGTTTATACGGAGGTTGGACACAGTGCTGGAGTAGCTCAGCGGATCAGGCAGCATCTGTGGGGGAAAAAAAGGATAGGTGACATTGTGGATTGGAACCCTTCTTCAGACTGAAAGTAGAGGAGGTAGGGGGTGAGGGAGGGGAAACTAGTGTTGCCAGTGTTGGAAAAGGCCAGAACAAATCAGGGCCGGCTACAGATGACTAAGGGTGGAGCCCATAATGGCCCTTGAGTTTGACTTGTATGTGTGCATGGTGTATCTGATCTGCTAGGATACCATGCAAAACAAAGGTTTTGTCAGTGTATGTGACAATAATAAACCTAAACCTACACCGGTATAGGAAGAAACTGTAGATGCTGGTTTAAACCGCACACAAAAAGCTGGAGTAACTCAGTGGGACAGGCAGCATCTCTGGAGAGAAGGAATGGGTGACGCTTCGGGTCAGTCTGAAGAAGGGTCTCTGCCTGAAACGTCACCCATTCCTTCTCTCCAGAGATGCTGCCTGTTCCGCTAAGTTACTCAGGGGGGCACCATCGAGTATGGCTTCCCTGCCAGCCGCTGTTAGTCCTTTCACCCTTTTTGTTTTATTTTTAGTGAGTTAAAAAGTGTTTGTTTTGGAGGTCTAGTCTTTTTATGTGGGGGGTGGGGGGGGGGGGGGCGGTGGGGGAAGGGGGATGGGGGAAACTGTTTTTCTCAGTCCCTAACTGGTCGGAGATGCGTCTTTCCTCCGAGCCGTATCTTCGCCCCTTTCCTCGCGGCCTACCAACGGGACTGGAGTGGCGTTTCCTGCCAGGACCGGCCAGAACTTCAGCTTCGGCGGCGGCACAGCACTGAAGCACCATCACGGAGCGGGCGATGCCTTACCCGGGTCGCCGTGCGGTGGGCTCCGGAGTGCTGAGACCGCCGACTCCAACATTGCGGAGCTGCAGTCTGTGGCGCGTCCAGCTGCGGGGCGGCGCTGAACTTTAAACACAGCAGAGCCTGCATCTCTCGTCGAGATCGCCAGTGTTGGAGCTCCGACAAGCGCGGCCCGTGGACTTCAGGAGCCGCGGTCTCCGGGGAGGAAGCGGCTGTTCCAGACACTCCAAGCCGCTGAGAGGGTTCTGCTGACAGCGGAGCTCCATCATCCGGCGAGAGGGCCTGTAACATTGGGCTGCTGTAGCGGCGACTGTGGAGGCCTCAATAGGCCTGACCATGGGAGACCAGGGGATAGGACTGGACTTTGCTGCTTTCCCTCACAGTGGGAACCATTGTGGGGGGATGTTTTTATGTTTATTGTTAAATTCTTTAATGTTGTGTCTTATTTTTATTGGTGTGCTGCAATTGGCAAGTCAAATTGTTGTATGTGACAATAAATGTCCTTTGTATCCTTTACTCCAGCTTTTTGTGTCTCAACCAACACCTATTCCTGTGATGTACTGTTCCATGTTCTCTGTTGTTCCATGACAAGGGCATGTTTTACACTCAGCAGTGAATGGATGGCACCAACATCTCATTGCATTTCGATTTGCCTGCAGACTCTGCTGCCTGGAGTGCAGAGGTGATCTTATAGAGGTGTACAACATCATGGGGGGAACAAATAGGATGAATGCATAGAATCCTTTACCCAGGGTAGGGGAATTGAGAACCAGAGAACATAGGTTTAAAGTGAGGGGGGAAAGATTTAATAAGAATCTGAGGGGTAACTTTTTTACACAAAGGGTGGTAGGTGTATGGAACGAGGTAGTTGAGGCAGATACTACCATAATGAGCGAGAGACACTTGGACAGGTACATGGATAGGAAAGGTTTAGAGGGATATATGGGCCAAGCACAGGCAGGTGGGACTAATGTAGATGGGGCATGTTGGTTGGCGTGGGCAGGTTGGGCCAAAGGGTTTGTTGCCACGCTGTATGACTATAGCTTTTGGCACTAGACTTTGCTGTGATTTGGGTGAGGTTTGGTGAGCTGATCTTTACAGAGGATACGTGAGCTGTTCAGCAGGGATCTGGTTGATGAAGTGCTCTCTATGGCTCCACAAATTAAAAACGGAGACTATTTTACAGAAAGTCAGCATATTTCTACTGTCGAAAATAACCATATCTCAGTACTGGTTATGTGATTATCTAGTGGTTTGACTTTCGCCTGTAATTATCCATAGCTGACTTCAGAGGCACCAGACTCACTAGACTTTAAGAATACAGTGTGGAAACAGGCCCTGCGGCCCACCGAGTCCATACTGATCATCGATCGCCCTTTACACTAGCACTATCCTACACACTAGGAACAATTGACAATTTTACCAAAGCCAATTAACCTACAAGCCTGCATGTTTTTGGAGTGTGTTTTTGGAGAGCACCCGGAGAAAATGCACGTGGTCACAAACTCTGTACAAACAGCACCTGTAGTCAGGATCGATTCCTTGGGTCTCTGGCACCATAAGGCGGCAACGATCTTCAGTTTACTCCTACACTCCAAAAACGTGCAGGTTTGTTGGTTAATTGGTTTGGTGTAAATGTAAAATAGTTCCGAGTGTGTGTAGGATGGTGTGAATATGTGGGGATCGCTGGTCGGTGCGGACTCGGTGGGCCAAAAGGCCTGTTCCCGTGCACTATCTCTAAACTAAATATGTTGTCCTTCAGATTCCCATCAAATCTTTTCCCTCAAACCTTAAACCAATGCCCTCCAGATCCTAATACTCCCACCCTGAAAAAAACTGTGCATTCACCTTATCTATTCCCCACATGATGTTATACACCTTTATAAGATTACCCCTCAGCCTCCTGCATGCCAAGGAATATATTTCTCAATGGTCCTGTGGTTGTTTGGTTCTTTATTACCATGTGCACCAAGCTACAGTGAAATTAATTTTTTGCATTAAGATTATAAGATTATTGCCATATATATGTACAATCCCTAGATTCTAGATTCCTCATGAGAGGAATAGATCGGGTCTCTTGCCCAGAGTAGGTGAATTGAGGACCAGAGGACATAGGTTCAAGGTGAAGGGGATCAATTTAATAGGAATCTGAGGGGTAACCTTTTCACACAAAGGGTGGTGGGTGTATGGAACAAGTTGCCAGAGTAGATAATTGAGGCAGAGACTGTCCCAACATTTAAGAAACAGTTAGACAGGTACATGGATAGGACAGGTTTGGAGGCACATGGACCAAACGCTGGCCTGATCTGCGGTGGAGTATGGCCGGTGTGGGAAGTTGGGCCGAAGGTCCTGTTTCCACACTATCACTCTATGACTATGACAAGAGTACATAGAAACAGCCCAGCTGAGTCCATATGCATATGTTGCTAGTCTCGGTTTGGGGCCATATAGGCCCGTTGCAGCTGAGCCCGCCATCTGATCGTCCCTGTGAACCGTCTTCCCTCTCCTGGCACTGGTTCAGCCCTCTGCAGCCGACCTTCAGAGCACAAAAGTAATACCCCCTGGTCCATCTTACCTGCCCTTTGTCCAGCGTCTGCTGCCGTCACCGACTCTTCGAGGTGAACGGGCTGGGCTTGGGCTTGGTCTTCCCTCCCCTGGTTCTGCAGTGGACGAGCCAGTCTGCTGTCGAGGTGTACTCCAAGTACAGCCACACTAACATCCTGTACAACTGTAACATCACATCCCAACTTTTGTACTAAATACTCTGACTGATGAAGGCCAGCATGCCAAAAGCATTCTTGACCACCCAATTTACCTGTAAAACCACTTGTGGGGAATTATGCACCTCCACTCTTACATCCCACTGCTCTACACACTTCCCAGAGCCCTGCTATTCACTATGAAGGTCCTGTCTTGGTTTGACTTCCGAATACCACCAGGTGGCGCCATCAATGGCTAACTCGCAAACAGTCTGTCTGTCTCTTCCTTCTTTGTGTTTTAATAGTACGTGTTAAATAGAAACATAGAAACATAGAAATTAGGTGCAGGAGTAGGCCATTCGGCCCTTCGAGCCTGCACCGCCATTCAATATGATCATGGCTGATCATCCAACTCAGTATCCCGTACCTGCCTGGGACTCTCCATACCCCCTGATCCCCTTAGCCACAAGGGCCACATCTAACTCCCTCTTAAATATAGCCAATGAACTGGCCTCAACTACCCTCTGTGGCAGAGAGTTCCAGAGATTCACCACTCTCTGTGTGAAAAAAGTTCTTCTCATCTCGGTTTTAAAGGATTTCCCCTTTATCCTAAAGCTGTGACCCCTTGTCCTGGACTTCCCTAACATCGGGAACAATCTTCCTGCATCTAGCCTGTCCAACCCCTTTTGTAAATTTTGTAAGTTTCTATAAGATAACCTCTCAATCTTCTAAATTCTAGAGAGTATAAACCAAGTCTATCCAGTCTTTCATTCATAAGACAGTCCTGACATCCCAGGAATCAGTCTGGTGAACCGTCTCTGCACTCCCTCTATGGCAATAATGTCCTTCCTCAGATTTGGAGACCAAAAGCATCTGTACGCAATACTCCAGGTGTGGTCTCACCAAGGACCCTGTACAACTGCAGTAGAACCTCTCTGCTCCTATACTCAATCCTTTTGCAATGAAAGCTAACATACCATTCGCTTTCTTTACTGCCTGCTGCACCTGCATGCCTACCTTCAATGACTGGTGTACCATGACACCCAGGTCTCGCTGCATCTCCCCCTTTCCCAATCGGGGACCACCATTTAGATAATAGTCTTCTGTTTCCTGTTTTGTGCCACCAAAATGGATAACCTCACATTTATCCACATTATACTGCATCTGCCAAACATTTGCCCACTCACCCTCAAGATCCAAGTCACCCTGCAGTCTCCTAGCATCCTCCTCACAGCTAACACTGCCCCCCAGCTTAGTGTCATCCGCAAACTTGGAAATATTGCCTTCAATTCCCTCATCCAGATCATTAATATATATTGTAAATAGCTGGGGTCCCAGTACTGAGCCTTGGGGTACCTCACTAGTCACTGCCTGCCATTGTGAAAAGGACCCGTTTACTCCTACTCTTTGCTTCCTGTTTGCCAGCCAGTTCTCTATCCACATCAATACTGAACCCCCAATGCCTTGTGCTTTAAGTTTGTATACTAATCTCTTATGTGGGACCTTGTCGAAAGCCTTCTGGAAGTCCAGATACACCGCAACCACTGCTTCTCCCCTATCCACACTACTAGTTACATCCTCGAAAAATTCTATAAGATTCGTCAGACATGATTTACCTTTCGTAAATCCATGCTGACTTTGTCCAATGATTTCACCACTTTACAAATGTGCTGCTATCCCATCTTTAATAACTGACTCTAGCAGTTTCCCCACTACCAATGTTAGACTAACTGGTCTGTAATTCCCCATTTTCTCTCTCCCTCCCTTCTTAAAAAGTGGGGTTACGTTTGCTACCCGCCAATCTTCAGGAACTACTCCAGAATCTAAAGAGTTTTGAAAGATTATTACTAATGCATCCACTATTTCTGGAGCTACTTCCTTAAGTACTCTGGGATGCAGCCTATCTGGCCCTGGGGATTTATCGTCCTTTAATCCATTCAATTTACCCAACACCACTTCCCGGCTAACCTGGATTTCACTCAATTCCTCCAACTCCTTTGACCCGCGGTCCCCTGCTATTTCCGGCAAATTATTTATGTCTTTCTTAGTGAAGACGGAACCAAAGTAGTTATTCAATTGGTCCGCCATATCCTTGTTCCCCATGATCAACTCACCTGTTTCTGACTGCAAGGGACCTACATTTCTTTTAACTAATCTCTTTCTTTTCACATATCTATAAAAACTTTTGCAGTCAGTTTTTATGTTCCCTGCCAGTTTTCTTTCATAATCTATTTTTCCTTTCCTAATTAAGCCCTTTTGTCCCCCTCTGCTGGTCTTTGAATTTCTCCCAGTCCTCCGGTATGCTGCTTTTTCTGGCTAATTTGTACGCATCATCCTTCGCTTTGATACTATCCCTGATTTCCCTTGTTATCCATGGATGTACTACCTTCCCTGATTTATTCTTTTGCCAAACTGGGATGAACAATTTTTGTAGTTCATCCATGCAGTCTTTAAATGTCTTCCATTGCATATCCACCGTCAACCCTTTTAGAATTAATTGCCAGTCAATCTTGGCCAATTCACGTCTCATACCCTCAAAGTTACCTTTCTTTAAGTTCAGAACCATTGTTTCTGAATTAACAATGTCACTCTCCCTCCTAATGAAGAACTCAACCATATTATGGTTACTCTTGCCCAAGGGGGCACGTACAACAAGATTGCTAACTAACCCTTCCTCATTACTCAATACCCAGTCTAAAATAGCCTGCTCTCTCGTTGGTTCCTCTACATGTTGATTTAGATAACTATCCCGCATACATTCCAAGAAATCCTCTTCCACAGCACCCCTGCCAATTTGATTCACCCAATCTATATGTAGATTGAAGTCACCCATTATAACCGTTTTGCCTTTGTCGCACGCATTTCTAATTTCCTGTTTGATACCATCTCCAACTTCACTACTACTGTTAGGTGGCCTGTACACAACACCCACCAGCGTTTTCTGCCCCTTAATGTTTTGCAGCTCTACCCATACCGATTCCACATCCTCCAAACTAATGTCCTTCCTTTCCATTGCATTATGTATGTTTTTAGTGTTTTAGTGTTCTTTAGCTTGTTTTATGTGCGTGGCGGGGTGGGGGGTTGGGGGAAACGTTTTCTAATCTCTTACCTCGATGGAGATGCGATTTTTTTTCTGTATCGTCTCTCTTAACATTGAGGAATTGCCGGCCTTTGTTGGAGACTGACAATGGGAGCTCCAGCTGCGGGTGCCTGCGGACTTTAACATCATGGAGCTCGCGGTCTCTGATTAGAGACCGACTTTGGGAACTCCAAGCCACAGGAGCTTCGACCTCCCTGACTGCGGGAGAATAAAGAGGAAGAAGATTGGAGTTTTTTGCCTTTCACCTCACAGTGAGGAATGTGGGTAATCCACTGTGGTGGATGTTTATGTTAACTTTTATGTAGTTGTGTGTCTTGTTGCTTTTTTTTTGTTTAGTATAGCTGTATGGTAATTCGCATATCAATACCTTAATTGGCACACGTGTCAATAAAAGACCTTTGAAAACTTTGAAAATGCAGCACCTCACACTTATCTGCATTAAACCTCATTAGCCTTTCTTCAGCTCACCTGCCCGGCTGGTCAAGAGAATGCCGTCAATTTTGATAACTTTCTTCACTGTCTACTATACCACATATTTTTATGCCATCTGCAAACTTACTAATGCATTGCATATTCTCACCTAAATCATTTATATAGATGACTAACAGGTGACGAGAACTTTCTTAAAACTGCTGACGTACTGTGTCAAATCCAGTGAGTTCCTAGCTGTGACTGTTAACTTTGTCCAATCTCGAAACTAAAACTCTAAAGCATCTGCAGGTCCTCGTGTCTCCACTAGATGGCTGTATTGTGCTACATGTTTTGCAGGAACTAAACATTTATCAGGAAATAAACACTTTTTGTCCATAAAAAGTGCCTTTCTCGGAAGGCTGAAACAGCTCTCTGACCAGTGATATAATTTGGAAGATAGTCACCGTTACAATGGGGAAAATGTTACAACCGGTTCACCCGTAACACAGTTCTATGAACCGCTATGAGATATCGCCCAATTTTTCTCCCAGCTACATTTTCCGGAACCTGTTGATTCTTGGGGACCCAGGACATTGTTGTCAGGTTCCATGTATTCTGTTTGCTGCCCTCTGTGCTATTCAAGTGGATGAAAGCATTGGATGACAATATTCACAAAAATTACTTTTAACTTGAAGATCTCTGCTGGTGCTAAAACCCTCAAGAACAAAAGAGTCATAGTCAGACATCATGGAAACAGGCCCTTTGGCCCAAGTCGTCCATGCCGACCAAGATGCCTCCTCTAAGTTGGTCCTATTTGACTGCGTTTTCTCCATACAGTGTCCCTCTAAACAAGGGGTGAGGAACCTTTTCATGTTGGAATGCCACATTAAGTTAGCTGTAATCTAATAAGGCCACATCCAAGAAACTTCAATTAGATACACTTCACGACATTTATCTTGAAAGTTGTTGAAGAAATCTATTCCTTGTGTTCTGTCCGTAAGAGTGCCCAAAGCGAGTAATTCTTTGTGGCAATAAAATAGCCCTCATGACTTACTAATGTTATAATTGTGGCCATCAGTTGGGGAGGATTATTTAGTTGAATCTTCTTTTACTCTTTGGTATTTTAAATACGATCATTTTAAGATTAAAATAAAAATAATAAAAGACGAACAAAAACATATTAATAAAAATAAAAGGATTTATTCTATAAGATTTTGATTCATTGGACATAGCACGCCTTGAAGAAATGAGACTCCGACTAATAGATAAATATGACCAATTCTTAAGGAGTTGGTCTCCTTTCATCGACTTTTTGGAATCATGTGATGCAGCGGTACCGTAAAGATTGCTGATTTCAGTTCATGCCGCGGATAGATCTACATCTCCGAATAAAGATTTGAAAATTTCTCTTTTAAGGGCCCTTCTCTCCTATTTCTACTTTCCACTTTTTCTTTTTTTTATATACACACTTCACGTTTTTCTACTCTCTACCATCTATTTTTCCTCTTTTCCCCTTTTTATTGCTTTCTTTTTCTTGTCTTGCTTACTTCCTTCTCAAAACGTAAAACTAGAGGTTGTACATAGAATGGATTACGGTATGAATAGTTGGCACCTAAAATTAGGTTCCACTGTACTGTTTTGTACTGTATTAACTTCTAATAAAATAAACCAAAAAAAAACAAAAAAAGATTTGGATTCATTCAAAAGGCCGCACTTAATGGCCTAGAAGACCGCTGGATCCCCACACCTGCTCTAAACCATTGCTATCCACTCCACTGCGGCAAGCCTCAACGACTTCCGCCCAGTTGCACTTACCCCCATCATCACCAAGTGCTTTGAGAGGCTGGTCCTGGCACACCTCAAAAGCTGCCAACCCCCCACACTGGATCCCTATCAGTTTGCCTACCGCAAGAACAGGAGTACGGAGGATGCCATCTCAACGGCACTTCACTCCGCCCTCTCCCACCTCGACAACGGAGTCACTTACGTAAGAATGCTGTTCGTCGATTACAGCTCAGCATTCAACACCATTATACCATCTAAACTGATCACCAAACTCGGTAACCTGGGCATCGATCCCTCCCTCTGCAACTGGATACTGGATTTTCTAACCAACAGACCCCAGTCTGTGAGGTTAGACAAGCACACCTCTTCAACCCTCACCCTGAACACCGGCGTTCCACAGTGCTGTGTGCTGAGCCCCCTCCTCTACTCCCTCTTCACCTATGACTGCACACCTGTACATGGTACTAACACCATCATCAAGTATGCAGACGATACAACGATGATTGGCCTCATCAGCAACAACGATGAATCGGCCTACAGGGAGGAGGTCCAGCACTTAGCAGCATGGTGCGCTGACAACAACCTGGCCCTTAACTCCAAGAAGACCAAGGAACTCATTGTAGACTTCAGGAAGTCCAGGGGCGGCACGCACACCCCCATCCACATTAACGGGACGGAGGTGGAACGTGTTTTTAGCTTCAGGTTCCTGGGTGTTAACATCTCCGATGACCTCTCTTGGACCCACAATACCTCAATTAAAATCTGACAATGTGCACTATAACCACATGATTTTTTTTCTATTACAAATCTCAAATTTGTCTCCTCTGGTTCTTGTTCCCCTCCCCCTGTGCATTCACCTTATCTAATCCCCTCATGATTTTATACAGCTCTATAAGATTACCCCTCAATCTCCTGCGCTCCAAGGATTAAAGTCCAACCTCTCCCTACAGCCAATGCCCTTGAGTACTGGTAGAATGAAACAACCTGATCTCAGTGCAACCGGAGGTGGACGGATGACTGCTGGATGATACCTGACTACACTCTCCCCTGCCCACTCCCCTGCCAACTAAGAGCATACTTTTACCTGTAAGCCCAGGTAACATCCTGGTGAACCTCTTCTGCACCCTTTCTGATGATGCCATGCTTTATCCCGCCCTCAACTCTTTTCCAGCTCCCCCCCCATTTACAATCAGAGGAAGGGTCCACAAAACGTTGCCCGTTCATGTTCTCCAGAGATGCTGCTGAGCTAGTTTAGTTTATTGTCACATGTACTGAGGTGTAGTGATTTTTATAAATGTAATCTAACGACTGGTTTACCCACTCTTTCTGGTCTGAGTGGTTTAGGGAGAGCGTCACTTTGTGGTTCTGAAGCAAAATCAGCTTGTAACTCTCAATATGGACATATCATGGCATATGGACATATCATGGTATATGGACATATCATGGTATATGGACACATTTATCTGTTTTGTAGTAAATGCCTACTATTTTCTGTGTGCTTAAGCAAAGCAAGAATTTCATTGTCCTATACAGGGACACATGACAATAAACTAACTTGAACTTGAACTTGAACGAGAGTCAAATTCAGGATCATTTACCTTTGTCTCCACTTTATTTGGAGATTCTGATCTTACATCTGAACTTGGAATAATACCAAAGTCTGACAGGTCTGCTTCTTTGTCTATGCTTGCTCTTGAACCCAGTTCATCCCTTGCTGGGATCATATAGTTTATGTGCACACTTCCAACACATCCTCCAATTTCTACCAAGTACCTCCTGGTACCACACACTTCAACTACTAGTCTCACCTCCCATTTGTTTGCTTTGTAAGAGGGGCTGAGAACACAAACCTGACCTATGTTGTTTTTGACTTCCACCATAATGAAGTATCTGATCATATTATTTGTGTTCAACCTTAGGGGACAGGTTAGGTAGAACCAAACCCAGTCAAGTACTGAGCCTTCTTTTGATGAGAAATTCAGCTGGCATAATCCTGTGGTAGATTGTGGCGTGGTATGATATTTCAACAAGAAACTAGCTAGCCGCTGTGAGATACTGAATTTTGAATTCCTCCAAATAATTTGTTTCTTGAGAGTTTCTTTGACTATCCTGACTGACCTTTCTGATGTACCATTAGATGCCGGATGATATGTTGGCACTAAGGCATGCTTGATATCACTTAGCTTCGTGAAAGTTTGGAACAGCGCAGCACGAAACTGGGGGCCGTTGTCAGAGACAAGCTCGTCAGGTAATCCTTGACATGCAAAGATAGTCCGCAATGCATCTATTGTTCTTTCTGTTGTGTTTGTACCTATATGTACCACCTCAATCTATTTTGAGTGGTTATTTACTGAAACAAGAACATTATTATTCCCTTGTTCACAAATGTTCACATGAACCCTCTGAAAAGGTCTAGTAAGCCAAGACCATGTTTACAAACAGGTTTGGGCAGGGCTTCTTGTACAACTCCGACAGGTGTTACATTTGCTTGCCATTGCTACTGTGTCATTGTCCAATCCTGGCCAATACATGCAACCTCTGGCTGTAGACTTCATTCCCACAATACCTGTGTGTTCACTATGGAGTTATATAAGTAATCTTTGTTTCTTAAAGAATTGGGTACCACTACTCTGCGACACCTTTTAATACACCCTTGGTCACACGACAGGTCATGTTGTTTATTGTGATAAGGTTTTAGTTCATTAGCACATGGTTTTGTTTCTGACCATCCACACAAAGTTTGTTCGTATACTTGTTTCAGCACTGTGTCCTTTGAGTTTCAGCAGCAATTTCAACTGCTGCGACTGGGAAGTCATTGTCCACTGCTTCTGTGACGTGGATAGCACCTTCAGTGCCCACATCTGACTCTCCATGAGGCAAATGCAACAATGCATCAGTAATAGCATTTGCTTTAGAGCTGCGGTAATCAATGCTGAAGTCATACTGTGACAGGAGAACTGTCTAGTGCTGCATCCTCCGGGCTGCCATTGTAGTTAATGCTGATCCCGGTCCAAGAATAGTAAGAAGTGGCTTATGTTCAGTCACCAGGGTGAATTCCAAAGGATTTGGTCTCCATTTGTCGACTTCTTAGAAGCATATGGTGCAATACAAACATAGAAACTATCCGTTTCAGGACTGTGTGAATGGTGGTCAAGAATAACAAATAGCTATCTATTCTTCTGCTTTCTACCTCTGCTTCTTTTCTCTTCATTTTCTTTCTTTTCTCATTTTCCTTTTCTCACTTTCTGATATCACACACTTCTCCATTTCTTTTCTATTATTTTTCTGTCTCCTTTTTATTGCTAAAATAAAAATAATAAGAAGCTGTACATGAATTGTAACATGCCAATATATACAATGTACCTACGGTACCATATTATTGTACTTACTTCTAATTTAAAAAAAAACAGGGTGAATTTCCGACCCAACAGATGCTGATGACAAACTTCTTGATCCCTAAGATGATACCAAGGGCTTCTTTCTCGATTTGTGCATAATTCCGCTCACTCATGGTAAATGTGCGTGATGCAAAGGCTTTTCTTGTCCATGTTCCATTACATGTGAAATCACAGCTCCTACCCCACAACCAGGCGCATCACAAGCTACTGTAACTTCAACTTGCAATTTGTACCATAGTGAACAAGTAATGCATCACTGGTCAAGCTTTCCTTACATGCATCATAAGCATTTTGTTGCTCTTTGGACCATTCCCATTTTTTATTCTTGTTCAACAACTTGTGAAGAGGAGCTAGCTTTGTTGCTAACTTGGGTAAGAAGTGTGAGTAATACTGTACCATACCCAGGAAGGAGCGTAGTTGAGACACATTCTGTGGTCCTGGGGCATTTGCTTGCTATCGCTTCAATCTTTTCCTTCACTGATTGTAGTCCATGTTGATCCACTTTCAAACCAACATACACTACTTCGGTCTGTAAGAATGCACATTTGCTTCTTTTCAACTTTACTGTGATCATCAAGCAGTTTCAACATTTCACTGTGTATCTCCAGATTACAATACAATACAATACAATACAATACAATTTATTTGTCACTTGAACCTCATAGAGGCTCAAGTGAAATGTTGTTTCTGCAGTCATACATACAAGAAAAAAAAGACCCAAGACACAACACAATTTTACACAGACATCCATCACAGCGCATCTCTACCTCGCTGTGATGGAAGGCAAAAGAAACGTATCTCTCCCCTGCACTTCCCTCTCCCCCCGATGTCAGAGTCAAAGTCAGAGCCCCCGGCGGGCGATAACAATTGTCCCTCGGCCATTAACGCCGCGCCGGGTGATGCAAGGCCACGCTCCGGGTCTTGTTGTTGGAGCCCCGGGCGGGCGCTGGCAAAGTCCCGCAGCCGTTGAAGCCACGCCGGGCGATGATGTAAGGCCCCGCTCCAGGTCATCCTCGACCCCGCTACTCGGGCGGGAGAAGTCGCCGTTGCGGAAGCCCCGAAAAGCGGTCTCCCAGCAGGGACCCGCGGGCTCCCGGTGTCACTGTCCACCAGACCTGCAGTAAGCCTCCGAATCTCCGAGGGTCGGGTCGCAGCAGCGCGCCACCACCGCTCCTCCCGCTCCGGACTCGGCCAGCTCCGTGATGGTGAGTAGCTCCGCAGCTCCGTGACTGGAGCCCCAGGACGTTCCTGCTGGAGGCCGCTCCACGGTGCAGCCCCAACGACAACGGAGACCCGACAGGGAAAGGTCGGGTTCTCCGTGCAGGGGAAACATTTTTAAAGTTTCCCCCCCACACACACACACACACACACACACACACCCCATCAAAAAAACCCCATCATAAACATAAAAACTACATTAACACGGGACAAAAAAATAATAAAAGGACAGACGGACTGCAGAGGCCGCTGCGACGTGAGTCGCGCCGCCCACCGGAGTTGTTAGACTGTAGTCCTCCTCAGTAACAGTCGCAATCAGCATGTCATCTTGATTGATCAAACAATGTGGGATTCCTTCATCGCAGGTTGGAAGATTTTTGATGGTGACCACACCATAGCCTAGTTTTGTGTAGGGATACAGCCCCATGTGCGTGTTTATCATGAGATACTGCTGGCTCTTACGATCAACATTTTTCTGAGCATTTGCATTTGAAAGATCTAGCTTCAAAATTACCTTGGAACCAGCAAGTTCAGCGTATAAATCTTGCGAGGTTGGTAGTGGATACTGTTCATCATCAACTGCCTGGTTGATGGTCACTTTGTAGTCTCCACACAATCTCACTGTGCTGTCCGCTTTCAGAACCACTACTGTTGGAGTAGCCCAATCACTGCGATCTGTTTTAACCAGTACACCGTTTTGTTCCAACTTTTTGATTCCAGCTTCCACTTTACTTTTCAGCGAATATGGCACTGGTCGCGGTATACAATAGACAGGTTCCACATCGGGTCGAATCCTGATGTGTGCTTGCTCACCCTTTATGCAATCGTAGCTGTCATTGAACATAGCATGATGTTTCTGCAGCAACTGATCCAGTTGTGTTTGCTCTTCGACTTGGAATACAGATTTACAGTCCAGTTTCAGTATTTTTGCCCATCAACGTTGGCCTATTGACATAACTTGCCACAACTATTGGCAACTTCAGACTCTTGCCTTTGTGTTATGCATCACAAACTATCTCTCCACATGTGTCCAATACTTCTCCAGAGTACCTTTCCAGCTTAATGTTTGTTTCTGAAAGTGGTGTATTGCTAAATTTGGATTCATAGGTGTCTTTGCTTATAATCGTGCAATCAGCAGCCATATCAATACGCACAGTAATGCATTGATTGGTCACCTTGTGTGAAAGTCTTCCTTTCCAGACCCACTGTTCGTAATGTAGATGCCGTACAGATCACGTTCATTGCTCTCTGATTGTTCTTCAAAGTTGTGAATCCTACACGTTTGGTTTTGTTGAGCCTTTTGTTTTGCTTTATCCTGTGATGGTGATCTGCATGATGCATTATGGCCTTTCTTTGAGAGGTGTAGAACTTAGTGTCCTTGAGCTGGCACTTATTTGCTTTGTGATGACCATTGCAACGATAACACATATCTACGCTTTTCCCAGAACTTTGCTGTGAAGGCCTTTTCCCTGTCTTGTCACACTTGTGTTTTGGAACTGCCTTTTGACTATTGACCGTGCCAGCATGTGTTGGTCGAAACTCCCATGCACGTTGAGATGCCATGTCCATCGCCAAAGCAGTTTGCATGCCAAATCAAAGGTAAGGGCTGGTGTGTTCAGGAATTTTGATTCAGTTCGCTCATCCAGCAATCCACATACAAATCTATCATGCAAAGCTCGATCCAGAAATATGCCAATATTGTCGACACAACCCCTTCAATGCGATAATGTACTCACCCACAGTCTCACTGGACCTCTGGTTTCTTGTGTGAAATCTCTATGGGTTTAGGGTTGAAGTGAGCATCAGGTTTTCAAACAACGGTCTCAAATGAAACATTCCTTGCTTTCTCTGGGGCTTGGATGTTGGTGAGAGTTGCATAAACTTCAGGACCAATTTCAGTTAATAGAATGGCCTTTTTGCATCCCGGATAGCTTTGTGCTCTTACCTGCAATTAAACACCATCCTCCATTTTTTTCAGTTTCCATAATATTATCTGCACTAAAAAAATTTCCATTCGCTCACATTACAAGGCGAAGGTTTCACGGCTCTTGTCAAAAGCCCCGAATGGGCCGATGTATCCCATGGATGCCATCTTGCCACGTAGACACAACACAAAGATAGCCTGACAGTCTCGAGATGATTCATGCAACTGCTGTTTTAAACTACAGTCCATGCATAGAAGAGTCTAACCCTAACCCTATTGTATCCAAATGTTAAACAATGCTACATATTGTGAAACCATCTTGCAGCGAATTTAAAGGTTAAGTTCACAAACTCTGTCCGATCCATATAATTTGTAAGATATTAAGGGTAATGGCATGTAGATAGATTGAAAGGCATTTATTATTTTACAAAGGTACACTGCACATACTCACACACATAGTCACGAGACTAATAAGAAAATGAATATATCACTCAACACAAATCACAACATTTGATACTCAGTTCCTAAAGGCACAATTACTATTACAGTACATACACTACAAGCAGCGTAGGATTAAATAGAGAGTGGAGCTTTTTGAGAACACACTCTACGAGATATTGTCCATTCACTCCACAGATGCTGCCTGAACCACCAAGTTCCTCCAGCACTGTGTTTTGCTCTAGATTCCAGTATCTGTAGTTGCTTTTGTCTCCATTCTTGAGAATTCTCCTTAACCCAAACAGTTAATTTAGTTTAGTTTATTGTCAAGTGTACTGAGGAACCGTGTAAAGCATTTGTTGCGGAAAGACTATACGTGATTACAATGGAGCCATCCACAGTGTGCAGATACAGGATAAAGGGAATAAGGTGTAGCGCAAGATAAACTTCAGTGAAGTCTGATTAAAGATAGTCCGAGGGTCTCCAATGAGGTTGATGTTAGCTCAGACCTGCTCTCTTGTTATTGATAGGATGGTTTGCAAATTGGAAAGGTGGCCACGACCCGAGATCTCACGTGGCAGAAGATGCTACAGAGGTGGGCTGTTCCATAAGGAGAAGCGTATCATTGGAGAAGCATATTAAATCTCGTTCTGCCATTCTCAGTAATAAACCTCATCTTAGCCCAAATTTAACCTGAGACTCTTTAGGTTAGAGATACAGTGTGGAAATAGCCCTTTCAGACCACCAGATCCACGCCGGCCAGCGATCCCCACACATTAACACTCTCCTACACACACCAGAGACAATTTACATTTATAGCAATCCAATTAACCTACAAACCTGTACGCCTTTGGAGTGTGGGAAGAAACACATATAACATCTGCTCACTAATTCACAGTGGGAAAATTAAAAATTACAAATGCTGTATTGATGCTTTGGGGATTCCAATTTTTGACCCTGTTCATCATTCAATCAGAGCTATTTATATTATGTATATGTGAATTTACTTTAGTCCAAGAGAGGGGCGGCATTTTAGAGATATAGCGCAGAAACAGGCCCTTCGGCCCACCGAGTCCACATTGACTATCCTACACACACTAAGGAAAATTTCACATTTATACCAAGCCAATTAATTTACAAGCCAAGTGTGGGCGGAAACCGAGGATCCAAAGACCGGAGAAACACACACGGTCACAGGGAGAACGTGCAAACTCTGTAAAGACCGCACCCATAGTCACTGGCGCTGTAAGGCAGCAATTCTACCACTGAGCCATTGTGCCGCCCCTCTCTTGGACAAATGATGATATTCTTTTGAAAGATTTTGTCACTGCTGACGAGGTTTGAAATGCTACTGTTGGCTATCAATAGGACACTCATGCTGGTCACAAAGGCACATCGATGGAAAAGATTTACAAAGTGGACATCAACATGTTACGAAGAACGTATTTCTCTTCAGTTCAATGCGTCAACATCCCAGTTTCTGTCCACCAACAGTCATCTGATCACATGGATTTACTGCTCATTGCAGAAATGAATAATGTTTAGATCACAGGTATGTAAGGCCAAGTAACCAGTCCCTGTTAAGTAACTTGCTGATACCGACGGTTACTCTCACGCAAACGTGTAGTACGCTCATGGGCGGATTCATGGGTGATTATATGACTCATTTTAGCAACCAGCCCCCGCCATCTTGTTCCGCCATCTTGCTTCCAGCCAAAGATTGGATCCGCAGCAGGGAGAGGGAGTGTGGGGTCCAGGGCAGCGGGAGAGGGAGTGCGCGGCCCGGGGCAGCGGGAGGGGAGTGTGGGGTCCGGGCAGCGGGAGGGAGAGGAGGGGGGTCCAGGGCAGCGGAGAGGGAGTGGTGTCCCGGGGCAGCGGGAGAGGGAGTGTGGGGTCCGGGGCAGCGGGAGAGGGAGTGTGGGGTCCGGGGCAGCGGGAGAGGGAGTGTGGGGTCCTGGGCAGCGGGAGAGGGAGTGCGGGGCGGCGGGGAGAGGGCCATAGGAGGGGGGGAGACATTGTAGTGAGGGGGCAGGTGAGGGAGTGCCGGGGGGGGGGGGGGGGGGGCCTAGGATAAGGCCTAGTGTGTGTGAAGTTGCGGGGAGGTTTACAATGTTTCTTATTTAATGTTGTCTAGAAATATGTCCCTTGTCTAAAGTCCCTTGTCTAGTCTGAAATAAAGTTCATTATTGGATCAGAAGAAATATAATTGTGTATGTTATATACATTTATATCACATTCATGTGTGTGTGTTTATAAACATTTTATTCTTTAACAAGAATCAACAGAATTATGAACTAACAGAATTATGAATCTAACCCTATATCACACACAAAAAAATCGTTGCCCCACAATGTCAATTCCCCTGTGAGTCGGGGTTGGAACGACGGTTGGCCGGTTCATACTCACAAAACCTCAACTCAAACACTGCTTGTGAACCATTTAAAAAGAAATGATTAAAAAAACATTAAAAAAGACAATTACCAGAGTCAAATTTTATTCTTGACAAGAAGTATGAACTGACAGATTTATGAATCTAACCCACACAAACTGTTGCCCCGCAACATTGATTACACTGTGAGTCGGGTCGGGTCAGGTAGGCTCAGGTTGCTAAAATGGGCAGGGAAAAAATGCCCAGGATCCCCTCCATAGCGTACTACACGTCAGCCCATTGCATTTAGCAGGAGTAGCCTATCTTGCTCCGCTATAAGATCTTTGACACAAAGTGCTGGAGTAACTCAATAAATCAGTTAGCATCTTTGGAGAACGTGGATAGGTGATGTTTCGGGTCGGGATAAAGGGCTGAGTTACTCCAGCACTGACTTTTTTGGTAAACCAGCATCTGCAGTTCCTTGTGTCTGTGTAATTTGCTAAGGTGATTTGATTTAATTGAAGTTGTAATTGTAAGTTATTAGCCAAGTACAGTATGTAAAAACATACAAGGAATTTGATTTGCCATACAGTCATACCAAAAAAATCAACAAGACACACAGCTACATAAAAAGTAACATAAACGTCCACCACAGCGCACTGTGATGGAAGGCAATAATGTATTATCTTCTTCCCTCCTTTTCTCCCGCGGTCGGGGCAGTTGAACCATCTGCAGTCGAGACAATCGAAGCCCCCGCAGACGATGATCGAAGCTCCCGCGATTGGGACGGTCGAATCTCCTGCGGCTGGAGCTCCCGAAGTCGATCCCTAACCAAGGGACCGCGAGCTCCACAATGTTAAGTCCACAGGCTCCCACAGTTGGAGCTCCCAAGGTTGATACCCAGCAAAGGGACCGCCAGCTCCACGATGTTCGGCCGCAGTGCGGATGGAGATACGACAAGGAAAAAGGTGCGTCTCCGTCGAGGTAAGAGTAAATAAAAGTTTCCCCACCTCACACATAATTCAATACTAAAGATACACTAAAACATACATTTAACAACAGACTAAACGCAACAAAAGGACAAAAGGATAAGACAGACTGTTGGTGAGGCTGCCATCGTACGGCACCACCCAGTGGCATCTAGGTTTAAGTCTATTATTGTCACATGTACCGAGGTACAGTGAAAAGCTTTGCTTTGCATTGCATGTTGTCCAATCAGATCAGACAATACTATACATAAATACAATCAAGCCAAACTCAAGTACAATAGTTAGAGCAAAGTGGAAGATATAGAGTGCAGAATATAGTTCTCAGCATTGTAGCGCATCAGTTCCAGAGACAAAGTCCAATGGGGTAGAGGTGAATCGGACAGTACCCCAGCTTATGGAAGGACCGTTCAGAAGCCTGATAACAGATGGTCATAGAGTCATACATCACATAACCAGGCCCTTCAACTAAACCTGCCCACGCCAACAAAGATGCCACATCTAAGGGGGTCTCATCGGTCCGTGTTTGGCCCATCCCTCTAAGCCTATCCTATCCATATACCTGTGCAAATGTTTTTTAAATGTTGTGGTAGAAGCTGTTCCTGAGTCTGGCGGAGCTCACTTTCAAGCTTCTGTAGCCTCTGCCAGACGGGAGCGGGGAGAAGAAGGATTGACCAGGATGGGACACGTCTTTGCTTGTGTTGGCTGCTTTCCCGAGGCTGTGTGAAGATGGAGTCAATGGTGGGAATGTTGCCTGTGTGATGGACTGGATGACGTCTACAACTCTCTGCAATGGGATACCATGTGGCTTGGTGCCAAAGGTCACAATGGAATACAAAACTATTATTTAAGCCCACATTGCCTCCTCAATAGTTGGAATGTTTTCCCACTCAGCTTTTCCAAATAACTCTAGCGCCCATGCCTTTTCCTTTTCTTCGCCCTGTATCTAGGTATGTTACAAAACCTACCTGAATCGTGGCTGAGCATCTGCCCTACCCCGTGTGCGCGATTTTGGCGCTGTTTAGAGGGGGCGGGTTTAAAACGCGATTTTTACTAGGCTGTTGCAATCGAAAATGTTCAGCCTAGTAAATCATTAACGGAAAATCGCTGAAAGATCCCGTCGCAAAAGGTATTATTAATTTTTATGGCCTTGTATAATAGTTATAGTAGTTTAAAAATCACTCTCTCAACCCGCAACCTCTCGCAGCCCCAGGGTTTTATAAAGCAAACAATTAAAGGTATGTACCTTATTTTTACATTAAATGGGGCTTCTTAAGAACCCTGTATATAAAGTTTTCTATAGCGAGTAGTTCATTTTGGGCTCTTTATATCCCGCAGTATTTTTCTGGGCACTTGAGGGCACAAATCCAGCGCAATGTGAACGTTCTAAACCAGCGCGTTCACAGGAACCCACTAGAAAGCCGATTAAATTGACTTTAATTTACAGCAATTGAACACTAAATTCCTTCCATTTGCCTATAAATTGATGTAAATGAGATTTAAAAATCATGTTTTATTGTGAATTATTTGTGAATATTATTTGGACACTTGGGCTATTTAAAAAATGTTAATCATTTATTAAGAAATGGATAGATGTTTAGATCTAGTAATTGAAGTTTGAAATTAGCTACAATTGGGTAACTAACTAATTATATGCTTTAATTTCAGGTCATCCAAGTAAGATTATGTTATATTTGTTTCAGAATGCTTCAATCTATGATAACTGAAAATTTCATTCAGCTCTCTTAATTTTTAAGAAGGTTATGGACTTTTGACTGTCCACGATCACAGCTTTTTTGTTATGTCCATAGAAAATCTATAGGGAACAAGATGCTAATTTCCGAGTATGAAAATGGCCATAACTTTTTTATTACTTGAGATATGAAAGTGAATTAGGTGTCAAATTAAACTTATTGTTATGCTTTATCTGATGGGATAAATTGCAGACTTGATTTTTTAAATCTCAAAATTTTGTAACATTGCTACTGTATCATTGTCAGTTCTTCATGGACCTGCTTGTGTAACATCAACTAGTTTTAAAATTCTCATCTTTGTGTTCAAAGCAACCATTTACCAAGAAATATTGCATTCTGAGACCACTGCACTGCACTGCAATCAAGTACAATAGGTAGATACGCAAAGGGGCAGATACAGGGTGCAGAATATAGTACTCAGCATCCAATGTCCGTAAAGGGGTAGAGGTGAATCGGACAGTACCCCAGCTTATGTAAGGACTATTCAGAAGCCTGAAGGGGAAGAAACTGAGACCTGTGTACAATACTGGTTGATGGACACAAAAAGCTGGCAAAACTCAGCGGAACAGGCGGCATCTCTGGAGAGAAGGGTGACGTTTCGGGTCTCCAGAGACGCTGCCTGTCCCGCTGAGTTACTCCAGCTTTTTGTGCCTATCTTCAGTTTAAATCAGCATCTGCAGTTCCTTCTTGTACAATACCGGTTGCTCAGATGTAAGATGGATGGAGACCTGAAGAACTGCAGATGCTGGAGAAACAGAGAGTATAATCATAGACCAGTCTCATCCCGGTCACTCCCTCTTCTCCCCTCTCCCTTCAGGCAAGAGGTACAGAAGTTTTTTTCCGTCTAATTGTAGTCCAGTATGTCTGTGTCCAAGATGGCTGCCGTGAAGAGAGAGAGTGGACGCTGGCGCGCTTGGGCTGCCGCTGCTCTCTCTTCACACTGTGTTTTTGATTTTCTGTTTTTGGATTGAACTCTGTTTTTACTTTGTGTCTCTGTGATGCCTTTATTACTTGTTTTATTCCGATTATATGTTTTTATTCCGATTACTATGTAAGGTGTCCTTGAGATGTCTGAAAGGCACCCATTAAATAAAATTTTACTTCGGAGTCACGTGAGTGACTACGTGAAGAAGCCCGCCACGACGCATATGTGCCATATCACTTTCACGCTTGCGAAACGACAGGCGGGGTGGAGCGTTCCCCCGCAGCGGTAAGTTTGAAACCGCGACCTGCAGGTAAGTGATTTACTCTGCGGTAACTTTGGTCCGCACGCTGTTTTTACACGGGGGGGGGGGGGAAGCTGGACAAAATAGTGTCCACAAATGCTGCTAGTAAAGCTGGCTGGGGAGGACCGCGAAGTTACGGGAGACAGCAGCAGCTGAAGGCACAAGCCCCGTAAGGGATCAGCTGTGCCGACTTTTGGTCCCGCGCCGGCCAGAACACCACGGCCGGGCGGGAGACTATTCAAATGGGGCCGTTGACTTTTGACAAGTCGAAAACGGCAGGAGATGGGGTGGAAAGACGTTCCCCCGTAGCGACAATTTAAACCTGGATCTGCAGGTAAGAGCTGCGATCTTTTTGTGTTTTTCCCATGCTGATTACAGGTGGAGAAACCAACGGGCTGCGACAAAGCTGGGAGGCTAAACAGCGGCCAGTGGCACTTGAATCACCTATCATGGGATCAGCTGTGCCCCATGTCACCTCCGCACCGGCCAGATCCACTCCGCGGCAGGGCAGTAAGGACAACGCTGGTGAGGGAGGACCGCGGAGTAGCGGGCAGCCAGCAGCAGCCAGCGGCACTCGGATCACCGATAGTGGGATCAGCTGTGCCCGATGTCGCCTCCGCACCGGCCAGATCCACGCGGCCGGGTGGAAAGGCTAGACACAAAAACAAACAAGGTCGTGGACTCAGAGGAGTCCGAATTTGAACAACCGCGGGCGGCCAGCGACCGAGAGCGCTGGAACCGGATGGAGCGGTGTGTGGAGCATTTGCTCCAACGTGACAGACTGCGGGAGATGGAGTCGGGTCACTGTGGGCCCTATGATAAACCCACAGCAGCACCTCTTGAAGGGCTGCACAGTGTTTCTATCTCATCAGAGGGGAGCACTGCGGGTCAGTTCTGGGCTGACCTGGAAGAGGGGTCCGCAGAAGGAAAGACAAGTGTGCAAGGGGTGCAGGAACGTAAAATGGTGGATAGATAACATCTGGCTTTGTTCCAATCCAATCATTGTCAGTAACCCTTCCATGGTACTACAAACTGATGCCAGTGCACTTGGGTGGGGAGCCACCAATACCATCACCAGCTGTGGAGGTAGATGGACTGCTCAGGAGGCATCATTATTACTCACACTGGGCATAAACTACCTGGAAATGTTGGGTGCATTCCATGGCCTAAAGTCATATTGTACTGGGTCATATCACCAGCATGTTAGACTACAGATAGACAATACCACCATGGTAGCATACATTAACCACATGGGTGGAAACAAATCAACATCATGTGACAATCTGGCTAATACAATTTGGCAATGGTGTATCCAGAGAGAGATTTGGATATCAGCCACTTACCTACCAGGAAGACTAAATTTAGTGGCAGACACCAGGTCACGCAAATTTAATGAAAACACCGAATGGATGTTGAATAAAAAAGTATTTGCTGAAATTACAGCAAAATATGGAACACCAGATATCGATCTACTCGCATCCAGACTTAACCACCAGTTATCAAATTATGTTTCATGGGAATCAGACCCTGGGGCAGCAGCGCCAGATGCACTTTCACTGGGGGGGGGGGAATTGTTTATTCACGCATTTCCTCCTTTCTACCTCATCAGTCGGGTATTAAGGAAAATACAACAAGACTCTGCGTCTGGTATTTTGGTAGTACCCAATTGGCCTACTCAACCATGGTTCCCAGTGGTACTAAACATGGTATTAGAACCATGTATCACCATCCCATAGACCAGATTTATTGCTACATCCCGTAACAAGGGATAGCCACCCATGCCATAAACATTTGAACTTATTAATTTGTAGAGTTTTAAAAACACCTCTACTACAACTGGGACTGACGGACCGAACAGTGAATATAATCTTGGCGGCCCAAAGACAGTCAACCAAAAAACAGTATCTGGTCTATATCAGGAAGTGGGAGATGTACTGCCATAAAAACAACATCACCTACAGAGACATGAACATCCCGTCTGTTCTGGAATATCTGGCAGGCCTCCACTATGATGAGGGGCTCAGTTACAGTGCCATCAACTGTGCCAGAAGTGCCCTATCGACTTACCTATGGCAGGGGACAGAGCGTTACGCTGTTGGGACTCACCCACTGGTAACAAAACTTATGAGGGGAATTTTTAATACTAATCCCCCAAGAACCAGGTACTCCCAAATATGGGATGTAAGTATTGTCCTGAAGTGCTCAGGAATTGGTCTCCAGCAACAGCTCTGTCCCTACACAGACTGACATTAAAAACAGTCATGCTAATGGCATTGGTCACGGCACAGAGGGTACCATCACTGCATAAACTAAGACTGGACAACATGACTTCCTCAACAGAAAATATTACGTTTCATATCTATGAGTTAGTAAAGCAGAACAGACAGGGATCAGCAGGCCTCAATACACAATTTAGGTCATACCCAACAGATGACCGTCTATGTACAGTAAGACATCTGTCGTCATACATGGAGAAAACGAAAATCCTAAGAGGCAATGAGAAGGCACTTTTTGGTCAGCCACAAGCAACCACACAAAAGAGTGACGGTCCAGACCATCTCAAGATGGCTGAAACAGGTGCTAACACAGGCTGGGGTGGATACTAATATTTTAAAATCTCATTCCACCAGGGCTGCAGCTACATCGGCAGCGATACAGTTGGATGTACCAATGGACCAAATCCTCAAGGCAGCAGGATGGTCTGGGGAAAAAAACATTCCAATCATTTTACAATAAACCAGTAATGAAACCTGGAATGTTTGCAGAAACAATTTTAAGTTCTGTAAATTAATTTAAACCCATAAAAAGGGGTTATAATTTGTGTTAATAAATTTTATGATTTCAATGTCAAATTCATGTCCAAATTATGTTAACACAATTCCTCCTACAGTCATCAAGGCAGACGTGATGCATGGACTCGTTTCCACAGCATGAAATCACAGAGCTTTAAAATCTTCACGTAGTCACTCACGTGACTCCGAAGTAAAATAGTAAGATTAAACGAGAGCTTACCAGTTTGAAGTTTGATCTGTATTTTATGAGGAGTTACGATGAGGGATTACGTGCCCTCCGCTCCCACCCTTGATCATACACTTAACTGGTATCTCTTCTCTAATCTTACTATGTTTAGTCATTACAGTTATCTGTGATTTCACACCGCTGCTTTGAAGAATGACACGCATGCGTCGTGGCGGGCTTCTTCACGTAATCCCTCATCGTAACTCCTCATAAAATACAGATCAAACTTCAAACTGGTAAGTTCTCGTTTAATCTTACTATTTTATTATTATTATTATTATTAGAAGTGTGGATAACACAGACCTCCTGATTCAGGAACAGTTTCTTCCCAGCTGTGAACCATCTTATCAGTGTGCGCAGTGAGTATAAAGCGCCCAGTGTGTTTTTGTTTCAGCCGACATGCCAAATAGTATAAAATGTCCTTATGCTTCAGACCCACAATCAAAGATGACAACAATGATGAGTGAAAAACCTGACTGGAAGGTGTCAAGAATGTTTTCAGCCACAACATGGACATGTCACTACCAACCAAGATGTCCCATCTACGTATGCCTGTCACATTGAGTCCTTATGCTTTTATTGTCATTCAAACAGCTTGCACAGTCTTAACAATTACAAAAAAAACCTACATCAACAAATTATTATCAGGAGCCCAGTGAGACTTTGCCCAGCCACAATAAAGATACTGTAAAGATACTAGAAATGCAGAAAACCATGAAGCTGGATGGAAGATCTTCAAGAATGTTTAATTGTTGTAGAGTCACACAACATGGAAACAGGCCCTTCGGCCCAACTTGCCCATGCCGGCCAAGATGTCCCATCTACGCCAGTCCCACCTGCCTGTCACATTGAGTAGAATGCCTTTTATTGTCATTCAAACAGCTTGGTGTGAACAAAATTGCATTTTCTACAGTCTTAACAATTACAAAAAAACCCTAGACCCACACTTTACACAAACATCCATCACAGTGAATCTCCAACACCTCCTCTTATCTCTTATCAAAAGTCTTATCTCTTCCCTTGTTCTTCTCCCACGGTCCAGCAGTCCAACTGCAATGTAGAGGCGAACTGGCGCTCACGATGTTAAAGCCTCCGGCAACGATGGTAAGTCCCGCGGCCGTTTAAGCCATGCCGGGCGATGTTAGGCCCCGCTCCAAGTCATATACCGACAACAAAACAATTTAATTCTTACTTGCTGCGGCTTAACAAGCCTGTTTGCATAATAAATATATAATTTCTGGCTGAGAGAAGCCTAATAGAAATATATAAGATTATGAGAGGCATAGGTAGGGTGGACAGTCAGAACTTCTTTCCTGGAGTGGAAATGTTAAACGTTAGAGGGCATAGGTTGAAAGTCTCTTCTTTTCGTGTCCATCTTGTTGCAAGTGTTCACCTCGCGGTCATCGTCCGTCCTGAAAAGGACACAAGCATCCGGCGACAATCAGTGGAAGCCATCACTTGTCGCAATAGATGATGGCGGTAGCAGAATTAGCTCAGGATACTCCCAGTTTCCAGCCCCCTGACGTGGACACTTCTGCTATGGGGCCAGCTTGAGAGTGAGAGGGCTGAAGATTAAAGAGGATTGTGGAGCAAGTTTTTCTTTACACAGAGAGTGGTGGGTTCCTCAAATGTGCCGCCAGGGGTGGTGATGGAGGCAGATATGATAGTGGCATTTAAGAGACCTTTTGATAGGCACGTGATTATGCAGGGAATGGAGGGATATGGATCACATGCCAAATGAGAAGATCAGTTTGATTTGGCATCAGCACAGACATTGTGGCCAAATGGCCTGTTCCTGTACTCTACTGTTCCATAAGTAATAATACAACAAATTAATAACTGTAATACTAAGTAACCAGGTGTCTTTTAAATATTGTTATAGTACTTGCCTCAACTACTTCCTCTGTGTGGAAAAAGCTGCCCCTCGGATTCCTATTAAATCTTTCCGCTCTCACTTTAAAACTGTGTCCCCTGGTTCTTGATTCCCCTACTCTGGGAATAAGAGAGGGCAATGTGAGAACTTTAGTCTTGACCTACATCACAATCAAAATACATATTAAAATCCGAGCTAATTCCAAATTTAGATTGTTAGTAGCCAAGAGTTTACTCAATGGAAATAAAGGCACAGCCAAAACTACAGCTTCTTTGTGCTACAAGGAATTAAATAAACAAGTATTATTAACTGTTGATTTCCCCAAATCCAGATCAGTAAATTAAAATGTAGTCATTTTTTGCTGAATTTGGTTGTAATACCGTTGAAGAGAATTGTTCATAGAATTTTGTAAAATGAATTCAGAAATGAAATGCTACTTAACGTTGAGTACTCCAACGTGGCATACTATCCCCTCCCTCTCCTCTCTCCCCAGCCCCTCACCCCCACACTCCTCCATTCTTCCACCAGCCATTAAAATCACCCTCAGTAACTCTGCATCTTTCCCCTCCTCCGTATGCTCATCTCCCATCCTAGAGTCCCCCATTTCCCTGTAACCCCCTCCCCTCTTTCCCCTCTCTCCGTACCCTCCCACCCAAATTCCTCCCTCCACCTTTACATTTCACTCCTCCCCTTCCCTCCCGACACCCTTTTGTCTCCTTTTCACCTCCAGCCTTTGTCACTTACTCCACCCATCTGCCACACATCCCCACCTGTATCCACCTTTCACTTCCCACCTCCAAATCTCTCAATCAGTCTGCAGAAGGGTCTCGACCCGAAACGTTGCCTATTTCCTTCGCTCCATAGATGCTGCCCCACCCGCTGAGTTTCTCCAGCATTTTTGTCTACCCCAAATCTATTTTCAAGCTTTATCCTCCCTGCCTCACTCCACCAGTCTGAAGAAGGGTCCCGACCCGAAACGTCGTCTGTCCATTCCCTCCACAGATGCTGCCTGACCCACTGAGTTCCTCCAGCACTTTGTGTTTTGCTCAAGATTCCAGCACCTGCAGTTCCTTGTGTCCCTACTGAACTCTGCTGACCAGTCAGGACTTATTCAATTGTTGAAATTGCTCCTGCTCATATTTTCAATCTTTCTACATTTAGCCTTTCCAACGTACTTGGAATGAATAAAATAAAATGTTTATTCACAATGCCTCCCGGGCACAGAGTAAATATTACATTTCCCATGACATCTAAAGTTCAAGAAAATGCAACATAGAACAGTACAACAGAGGAACAGGCACTTTGGTCCACAATGTCCATGCCCAACATGATGGATGCCAAGTTAAACTGATCTCATCAGCCTGTACATTATCCATACCCCTCCATTCCATGCATTTCCACGTGCCTATCTAAAACCCATTTAAACATCACTATCATATCTGTCTCCACCACCAGCCCTGGCTGCATGTTTCAGGCACCCAACACCCTCTGTGTACAAAAACTTGCTTCACACATGCGCTTTAAACTTTGTCCCTATCACCTTAAAGCTATGCCTTCTAATCACAGTCATGCAGCTTGGAAACAGGCCATTCGGTCCATCTCATCCATGCCAGCCAAGGTGCTTAATCTTAGCTCGGAGCGTGCCTGCATTTGGCCCGTATCCCTTGAAACCTTTCCTGTCCGTGTACCTGTCTAAAAGTAATTTAAAAGTTGTTTTGGTACCTGTCTCAACTATCTCCTCTGGCAGCTCGTTCCATAGAGCCCCAACCATCTGTGCGGAAAGAATTGCCCATCATGTTCTTTTTAAATATTTCCCCTCTCACCTTAAACTATGTCCTCTGGTTCTTGATTTCCCCTATTTTGGGTAAAAGGCCGGGCATTCACCCTATTTATTCCTCTCATGATCTTATACATCTCTATATGATCTCCCCTCAGCCTCCTGTGCTCCAAGGATTAAAGTCCTATCCTGACCAACCTCTTGCCTCGAGTCCTGGCAGCATCTTCATATATCTTCTTTCAGTCTTTGCAATTTCCATCCTGGGAAAAAGGTTCTGACTGTCTACCTTATCTATGCCTTTCATAATTTCATATATTTGAATCGGTCTCCTCTCAAACTCCGATGTTCCGGAGGAAACAATCCAAGTTTGACAACATTTTCCTTGCAGCCAATATCCTCCCAAGAATATTAAACCATTTTTGAAAATCTATTCCTAAGTAGTAGTAATGCTGACCTCCACTGCTTTAATTTAAAAACTGAGGTTCTTTGTGGAATTATTCTAAATCTGCTGGGCCCATGCCGTTTATTTCTTGGAGAAATTCAGGTAGACCTTATCCCTTCTGAATTCATATTGGCTAATTTCTATTAGGTTTCTTCATTATTAAAAATGCAATCTGCTCGCTGTCAAACATGGTGCCAAAACAGATGTTAAAAACAAGCAGAGAACGGGAGTAAAAGGACAAAAACAATATATATTAAAAAAACTGCCAACTTGATCGGGGAAAATAAATTCAAAATCCAATCTGTCAGAGCATACGGGGTCAAAGAAAAGTAATTTGAGAAAATGTGGTGTAATATGAGGTTAGATGAGATACAGCATGGAAACAGACCCTGTGGCTCATTGCATCCACACTGACCATCGATCACCCGTTCACATTAGTTCTAAGTTATCCCACTTTCTCATTCACTCCCTACACACCAGGGGCCAATTAGAGGGCCAATTAACCTACAAACCCGCATGTGGGAGGAAACCGGAGGACCCAGAGGAAACCCACGCGGTCACAGGGAGAACGTTCAAACTCCACAGAGACAGCAACCGAGGTCAGGATTGAACCCTGTGAGATAGCGGCTCTGCCAGCTGCGCCACTGTACCTCCCTCCTTGTGTTTGTCAACTTGAAGAAGCATTCACAGATCTGGGGAAAATATTGTTAGTTATTGTAGATAGCACAATAGTCAAAACTGACTGCATATGTCACATGTAAAATGCTATCCAGATGAATTCCTCAAAGAGTGCTGCTTACAAGAATAAAGTAATGATCAGATCATCCAGAAAGTTGAGATGTGGAATTACTGAAAGATTATTCTAAAATCTGGTAATCACAATTCTTCTGCCAACATCAACATCACTGATCCCTTATTCTATCAGGCATTAATTGAAGACAGTTAGAGACTGAAGAACGGTTTCGGCCCGAAACGTTGCCTATTTCCTTTGCTCCATAGATGCTGTTGCACCCGCTGAGTTTCTCCAGCAGTTTTGTGTACCATTAATTTAAGACATCTTGCCCTTCTCTCCACACCGATTCATCTAGGAAGCAATCTCTCCTTACCCATACCATAGTCAAACAGCAAGGACACAGGCCCTTCAGCCCAACTTGTCCATGCCATCACCAACTAAGATGCCCCAGCTAAACTCGTTCACCTGACCACATTTGGCCCATATCCCCCTAAACTTTTCCTATTCATGTATCTGTCCAAATGTCTTCTAAATGTTCTTATAATCTCAGCCTCAATTACCTCCTCTGACTGCCCTCTGTGTGAAAAGGTTGCTCCTCAGATTCATATTAAATCTTTCTCCTCTCATTTGAAACCTATGTCCTCTGGTTCTAGTTTCCCCTACCCTGGGTAAAAGACTCTGCATTTTCCCTGTCTATTCCTCTCATGATTTAATAAGATCACCCCTCATCCTCCTGCGCTCCAAAGAATAAAGTCCTAACCAGCTTAACCTCAGACCCTCAAGTCCAGGCAACATCCTTGTAAATCTTCTCTGCACTATCCCAGCTCAACAACATCCTTCTTATAGCAGGATGACCAAATGAGAACACTATGCTTCAAATATGGCCTCACCAACATCTGGTACCAATATCCACTATTAATTGTTAGCTCTTAGCCCAGCCCGTCCACGGATTCTGCCTGACTCACTGAGTTCCTTGAGAACTTTGTGTTTTTTTTACTCATCAATTGGTCAGATGGATTACTTCTGTGCAGGGCAGTCTGTCAAAATCTTTAATTTGTTTTTAAATTTCTTCTATTGTCCAAATACATCAACACATTATTTCATTCCAAGGTTTGAGCCAATAGACAATTAAACAGTGAACAACTATACACGGGTATAGTTTTCCGTTCTAGGACATCTGAGATGTTCTCTTCCATTAGTAAACGTAGCTCCCCTCCTGCTGCTATAGATGGATCCCGCACCCGTGTCTCCTCCGTTACTCAAGATTCCAGCATCTGCAGATCCTTATGTCTCCCTATGAAATACAGGTCCACCACCGATTTTCCGGCAACTGGTGGTCCAACACTTCCTTTAATCTGGACAAAATTACGAGAGCGCACTTGAAATCTCCCCCAGGAAGTCCCCCTGAAAACGTGCCGCCTGGGCCGGGGAGGCGGCCGATCTCAACTTCATCGGGACTTCCGCGGCCGATCGGCGGGTGGAATCTGCCTCCTGCGGCCGGGGCTCTGGAACACCGGCCCGGCCGGAGCCGGCAAATCCGTTCCCAAAGCCGACTTCCGAGGCCACTTTGCAGGCCCCCCTGCGGCCTAGGAGGACCGTTCAGATTCGTTGGACTCCTCTCGGAGGCTGTGACCTCTGTTGGTCTGACAAAATGGATAATCTAGAAAGGCTCTGGAACCAAGGGTGACGAAAAATTGGTGGTGGACCTGTATGATGTAAGCGCAGCGTTGCTTTGATGTGGTGGTATGGTAGTATGGTGTATTGACACCTTGAAGACTAGATTTACCATTTTTTTGAATTTTTAATATTACAAAAAAGATTGCTCAAGTTTAAAACATAAAATACACATTAAATTAGGCAATCAAGCTCTTAAACAACATTGATAGGAAGGAAGGCAGATGCTGGTTTAAGCCAAATATAGACACAAAATGGTGGAGTAACTCAGCTGGACAGGCAGCTTCTTTGGAGCAAAGGAATGGGTGATGTTTCTGGTCAAGACCCTTCTTCAGACTAGAGTTATCGGAAAGGGAAACGAGAGATATAGACGGTGATGGAGAGAGATATAGAACAAATGAATGAAAGATATGCAAAACAGTAACGGTGATAGTAACAGTAACAGGCCATTGTTGGCTGTTTGCTAGCTGAGAACGAGTAGCTGGTGGGACTTGGGTAGGGGAGGGATGGAGAGAGATGGAATGCAGGGGTTACTTGATGTTAGATAAATCAATATTCATACCACTGAGTTGTAAGCTGCCCGTGAAATATTTCTAATTTTATTGTGTATTGTGTGTTATTTTTTGATTGTGCCGCTGCTGGCAAATTCATTTCACTGCACTTATATGTGTATGTGATGAATAAAACTGACTGATTGAGATGCTGTTCCTCCAATTTGTCTATCTTAAATAACTTAAACAGTTTACAACTAAATTCTGCCATAGCCACCTACTGCAAGATGCACCCTTTTAAGTACAAAAAAGCCCCCCTATTTATTTATAATTTGCCATCTCAAATATGAGATAAGGCTGAATTATAATGTTAATAATCTAAATATTTCTCGTTTTATATATATATTTTAACACGTCATTTTCTTGGTATTTAAACCATGTTAAACGGTGTTTAATTGTGGATAGAATTTTCAGCAGGTTAGCTGGCTTGAATTGCAATATAAGTTGGCCACCCCTTAAAATAAAGTTGACCAATTAATCATTGATTTCATAGCATTTTCATTGAGGTAAATTGCACCTTCACCTCGGTCATTCCTTCCTCTCCCCGCTCCCGTCCAGCAGAAGGTACAGAAGCTTGAAAGCACGCAACACCAGACTCAACAACAGATTCTTCCCCTCTGTTATCAGGTTTCTGAATGTTCCTGCCATATGACTCACAACGCCAGAGACCCTGGTTCTATCTTGATCTCGGGTGCTGTCAGCGTGGAGTTTGCATGTTCTCCCTGTGACTGTGTGGGTTTCCTCCCACATCCCAAAGTCATGCGGGTTTGTAAGTTAATTGGCCCTCTGTAAATTGCCCTTAGTGCATCGGGAGTGGATGTGAAAGTGGGTTAACATAGAACAAGTGTGAACGGGGGACTGATGGTCAGTGTGGACTCAATGGGCCAAAGGGCTTGTTTCCATTCCGACTCTAAACTAAAACTAAAAGTTATTGAAATAATCAGTTGTCTTTTAAGTTTTGACTGATTAGTGGGCAGATGCTCCATATTCAAGGTTATTCAAACAACTTCCATGTTGCATAAAGTCATTACTTCTTCTCCCCACTCCTGCCCAGCAGAAGGTACAGAAAGTGCGCACCACCAGACTCAGGAACAGCTTCTTGCCCTCTGTTATCAGGCTTCTGAACAGTCCTTCCATAAGCTAGGGTACTGTCCGATTCACCACTACCCCATTGTGGACATTGGACTTTTGTCCAAGATAGATCTGGAACTGATGCGCTACAATGTTGAGAACTATATTCTGCACTCTGTATCTTCCCCTTTGCTCTACCCATTGTATTTGAATCTGACTTGATTGTATTTATGCCTAGTAGATCTGATCTGTTTGTATAGCGTGCAAAACAAAGCTTTTCACTATAACTCGGTACACGTGACAATGATAAACCTAAACCTAAATTAGACACAAAATGCTAGAGTAACTCAGCGGGACAGGCTGCATCTCTGGAGAGAAGGAATGGGTGCTGTTTCGGGTCAAGACCCTTCTTCAGAACGGAGAGAGGGGAGGAACTTCTTCAAAGTAGACATACCTTGAGGAGATTTAAATCTGCACATTGCGACTGCTCCACTGCAAAATCTCCTTAAGGTATGTCTACACGACCCAAAACATCACCCATTCCTTCTCCCCAGAGATGCTGCCTGTCCCGCTGAGTTACTCCAGCTTTTTGTGTCTATCTTCGGTTTAAACCAGCATGCAGTTCCTTCTTACACAACTCGAACCTAAAGTTTGTTTAATCTGTTGAAAGGCATTCATCACATGAATAACATGGCTCCAGAAGAGAACAAGAGATGTTCAACGAGTCAGTGTGAATGACCATGCTGTAAATGCTGGGTTGTTTTAAACTTGTGAATGTGCTTCCTCTGGCTTAGCCTGGGATGGACATTCACTGTTTTGGAGTCTGCAATGCCATTTTTCAATGCCTGCTGCACCTGTACAAACAATAGTAGACATTCTGCAATGTGGAAACCTTTGTGTACTACCTCCCAAGCAACAAACGGTTCTCCGTTGGGTCAGGAGGTCAGAAGAATCAATTCTGCAGCCAGGTCCTTGTACACATTCTACAGCTTTGTTTGTTGACCTTCTTGAAAGGTTTGCTTGATTAGTTTGTGGGCCAACTTTCCCAGCAAGGTTTTTTTCTAGCACGACCCATCAAGTCCACGCCGGCCATCGATCACCCGTTCACACTAGTTCTATGTTGTCCCACTTTCTCATCCACTCCCTACACACCAGGGGCAATTTACAGAGGGCCAATTAACCTATAAACCCGCACGTCTTTGGGATGAGGAAGGAAAACGGAGCACCCGTTGGAAACCCACATGGTCACAGGGAGAACGTGCAAACTCCACACAGACAGCACCCTGGGTCAGGATTGAACCCAGCTGTCCGGCACTGTGAGGCAAAGGCCCTACCAGCTGCGCCACTGTCTCACCCCTGAATCTTTATCAATAAGAATTGATCATAGTGATTATCCAAGGCAAAGATCCTATAGTGGAGCAAGATAGACCACTCCTTCTAAATGCAACGGGCTTACGTGTAGTATGCAACGGAGCGGAACGTGGGCCTTTTTTTCATCCATTTCAGTAACCCGACCCGACTCACAGTGTAATCAACATTGCGGGTGAACAGTTTGTGTTAATAAATTATAATTCTGAAAATGAGGAGAAGATTTTCACCAAATAACTTTTATTTTTACGAGGATGTTTCCTTAACCGGCTTCCGTATCCGCACTAGTTATCTTTCCTCCGTTATGGGATTGTTGGTGCGGAGACGGAAGCCGGTTACGGAAATGGGGCCGAAAATTACCCATGAATCTGCCCATGACCGTACTACGTCTTTATTTGTCGAGTGATCTATCTTGCTCGCTATAGGATCTTTTGTGCTCAAGGTGCCATGAGATCTGATAGTAATTCAACCACCTGGAATGTAGTAGCCAGCTGTGAATTTCAGATCCACACAGATCTAAACGTGGGATGTGAAAACTAGCTGATCTTTTGACATATTAATGTATGAAGAATTTATGCTTGAGGGATTGCTTGTGGTAAGGAGTGTTAATCACAGCCACACAGATCTTTCTCATTCTCCAATTTACATGTAAATGTGAATTGTTAGCTACCCTGGGAAGGACAATGCTATAAATTAACATAGAGGTTTAGACACAAAATTCTGGAGTAAAGGGCCTGTCCCACCAGCAAGCGGCGAGCGTGACCTAGTGTGGTCGCTTGAGCCGTACGGCCTCGCGGGCCGGTCCCACTTCGATCGCTGGAGCCATATGGAGTTGTGCGGGGCTGGGCCCGATATCGTGCGCGGCTCCGAAAAACTGACACTGTCCAAAAATTCCGCGTGGTAACGGCCTGTCGGCCCGCAGCCGCATTGAGGCCGTACGCAGCGCCTCGACAGGCGTACGCAGCGTCTCAACGGCGTATGCAGCGTCTTGACGGCGTACGCCTAGCGCGTGGCGTTGAGCGATGATGTCACCGCCCGCCGTTCCGTTGCATGATGACGTAACTGCCCGACGCCTTGCGACGTCCAAATTCAGTTGGCCCGCCTCCTGCCCAGCTGATTGGTGAGTATGATGTCGGGACCAGCCCCGCACAACTCCAGACGGCTCCGCGGTTGGAAGTAGGACCGGCCCCGCGAGGCTGTACGCCTTAAGCCACCACGTTTGGTCGCGCTAGACGCATGCAATCGCATGCTGGTGGGACAGGCCCTTAACTCAACGGATCAAGCAAGATTGTCATTGTACTTCACCAGACTTGTGCCTGTGACAATAATGGTGAACTTGAAATCTTCCGTGATTGAATAATTGAGCCAATGCATCAACACTCAGGATACAATGCACCCTTTTCCAAAGATGACTTCAGTTACATAGTTTTGAACAAGTGGATTCGAGGCTTGCGTTAAATAAGATTTGAGAGAGGTGCTGGGTTTATAACGTGTGGGTGATTAGTTTGGCTGAAACATCTTCACTTTAATGGTGCTCGCTTGGTTAAAGCAAAACACAATCTGGAGCAACGTTACCAAAGCCAGGCCAAACTTAAAGCAAGACTTGAAGCAAGATGGAAAAATATTTGTGAAGGGTGTGTTTTGACTGCCGTTTGTTAAAAGGCTTCAGTGAGCCACCAGCTTCAGACTTACACTGCAGTTGCTATCCCTGCAGTTATGTTAAAAATCATCAGAGGAGATCAGGAAGATTCACAACACTAATTATTTTATCTTGCACTGTACATTGTTCCCTTTATCCTGTATCTGTACACTGTGGGCGGCTTGATTATAATCATATACAGTCTTTCCGCTGACTGGATAGCACGCAACAAAAAAGCTTTTCACTGTACCTCGATACACGTGACAATAATAAACTAAACTAAACTAAAGTCCAGAACCAGGCTACAGTTTAAGAATAAGGGGTAAGCCATATAGAATGGAGATGAGGAAACACTTTTTCTCACAGAGAGTTGTGAGTGTGGAATTCTCTGCCTCGGAGGGCGGTGGAGGCCGGTTCTCTGGATACTTTCTTTTTTTTTGTATAATATTTTTTTATTAGAAGCATATGCATATCATACTCCAAACAAATACAGACTTTGTTTAACGATTACATTTATTAGTGCCTAGGGTCACGGGGTCCAAGCTATCAAAATAGCTGGGGTCCTCATTTATCAATTATGTATTAACACGGCACCTAATTGTTTATTTATATTTATAGAGAGAAAGAGAGGAAAGAAAAAAAAGAAAATTAAAAAGAGTAAACTATCAATAATACAACTTAGGAGATGGGTCCGTAGGTTAAAAAACGTAACTATTCATCTAATCCTGGATTCAAGTTTCAGTCAGGCTCCCGCGCTGAACCAATCTACCCCCTTCAAATAATCTATAAATGGAGACCTTCTCTGGATACTTTGAAGAGAGAGCTAGATAGGGCTCTTCAAGATAGTGGAGCCAGGGGATATGGGGAGAGGGTAGGAACGGGGTACTGATTGGGGATGATCAGCCATGACCACATTGAATGGCGGTGCTGGCTCGAAGGGCCGAATGGCCTACTCCTGCACCTATTGTCTAAACTACTGTGCAAACATTGTTTGACATTGGTATTAAGATCATAAGACATAGGAGCAGAATTAGGCCATTCAGCGCATGAAATACTCGAAGGGCCGAATGGCATACTCCTGCAGCTATTGTCTATTGTCTATTGTCTGTTCTTCCCTCTCAACCCCATTCTCCTGACTTCTCCCCGTAACCTTTGACGCCTTCGCTAATCCAGAACCTGTCAAACCCTGTTTTAAAAATACCCAATGACTTGGCCTCCACTGCCATCTGTGGCAATCAGCTCCACAGATTCACCACCGTCTGGATAAAGGCATTCCTCCTCCTCTCCTTTCTAAATGTACGTCCTTTTATTCTGAGGCTGTGCTATCTGGTCCCAGTGGAAATGCCCTCTCCACATCCAGTCTATCCAGGCCTTTCATTATTTCATTATTGCTGCTATTTTGGAGATCCGTTTCTCTGCTAATCCTGTTCACAAATAGTATGTCTCAACTTCCTGAGAAAATTGAAGAGTTTCCATCTGTCTTCGAAAACTCTATTGACCTTCTCCAGATGTACGGTAGAGAGCTCACTGACTGGTCGCACCACAGTCTGGTTCAGTAACTCAAACGCCCAGGAACGAAGGATGATCATAATTTGCAACAGTGTCATAAGTCTGAAAATTGATGGTTAGTTTAGTTGAGAGATACAGCGCGGAATCAGGTCCTGTTGGCCCACCGAGTCCGCGCCAACCAGCAATCCCCGTACACCAACACTACCCTACACACACCAAGGACAATTTACAATTTTTACTGGTCAATTAGCCGACAAACCTGTACATCTTTGGAGTGTGTGGGGAAACCAGAGCGGTCGCAGGGAGAATGTACAACCTATGTACAGACGGCACCTGTAGTCAGGATGGAACCCGGGTCTCTGGCGCTGTAAGGCAGCAACTCTACCGCTGTGCCACTGTGCTGCTACTTCTGTGCCAGTTTTATTGGTCACACAACAAACTCTGCAACACGGATATTTAAAGGGCCAACATTCAAGTTGCATTTTAGGCCTCGGTGAGGGCGACGTCAAGTACCGTCCCACACGTGCACGGGCTGCTTTGCATTTCAGGGTCACGCTCACTACTGCTCTCAGCTGCCTGGCCCCGGGGCCATTACTGACTTCTGATGTATTCAAGACAGAGTTGGATATAGCTTTTAGGGGTGATGGAATCAAGGGATATGGGGGAGAAAGCCAGAATGGGGTACTGATTTTGGATGATCGGCCATGATCATATTGAATGGCGGTGCGGGCTCGAAGGGCCGAATGGCCTATTCCTGCACATGTTTTCTATGTTTCTATGTTCCTGGAGCTAATATGTCCCATCAAATATCTGGTACTTAACCAAGTCTCAAGGATAGAAGAGTTGATTTACTCTCTCGCTGCACCCTCCAGGGCCGGACATAGATTGGGAATGGGAATTTGTCGACTAGTTTGGCTTTTTGGAAATGTAGGCATTAATTGACTGATTTCACGTCAAATTACAAGACAAATCATTCAGAAATACAGGAAATATAGATCAGAGAACATTAAATAGTACAGAACAGGAACACAATGTGTATTTTATTCTGAACACATTGAGTATTAGAGGTGGGTAGTCACAAAGCAGCTGTATAGTACTTTGGTCGACTTGCATTTGGAGTATTGCATGCAGTCCTGGTCACCCCATTACAGGAAGGATGTGGAGGCTTTGAAGAGGGTGCAGTAGTGGTTTACCAAAGTGATGCCTGCATTAGCGGGTATTAGATAGAAGAAGGCGATAGTCAGACCTGGATTAGTTTCTCTGGAACGTAGGTGGTTGTGGGGTGAACTGATAGATGTATAAATAATTATGAGAGGCACAGAAAGGGTTGACAGTCAGTTCCTTTTTCACAGAGTGGAAATATCAAAAACTAGAAAGCAGAGCTTTAAAGGTGAGAGGGGCAAAGCTTAATGGAGGTGTGTAGGGCAAGGTTTTTACACAGGGGGCGGTGGGGCCTGGAGCGCACTGTTAGGGGCTGTGGTGGAGGCAGATATAATAGAGGCAGTCAAAAGGCTTTTAGATTGATGCATGGGGATGCAGGGATTGGGGGGATATGGATCTTGTTCAGGGAGAGGAGATTAGTTTAACTTGGCAACATGTTTGACACGGACATTGTGGGCCAGAGTGCTTGTTCCTGTACTGTTCTGTTCTATGTTATATACAGATTCTGGTCTGCTCAGCATCTCACAATAGGTCTGGCTCTGCATGATTACTCAAGCTTCACAACGTTAGTTAGACACAAATATAGTTTAGTTTAGAGATACAGCGTGGAAACGAGCCCTTCGGCCCACCGAGTCCACGATGACCAGCAATCAATCACCGGTACATTTGTTCTATCCTACACACTAGGGACAATTTACTATAGCCAATAATCTACAAGCCTGTACGTCTTTGGGATGTGTGAGGAAACCGGAGCACCCTGAGAAAACCCACGCGGTCCCAGGGAGAACGTACAAACTCTATACAGACAGTACCCGTAGTCAGGATCGAACCCGGGTCTCTGTTGCTGTGAGGCAGCAACTCTACCGCTGCGCCACAGTGCCGTCCAGTAAAGTTCAGCTGTGCATTCAAAGACTCCATCTGTTTCAATGTGGAATTTATTTTGAATCGCTCCAAAAAGCTTTCATAGAAATCTATTTACTAAGAGCAGCTACTGACCTTGGTCACCTCTGCCATGGATAGATCACCAAGCCAGGAATGCATCAACACTCAGGTCACAGTCCACCCTTTTCCAAAGATGACTTCAGCTACATAGTTTTGAACAAGTGGATTCGAGGCTTGGCAGCAAAATAAAATTTGAGAGAGGTGCAAGTTTTATAACGAGGGGTGATTAGTTTGGCCGAGACTATCTTCACTTTAATGTTGCTCACTTGGTTAAGCAAAACACAATCTGGAGCAAGGTTCCCACAGCCAGGCCAAACTTAAAGCAAGACGGAAAACTACTTGGGAAGGGAGCGGTTTGATTGCCGGCAGTTAACGGCTTCAGTGGGCCATGAGCTTCAGACTTACACAGTGTTGCTGTCCCCGCACTGACAGTAAACATGTGGTCACTAGTGATGAACAGTGCGGAGAAGATTTACGAAGATGTCGCGATGGTCAGTCGTGCAACAAAAACGAAGTACATAGTAGATTGTTAGTGTTAGTGTTCAAAGAGCCTGGTGGTTGCTGGGAAGAAGCTGTTCTTGAACCTGGAGTTCACGGTTTTCAGGCTCCTGTACCTTCTTCCCGACGGTAGCAGCGAGATGAGAGCGTGGCCAGGGTGGTGTGGGTCTGGCCACCTTTTTGATGATGCTGGCTGCCTTTTTGAGGTAGCAACTCCTGTAGATCCCTTCGATGGTGGGGAGGTCAGTACCTGTGATGGACCTTCGATGGTGGAGAGGTCAGTACCCGCGATGGACTGGGAAGTGTCCACCACTCTCTTTAGTCTATCCCTACCTCACATTTTTTGTCTATTCATCGCTGGCCTTTGTCCAACTATGCCTATCCAACCCCCTCACCTATAACCAGCTATCACTTGCCAAGCGCCTCCTGTCTTCCAGTGGAGATTGTAGATTTCCGTACAACTATCAGTCTGAAGAAGGGTCACAACCTGAGATCTAAAGCCAGATGGTGTGAGATGAGGATAGACTACAGAGAGACGTGGACACTGCCCGGTCCATCACAGGTACTGACCTCCCCACCATCGAAGGTCTATCACAGGTACTGACCTCCCCACCATCGAAGGGATTTACAGGAGGCACTGTCTCAATAAAGCATCATTGAAACGCCGCCTATCCATGTTCTCCAGAGATGCTGCCTGATCTGCAGAGTAACTCCAGCACTTTGTGACAGATTTTACAAGCTTGTGTCTCCATAGTGCTACACATGGCCTTGTAAAGGCAAGCTTTCAAACGTGAACCTGCTAAGCTAAATGCCGGCAGCTATGAGAACTTGCAATAAATCCGAACAATATCTGCTGGTGGAACTCAGTGGGTCAGGCTGCACCTGCGGAGGGAATCTGCTGAGTTCCTCCAGCACGTTGTGCTTTACACAAGATTCTGGCATCTGCAGTTCCTCTTCACTCCTCCAGCACTTTGTTTTTTTTTTGCTCAGAGCACGGTGTTGCTCAGGGAAATGAGAAACTGTAATTTAGAAAATCTTGTTTTAGTTTTAGTTTTAGGTTTAGAGATACAGTGTGGAAACAGGCCGCTCGGCCCACCGTCCATGGTGGAGACATAGAAACATAGAAACATAGAAACATAGAAAATAGGTGCAGGAGTAGGCCATTCGGCCCTTCGAGCCTGCACCGCCATTCAATATGATCATGGCTGATCATCCAACTCAGTATCCTGTACCTGCCTTCTCTCCATACCCCCTGATCCCCTTAGCCACAAGGGCCACATCTAACTCCCTCTAAAATATAGCCAATGAACTGGCCTCAACTATCTTCTGTGGCAGAGAATTCCAGACAATCACCACTCTCTGTGTGAAAAATGTTTTTCTCATCTCGGTCCTAAAAGATTTCTACCTTATCCTTAAACTGTGACCCCTTGTTCTGGACTTCCCCTACATCGGGAACAATCTTCCTGCATCTAGCCTGTCCAACCTCTTCAGAATTTTGTAAGTTTCTATAAGATCCCCACTCAATCTTCTAAATTCTAGCGAGTACAAGCCAAGTCTATCCAGTCTTTCTTCATATGTAAGTCCTGACATCCCAGGAATCAGATGAACCTTCTCTGTACTCCCTCTATGGCAAGAATCACTTTCCTCAGATAAGGAGACCAAAACTGTACTCAATACTCCAGGTGTGGTCTCACCAAGACCCTGTACAACTGCAGAAATAGAAAACTGGGCCGTATATGGAACTTCCAGAGAGAATTATTGTATGTTTATTGTTGTTATATGTACCCTGATCGACGAGCTTACAACCCATTTGTATGAACATTGAATGATCAAACTTTAAGTAACTAACCTACAAACAACCCCTACCTGCCTCCCACTTTTCACCCCCTCCCTTAATATCCATTGACAGCCTCCCTTCTGTGGCAAAGAATTCCACAGATTCACTATCTTCTGACTAAGAAATTCCTCCACATCTTATTTCCAAAGTAACAACCTTTAATTCTGAGACTGTGACCTCTGGTCGTAGACTCTCCCACTAGTGGAACCATCCTCTCCACATTCACTCCATCAAGGCCTTTCACTATTTAATAATAATAATAATAATACATTTTATTTATGGGCGCCTTTCAAGAGTCACAAGGACACCTTACAAAAATTTAGCAGGTAGAGGAAAAACATGTAAGGGGAATGAAATAAATAGTAGAGACATGACTAGTACACAAAGTAAAGACAGAATACAATTCAAAACACAATATGAGGCAATTAATGCACAGATGAAAAGGGAGGGGGGCGTGCGGCTAAGGATAGGCAGAGGTGAAGAGATGGGTCTTGAGGCGGGACTGGAAGATGGTGAGGGACACGGAATTGCAGATCAGTTGGGGGAGGGAGTTCCAGAACCTGGGAGCTGCCCTGGAGAAGGCTCTGTCCCCAAAACTGCGGAGGTTGGACTTGTGGATGGAGAGGAGACCGGCTGATGTGGATCTGAGGGATCGTGAGGGTTGGTAGGGGGAGAGGAGGTCAGTGAGATATGGGGGGGGGGGAAGATGGTGGAGGGCTTTGTAGGTGAGGATCAGGATTTTGTAGGTGATCCGGTGGGAGATGGGAAGCCAGTGAAGTTGTTTGAGGACTGGAGTGATGTGATGCCAGGATTTGGTGTGGGTGATGAGTCGGGCGTCTGCGTTCTGGACCAGTTGGCTCTGTCCCCCCCCCCCCCTCTCTCTTCCAGATTTGTTCCCCCCCCCACTACAATCAGCCTGAAGACCCGAAACGTCACATAGTCATGTGCTCCAGAGATGCTGCCTGACCCGCTGAGTTACTCCAGCACTTTGTTTATTTTTTGTAAACCGGCATCTACAACTCCTTGTGTATTTACAGTGAAAAGCTGTTGTTTCCACCATGTTTACAGCACTAACCCCTGCGGCAATGTGAACATCTGTACAGCAACCTCTCAAAGGGGAAATGGCCATCTGAGATTTATTGAAATAATCGCTGCACTTACTTGAATAAGTTTTGAAACTTCACACATTGGACAGCTACATCAAGCGTAAGGGTGCTGGGGGCACAATTGTTCAAATTATCTGGTGTGTATTTGACAAGTGGGAGATGCAATTACCAATGCTGCTGAAGTTAATGAATATTGCCACATCTGGGGTCTGTGTGATGAAGCAACATTCTTTAGAAGAGGGACGCATTGGGTTCTGGCCTTTTCCGACCTCTAATTCCAACCCCCCACCCCACCCCGGTACTTTCAGACAAGAAGGATTCCAGCCCGAAAAACGTCACCTATCCTTTTTCTCCAGAGATGCTGCTTGACGCGCAGTTACTCCAGCACTTTGTGTCAGTTTTTCCTATTCAGTGATTCATCGTATACCTCTCTGGGGGTACAATGAAATGCTTTGCTTTTGCACACAAGATCATACAGCAGGCCTCACCGGGTCAGTGCACAGGCATCGGCACGTTTCTGATGCCTCAAAGTTACAAAAGTTCACCGAACAGTCCTATCTACTGCCAGCCGCCGCATGTGCCAGCAGCCCACCACCCCACCCCTCACCCCCCCCCCCCCCCCCCCCCTCACCTCTCGACCCCCCCTCCATTCTGAGGATTGTCGGCTGCCCTCTCCTTAGCTTGGAGGACTTACACAGTTCCCGCTGCATCAAAAAATACCAGAGTATTATAAAGGACATTTCCCACCCCGGACACTCCCTGTTTGAACTGTTGCCGTCAGGCAGACGGTACAGATCTACAAGGACAAGGACGAACAGACTAAAAAACAGTTTTTACCCCACTGCTATAAAAGCACGAAATGTAGCCGCCAAGGAACGCAGGGGCGATACAGACTAAGGGACTGTGGTACACTGTGAAATCAACAGAAGGATGGAGGGTTGGGTGTTTATGCGTGCTATTTTCATGATATTTATTTTAGTTGTTTATCTTTTAATATTTTATCTTGTAGGTATCGTTAGCTTTTAGAAATGTTTGAATGGTGCACTGACTGGCTGACATTTTAAAATTTCGTTGTACATGGTTCATGTTACAATGACAATAAAGAAACTATTCTATTCTATTCTATGCTACTATCCTACATACTAGGGACAATTTTACAACTTTTACCAAAGCTAATTAACCTACAAACCCACAGGTCTATGGAGTGTGGGAAAAAACACTCAGATTTTCAGATTTATTTCAGATTTCCAAGTGTTTGTGCCCCATTTTCACTTTCTCTGCTACCTGACAATTGGCTGATCAGTCAATCTGACTGATATTTTTGAAACTCTTCTAATATCCTGAACATAGCATAACTCAAACCCAGTCTGAAGAAGGGTCTCGACCCAAAACGTCACCCACTCCTTCTCTCCAGAGATGCAGCCTGTCCCGCTGAGTTACCCCAACACTTTGCGTCTATCTTCAAACTATTCTACATGTTCCTTAACTTTCGCCTCTTTTGATCTGTCGTTTTCACACCTTACCCTCCTTCTCTGTGTGACTCCCTCTGCCCTGACATCAGTCTGAGGAAGGGACTCGACCCGAAACGTCACCCATTCCTTCTCCCCAGAGATGCTGCCTGTCCCGCTGAGTTGCTCCACCATTTTGTGTCTATCTTTGGTGTGAACCAGCAACTTCCTACATGTAGAATAACTCTCATACTTTACCTGCCTTCCCACAAATATAGGTGTATAAATCAGGCAAAGTTGTGCTTGGATTTGCAAAGGGGAAGAAATCAAAATAGGATCCACATTATCTTTGGTTCATGACCAGCTGGCTAAAGAATAACAGAAGTAAGTGAATTATTCCTGGGAAACCGGTCCTCTGCTGGATATATCTTATGATTTATTTCAGTAATTAATAAAAAGCTGTCAGCTCAATGATATATATCTGATCCTAAGTTCATTGTTTCCTCGGTAGCAATGGATCCCTGACTTATTTTGGCTTTCAAGATGTGTTGAGAGACATGTCAAGATTCAAGAGTGTTTTACTGTCATATGCCCCGAAAAGGAACAATTCAATTCTTACCATGTAGGAAGGAACTGCTGATGCTGGTTTACACCAAAGGTAGACACAAAATGCTGGAGTAACTCAGCGGGTCTGGCAGCATCTCTGAAGAGAAGGAATGGGTGATGTTTCGGGTCGAGACCCTTCTTCAGACTGAGAGTCAGGGAAGAGGGAGACATAGAGAAATGGAAAGGTAGGGAGTGAAAACGGGAGATCAAAGGGGACGAGGACAAGGAAAATGTAGAATGGTTCATTGTTAGCTGAGGGGAAGGTGACAACGAGGCTTACAATCAGCAAAATTTAATCAGTGAAACTAGTTGAAGAACTAAGATGGGGGATGGATGGAGGGAGAGAGCGAAAGCAAGGGTTACTTAAAGTTAGAGAAGTCAATGTTCATACCGCTGGGCTGTAAGCTTCCCAAGCGAAATATGAGATGCTGTTCCTCCAATTTCTGTTGGGCCTCACTCTGACAATGGAGGAGGCCCAGGACAGAAAGGTCAGTGTGGGAATGGGAGGGGGAGTTAAAGTGTTTAGCAACCAGGAGATCAAGGTGGACTGAGCGGAGGTGTTCAATGAAACAATAGCTTTGTTTCTCCTGTGCTTGGTCTCGCCGATATACAGGAGTCCACATCTGGAACAGTGGATAGAGTAGATGAGGTTGGAGGAAGTGCAAGTGCAATACTTGCAGCAGCACAACAGATATGTAAACATATTACTCAGTAGATACCATAATAATTAACAAGAAGTTAAATCCTCTTCTTCTTGCGTATGACGTGCACAGCATAAGGTTGTAGGACAACTTGTTCTATTTGTTCTTATTTGATTGAGAAGTTTAATAAAAAGGCCACACTATAGCTGATGAGGATCATTCATGCGTAGGAAAGAACAGCAGATGCTGGTTTAAATCAAAGGTGGACATAAAAAGCTGGAGTAGCTCAGTGGGACAGGCAGCATCTCTGGGGAGAAGGAATGGGACCATTCAGATGTCCGATAACAGTTGGGAAGAAATTGTTCCTTAAATACTGATTCTGACCTAATCTAGATATCCATATCACTCCATTCTCTGCATATCCGTGTGCCTATCCAAAAGCCACTTAAAAACCACTGTTGTACTTGCCTCCATCACCAACCCTGGTAACGTTCCAGGCACTCACCACCCTCTGTGTAAAAATGTTAAACTTTGCCACACTCACCTTAAAGCTATGCCGTCTAGTCTTTGACTTTTTCATCCCAGGGAAAAATATTATTTCTAGCCGAATTTTGCCTGGGTTGGAGGGTGTTAGCTGTACAATTTGGACTGTTTTCTCTGGAACACTGGAAGTTGCAGGAAGACCTGATAAGAGTATATGAAATTACAAGAGGCATAGATTGTGTAGAGTAGTTTAGTTTAGTTTAGTTTAGTTTTGAGATACAGGACGGAAACAGGCTCTTCGGCCCATCAAGTCTGCGCCGACCAGCGATCATCCCATCCACTAGCACAATTCTATACACACACGGGACAATTTATAATCTTACCAAAAACATTTAGCCTACAAACATGTACATCTTTGATATGTGGGAGGAAACTGGAGCACCTGGGGAAAACACGCAAGTCACAGGGAGAACATGTAAACTCCGTACAGACAGCACCCGTAGTCAGGATCGAACCTGGGTCTCTGGCGCTGTGAGGCAGCAACTCTACCGCTGCGCCACCGTGCAGCACACATGGCTGTTGTGTCCATCGTTGTGTTCAGTCAGTTATTTAGTTCAGGAGACTAAGCAACACATGCTGGGCTTGCTAGCACTGTTTGCATTCGATAAATAAATGAATAGCAAGAAATGATCTTTTTGATGTTATTCCTGAAGCATAATGCTCTTTGGGATTTCCTCGGAGATCTGAGGTTGTAAATGCGTGATCCGTGAAACGCACATCACATTTGGCCATGGTCAGACGAGGCATCTGCAGGGAATTGAGACTTGATAGGTACAAGAAGGCGATGGAGTGTGGCCTCTCATTGTGGGCTGTCCCAGGAAAATATCTGCCAGCATCAACTCAATCACCCCTCTCTTTTATGTGTGTTGATTGTGGATGATCAGCCATGATCACATTGAATGGCAGTGCTGGCTCGAGGGGCCGAATCATCTACTCCTGCACCTATTGTCTATTGTATGATTGTCCACTTGGTGTGATTAGACCAGATAGCATAACAAAGCTTCCCACTGCATCTCAGTACATCGAATCATAGAATCACACATCACAGTATCAGGCCCTTCAGCCCAACTCTTCCATGTCGACCAAGATGCCCCATTCAAAATAGTCCCATTTGCCTGCATTTGGCTCATATCCCGACTCATAACATGATCTATCCATGTTCTCCAGAGATGCTCCCTGACCTACTGAGTCTTTGTGTCAGAACTTTGTGTCCTTTCTCCCCTTAAACCTTCCTGTCCATGTATATGTCCAAGTGTATCTCGTTCTATATACCCACCTCCCTCTGAATAAAATGTAACAATATTAATAATAACAAACAAACAACAATAATAATAATAACACCAACAACAACAACAACAACAACACCAACAACAACAACAACAGCAACAGCAACAGCAATAATAATAATAATAATAATAATAATAATAATAATAATAATAATAGTAATTATAATAGTAATAATAATAACAGTAATAATAATAATAATAACAACAATAATATTAGTAATAATAATAATAATAATAATAATAATAATAATAATAATAATAATAATAATTCAGTAGTGATACAGTGAGAGTGTAGTCGGAATCCAAGAGTAAGATTTGGTCAGATCATGGAACAAGAAAAATTATTTCAATGTAGATAACGATAAATCTTGTTAGTTGTTCAAATTACTCTGTTGAATTTTTATGTGAGACGCAATGGGCTCCAATATTTCGTGCCCAATTACTTAGGCATGTCGAAAAATAAGCATTTCCCCCCTGCAGTATTAATGTAAGACAGATGACAAGCTTTTACTCAATGCAATCTGTGTTCATTTGATGGACAAATGGAGGTTTAGAACATAGAACAGTACTGCACCAGAACAGGCCCACAATGTAAGTGCCAAACATGATGCCAAGACCATCTCTTACATGCTTGGACATCATCCATATCCCGCCATTCCCTGCTCATCACATGTACCTATCCAAAAGGTTTAAATAATCCTTACATGTTTTCATGACTTCATGACTACAAGCAGGCTAGATGCAGGAACAATGTTCCCAATGTTGGAGGATTCCAGAACTAGGGGGTCACAGTTTAAGAATAAGGGGTAGGCCATTTGGGACTGAGATGAGGAAAAACCTTTTAACCCAGAGAGTTGAGAATCTGTGGAATTCTCTGCCACAGAAGTCAGTGGAGGCCAATTCACTCAAGAGAGAGTATGATATACTGTAGATCTTAGGGCTAACAGAACCAAGGGATATGGGGAGAAAGCAGGAACAGGGTACTGATTTTGGATAATCAGCCATGATCATATTGAATGCTGGTTTGAAGAGCCAAAAGGCCTACTCCTGCACCTATTTTCTATGTTTCCATGTTTCTATGTTTTCTCTGCTCATAATGCATTTGTACATTCTAAAAGCAATGGGATAACTAGCCATTAATTGATAAACTTTACCTGTAAATGAATCAAGCAAAACTGATTTAACTGCAAGGTGGCCAACATGATTAATTCCCACACCACCCTGGCCATGCTCTCATCTCACAGCTACCATCAGGAAGAAGGGACAGGAGCCTGAAAACCGTGACCTCCAAATTCAAGAACAGCTTTTCCCCAGCACCCATCAGGCTCATGAACACTGCATAACACTAACCTCAGCAACTACGATCTTCTATGGACTGTGTCTACTTCATGAAACTAATCGACTTTGTTATGCATTGACGGCACCGAAGTGGTTGAAAGCTTTAAACTCCCAGGAGTAAATATGACCAGCAACCTATCCGGCACCAACCATGTTGAAAAAATGGCCAAGAATGCACACCAATGCCTTTACCTCCTTAGAAGGTTTAGGGAGTTCAGCATGCCCCCAATAACTCTCACCAACATCTACAGGTGCACCGTAGAAAGCATTTTATCAGGATGCACCACAGCTTGGTTTGGGAAGAGCTCCATCCATAAACATTTCCATTCAACTTTATCCCTCTTGACTTAAATCTAAGCCAATCGATCTTTGGTCCTTCATGGAAAATCTTGGAGGGCGATTAAATCTTGGAGGATGTTTATTTTGTCAAACGCTTGTGAGAAAAGACAACAACACATTTCAGTGGTTTGTCACTGAGACCGTTGACAGTCACACTGCCAAATATCCCCCGTAACTTTTCATCAAATTGTTGTGAAAATCTTTCTCTGTAACAATGCAGCGGTCTAACTTATTCCTTGACCTCCAGCTTCAAGGACAGCTTGTTCCCAGCAACCATCAGAGTCTTGAACATTGCACAACACTAGCCTCAGCAACTATGATATTTCACGGACTGCGTCTTTGGTTGCACTATGGACTTTGGTGTTTGTACTATTATGATTGTCTAGTATTATGGTTATTCATGTTCCACAGACAAATGTCCCAATCAATCTAACCTCTCCCTGGAGCTCAAGCCTGCAAGCCCAGTAACATCCTGGTGAATTTCTTCTACACCCTTTCCAACTTAATGACATCCTTCCTGTGGCTGGGTGACCAGAACTGCACACAGTGCTCCAAGTGTGGTCTCACCAATGACTTGTACAGCTGCATCATGATGTCCCAACTTCTGTATTCAACAGCCATCCTATTTGCTTTGTCCCATATAGAACAGATGGCAATATACACACATACATGTACGTTAAGGGCCCAAATATTGAATAAATACCAGGTCTATTTTCCAAAAATGTTCTAGTTACCTACCACCACGGGTGAACAAAGGAGGAAGATTGACTGAAATTTATTGGCTTCCATCACAGTGGGAAATGTTGATTCCACTGTGGTGGATGTTTATGTTAAATTCTATTGTGTATTGTGTTATTTTTATTCGTACGGCTGTATGGTAACTCAAAAATCACTGTACCAATTGGTTTCATGCGACAATAAATGTGAACTTGAATTTGAACTTGAACCACGTGCATTATGTTGATAATACATTGAAAGATAAAATGCAACTTGTTCTCTTTCTATTCCGTCAATAATGTTTTTCCCATGAACTAGGACAACTGGAAGTCTTTCCTGAAACTCACACAAATCGCACTCTGCCAATCTGAGGAAATGGCCTGGCTAGTTGAAGTGACTCGATTCTGAAGAGCCGCTACCACACGGCACCGGAGACCTCAGTTCGATCCTGACCTTGGGCGTTGTCTATATGGAGTTTGAGTTTCGTGTGGGTTTCCTCTGCGTGTTTCCTCGCAGATCGCAAAGACCTGCGGGTTTGTAGGTTAATTGGCCCTCTGTAAATTGCCACTAGTGCGTGTGATAACATAGAACTAGTGTGGACGGGAGGCATGGACTTAGTCGGTCAAAGGGCCTGTTTCCATGCTGTATCTTTCAATCAATCATAAACTAAATCTTAAACCAGCACAACAGACTCTGGGAAACTCTAATTTAAGATATTCAATGTGTAACCCACTTACGTTTAACGTTGATTCGACAGATTAATCTGGATTCTTGGCAATAATCTAAAGGAAAGAAGTAGAAATTCTACCCTGTGACATTATCGCGTACATCAAGGTAGCTCCAGCAAACTCAATACTTCCGCTCTTGATTTTTATCTCCGCCGTAAGATCTTTGAGCTTGTATTGCAAATGAATCATATTCAAAATACAGATCTCACTACTTTACTTTCACAATGCACTGATGTACGTTATATAGTCTCAAGAGAGGATGATTGCTTTTTCCATTCCACCTCTACTTTGCTATTTCCTACACAGGCCAGTGTACAGCCATTCCGAATCTGATTATTAGTCCATGCCAAATTGAGTTTGACTGCTTTATCTGGGCCAGCACTTCAAAGGCTGAATTGAAATGACTTCAAATCTTTTTCTCTGCACTTTGCCAGATTAAAATCCAGCCAATTTAAATTGGAGAAAAGGGTGCAGAAGAGATTTATGCCCAGGATGTTGCCTGTGCTTGAGTTATGAGAGATTAGACAGACTTGGACTGTGTTCTATGAAGCATATGAGGTTGAGGGGTGACCTTATTGAAGTGTACAAGATCATGAAGGGCACGGATAAAGTGAACACTCACAATATTTTCCCCAGAGTAGAGGATTCTAAAACTAGAGGGTACAGGGTTCAGGTGAGAGGGGAGGCATTTAAGAGAGACTTTTTCACTCAGAGGGTAGTCTGTATTTGGAACGAGTTGCCAGAGGAAGCTATAGAAGGGAATACAATTATGACTCTTAAAATACATTTGGACAGATATATGGATAGTAAGGATTTAGAGGGATTCTGGGCCAAATGCCGGACTGGACATATGCAGAGGCATTCAGCATAGACAAGGTGGGCCAAAGGGCCTGTTTCCATGCTGATACCAAACATTTGACATTCTGCCTTTGTAGTCAATCAGGATAACAGACTGGGAAAGAACAGTTAATAAAATGACTTAATCCAACAACCGTCATCCCTCAAAGAAAGATGTATGTGGAGAATGTTTAATAATTTACACTTAACAGCTTTACTTAATAAAATAGCAGCAACATATGGAGACACAAGGAACTGTGGATGGTGGAATCCTGAGCAAAACACAAAGTGCTGGAGGAACTCAGCGGGTCAGGCAGCATCTATGGAGGGAATGGACTGACGATGTTTCGGGTCGGGACCCTTCTTCATACTGATGGAGTAGGGGGGAGAAAGCTGGGAGAGAGAGGTGGGGGTGGCACTGCAACCTCTGGCGCTCCAGAGAAAACAATCCACGTTTAATGTTCCACTTGGAATCTTATCTACAACATATATGAGAGTGCCTTGCCAAGTGAGCTAATACCCCAACCATTCCTATTGTGTTTCAAGCTGCATTCTTTCTGATGCATATCAATATGAATGTTTGATCCAATTATTTATTTTCAGTTTGGAGATGTTGGCTGAAAATACCCCAATTTTTTCTTTTTGGTTAGGTTTAGGTTTACTATTGTCACATGTACTGAGGTACAGTTAAAAGCTTTGCTCCGATCCAAGCAGATCAGATGATGCTGTACATAAACACGTCAAACTCAAGTACAATAGGTAGAGCAAAGGGGAAGATACAGAGTGCAGAATATAGTTCTCAGCATTGTAGCGCATCAGTTCCAGAGACAAAGTCCAATGTCCTCAATGGGGTAGAGGTGAATCGGACAGTATCCTAGCATATGGAAGGACCGTTCAGAAGGTTGATAACAGAGGGGAAGAAGCTGTTCTTGAGTCTGGTTGGTGCGCGCTTTCAAGCTTCTGTACCTTCTGCTGGACAGAAGTAGGGAGAAGAAGGAATGACGGGGTTGGGACAAGTCTTTGATGATGGTGGTTGCTTTTCTGAGGTGGTGTGGAGTAGATGGAGTCCGTGGTGGGGAGTCTGGTCCATGTAACATTTTGAGTTTCTGATGATTGGATGGTTTTGGAAAGCTCATCAAAATCAGGATTGAAATAGTTCCTACATTAATTTCCATTCTTTCCTCCTTTCTTGTCTTCCCATTAAATCAAAATTTTTGTTCTTTTCATTGTATTCTTTTTTACCTTCCGATTCTTTTCTTTGATGGACTATTCTCAGATTTTCTTTCATGCTGAAATATTCCAAGAGGAAAGTAAGTCAAGAAAGAAGATGTTTAATTGCCATATGTACCGACAACGGAACTATGAAATTCTTACTTGCTGCAGCTTAACAGACCAGTAAGCACAAGGATCATCGACAACATATAATAAACAAAAATCAATAAATGAATAACCACAATACTAGTGCAAAAACTAGTGCAATACTAGTGTAACCAAAGACACAGTCCATAGAAGATCATAGTTGTTGAGGTTATTGTTGTGTAGTGTTCAAGAGCCTGATGGTTGCTGTTCTTGAACCTGGAGGTCACGGTTTTCAGGCTCCTCCTGTACCTTCTTCCCAATGGCAGGAGTGAAATGAGAGGGTGGCCAGGATGGTGTGGGCCTTTGATGATGCTGGCTGTCTTTTTGAGGCAGCGACTCCTGTCGATCCCTTCGATGGTGGGGAGGTCAGTACATGTGATGGACCTTCGATGGTGGGGAGGTCAGTATCTGTGATGGACCGGGCAGTGTCCACCACCTTTAAGATCTTATGCTTAAGTGCAAAAAAAACTCCTCCAAAATCCATAATGCAACCAAAGACACAGTTCATAGAAACATAGAAACATAGAAATTAGGTGCAGGAATAGGCCATTCGGCCCTTCGAGCCTGCACCGCCATTCAATATGATCATGGCTGATCATCCAACTCAGTATCCCGTACCTGCCTTCTCTCCATGCCCCCTGATCCCCTTAGCCACAGGGGCCACATCTAACTCCCTCTTAAATATAGCCAATGAACTGGCCTCAACTACCCTCTGTGGCAGAGAGTTCCAGAGATTCACCACTCTCTGTGTGAAAAAAGTTCACAGTTGCTGAGGTTAATGTTGTGCAGTGTTCAAGAGCCTGATGGTTGCTGGAAAGAACCTGTTCTTGAACCTGAAGGTCACTGTGCAAGTGAGATGCTGTAGATTAAATCGGGAACAATTGCAATCTGGATAACTACTTGTAATTCAAGTATGTCTGGGTCTGCTTCTTTATCGACTAGATATGATTTTTAAACAGCACATTGAAAACTATTACCTTGTGTTTATTGCACTTTCAAAGTTAAAAACATGTGGTATACATGTGAAGGTTGAGTTATACTTGGTTAGAGTTTAAGTCAATAAGTAATTGTTTTGGTTTAAAAGCCGTCATATATTTTATGTTCAAGTGTTAATTCCTCAGTGCAGAAGCTTTGAACCGCCAGCCCTCAGCCAGTTTTCTCTCCCATCTATCCACGTGCAGAATTTCCTGAGTTTACTACCATAAAATGCAGTAGAAATTCACCAGGATGTTACCTGGGCTTGCAAACCTGTTCTGGGAGAAATTTTAGGACTTTGTTCTCTGGAACATAGAAGGCTGAGGGGTGATCTCGAAGTCCAAGTTGGCATACTGGGCAAGTCTCATTAATCTGCATTTGGCCCGTATCCCTCTAAACCCTTCTTATCCATAAATCTCTCCAAATGTTTTTTAAAAGTCGTAATAAGAGAGTCTCACGTTCCATGCCTTTAAAGTCAGCAGCGGGCGGTGCCCCTGGGGCATAAAGACTGAAGGTGGTCGGGCGAGGAGAGGGATCATCGGGACGTGGGCGATGGCTGGAGGCCCTGCAGCAGCTTGGGGCTCGCCTAGATCGGGCGACCGCTCCAGGAGACCGAGCGCACGCACTTTGGAAATGATGCCAAACCTAGCGACTCTTGCACGTAGTCTCAGTGCACTTTATGTATGTATTTGTGATTTTGTGTGGCAATACCTTAACAAACTGTATGCCAAAAAAACAATATCACCATGTCTGTTTCATGTCTGTGATAATAATGCATCACTGAACCGTTGATTTGTATCCGATTTTTTAGCTTCCTCTGGCAGCTCACTCCAGATACGGACTACCTTCTGAGTGAAAAAGTTGTCCTTGAGGTCCCTCTTAAATCTCTCCCCTCTCACCTTAAGCCTGTGTCCTCTAGTGTTAGAATCCTCTACCCTGGGAAAAGGACTATAAATATTAATTTTACCTAAGCCCCTCTTGTACACCTCAGTAAGGTCACTGCAAAGACTCCTTCGCTCCAAGGAAAAATAAATTCCCAGCCTATCCAACCTCTCCCTATAGCTCAAGCCCAGGTAACATCCTGGTGAATCCCTTCTCCAACCCTTTCCAACTTAGTGCATCCTTCCTGTAGCTGGTCGACCACAACTGTACACAGTGCTCCAAGTGTGGTATCACCAGCGACTTGTACAACTGCATCATGATGTCCCAACAACATAGACAGACTAGAGTCAGAGAAATAGAGCATAGAACATAGAACAGTACAGCACAGGAACAGGCTCTTTGGCTCACAGTTAGGGTTGCCAACTGTCCCATATTAGCCGGGACATCCCGTATATTGGGCTAAATTGGTTTGTCCCATATGGGACCGCCCTTGTCCCGTATTTGAGTGCTAGTACTTGGGTTGAAGGGACTGTTGGGTCAGAGCACTGCATCCGACCCCGCCTCACCCGTCCCAATGTAGTGCAGCCCATGGAGTGCAGCAGCAGCAGCGCCTCGCCCGTGGCCCCGTCGGTCTGCAGCCCGGCCAGCTGTTCGACCTTCGGACCTTCGCTTACCGCCGACACCACCACCCCTCCTTCTCATGGCCGATCATCGATTCATGAGTTGGATGGGGTGCAGGACTTTGCATGCGGCCTGGGCCAAAACTCCTCAGCTGGCCCGCCGGCTGGGCTTTGTGTGCAGTCCAGCACCCGGGCCAACTCATCATTTTCCCAGCCAAGGCCGAGTCGGTCAATGAATTGCCGTCGGGAATTTGTCCCTTCTTTTGACCTTTTGCCCTTTATTTGGGAGTGAGAAAGTTGGCAACCCTAGTGACAATGTTTGTTTCCAACATGATGCCAAGTTAAACCAATTTCCTCTACCTGCACATGATCCATACCCCTCCATTCCCTGCATATCCATGTACCTATCAAAAGCTTCTTGAACACAACTATCATATCTGCCTCCACCACCACCCCCTGGCAGTGTGTTCCAGGCACCCAGAAAACCTTCCCTTCACATCTCCTTTAAACTTTTCCCCTCTCACCTTAAAGCTATGCCTTCTACGATACGATATGATACGATACGATACAACTTTTTTTTATCCCTGGAGGGAAATTGATCTGTCCTGCACCTTGGTGGAACCAGTCTTTTGCTGAAGGTGCTCCTCAGGTTGACCAGTGTGTCATGGGGGGGGTGAGCTGTATTGTCCAGGATGCTCCGCAGTTTGAGGAGCATCTTCCCCTCCAAGGCCACCTCCCATGAACACAACTCTAGTCGTAATCACAGCGTTATACGGCACAGAAATGGGCCCTTCAGCCCAACTTGCCCACGGCAACCGAGCTGCCCCATCTATACCAGTCCCACCTCCCCGTGTTTGCTCCATATCCCTCTAAACCTTTCCTATCCATTTACCCTTTTTGCCTTTTTTCTGTCACTAGCGCTTTGAAGACCTTTTGACTTGCCTCAACTAGTCTTTGACATTTCCATCCTGAGAAAAATATTCTGACTGTCTACCTTATCTATGCCTTTCCAATATGCAAAATGCTTTCATTAGGTCTCCCCACAAACTATGAGGTTCGTTCGCTCCATAGATGCTGCCTCACCCGCCGAGTTTCTCCAGCATTTCTTTCTACCCCCTAATCCTTTGGTCATCTCAATTTAAAGCTATCTTCTCTAGTATTTGACTTTTCCAACCTGGTAAAAGGTTCTGACTGTCTGGCACAGGGCGGCATGGTGGCATGCGGTAGAGTTGCTGCCTTACAGCGCAAGCAACTCAGGTTCGATCTTGACTCCAGATGCTATCTGTATGGCATTTGCACGTTCTCCCTGTGACCGCATTGGCTTTCTCCAGGAGCTCCAGTTTCCTGCCACATTCCAACGATGTACAGGTATGTAGGTTAGTTGGCTTTTTGGTAAGTTGTGAAATTGCCCCTAGTGTGTGTGGGATAGAGCTAGTGTGCGGGGTGACCACTGGGCCTGTTTCCACGCAGTATCTCTAATGTTTAATGTCTAAAGTCTAAAGTCTACCATATCTATGCTTCTAATAATTTTACATACGTACCACATACCCGACATTCCAACTAGCATTCACGGTGTGGTGTGGGCTGGCAGTGGTAATGTTCATTTTTGGGGGAAACTCCCAGATCTGGATATTAAATCCAGTGTTTTAATTAACATTTGCCTCGTAAGAGTAAGCCAATAAAAACTTGAGATTTTATTATAAATATCTTGCCAGAGGATCACAGTGTGGAAAGTAAAATAAATAGTTAAAAGAACATTGGATGTTCTTGTAGCAATACTGGACTGCAGCCACCTACATGTTACTGCAAATTAAGATACTACTGAGCTTTTAAAATACATATTCAAAACTTTTTTATGCTTCAGGGGAAGAAAAACACTGTGGTTTGGAGAATGACCAGTACAATTACATACATATTTCAAGAAACATATGGGACACAACTGCAGACTTTAAGGCAACCTTTCCAGTGACTGGGACTGGGAGGGAAAGGTTACACTCTGAATCTCCTTTGACATATGTAGTGTGGAGAATCTTTGAAGTGATTCAAAAGAATGTAGTGTCGTAATTCCATAGAAGAACCTTTAAGGGCCTGTCCCACTGTACGAGGTCATTCACGATTTTTCCCGAGTTTTCCCCTGATTTGAACTCGGAGAATGTCCGTAGCGGGTCCGTAGGAGTTCGTGGATGTCTCGTAGCGGCTCGTACGAGTAACGGTAGGTACTTGGGACATCCAGAAACTTGTGACGTTTTTTCAACACCGTGAAAAATGTCCAAGAGTAAAAAATACTCGTGATGCAAAAAATGGTTACTTTTTACTCGTACGAGCCGCTACAAGACACCCACGAACTCCTAGTGACCCGCTACGGACATTCTCCGAATTCGAATCAGGGGATAACTCGGGAGAACTCTTGAATTATCTCGTACAGTGGGACAGGCCCTTTACAATTTTTAGTTTAGTTTAGTTAAGTCTATTGTTACATGTACCGAGGTACAGTGTAAAGCTTTTGTTGCGTGCTAACCAGCCAGTGGAAAAACGATACATGATTACAATCAAGCCGTCCACAATGTATAGATACAGGATAAAGGGAATAATGTTTAGCACAAGATAAAGACCAGTAGAGTCTGATTAAAGATAGTCTGAGAGTCTCCAGTGAGGTAGATTGTAGTTCAGAACTGCTCTCTAGTTGGTGATAGGATGGTTTAGTTTCCTGATAACAGCTGGGAAGAAACTGTCCCTGAATCTGGAGGTGTGCATTTTCACACTTCTGTACATCTTGCCTGATGGAAGAGGGGAGAAGAGGCGAGACTTGTCTTTGATTATGCTTCTGGATACTCAGCATCCAAACTGGGCAACCATATATTTTCTTCCTTGGTTGTGATACAAAATATAACGATTACAATGCCTCGATTTGACCAACTCACCTTTTTTCTTCATTAGGTATTCATTAATACTTTATTCATTTTTAAGTTTGTAGAAACAGGGAACTGCAGTTGCTGGTTTACCAAGTAAAGACACAAAGCACTGGAGTAACTCAGCGGATCAGGCAACATCTCTGCAGAACGTGGACAGGTGACCTTTCGGGTCGGGATCCTTTTTAAGTTGTTGATTTTGATTCTTACATTATAAAGCCAGTATTTTGAGACAGTCAGAACCTTTATTCTCAGAGTGGAAATGTCAATGATTAGAGGGCACAGCTTTAAGGTGAAAGGGGAAAAGTTTAAAGGGGATGTGCGGGGCAGATTTTTACACAGAGGGTGGTGGGTGTTGGGAACGTACTGCCGGGGGTGGTGGTGGAGGCAGATATGATAGTGGTGTTTCAGAGGCTTTTAGATAATCAAGTGGATATGCAGGGAATGGAGAGACATGGATCACGTGTAGGCAGAGGAGACCAGATTAACTTGGCAGTATGTTCGGCATAAACAATGCGGGCCGAAGGGCCTGATCCTGTAACCCGGAAAGGGTTTGATGTGCTGAGTATTACCATTTTGTGGAGCCACGAGATGCTGAAATCATGAGCAAAACACAAAGTGCTGGAGGAACTCAGTTTGAAGTTTGAAGTTTGTAAAGAGCGAGAGAATCTGAAGAGAGTGCCATTGTCCAGGTCAGCAGAAGGCAGGAAAAGTGAGAAACGGAAGTCAAGCCGCAGTACATAAAAGGTAAGCGGTTTTTATGTCTTTCTCTTGTCATTTTGAACAAAGCAGGAGGGTTTGAACTGAGTGCAATTGGCCAGGAAAGCTGAAGGCAGCGATCGTTTCGCCGACCACCTCCTCCCAACCCGCCTTGGCCTACATGATCTCACGGTTGCTAAACACTTTAACTCCCCCTCCTATTCCCACACTGACCTTTCTGTCCTGGGCCTCCTCCATTGTCAGAGTGAGGCCCAGCACAAATTGCAGGAACAGCACATCATATTTTGCTTGGGTAGTTTACATCCCAGTGGTATGAATATTGATTTGTCTAACATCAAGTAACCCTTGCATTCCCTCTCTTTCCGTCCCTCCCTCTTCCTAGTTCTCCAACGTTCTACTGCCCTTTTGATTAAGTATTACTGATTGTATGCCTCGTTGTCACCTTCCCCTCGGCTAACAATGAACCATTTTACATTTCCTTAGCAGCATCTGCTTTGATCTGTTGTTTTCACACCTTACCTTTCCATATCTCTAATCTCCCTCTCCCCCGACTCTCAGTCTGAAGAAGGGTCTTGACCCGAAACACCACCCCTTCATTAGATCAGGGTTCTTAATGCCTTCTTAAGGAACAAAAAACATTGATGTCATTAAGCTATCGTATCTGCCTCCACCACTAGCACTGGCATCGTGTTCCAGGCACTCGCCACTCTCTGTTTAAAATAAAATAAATAACTTACCCCGTACTTCTACTTTAAACACTGCCACCTCTCATCTTAAAGCTGTTACCCTGAAGCACATTGCTCAAGTTAGTTTAGTTTAGTTTAGTTTAGAGATGCAGCCCTTTGGCCCACCAGGTCCGTGCTGACCAGCGATCCCCGCACATTAACACTATCCCACACCCACTAGGAACTATTTTTACATTTACCAACCCAATGAACCTACAAACCTATATCTTTAAAGTGCGGGAGGAAACCCATGCAGGTCATGGGGAGAACCTATAAACTCCATACAGAGAGCACACGTAGCCGGGATTGAACCCGGGTCTCCGGCGCTGTATTCGCTGTAAGGCAGCAACTCTACCGCTGCGCCATTGCGTCGCACTAGTATTAGAAATGAATGTTAAAATTCAACTTGATTTCCATTTATATTAAAGTTTAGCTGCGCAGTTGCCGAGCAGGCCTGAATGAGAAGGGTTTGGCACAACACCAGCGCTGAGACTATGGTTCAATTGCTTTTATGACTATATGGCCAGAATCAGTGAGAGTGACTTGCAGCATGCCAAACATTGCTCTGAGAGGAAAAGCAGCTCTGTTGCTTCATGTCATTCTTTCCATGAAATCTACTGAGAGGTAATTGGCATGAATCTGATATTTTGAGCTTATGTTGGTGTTGTGTTGGTTTTTTAATCAGCAGCGATATTTGTAGGAAGAAACTGCAGCTGCTGGTTTAAACCGAAGATAGACACAAAATGCTGGAGTAACTCAGCGGGTCAGACAGCATCTCTGGAGAGAAGGAACGGGTGACGTTTCGGGTCGAGACCCTTCTTCGGGTCTCGACCTGAAACATCACCTGTTCCTTTTCTCCAGAGATGCTGTCTGACCCGCTGAGTTACTCCACCATTTTATGTCTACCTTTGGTATTGATATTGGTATTGATATTAGTTTTGGGTATTGGCATTGGTATTGATATTGGTATTTTAATCGGTTTTGATATTGGTATTGATATAGTTATTGGTATAGGTATTGGCTTGCTATTGTCACATGTACCAGGATACAGTGAGAACCTTTTATTTGCGTGTTATTCAGTCAAATCAGATCATAGAGTCATGCTGCCCAGAAACAGGCCCTTCGGCCCAACTTGCTCATGCTGACCACGATGCTCCATCTACGCTCGTTCCATTTGCCCGCATTTGACCCATATCCCTCTAAACCTTTCCTATCCATGTACCTGTCAATGTATTTTAAATGTTATTATAGTACCTGCCTCAACTATCTCCTCTGGCAGCTCTTTCCATATACCCACCATCATCTGTGTGGAAAAGCTGCCCCTCAGGTTCTTATTACATCTTTTCCCTTAACAGCTTCGTAGTTTTAGTTCTATTTGCTTTGTTTTGGAGAAACAGCATTGAAACCAGCCCTTTGGCCCACCTAGACCACGCCAACCAACGATCCCCGCACATTAACACTATCTTACACACACTAGGGACAATTTACAACTATACCAAGCCAATTAACCTACAAACTCTACCGCTGTGCCACTGTGCTGCTTTATACACTCTATCTATACACTATATCATACTATACACAAGTACAGTGACACTGCTGGTAGAGCTGCTGCCTTACTGCACCAGAGACCCGGGTGTGATCCTAACCTCGGGTGCTGTCTGTGTGGAGTTTGCATGTTCTCCCGTTGACCATGTGGGTTTCCTCCAGGTGGTTCATTTTTCTCCCACATCCCAGAGGCGTGCGGATTTGCAGCTTAATTGCTCTCTGTAAATTGCTCCGTAGTGTGCAGGGAGAGGATGAGAAGATGGAATAAGATAGAACTAGTGAATGGATGGTCGATGGCAGGCGTGGACTCGGTGGGTTGAAGGGCCTGTTTCCATGCTGCATCTTTGAATCAATCCAATCAAAGAACAATGAAACCCAACACAGATATACCTGGTATTGCAAAGAGGTAAATACTAGAGTGTAGAATATTGTTTCTCAGCACTGTAGTGCCACAGTTACAGGGAAAAAATGCAAGGTCTGCAATGAGGTAGGTTGGAAGATTGTGACAGTACCCTAGCTTGTGGAAGGACTATTCCATAGCCGGGGGGAAGAAGCTGTTCCTGAGTGTGGTGGTGAACACTTTTAAACTACGATATCTTCTGCCCGACAGGAGAGGGGAGAACATGGAATGATCAGCATGAGAAAGGTCCTTGATTACATGGGCTACTCTCTTGGGGCAGCCTGTCGCACAGTAGGTGACACACAGTCCTTCATACAAATTCCCCACCATTGACTCCATCCACACTTCAGGCTGCCTCAGAAAAGCAGCCAACATAATCGAACACTTGTCCCTGTCCCACCACGGTCATTCCGTCTTCTCCCCGCTCCCGTCCGGCAGAAGGTACAGAAGCTTGAAAGTGTGCACCATCAGACCCAGGAACAGCTTCTTCCCCTCTGTTATCAGGCTTCTGAACGGTCCTTCCATAAGCTGGGGTACTGTCTGATTCACCTCGACCCCATTGTGGACATTGGACTTTGTCTTTGGAACTGATGCGCTACAATGCTGAGAACTATATTCTACACTCTGTATCTTCCCCTTTGCTCTACCTATTGTACTTGCGTTTGGCTTGATTATATGTACTGTATGTACATATAGTATTATCTGATCTGTTTGGATCACATGCAAAACAAAACTTTCCACTGTATCTATACATGACAATAATAACCCTAACCCCAAATAAACCTATATAATAAAGCAAAATAAACCTTAATAATAATAAACCTGAGGCTAAAACCAGTTCTAAGCTCTTCTGCTTCTTGGCATTCCCTGCCATTGTATCCCAGAATATTCTGCGTCTCAATTAGATCTAGTTGAGTTCAGTTTAGTTTAGTGCCACGTGTACCAAGGTGCAGTGAAAGCTTTGGTAGACACAAAATGCTGGAGTAACTCAACGGGACAGGCAGCATCTCTGGAGAGAAGGAATGGGTGACGTTTCAGGTCGAGACCCTTCTTCCGACTCGACACAAACCGAAACGTCACCCATTCCTTCCCTCCTGAGATGCTGCCTGTCCCGCTGAGTTACTCCAGCATTTTGTGTCTACCTTCGATTTAAATCAGCATCTGCAGTTCTTTCCTACACATACAGTTTTGTTTGAGTGCTAACCAGTCAGTGGAAAGATTGTACATAATTACAATCGAGCCATCCACAGTGTACAGATACACGATAAAGGGAATAACATTTAGTGCAAGGTAAGGTCTGATTAAAAATAGTCTGAGGGTCTCCAATGAGGTAGATGGGACGTCAGGACTGCTCTCTAGTTGGTGTCAGGATGGTTCTGTTGCGTGATAACAGCTGATATTCAATTGCCTGATAATCTCCTTTCATTTTTGCAAATTTCAGGAAGTATATAGTCTTCACTAGTCAAGTCCAGGTCTGCGTGTGATTCTATTCAAATATAATGTTTAGGTTTCTGCATCACTCCCAGTCTCATGTGAGCCATACTCCAGAGCCAGTTCACATCTGGACTCACAACTCAGTATTCAGAGTCACAGCATATCAATTTTATTCTTTGTCTGAAGTCCAATACAACCATATAATACATTGCTCCATTCCTTCCAAAATCATTCATCTGGAAGTGATTCGTGAAATCACAGCATTCGGTAACATTTTCCTTCAAACCAACCAGTTTTGATTTTGATGATTGAGTCAAAAATCCATGACCACTAATGATTGTTAGGTTGATTTATGTCAATGATGAAAGGAGTGGGATGAATACAAACAGAGTCCAGGGCCTGCCCCACCAACGCGACTTTTCAGCGACTGTCTTCCACCTTCAAGTTCGAGGGCACTCGCCTGAAATACCTCGAGCTGGGTCGACCATCAGTGATGAAATCGATCGTCTGCACACACACACGGGGGAAAGGGAAAGCAGGGGATTGCTGTCTGAAATTCACACCCACGATGACCAGGAAGGTAAAAGACGGCTGCACAGTGTACGGTAAGTCCTTTAGAGAGCACGGGGGGGGGGGGGGGGGGGGGGGGGGGGGGGGGGGAGGGGGGGAGAGGGGGGGGGGGAGGGGGGGGGGGGGGGGGGGGTGGGGGGGGAGAGAAGGGGAGAGAAGTGGAGAGAGGGGGGGGGGAAGAAGGGGAGAGAAGTGGAGGAGGGGGAAAGAAAGGGGGGGAAGAAGTGTGGGAGAAGGAGTGGAGACACTTTTAAGAAGCCAGACAGTTTTTAATAAAGTTTAGCGGGCATTTTACATTACCGGTCGGTTTTCCTTGGTCCTGAAAACTCCAATGAGCCAAAGGAAATTGCCTACGGCTGCCCTCGACTGCCTAGCGACCCTACTCCACTGCACTACGAGTTCAACATGCTGAAAAATTTTCCTCGACCAAACTGAGGCCGTGAGTATGCGGGAACTTCCCTCGAGCATGAAGGAGAGTTCCAGTGACCTCATAGGACCTCCTAGGACCACATGTCGACCATGCTACGAGTTTGAGTCGAGGGCAAACTCGTCTAAACTCGCAGATTAGGTCACTGCAGTGGGACAGCCCCTTAACCTGCCAAGTTACTCCAGCACTTTGTGATCTTTACCTCCTATTTTTTTTAAATTTTTTTTTATTACAACAAAATTTATTCAATTATTAAAAATAATATTTACACTACAATAAAACAAGCCAGAACCCACCACCATAATACAATACAAACATGTATCCATAATAAACTACTATACAACTATGATACAATCCTTATTGAGGATACATTCAACACCCTGCGGAGCCCAGCGGTCCCGGAACTCCCTCAGGGTGCCTGTAGACAGGGTGTATTCCCTTTCTAATCCCACCCGGGCACGGACGTAACCCCGGAAAAGGGGCAGGCATCTTTACCTCCTCTGGCAGCTTGTCCCCACTACCCGCCAACATCAGTATGAAAAAGTTGACTCTCTTGACTTGACTCTCTCTCCTATTAAATCCTTTCTCTCTCACCTTGAACCTACGTCCCCTGGTTCTTGATTCCCTTATGCTGGGTAAAAGACCCTGTGCGTTCACCCCATCTATTCCTCTCAGGGTTATTTCTAATTATAATTTCTAACTCGCTTGAATTTGAATTTAATTATAAGATCACCCCCCAGCTTCTTTATGGAAGAACTGTACTTCTGTAAGCCTGCTAACAGAGGGGAACTGTTCCTCAGTTGAGTGTGGCCATGACCTCCCATCTACCTCATAGGAGATCCTTGGACTTTAATCGAACTGTACAGGAATTTATCTTGCATTAACTAACACTCTCCTCCGCCTAGTCCTCACCCTAAAAACTTCCTTTGACTCCTCCCACTTCATCGAAATCAAAGGGATCGCCATGGGCACTCTCATGGGCCCCAGCTATGCCGGCCTCTTTGTAGGGCACATCGAACAATCCCTTTTTCAGGCGTACACTAGCCCTATCCCCGAACTTTACCTCTGTTACATTGACGACTGCAGTGATGTTACCTCCTGTACCCTTGCAGAACCCATGGACCATTAAATTCATTGCCAATTCCCAACTTGTACTCAAACTCACTTAATCATCGCAAAATTATCCCTTCTCTTTCTTGATCTCTGTTTCCATCACAGGAGATAGACTATTTATTGACGTCTAGTACAGACTGAGGGGGAGGAGCCATCTTGAGGAACGGCTGCTAGCCAGCGGTCGTCTGTTTTAATTCGCTTTTTTTAATCGTTTTTAGTGAGTCCTGTTTTTCGTTCGTAGGGGATATGGACTTTTTAATGTGGGGGGTAGGTGTCAACTCTACTTCTAGGTCCCTACCTGGTCGGTGAGGCAGCTTTTTCTCCGGGCTGCCCCGTCGACCCGTCCTCGTGGCCTACCAGCGGGCTTGGAGCGCCGTTTCCTGGTGGGGACCGCCCAGCACCTCGGCCTCGGTGGCGGCACAGCGCTGGAGCGCTATCGTGGAGCTCCGATGGCCTTGCCTGGGTCGCCGCGCTGGATCGACGCGCTGGAGCTCCGATGAGCTGAGACCGCCGTGTTCAACACCTCCGGGCTGCGGGTCTGCGGAGCGGAGCGGGCGGCGCCGACTTCATCATCGGGAGCCTGGGAGCTCCAAACCGGCGCGGCCTTGTCGGCTCCGGAAGCCGCGGTCTCCAACTAGAAAGCGGCCGTTCCAGGTGGCCAAGCCGCTGAGTGGACTCTCCCGACGCCGGGTCAACCCAGTGAGAACAGCCAGGAACATTGGGCCTCCGTAGAGGCAATTGCGGTGACCTCAATAGGCCTGACTTTGGGGTGAACTTGGGGTGAGGACTGGACATTGTGCCTTCCCCCACAGTGGTACCAATTGTGGGGGGATGACTTTTTTTGTCTGTAATGTAATCCTGTTAGTCTTTGTCCAAGATGGCTGCCGTGAAGGGAGAGTGTACACTGGCGTGCTTTAGCTGCCGCTGCTCTCTCTTCACATTGTGTTTTTGATTTTCTGTTTTTGGACTGAATTCTGTTTTTAGTTTGTGTCTCTGTGATGTCTTTATTATTTATTTAACTCTGATTATATGTTTATATTCCTGTTAATCTATGTAAGGTGTCCTTGAGATGTTTGAAAGGCGCCCAATAAATAAAATGTATTATTATTATTATTATCCACTGACTCCCACAACTATCCAGGCTACACTTCTTCCCACCCTGCTTCCTGCAAAGACTCTATCCCCTACTCACAATTCCTCCGTCTATGTCGCATCTGCACCCAAGATGAGGTGTTCCATACCAGAATATCTGGGATGTCCTTATTCGTTAGGGAATGGGGGTTTCCTTCGTCCATCATAGATGGCCCTCACATGTGTCTCCTCGGTACCCCACAGCTCTGCCCTTGTGCCCCTTCCCCTAGTCACAACCGAGACGGTCCCCCTAGTCCTTACCTTCCACCCCATCAGCCGTCGCATACAACACATAATCCTCCAACATTATTGCCACCTCCAACGGGATCCTGTCACTAGTTATATCTTCCCAGCTCCACCCCTTCCCATCTCCACCCATTTCTGCTTTCTGCAGAGACTGTTCCCTCTGCAACTCCCTAGTTAAATCATCCCTTCCAACCCAAACCATCCCCTCCCCAGGTACCTTCCCGTGCAACCACAGAAGATGCAACACCTGTCCCTATACCTACTCCCTCAACTCTGTCCAGGGACCCCGACAGTCCTTTCCGGGAAGGCAGTGGTTCACCTGCACCTCCTCCAACCACATCTACTGTATCCGTTGTTCAAGATGAGGACTCTTATCCATCGGCAAGTCCAAACGTAGACTGGGCGATCGTTTTGCTGAACACCTTCTCTCAGTCTACCTGGAACTACCTGACCTCCCCGTTGCCAAACATTTTAATTCCCCTTCCCATTCTCACACTGACCTTTCTGTCCTAGGCCTCCTCCACTGTCAGAGTGAGTAAATGCGAATTGGAGGAACAACATCTTATAATTTGCTTAGTCAGCTTACAACAGGGGTATGAATATTGATTTCTCTCACTTCAAGTATAGAGTACTTCCCACTTTGAGTATAGAAGTTGGGATGTAATGTTAAAATTGTACAAGGCATTGGTGAGGCCAATTCTGGAGTATGGTGTACAATTTTGGTCGCCTAATTATAGGAAGGATGTCAACAAAATAGAGTACAGAGGAGATTTAAGGGTTTTCGCAACTAAGCTTCAAAGTCGAACAAGTTGGGCTTTATTCTTTGGAGCAGAAGGTCATTTTTTGTACTCAGAGTTGACGTGGAAAAGCTTTTCCCAATGAGAGTAGGGAAGAGTCAAACAAGGGGACATGACTTGAGAATTAAGGTACTGAAGTTTAGGGGTAACATGGGGGGAACTTCTTTACTCAGAGAGTGGTAGCTGTGTGGAATGAGCTTCCATGAAGGTGGTGGACTTCGTTTTTATCATTTAAAAATAAATTGGATAGTCTTTCATTCAAGGGAATGGAGGGTTGTCTGAGCGCAGTATATCTCTATACTATCAGATGGCCGTCTAATTGTCTTATTCGTTAAGTAACCCTTTCCCTCTCCACCCTCCCCCAACCAGTCTGAAGAAGGACTTGTCCTCATTTTCTGTACTCATTCTCCAGAGAACAACGGCTTGTTTCCTGCTTTCCTGTGTCTTTCTGCTGAATCACCGTCTTCTCTCAGCCCCTCACTTTTGTGAAGGGTCTTTCTCCAGAGATGCTGCCTGTCCTGCTGAATTTTTTGTGTCCATCTTCCATTTAACCAGCATCTGCAGTTCCTTCCTACACATTATGCCCTTCATCCTGTATCAGCACTCTGTGGACTGTGATAATTGTGTATAGTCTTTCCACTTTCCACTAACTAGTTGGCATGCAACAAAACAATTTTTTTTTTAATATACCATGGTAAACTGAACTAAACTGAACTAAACTAAACTAAAGGAGTTGTTCCTGTGTGTGGCGATGCATGCTTTTAAGCTCCTGTACCTTCTGCCGGACGGGAGCGGAGAGAGGAAGGAATGACCTGGTCGGATGTGAGGCAGGCACTTCTCATGAAAGAAAACATGGCATATGATCCCTTTGCTGCTGTGCCAACAGAACTCAGGGCAAGTCCCAGTGCCACCCACTGCCAAGCTTCCTCTATGGGTGTCGGGCGCCCTGTGCCCATATCCCCAGCACGGCACACAAGAAAAGGCTTGCCATGAACACGCCACAGCCTGCCCACATCTCAGCTCATCAACAACAAAAGGCACCAATATGCTTTCTACTGTTTTATTTTCCTTACCAAGAAGATTTAATTCCAAGAATTCAATTACAAAGTACAGGACAAATCAAAACCCACAGCAGATTGCAAACATCAATGGATTAGTCAACAAATTACAATGCTTTCATCCTTATCGACGACGCACTCACGCCCCTCCCCACAGCGACTAGCGTTCACTGAAGATCTTCCCCAGTCCCCGTGGACACCACATGCTCCCTCTGAAGGGACAGGCAGGCATGGATGTAGGGCAGATGGAGTTTAATCCAAGCAAGTTTGAGGTGTTGCAATTTGGAAGGTCATGTAAGAGGCCAACCTATAATTATTGGCGTGACACATAGCAGCATTCAGTACTATCCAAAGCCTCTTAAACGCCATTATCGCATCTGCCTCCACCACCCCTGGCAGCACGTTCCAGGCACCCAGCATCTCCGGTGTGAAAAAAAAATGTGCCCCATACACCTCCTTAAACTTTGCCACCTCTCATCTCAAAGCTAAACCCTGAAGCACATTGCTCAAGTTTAGTGTTTAAAATGAATGTAAAACTCAACTTGATTTCCATTTATATTAATGTTAAGGGGCTGTCCCACTGCGGTAACCTAATCCGCGAGTTCAGAAGAGTGTCTTCGAGCTGGGTTGACCCTCAGCGATGAAACCGCGAGTTGGATCCACCGACCACACACACACACACACACACACACACACACACACACACACACACACACACACACACACACACACACACACACACACACACACACACACACACACACACACACACACACACACACACACACACACACACACACACACACACACACACACACACACGGAAAGCGGGGGGAGCGCTGTCTGAAATTCATACCCGCAATGAAGAGGAAGGTAAAAGACGGCTGCACAGTGTACAGAAAGTCTTTGGATAGCGGGGAGAGGGGGAGAGAAGGGAGAATAGAGAGAGAAGGGGAGGAAGGGAGAAGGGAGAGGGAGGGAGAAGGGGAGAGTGAGGGGAGGAAGGGAAGAGGGAGAGAGAAGGGGAGAGAGGGGGAGGAGAGGGGAGAGAGAGGAGGGAGGGGGAGAGAGAGGGGAGAGAGAGGGAAAGGGAGAGAGGGAGAGAGAGAGGAGAGAGGAGAGAGAAGGGGAGGAAGAGGGGGAGAGAGGAGAGAGAGGGGATAGAGAGAGATAGGTAGAGAGGGGGGGGGAGAGAGAAAGGGGAGAGAGAGAGGGGGAGAAGGGGGAGAGAGGGGGAGAGAGAGGGAGAGAGAGGGAGAGAGGGGGAGAGAGGGGAGGGAGAGAGGGGAGAGAGGGAGAGAGAGAGGGGAGAGGGGGGAGAGAGGAGAGAGAGAGGAGGGGAAGAGAGGGGGGGAGAGAAGGGGAGAGAGAAGGGGAGAGAGGGAGGAGAGAGGGGGGAGAGAGGGGGAGAGAGGGGGAGAGAGAGAGGGAGGAGAGAGGGAGAGGGGGGGAGAGAGAGGGGGAGGGGGGAGAGAGAAGAGAGGGGGAGAGAAGGGGAAAGAAGGGGAGAGAGGGAGAGAGAGAGAGAGATGGGAGAGAGAGTGAAGGGGAGAGAGGGGGAGAGAAGGAGAGCGAAGGGGAGAGAGGGGGAGAGAAGGAGAGAGAAGGGGAGAGGGGAGAGAAGGAGAAAGAAGGGGAGAGAAGGGGGGGAGAAGGGGGGGGGAAGAAGGAGTGGAGACACTTTTAGGAAGTCAGACACCTTTTAATAAAGTTTAGCGGGCATTTTACATTACCGGTCGGTTTTTCTTGGTTCTGAAAACTCTAATGAGCCAATTAAAATGCCCAGTTAGTGAAGGAGAATAACTACGGCTGCCCTCGACTGCCTGTAACTGCATAGTGACCCCACTCCACTGCACTATGAGTCAAAAAGTACCATGCTGACCAAATTGTACTTGCGGAAAGTTTTTCAACATGCTGAAAATTTTTCCGCGACCTACCCGAGGCCCTGAGTATGCAGGAACTTCCCTCGAGCATGAAGGAGAGCTCCAGTGACCTTATAGGACCTCCTAGGACCACGTGTCGAGGGCAAACTCTTCTAAACTCGCAGATTAGGTCACCACAGTGGGACAGCCCCTTTAAGCTGTGCAGTTGCAGTGCATGCCTGAGTAGGAAGGGTTTCACCCTGGAAAATTGGTTCTGACTGTCTACCCAACCTATGCCTCTTGTAGTTGCATATACTTCTACGAGGTGTCCCTGCAACCTCTGGCGCTCCAGAGAAAACAACCCACGTTTAATGTTCCACTTGGAATCTTATCTACAACATATATGAGAGTGCCTTGCCAAGTGAGCTAATACCCCAACCATTCCTATTGCGTTTCAAGCTGCATTCTTTCTGATGCATATCAATATGAATGTCAGATCCAATTATTTATTTTCAGCTTGGAGATGTTGGCTGAAAATACCCCAATTTTTCTTTTTGGTTTAGGTTTAGGTTTACTATTGTCACCGAGGTACAGTTAAAAGCTTTGCTCCGATCCAAGCAGATCAGATGATGCTGTACATAAACACGTCAAACTCAAGTACAATAGGTAGAGCAAAGGGGAAGATACAGAGTGCAGAATATAGTTCTCAGCATTGTAGCGCATCAGTTCCAGAGACAAAGTCCAATGTCCTCAATGGGGTAGAGGTGAATCGGACAGTACCCTAGCTTATGGAAGGACCGTTCAGAAGCCTGATAACAGAGGGCAAGAAGCTGCTCCTGAGTCTGGTTGTGCGCACTTTCTGTATTTTCTGCCGATGGGAGGAGGGAAAAGAAGGAATTACTTTTTGCAACATGGAAGTTATTTGAATAACCTTGAATAGGGAGCATCTGCCCACTAATCAGTCAAAGACTTAGCAAATTATTTCAATAACTTTTAGTTTTAGTTTAGAGTCAGAATGGAAACAAGCCCTTTGGCCCATTGAGTTCACACTGACCATCAGTCCCCCATTCACACTTGTTCTATGTTAACCCACTTTCTCATCCACTCCCAATGCACTAGGGGCGATTTACAGAGGGCCAATTAACTTACAAGCCCGCATGACTTTGGGATGTGGGAGGAAACAGGAGCACCAGAATGAAAAGAGAACAGCCATATTTGGTTGAGAATGAAACAAGAATGTTAAATGGATGAACTACAAAGTGCTGGAGTATTTCAATAGGTCAGGCAGCTTCTCTAGAAAGCATGGATCAGTGATTTTTCCAATTGGATTCCTTGTTCAGACTGCTTAACCTAAAACATTGCCTATCTGTCCCTCCAGAGATGCTGCCTGACCCCTAAGTTCCTCCGGCATCTTGTGCTCCATGCAAGATTCCGGGGAATGGAACGGCGACTGTCAGAGTGGAACACACACACACACACACAAGGGGGAGGGGGCTGTGGAGGCGGGGGGGGGGCGGGGTGTGGAGGCGGGCGTGTGGAGGAGGGTGTGGAGGAGGCGGGGGGCAGGGGTGTGTGGGCGGAGGGGGGTTGTGGGGAAAAAGCTCAGAGAAAAGACGGGGGTTGTGGGGGGGGGAGTATCATGGGGGAGGGGGGCAGGAGCCAGGGAGGGGGACCAGAGGGGAAGGGTCAGGAGGACTCACAGCGGGCGATGTGGACTCACAGTGGGTGCTGGTCGCTGGACGTCCTCCTCCGCCGGAATCAGAGTCTCCGTTTTCCGTTTGGCGACATCTCCGACTCCGCGCCGGGCCGGGTTGGGCCGATTCCAGTCCCTCCGAAAATTGTGTCTGGTTTGAGTCCTCTGCCGGCCGTCCAGAGCTTCCCTCAGCTCCAGTAAAGATGCGATGGAGCAGGAAGGGCTGGACCATCCCACGGAGTGACAGGAGAAAAGACCAATCCACGCGGTGCCAACCGGCAGGAGAGTAGATCGATCTGCGCGATCCGAGAGTAGACCACCAATCGGAACGAAACTTGGTGCAATCGTAGCAGAGGAGAATGGTGAGTGAGTTGACGAAAAATCGTTACGCTATCGTATACCGTTTTTGCGCAAATACAATGACCGCACAAACCGGAAGATAACAAGATCAGAGTTTTAGTTATGTATAGATAGATAGATAGATAGATAGATAGATGATAGATGATAGAGATAGAGAGATAGAGAGATAGAGAGATAGAGAGATAGAGAGATAGAGAGAGAGAGAGAGAGAGAGAGAGAGATATAGATAGATAGATAGATAGATAGATAGATAGATAGATAGATAGATAGATAGATAGATAGATAGATAGATAGATAGATAGATTTATAGATAGATAGGCAAAGCCCACACATATGGGAATAGTGTAGATGGGGCATGGCCGTTGGGCCGAAGGGCCTGTTTCCATGCTGTGCGACTCTATTCATCGCTGCTCAGAATTATAACATGTACTGCGGTCCCAGTGAATCTGGACAACCTGTACGTGCAAGACTACTATGCTACTTATTTTTGAAGGTGGCCCAGTGCTCCATCAAGCCCAGACCTGCAGTCCCACACGCCAGGTGCCCATCTCTTCCAGGAAGCAAATCAGTCATCCGTCAATTGTGCTGATGTATATCCAATTCCAAAACCACCAATGTGGTCGACTCAGTGACATAACAATCTGCAGATGCTGCAATCAGTAGCGGAACACAAACTGCTGGTGGCACACAAACGCCTCCCCATCCTCAGGAGACTTGAGGAAATTCAGCAGGTCTCCAATGATTCTTACAAACTTCAACACATGCACCACAGAAAGCATTCGAAAGGAAAACAGTTGAGATAAAAAATACAGTGCTGCATTCATGCTGTTGATTGTAATCAGTTTTGGAGGTGAATCTGAGGAATTCATTGCCACAGACGGAGTGGGAGATTGCAAACTTCACAATAGAACAAGTTGACCTACAACTTTAGGCTTTGCACGCCATATGCGAGAAGAAGCCGAAGATTGCCAGAGACAGCTGTGGAGGCCACATCAATGGATCTTTTTAAGGAGGAGATTGATAAATTCTTGATTAGTACGTGTGTCACGAGTTATGGGATGAAGGCAGGAGAATGGGGTTAAGGGAGAAAAATAGATCAGCCATGATTGAATGGGAGAGTAGACTTGATGGGCCGAATGGCCTAATTCTGTTCCTACAACCTACGAACGTGAACTGCTTGAATTTGTTGTGTGGCTTCAGGGGGAGTTATGCAACTTTCCACATGGGTACACGGCCAGGAATTGTTCATTAGTCTACCACATCTTTCACACTTGAACGTTAATGAAAGTCCTGATTTGGCACCTCTCAGGTTGCAAGGCTTGTCCAAGCTAGTCGGTGAGATGTTAGCTTTGGAAACTGCTCACAAATCAATCTCGACTGAATGTTGGTGGTGACGTGAGTTGAGATTCTGCCCAAGCCTGTCCTGACATTCAACGTGATTGTGGCCGATCCACCCCAGGGTTCTACTCAGTGTCAGACAGAACAACTTTCGGGTGGTCACGATGGCGCAGTGATAGAGTTGCTGCCTTTCAGCGTTTGCAGCGCCAGAAACCCGGGTTCGATCCCGACTACAGGTGCTGTCCGTATGGAGTTTTTAAGTTCTCCCGTGACCTGCGCGGATTTACTCCAAGATCATCAGTTTCCTCGCACGCTCCAAAGACGTGCAGGTTTGTAGTTTGATTGGTTTGATATAAATGTAAATTGTCCCTGGTTGTGCAGTATAGCGTTAATGTGCGGGGAGCACTGGTCGGTGACGGCTCGGTGGTCCGAAGGGCCTTTTTCCGCGCTGTATCTCTAAACTAAATTAAAAACGAAACAGAAACAGTCCCTTTGACCCAACTCGTACATACTGACCAAGATGCATCAAGTTTGCCTATGTTTGGCCCATATCACCTAATCTTTTTCTATCCATGTTAGGCAGCACAGTGGAGCAGTGGATAGAGCCACTGCCTCACAGCACCGGAGCCCCAGTTTCAATCCTCACCTTGAGTGCTGTCTTTGTGGAGTTTGTACATTCTCCATGTGACTGCATGGGTTTCCTCTGGGTGCTCTGGTTTCCTCCCACATCCCAGAGGTGTGTGGGTTTGTATGTTGATTGGTCTCTGTAAATTATCCCTAATGTGTAGGGAGTGGGTAAGAAAGTGGGGTAGCATGGAACTAGTGTGGGTAGGTGATCGATGGTCTGTCTGGACTTGGTGGGCCGAAGGGCCTGTTTTCATGCTCTATCTATAAATTAAACTAAACTAAATTGGTACCTGACCAAATGTCTTTTAAATTCTGTTAATGTATCTGCCAAAACGACTTCCTCCAGCAGCTCGTTCCATATAACCACCACCTTCTGTGTGGAAAAAAATGTCCATTAGGTTCTTTTTAAATCTTTCCGCTCTCACCATAAACCCATGCCCTTCTTGATTGCCCCTCACGGAGGAAAAGACTGTGCATTCATCCTATCTATTCCCCTCATGATTTTATGCACCTCTATGAGATCACCCCTCAGCCTACAGTGGTCCAAGGAATAGAGTCCCAGCCTACTCAACCTTTCCCTGTAGCTCAGGCCCTCGAGTTTTGGCCACCTCCTCGTAAATCTTCTCTGCACTCTTTCCAGCTTAATGCCATCTTTCCTTTAATAGAGTGACCAAAACTGAATGCAATATTGAAATTGTGGACTCACCATTGTCTTGTTCAACTGCAACATAACTTCTCAACATCTATACTCATGCCCCTTACTGATGGAGGCCAATGTGATTTGTCCACCCAGTCTCCTGTGACTCCACTTTGTACTTGTACCCTCTCCTCTCCAACACCCCAGGATCCTATTGTCAAATGTGAAAGTTCTACCCTGGTTTGCCTTGCACTTATCTGAATTTTACTTCGGAGTCACGTGAGTGACTACGTGAAGAACCCACTCAGTGCGCAGGTGCGGCATTTTACGCCAGCAGCGCAACAGCGGCGGCAGCTGGAGTCAGGCTCTCCAGCTGCAGGATAAAACGCGACCATTTCAGGTAAGTGTTTTTTGAATAGGAGTAGGAGAATTGCGAGTATGGCTACTAGACAAAAGCGACTCGCTAAGAAAACTCCTCCAGAGGAGGGTTCTATATCAGGGCGGCAGCCACAGGCGGCGGGACCGCTCTTTGAGCGCTCCCCAACTCCCGAAACCGAGCCACTCCCGGTGCCGCCGATTTCAGCACCTCGGACAGGGAGGAAGTCCACCAGAAAGACGAATAGGCCGGTTATCTCCAATTCATCGGAGGAGGAGGAAATGTCTCCCCCAAAAAAGAGGAGAGACAGCCACCTGAGCTGTATAAAACAGCTCCTGGAGCAAATGCTCAACCAAGAGATGCAGCAAAAGCAATCTCAGGGAGGAAGGGCATATGCCTCCTCCACAGTATCTACAGCACCCCCCTCTGCTCCCTCTTTATTCGAGGCTAGCAAGGGAGACCAGGGCTGGGCTGGTCTACAACAAGGGCAGGCGGACGAGTGCAGTAGTATGCCAGGGGAGCAGGATCATGAAGAGCTGCTGGGTGTCGTGGGCCGCTATGCGGCACCTCCACGCGCAGGAAGACTACTGGAACCCAGGATGGCAGCCAGTATCAACCAGCTTTCTAACAAAGCCCTGCAGGAGAAGGTCCTTCTAGAAGCTTTAGAAGAGTACACAGCGCCAGAGAATTGTGAGGCACTGAAAGTAAAGAGTGTCAACGGACAAATCTGGAGGCAGCTGGGTCAACAGATTCGCAGTCAAGAGCTTAAAATGCAGCGAATTCTGAAGATCCTCACATCGGCTATCACCGCCTTTGCTCGTTCCACGGAACATACTGACATGACCACCTGCCAACAGGACGTATTAGCACTAATGTGCAATACACAATATGAAATCAACAACCTGAGGCGGGATAATATAAGACCTGCCCTCAACCCCAAATATGCGGGGCTATGCAAAACCCCTGCAGCGGAAACAGAGGCATTGCTGTTTGGGGAAGACCTGACAAAAAGGTTAAAAGACATAGAAGAGGCAGCTAAACCTGTGGGCCTCATGAGGGCAGGCCCGGGAACGAGCAGCACATCTCATCCGACACCCAGCTGGCAGCACCCCTTGGCATCCACCAGTAAACATGCCCAGAGCGGACATCCAAGGACTGGTGAAAGCTCGGGGACCGCTGCTTATTACCCCCAAAGGTCTTTTTTAGACATGGGCCCAGAGCGGACCCCATGGAAAATGCGCCGCCCCCCGACAGCACCAGCATACCAGTAAAACCGAGCCTACAAGAAAAAAACAACAGAAGAAACGACAATAAACATGGAGGTAGGTGGGTCTGGTTCCTGCCAGCATACACAGAATAAGGGTGCTCTACTAACTGGGGGGCGATTACACTTGTTCAAAAAAGCATGTGGTACTGTCACAAATAACAAATATATACTCAACAGTATTAGTGGATACAAAATTGAATTTAAATTGGGCATATTACCGCCAGTTCAGCATACACCCCTAAGGGTATTTTCTCCCTCTGAGAAAGAGAAACGAGAAGGACAAGCTGAACTAGAAAGGCTCATTTCAAAAGGAATCATTGAAAAGACCAGACATGAACCATTGGAATTTGTATCGAATATATTTACTAAAACTAAAAAAGATGGTGGATGTCACAGAAACGGCATTTCGTTTGGACCTCAAGGGGTCCAAATGACAATAAATTTGTATCTTATCTTATCTTATCTTATCTTATCTTACATCATCATTGATCTAACATCACTAAATAAATCTGTTGAGTATATACACTTCAAAATGGAGGCGTTTGTCACTGCCAGACAACTGGTCTCCAAAGGATACTTTATGGCAAGCATTGATATTAAAGATGCTTACTATCTAATACCCATACACAAGGATCATTGTAGATACCTAAAATTTATCTGGATGGGGCAACAATGGCAGTATAAAGCATTGCCCAATGGCCTAACCTCAGCCCCCAGACTATTTACAAAATTACTAAAAGTAGCCATGAAAATATTAAGAAAACAAAAGCATATAGTCATGGCATATTTGGATGATATCCTCATATTAGGAAAAACCAAGGAATTAGCTGTGGCAGCAGTTCTAGCTACAAAACAGCTCCTTGAAACACTGGGGTTCGTCCTACACCCAGATAAATCCAAATTGAAGCCGTTAACTACCATGGATTACCTAGGCTTCCATATCAATTCAATCCATATGACTGTTACTTTGCCAAGAGAAACAATGGTTACATTAGCACAATCATGCAACAATTTAATAGTCAACAAACGACCAACAATTCGACAAGTGGCCAGAGTAATTGGAATGATCGTAGCAGCAATTCCAGCTACACAATTCGGACCTTTGCACTATCAAAATCTACAAAGAGCAAAGGTACATGCACTACATCGATGCTTGGGTCACTATGACCGAATCATGAATTTACCCACTGAAGCTATATCAGAACTACAGTGGTGGGCAGACAATGTTTGGCACAGTTTCAGCCCTATTATCATCACCAACCCTAATTTAGTTATTAAAACAGATGCCAGTGCTTTAGGCTGGGGAGCAACTAACTCCATATCCAGCACAGGTGGCAGATGGACTAATTCAGAATCATCGTTACTACACACACTGGGCATCAACTATTTGGAAATGTTAGCGGCCTATTATGGGTTAAAAGCATATGCATCTAAAATGCAGCGCGTGCATGTTAGGTTACAGATTGACAATACTACGGTGGTGGCTTACGTTAACCACATGGGTGGCATAAAATCATTATCATGCGACAAATTGGTCAATGCAATCTGGCAATGGTGTGTCAAATGACATATTTGGTTATCAGCTGCCTATCTACCAGGTAAGCTAAATACAGTGGCAGACACCAGGTCACGAAAATTCAATGATAACATCGAATGGTAGTTAGACCCAAAAATCTTTGCTAAAATTATTAAGCGATATGGAATGCCAGATATCGATTTGTTTGCATCAAGACTGAATCACCAGTTACCTATGTATGTGGCTTGGGAACCAGACCCAGAGGCAGCAGCGGTAGATGCCTTCACGCTGGATTGGGGAAATTTCTTCTTCTATGCTTTCCCTCCCTTCTGCCTCATCAGTCGGGTACTTCGGAAAATTCAGAGTGACTCTGCTTCTGGAATTTTGATCGTGCCCGACTGGCCTACCCAACCATGGTTCCCAGTCCTTCACGACATGGTGGTCGAGTCACCAATGGTTTTCCTAAGCAACCCACAACTGTTGACTCACCCAGTATCTGGCATGAGCCACCCATGCCATGAACATATTAAACTCCTGGGTTGTAGGTTCTAACCAGACCTTACCAGGGACTGGGATTATCAGAAAGAACCATCACCACCATGTCGGCAGCCCTGCGAACATCCACCAAGAAGCAGTACCTGACGTACATCAGAAAATGGGAAAAATACTGCCTGGACGCAGGGACAACATGCAAAACTACCACAATCACCGACGTGTTGGAGTTCCTGGCGCAACTACACCATGATGAAAAGATGAGCTACAGTGCCGTAAATGCAGCACGAAGCGCCCTGTCTGCTTATCTAAAACCAGCAGGACAGCAGAGCATAGGATCCCATCCACTGGTGATAAAACTTCTAAAGGGTATTTATAATAACAAGCCCCCAAAACCCAGGTATACCCATGTATGGGATATCAGTGTTGCATTATCATATCTCAGAGGATGGCCACTAGCTAGATCCCTGTTAGGAGTCTACGTTAAAAACACTCATGCTCAGGGCTCTCGTATCCGCTCAAAGGGTCCAGTCACTTCACAAACTACGACTGGACAACATGATGATTACCCCAGACTGCATCACGTTCGTTATTTTGGGTCTGGTGAAGCAAAGCAGGCCAGGAACGCTCAATTCACCGATGATATTCCGGGCCTACCCACCAGAACCAAGGCTATGTGTCGTGACCCATCTTCAGCAATATTTAGACACAACCCACAAACTTAGAGGGAGTGAAAAAGACTTATGGGTCAGCCACAAAAAACCTTATGGACGGGTAACTAGCCAAACCATTTCACGGTGGCTAAAACAGGTGCTGAAAGCTGCGGGAATCGATACTAACATTTTAAAATCCCATTCCACCAGGGCAGCATCAACATCAGCGGCGGAGCGAATGGACGTTCCGATTGACCACATCCTAAATACGGCAGGATGGTCGAGGGAATCGACATTCCGAAACTTTCATAACAAACCGCTGATGAAGCCAGACCTGTTTGCAGATAGAATTTTACAAACTGCAAATCTTTAATTTAAGCCCGGGGGAGCATTTAATTTCTGTTATTGTTAAATAAACACTTTTTGTTTTTGAACAAACAGATTCTTTGGTTAATTATGATACCACTTCCTCCCTCAAGAACTTCGGCAGTGAGTGAAATAAAACTCTTACACGGTTTGAAATCACAGACCTTTGAAATCTTCACGTAGTCACTCACGTGACTCCGAAGTAAAATAGTAAGATTAAACGAGTACTTACCAGTACGAAGTTTGATCTGTATTTTATGAGGAGTTACGATGAGGGATTACGTGCCCTCCACTCCCACCCTCATTATATAGATCAAACTAGTAAACTGATGCCTCCTTAATCTTTGCTATGTTTACTTCAAATATTGTGTCTATCTGTGATTCCACACCGCTGTTTGGAAGTATGCCGCGCCTGCACACTGAGCGGGTTCTTCACGTAATCCCTCATCGTAACTCCTCATAAAATACAGATCAAACTTCGTACTGGTAAGTACTCGTTTAATCTTACTATTAAATGCCACATGCCTTTCCTTGCCCACCATCGAAGGGATCTACAGGAGGCGCTGCCTCAAAAAGGCAGCCAGCATCATCAAAGACCCACACTACCCTGGCCACACTCTCATTTCTCTCCTGCCATTGGGAAGAAGGTACACGAGCCTGAAAACTATAACGTCCAGGTTCAGGAACAGCTTCTTTCCCACAACCATCAGGCTATTAAATACTAGAGCCTCCAAAAAGGCTCCAAACTAGAGAGCCTTGGGGCATTTTAATTTTACTTTGCACTATTATTGCTTGTTTGTTTCCTTGTGTACAGTATATATGATTGTGTAATGATTGTATATATATATATATATATATATACTAAGTGGGACCCGTTGGGTCCCATGTTCACACGGGAGGGCTGGTCCCCCAACACAATATTCCACCTCTCCACCAATTCCAATATTGGTGGCCAGTGGGGGGGATTTCTTGAGCACTGGTATGGGTTCTTGGGGTGGAAGCTCATTCCCTCAAGCCTGATCTGCTGGCACCTCACTCACAGCTGGTAGGCTGGCAGTTGACTCATGGCTATTCCTTGAAATTCCATTTCAAGCAGTGTGCAAGGCCACCAAATTCAAGTGCAGTTTCCTACCACTTCAAGCAGGGTGCAAGGCCACCGAATTCAAGTGCAGTTTCATACCACTTCAAGCAGGGTGCAAGGCCACCAAATTCAAGTGCTGTTTCATGCCACTTCAAGCTGGATCCAAGGCCACCAAATTCATTGCAGTTTCATACCACTTCAAGCAGGATGCAAGTCGCCAAATTCAAGTGCAGTTTCATTCCACTTCAAGCAGGGTGCAAGGCCACCAAATTCAAGTGCAGTTTAATTCCATTTGAAGCAGGGTGCAAGGGCACCAAAATTCAAATGCAGTTTCATACCACTTCATGCAGGATGAAACCACCATAAAACCACACAAAACACCAAACTCACAGTTCAGTAGACATTCAGTGTGTTCAGTTGAATCACAGCTCAGACAGTCGTGACCTCTCCCTCCCCCATCATGCAGACACTGAGCCACACCCAAACTTCTGGGTTTTATAACACCTCTCCACCGGAAAAAGTGTGGCCTTCATGGCGTGATTGACAAGAGAGAGTTTCTCAACATTTTTTAAACACTAATAACACTTTTATTTTTCATTGATGGGAAGAATTCTCTGCACCTGCTCAGCGGAGGGCGACTGAGTAAGATGGCCCAAAATCACAGCCTTAAGTGGTAGCGTTTATCTAAAATCAATATACAGTGCAAACAGGAAGTAAGTGCATTTGCAGTAGTGCCTTTTAACGTCAAGCCAAAGCACCCAAGCCGCCATTTGCAGTAAGTAGTGCCTTTCAACTTCAAGCTAAAGCACCCAAGCCGCCATTTGCAGCAAGTAGTGCCTTTCAACTTCAAGCCAAAGCACCAAAGCTGCCATTTGCTGTAAGTAGCGCCTTTCAACATCAAGCCAAAGCATCCAAGGCACCATTTGCAGTAAGTAGTGCCTTACAATTCAAGCCAAAGCTCCCAAGCCACCATTTGCAGTAAGTAGTGCCTTTTAACTTCAAGCCAAAGCACCAAAACAACCATTTGCAGGCAGTGTGTTTTTACCTCAAACAAAACATGTTTTCATTTTCAAACCACATTAAGGGAACTCACAGTTGAGTAGACATTTGTTCAGTGTTATTCAGAGCTCAGAGAGACGCGACCCGTTGGCTTCATCCATCTTGCAGAGACTGAGTGAGGCACACCACTTCCTGGTTTTATAGTCCCTCCTCCTCCCTCCAGCTGGGGCAGCAGAGAGAATGGTGATTTTTTTTTAAACATTAATATCTCTCTGATTTTTCATTGATGGGTAAAATCCTCCGGTCCCAGAAGGGGGAGGGGGGCTCTGAGCGAGGTGGCCAAAAATGACGGCCGTAGGTGGCAGCGTTCTCTCGGAAATCGCAGCACAGCAAGCCAAAAGCGGTCAAGATCAGACTTTTAGTAATATAGATATATATTGGTCCAGTGTACTGGACTCTCTTATTTATTATGGTGTTTACAGAGTACTGCGTTTACATATCTAAGAATTTTATTGTTCCGCTTTGGGACATGTAAATACTCTTGACTCCTGTGATCTTGGAGAGAGTGCACACGCGCTGGACTGCATACTCTCTTTCTTTGGTGGATCATTCTACTTAACGCACTGTGTGAAAACTGGGTCACTTGTGTTGGAACAGAGAATGCTAAGAGGAATGTGTATGAAAGTTTCGATAATAATGACCAATGACGCAGAATATTTTATCTGTGTTGGGAATAGTGAGGAAGTTCAAAATGAGAATGCAGCGTGGGAGGTGGAGAGAATTGTGTTAATTAAAAAATACATAATTTAAAATAAAACTTTGAATATGCTGGGGAGTAGTTAAGGCACTAGCCAAAGTAACTAAACTGGTGGAGCAGAGGGAGAAATGATACCACTATGGTAGATGAAAGTGATGTGATATTTTTTTTCTCTCTTTATCTAGGAGTTGGCATAGGCACATTTTTCATGAGTGCCTCTTTAGATACTGTAAACTACTAGGGCCTCCTGCATAATTTAGAAATAATTCAAACCTTGTAATACCTTCTGTGCAGGTTAATTAACAATCTGACAAATTTTAGTGTAATTTGCTTTGTGCATGTTGGTCCAATTTGCTTTGGTTTTGGTTTGGTTTGGTTTGCAACATGTGGTTTGCTACAAGAGATACCCCATTAAGCTGGGAGAGTGCGGAGGATTTACAAGGATATTGCATGAACTCGGGAACAACACAGTGGTGCAGCGGTAGAGTTCCTGACTTGCCGCGCCAGAGACCCGGGTTCAATCCTGACTGCGGGTGCTGTCTGTACGGAGTTTGTACGTTCTCCCTTTGACTGCGTGGGTTTTCTCAGGGTGCTCCGGTTTCATCCCACTTTCCAAAGATGTGCAGGTTTGTAGGTTAATTGGCTTCTGTAAATTGTCCCTAGTGTGTAGGATGGAGCTAGTGTACGGGTGATCGCTGGTGAGGCCACAATTTCAATATTTCATATTTGGTCACTCTATTAAAGGAAAGATGGCATTTAGCTGGAGAGAGTGCAGGGAAGATTTACAAGGATGCGGCCGGGACTTGAGGGCCTGAGCTACAAGGAGAGGTTGAGCAGCCTAGGACTTTATTCCTTGAAGCTCAGGAGGATGAGGGGTGTTCTTATAGAGAGGTATATAAAATCATGAGAGGAATAGAAAGGTTGAATGCACAAACCAAATGGCATAGGTTTAAGGTGAGAGGGGAACGATTTAATAAGAACCTGAGGGGCAACATTTTCACACAAGGGGTGGTGAATATATGGAACGAGCTGCCAGAGGAGATTGTTGAAGCAGGTACTATACCAACATTTAAAATACACTGGGAGAGGTACATGGATAGGAAATGATTGGAGGGAGACACAAATAACTGCAGATGATGAATTCATGTGTGGAACGCACAGTGCTGGAAGAACTCAATGGGTCCTGCCCTTTTTTTTTTACTATAACTTGGTACACATGACAATAAAGAAACAATTGAACATGGAAAGGTGACATTTCGGATCGGAAGCATACTTCAGGCTAAGAGACATACGGGCCAAACGTGGCTTAATGACTACCTTAGATTGGGCATCTTGGTGGGTATGGACGAGTTGGATGATTCCATGCTGCATGACTCCATGACTAAGGTTAAAAACTGGTGATTCTCAAGCAACTACAGATGCTGGTTTACCAAAAAAACCCCACCAAGTCCCGAAATAACTCAGAGGGTCAGGCAGCATCTCTGGAGAACACGGATGGGTGGATGGGTGATGTTTAGGGTCGGGATTCTTCTTCAGGATCAAACCTGCAAACTTGCTGTGGTTGACTTGATGAATCTTATTTATGTGCAGAATCTGTTTATTTTCTGCACCCGCGTCATGATCTTTAATGTAATCCCAATCCTAACCTTCAAACACGCAATTCTAAAACAAAGAAATACTAGACTGCTTTTCCTATGATTGTACAGTAAAGTTTATTCAGCTGTAAGGATAACATTTTTGCGATTTATTATGGACGGGAGACGTTGCTACTAGTTTTACACAGTTATGACAGGCGCTACTGACGATTTTGGCAAAGAAACTGTTTTAGATATATACCAGCCTCCTCAAATAAATTATTTGGTTTAGCATGAGAAAAAAAAAGGCAAGTGCTGGAGTAACTCAGCGGGTGAGGCAGCATCTATGGAGAACAGACAAGTGACGTTTCGGATCGGGACCCTTGTTCAGAATGATGGAGTGGGGGGAGAAAACTGGAAAAGCGAGGTGGGGGTGGGACAAAGCCTGGAAAGTGATAGGAGGAGAAACAAGGAACTGCAGATGCTGGTTTATAAAAAAAGACACCAAGTGCTGGAGTAACACAGAAGATCAGGCAGTATCTCTGGAGAACATGGACAGGTGACGTTATGGATTGGAACCCTTCTTCAAACCGATAGGTGGATACAGGTGAAGGGAGATTTAACATGAGCGCTGATTTGAAGCTATATATGGCTGTTCCAATTTTTTTAATGTTTCAGCTCTGCGAAGTATCATCAATTTCAACAAGGGCTGCCTGAAACACAGGATGTTAGTGTGTTGAGCAACAATTGACTGAACCCCAGGGAGTTAATGTGTTTAATACTCACATAAACTCAAGCAAACATCTGTTCCCCTGTGCGTCACAGAACATAGAACAATACAGTACAGGCCACTTGAGGGTTTGTAGGTTAATTGGCTTCTGTTAATGGTCCCTAGTGTGTAGGATGGAACAAGTGTACGGGGGATCATTGGTTGGCACAGACTCAGTAGGCTTAAGGGCCTGTTTACACATTGTATATCTAAACTTATAGAAACATAGAAATTAGGTGCAGGAGTAGGCCATTTGGCCCTTCGAGCCTGCACCGACATTCAATATGATCATGGCTGATCATGCAACTCAGTATCCCGTACCTGCCTTCTCTCCATACCCTCTGATCCCCTTAGCCACAAGGACCACATCTAACTCCCTCTTAAATATAGCCAATGAACTGGCCTCGACTACCCTCTGCGGCAGAGAGTTCCAGAGATTCACCGCTCTCTGTGTGAAAAAAGTTCTTCTCATCTCGGTTTTAAAGGATTTCCCCCTGATCCTTAAGCTGTGACCCCTTGTCCTGGACTTCCCCAACATCGGGAGCAATCTTCCTGCATTTAACCTGTCCAACCCCTTAAGAATTTTGTAAGTTTCTATAAGATCCCCTCTCAATCTCCTAAATTCTAGAGAGTATAAACCAAGTCTATCCAGTCTTTCTTCATAAGACAGTCCTGACATCCCAGGAATCAGTCTGGTGAACCTTCTCTGCACTCCCTCTATGGCAATAATGTCCTTCCTCAGATTTGGAGACCAAAACTGTACGCAATACTCCAGGTGTGGTCTCACCAAGACCCTGTACAACTGCAGTAGAATCTCCCTGCTCCTATATTCAAATCCTTTTGCTATGAAAGCTAACATACCATTCGCTTTCTTCACTGCCTGCTGCACCTACTTTCAATGACTGGTGTACCATGACACCCAGGTCTCGCTGCATCTCCCTTTTTCCTAGTCGGCCACCATTTAGATAATAGTCTGCTTTCCTGTTTTTGCCAAATACTAAACTAAAGACTCGAGGGCCTGAGCAGGTTGTGCAGGCCAGGACTTTACTATAGGCCGTCTTATGGAGGTGTACAAAATCATGAGGGGAATAGAAAGATTGAATGCATAACGTCTATTTCCCAGGGTCGGGGAATCAAGAACTGAGGTTGAAGGTTTAAGGTGAGAGGGGAAAGATTTAATCAGAACCAAAGGCCTGGATATAGTGGATGTAAGGAGGAAGTTTCCAATAGTGGGACAGTCTAGGATAGGGGTGGGGAACCTGCGGCTTTAAGGCCGCATGCGGCCATTAAGTGCGGCCTTTTGAAAGAATCCAAATTTTGTAGAACAAATCCTTTTATTTTTATTGATATGTTTTTGTTTGTCTTTTATTATTTTAATTTTAATCTTAAAATGAACGTATTTAAAATACCAAAGAGTAAAAGAAGATTCATGGAAATAATCCTCCCCGACTGACAGCCACAGTTAAAACATTAGTAAGTTCTAATGTGACTCTAGAATGAACGTTAACCGCCCTGCCTGACTGGGGTACACCACCAACTGAGGCTGGTTGACGAGAGGGAAAATGTCAGGGAGAGTCTGCTGGCCATCCAGTCTTCAGTATTATCTTCCGTTTGAAGTTGAATTTGAGAATAGTTAAACAGCGTATTTGTTTGATGTTTTTTTTATTCTGTCTGCTTAACAGCCCATCATGTCACAACATTTTACAAAATAATGTACATTTTGAAGAATATCTAATTGAAGTTTCTTGGATGAAGCCTTAATAGATTACAGCTAACTTTATGCGGCAATCCATCGTGAAAAGGTTCCCCACCCCTGGTCCAGGACCAGAGGGCACAGAACAAAAGGATGTACTTGTAGAATGGAGATGAAGAGGAATTTATTTAGCCAGAGGGCGGTGAATCTGTGGAAGCCAAGAAATTGGGTATTTTTAAAGCATTGATTGACCGTACGGTCGTCAAAAGTTATGGAGAGAAAGCAAGAGAATGGGGTCGAGAGGAAAAGATAGATCAGCCATGATTGAATGATGGAGTAGACTTGATGGATCAATTGCCTAATTCTGCTCCTATGGCTCATGATTTTATGATCTGGATTAGATGGGGAATCTTGGTCGGCGTGGAGGAGTCAGGCTGGAGGGTCTGTTTCCATGCTGTATGACTGTGACTATTAAAATTGGTTTGTAAACCTTATAGCTGGTCACGGTGGTGCAATAGTAGAGTTGCTGCCTTACAGCGAATGCAGCGCCGGAGACCCGGGTTCGATCCTGACTATGGGTGCTGTCTGTACGGAGTTTGTACGTTCTCTCCATGATCTGCGTGGGTTTTCTCTGAGATCTTCTGTTTCCTCCCACACGCCAAAGACATCCAGGTTTGTAGGTTAATTGGCTTGGTACATGTAAAAAACAATTGGCCCTAGTAGGTGTAAGATAGTGTTAATGTGCGGGGATTGCTGGTCGGCGTGGACCCAGTGGGCCAGAGGGCCTTTATCCACGCTATATCTCTAAACTAAACTGAAAACTAGACTTTTCTGCAATCTTTTATGAGGAATTGGCGGAAACAGATGAAAGTAGGCAAGATGCTAAGGAGTGCTTGAAAGCACAGGAAGTATTTGGAGGAGACGTTGAGAGTACAAGGTTGACAAAAATGCTGGAGAAACTCAGCGGGTGCAGTAGATTCTATGGAGCGAAGGAAATAGGCAACGTTTCAGGACAAAACCCTTCTTCAGACTGATGATGGGGGGGGGGGGGGGGGGGTGGGTGGAGATGGGGAGAAGAAAGGATAAAGGAAGAGGAGCCTGAGGGTTGAGGGAGAGCTGAGAAGGGGAGGAGACAGCAAAGGCAGCAGAGTACAAGGTTGTAGGTTTGTTTGTAAGAAGGGTGCCTTTGATAGTCAATACATACATGTTGATAGCTGATAGTCAACTACATACATGTTAAAGAACTGAAGAGGACGGCAGAACACAAAGCTTTGGGTCAGAACCCTTGAAGTAAAGTTTGAAGAAGGGTTCTTGACCAAAACTACATCTGTCCATCCCCTCCACATATGCTGCCTGACCAGCTGAGTTCATTCAGCACTTTGTGTTTAGCTCAGAAAGACAAACATAAATGGAGATGTTGGGTCGGTTTTCTTCTTCAGTCTGAAGAAGGATCCCGACCTGAAACGTTACCAATCCCATGTTCTCCACAGATGCTGCCTGACCTGCTGAGTTACTCCAGCACTTTGTATTCGAAAGAGGATTCCGGCACTCTCATGTCTTTACAGAGGTTGGTCGCCAGGGATGGAATCTTAAAGGCACCACACTAGAATTTTGAAGAAGATACATTGGAGTCATACATAGAGTCATACAGCACAAAGACAGGCCCTTCAGCCCAACTTGTCCATGCCAACCAAATTCTCCTATCTAAGCTAGTTCCATTTGCTGGCTTTTGGTCCATATCCCTCTGAACCTAATTTGGAGATACATCAGTAGTGGGCTGAGATGGTGGCTTTGTATGTATGGACATTATAGAGGTGTACAAAAGCACGAGAGGAATAGATCTGGAAAAAACGCATAGAGTCTCTTGCCCAGAATAGGAAATCAAGGACCAGATGACATAGGTTTAAGGTGAGGGGGGAAATATATAATAGAAACCTGATGGGTAACTTTTTTACACAAAAGATGGTGGGTGTATGGAACAAGCTGCTGGAAGAGGAAGTTACAGCAGGCATTATCGCAACATTTAAGATACTGGTATGTGGATAGGATAGATTACGATGGAAATAAGCCTAACGCAGGTAGATGGGACATGTTTAGTCGACATGGGCAAGTTGGGCCGAAGGGCTTGTTTCCATGTTCTTTGACTCTCTGTCTATGACTGATGAGCTGCAGTGATAAGAACTATATTCTGCATTCTGTATCTTCCCCTTTGCTTGGATGTTGTTCGGATGGAAGATGAGCTTCTACCAAAGCAAACCTTCTACTCCCAGCTTAAAGAAGGCAAACGTAAAAGAGGCAGACAAAAGAAGAGATTCAAAGACGCCTTAAAAGCCAGCATGAAGAAATGTGAAATCGACATCGACAATTGGGAAACCAATGCCAAGGACAGGAAACTCTGGTGAACCACCATCCAAGAAGGAACAGCAACCTTCGAAGCCAAGAGATGTGCAGAATTAGAAGAAAACGGAAAGAGAGGCAGCAATAACCAAAGCCCAATCTGCCACCTGGAATTACCTGTCATGAATGCTGAAGAACTTTCAAAGCCAGGATTGGACTCATAAGCCACCTGACACTCCATAAAAACAACAGAACGTAGACCATCAACCTCGACCTCGAGGGAAAGCCACGACAACCTATTATACTTGAGTTTGACTTCAGTGTACTGAACACTTGCACTCGCTTTGACAAAACCTGCAAGATGTCCTGATTGCTAACTATTTCAACTCCTCTTACCATTTCCATTGAGATGTTTCTCTCCTGGGCCTCCTCCATTGCCAGAGTGAGGCCACATGTAACCTGGAGGAACAGCACCTCATATTCCACTTGGGTAGCTTACAACCCAACTGTATGAACGTTGAATTGAGCCATTCCCCAACCCCCTCCTGTTCCCCTGTGCCCCACGTGGACTCACACCTACCCCCCCCCCCCCCTCCCCCCCCAACATTCCTTCCTCTGGCTTCACAAGTCACAACTCCTCAATCCTTTTGTCTCACACTTTCTCTTGTTTCATCTATGGCCTTTGTCCAAACATCTGTCCCTCATCCATATCCACCCATCACTCGCCAGGCATCATCCAATCCTTCCTCTCTTACCGCATCCTCCCCCCACCCCCCTCCCCTTACAATCGGTTTGAAGAAGGGTCCTGACCCAAAACGTCACCTATCCATGTTCTCTAGGGAAGCTGCCTGACCCGCAGAATTACTCCAGTACTCTGTGTCTTTTTTTTTTTTAGTAAATCAGCATCTGATTCCTTGTTTCTGACATTGATAAACCTAAACCCAGGGAATCCTGCACCTAGTCTGGATGTGAATTTTGGAACGCAGTCTGGACAAGGTTGAGGTTGTGAGTTCAGCTTGGAATAACCTGCTGAGGAAGAAGGTGGAAATGATACCTGAGACTTTAGTTGCTGAGGCTGGTGTGGGAAGTGCAGAGTATTTGAATTCTGCAGCTGGGTAAACTTATTAGTTGTGTGATGCTTGGATAGAAATATGGTACAATATACACACGAGCAAAGCAATGCATGATTTGTTAGCCTACTTTGCCTTTGCTGAGAGACAAGGCATAGCCATAGAACATGGGCAGTACAGCGGCTGCCTCACTGCACCAGAAACCCGGGTTTGACCCTGACTATAGGTACTGTTTTTACATTCCCCCTGTGACCCTGAGAGTTTCAAGTAACCCTCGCCTTCCCTCCCTCTCCGTCCCTCCCCCCACCCTAGTTCTCCGACCAGTTACTGATTGTATGCCTCCCTGTCACCTTCCCGTCAGCTAACTATGACCCATTCTACATTTTCTAATCAGCGTCTCCTTTGATCTGCCATTTTCACACCTTACCCTTCCATATCTCTGTGTCTCCGTCTCCCCTCTCAGTCTGAAAAAGGGTTTTGATCCGAAACGTTACTCATTCCTTCTCTCCAGATTAGCTGCCTGACCCGTTAAGTTACTCCAGGATTTTGTGAATAGCAATCAATGTTCTCCAGAGATGCTGCCTGACCCATTTGGTTTAGTTTAATTTAGTTTAGTTTAGTTTAGAGATCCAGTGGAAAACGGGCCCTTCGGCCCACCTAGTCCACACCAACCAGTGACCCCTATCCTGCACACACTCGGAACTATTTACACTTATACCAAGCCAATTTACCTACAAACCTGTGTCTTGGGAATGTGGTAGAAAACCGGAGATCCTGGAGAAAACCCACGTGGTCACAGGGAAACGTACAAACTCCACACAGACAGCACCCGTAGTCAGGATTGAACCCAGATCTCTGACGCTGTAAGGCAGCATCTCTACCACTGTGCCACCGTGCCTCCCAAGGGTTAATACAGCACATTGTGTCTTTTACCTGTAAACCAGCATCTGCGGCTCCTTGTGTCCAGTCTCAGTGACGTTGGGTGATTGGATTTGGTCGGGTATCTGGGAAGAGCTTTGTTGTATTGTATTTCTCTGTGGATTATCACCTTGTCGTGGTGGAGAAGCTTGTGTGGACCTGAGATCCTGAGAGCGATGCTATCCGGAGCTATGCTCCTGGTAGGTCCACCCACGGTGGTAATGTCGAAGGGGAGGTCTCTGACAAAGAGCAATACAACCAAGACCTCAACGGTGGAACAGGCGGATGAAGACGGATGAAAGCTGCGGCAGAAAAGGGTCTCCGGTCGTCTTGGACTCCATGCCACTGGATCCTGACCCAGATCTGTCAAGGACCGTGGGGTAGCTTCCTGTGCACCAGTCTCCCCACGTTAAACAAAGTCACTCGCAGGCATCCTCCAGGCGTCGTCCATATAGCACCCTGGAGGGGTGAAGGGAAACACCAAATACACACCTCTGCTGCCTTGTGCTATTACCTTACTCAGGAAAGGTGAAGACTGGATTCGGCGGATTACGCGGAGGAGACCACCATTTGGCGGTCCAACGTGTAGGAAGGAGGACCCAGCAAAGTGTCGTGGAGCACAAGTAGGCCACAATGTTCACGTAGAACACTGGTGGCCATCCACTGCATCCTGACCCATCGCCAGCCGACTTTGACTATGTCTTGCCACTGGATCCACATAGGCCGGGACGAGAGAGTGAGGCTGATGATTTTTCGCAACTCTCCCTCACTTTAATCCAAGTCCAGCGCAAGTCATGACTTCAGGGCCTGTACCGCCCACTGGGCAACGCAAGATCACCACGGGAGTGCATGCAGCTGGGGAGGGGTGCACCGCAGAAGCTCAGAGCAAAACGCGCCACGTGTGGGGCTCGGGCCACTTAGGTTTCTACTGCGGCGCCCACCCAACTGTGTCCCATATGCGGCTGAGCCATCCGGGCCCGGATCGGTCTCACCAATCACCTCAGGACCCACAAACAAAAACACTGAAATCATGGTCTTCGACTACAAAGGACGAACAACATTGTCATTGTAATTAATTTATTAGCCAAGTATGTAAAAACATACAAGGAATTTGATTTGCCATACAATCATACCAAAAAAGCAACAAAACACACAGCTCCATAATAGTTAACATAAACGTCCACCACAGCGCACTGTGATGGAAGGCAATAACGTATTATATTCTTCCCTCATTTTCTCCTGTGGTCGGGGGCAGTCAAACCTTCTGCAGTCGGGGCGATTGAAGCTCCCGCGTCGGGGCGATCGAAGCTCTTGCGCTTCCTAATCAAGGGACCGTGAGCTCCACGATCTTAAGTTCGCAGGCTCCTGCGGTTTGAGCTCCCAAAGTCGATCCCCAGCAAAGGGACCGCCAGCTCCACGATGTTACACCGCAGCGCGGCCGGTGATACGATACGGAAAAAATTCTCATCTCCGTCGAGGAACGAGATAAAAAAAGTTTCCCACAGGCCCCCCCCCGCGTCCCCCCACATAATACACTAAAACATACATTTAACAACAGTCTAAACACCACAAAAGAAGAAAAGGGTGAGACAGACTGTTGGTGAGGCTGCCATCGTACGGCACCACCTGTTGCCGATCTTTGTAACCGTGCTGCAAGATCTTTCACCTCATGCCCCTGAGGAGGAGCAGTGAGGTACACTGACTACTTGCGCTTTGATACCAGATGCTCAGCAACGGCCAACTGAGATTCAACAGACACTAAATTATTTGCACAAAACAAAGCCAGATGAATTCATGCCAACTGCTGTTTGGAAATAAATGATTCCAGTTGTCATCCCGGCTTATCATGCTAATTTTCCTGAAGGCATCTCTATGAGATGAAACAGGAAAGATTTTTCCATGAATGTGTTGCCATTTTGTATATCTGAGCCCAGGACCCAGGAAGGTGGAGGATTGGGCAGCCTTGGGGAGACAAGGGACTGCAGACCTTGCAGATGGAGCAAAGTCATTCAAGAAACTCCTTGAAAATACCCATTCACACTCGCTATATGTTATCCAACTTTCTCACCCACTCCCTACACATAAAGGAACTCGTCTGAGAGGCAGGCAACACGAATCTCAGAGACATTTGCTGCCTTATGGAGACACATTGTGCATATGGAGGGTGGCACAGTGGTACAGCATTATAGTTGCTGCCTCACAGCGCCAGAATCCCGGGAATACTGACTACGGGTGTTGTCTGTGTGGAGTTTGTACGTTTTCCCTGTGACTGCATTGGTTTTCTCCGGGTGAAATGGTTTCCTCCCACATCCCAAAGACATGCAGGCTTGTAAGTTAATTGGCTTCTGATAATGGTCCCCAGAGTGTAGGATAGAACTAGGGTGTGGCTGATCGCTCTATGGCATGGACTCGGTGGGCCGAAGGGCCTGTTTCCCTGCTGTATCTATAAACTAAACAAAAACTATTTGGCAGGAACTGTTGGCTGAGTATTCCTTATTACATTGTTTCATATTTTGCAAAGGAATTGGGTGTAAAACACTTTTGGAAGTCATTAAACTGTGTGGGGAACTTATTAAATCTCGATCTTTCTTCATTTCTCCTCCTTCCAAGGAAAGATACCGTCACATTTCTAGGAACTACAAAATTGACAAAGGAACACACATTCCAAAAAATTCTACACCTCTTGCAGCTAAATGCCAAGGAAACCACTTGTATGTTCAAGTCAGTCAAATCTGTCAAAAGTCAAGAGTTTAATTGTCATATGTACTACCACGAGAACAATGAGAAAAAGACACAAAGTGCTGGAGTAACTCAGTGGTCAGGCTGCATCTCTGGAACAAGGCAAGGGAGTCTGAAAACCACGACCTCCTCTAACCTCATCGACTGAGTCTGGTGATTCTGATGTGGGCTCCTGTACATCGGCGAGTCCAAGTGTAGATTAGCGACCGTTTTGCTGTACTCTTGTGCTCAGTCCGCCAAGGCCTGCTGGATCTTCCATTTGCTAACTATTTTAACTCCCTTTCCCATTCCCACACTGGCCTTTCTGTCCTGGGCCTCCTCCACTTCACAGAGTGAGGCCACACACAAACTGGAGGAACAGCACCTCATATTCTGCTTGGGTGGCTTCCAAGGGTATGAACATTGAATTCTCCAGAGTTAGGTAACTAACTTTAGTTCTTCCCCCCCACCTTCTCCGACCCATTTTTTACTTTTCCCACACCCCTCTCTCCCCTGTGCCCCACCAGGACATCCAATTTTGCCCCCCCGCTCCCCTCCACCCATATTCCTTCCTCTGACTTCATAATTCACACCTCTTCTACCCTTTGCTTACACCTTTAGTAAATTCATCTCTTGCGTTTGTCCAACCATCTGCCTCCTCAACTGTATCCTCCTATCACTCACCAGGCTTTGTCTCACCCCCCAATTTCTTCCAGCTTTTGCCCTCCTAAGACGATCAGTCTGTGGAAGAATCCTGACCCGGAATGTCACCTGTCCTTGTTCTCCAGAGATGCTGCCTGACCCACTGAGGTACTTCAGCACTTGGTGCCTTTATTTGATCAAATAGTTGTCTAAATAACCTTGGTATGTCTATCAGGTCAAATATCCAGCACAGTGGCGCAGTGGGTAGAGCTGCTGCCTCACAGTGCCAGAGGCCCAGGTTCGATCCTGACCTCGGCTGCTGATTAGGTTAGATTAGATTAGATTAGATAGCCTTTATTGTCATTCAGACTGAAGTCTGAACGAAATTGCCCCTAGCTGCCCATGTAGAGTTTACACATGCTCCCTGTGACTGCATGGGTTTCCTTCGGGTGCTCCGGTTTCCTCCCACATCCTCAAAACATGCGGGTTTGTAGGTTAATTGGCCCTCTGTAAATTGCCCCTAGTGTCCAGAACCAGGGGCCACAGTTTAAGAATAAGGAGTAAGCCATTCAGAACGGAGACGAGTAAACACTTTTTCTCACAGAGAGTGGTGAGTCTGTGGAATCCTCTGCCTCAGAGGGCGGTGGAGGCAGGTTCTCTGGATGCTTTCAAGAGAGAGCTAGATAGGGCATTTAAAAAAAGCGGAGTCAGGGGATATGGGGAGAAGGCAGGAACGGGGTACTGATTGGGGATGATCAGCCATGATCACATTGAATGGCGGTGCTGGCTCGAAGGGCCGACTAGCCTATTCCTGCACCTATTGTCTATTGTCGATTCTCTAGTGTGTAGGGAGTGGATGAAAAAAATGGGATGACATAGAATTAGTGTGAACGGGTGATCGATGGTCGGCATTGGGACTCGGTGGGCCGAATGGTCTGTTGCTATGCTGTATTTTTCAATTCAAGTCAATTCATTTGAATTTAGCAAATGTTTGATTCTCTGTGACAGCTTTAAGTTTTTATAGCTCAGTTTATCATCATGTGAGCTGAGGTACAATGAAAAGCTTTTGTTGCATGCTATCCAGTCAGTGGAAAGGCTATACAAGATTACAATCAAACCGTCCAGTGCACAGATACAGGATAAGTGGAATAAGTCACAAAAGTCACCGGGATGAGAAGCCCGGGAAGCCGTTGGTGAGAGGAGCACTTACCTGGAGCTGTGAGTATAAAAACAACGCGGGGCTTGCTTCTACAGAGGCCGGGGGAGCCATTGGTGAGAGGAGGACTTACCTGGAGCTGTGAGTATAAAAACAGCGCGGGGCTTGCTTCTACAGAGGCCCGGGGAGCCGTTGGTGCGAGGAGGAGTTACCTGGAGCTGTGTATAAAAACAGCTAAAAGAAGATATGAGGTTGCTTTGGTTAGTAAGGTGAAAGTAAATCCAAAGGGTTTCTACAGCTATATTAATAGCAAAAGGATAACGAGGGATAAAATTGGTCCATTAGATAGTCAGAGTGGACAGCTATCTGCAGTGCCAAAAGAGATGGGGGAAATATTGAACAATTTATTTTCTTCGGTATTCACCAAGGAGAAGGATATTGAATTATGTGAGGTAAGGGAAATAAGTAGCGTAGCTATGGAAACTATGAGATTCAAAGAAGAGGAAGTACTAACACTTTTGAGAAATATAAAAGTGGATAAGTCTCCAGGTCCGGACAGGATATTCCCTAGGACATTGAGGGAAGTTAGTGTAGAAATAGCAGGGGCTATGACAGAAATATTTCAAATGTCATTAGAAACGGGAATAGTGCCGGAGGATTGGCGTACTGCCCATGTTGTTCCATTGTTTAAAAAGGGGTCTAAGAGTAAACCTAGCAATTATAGACCTGTTAGTTTGACGTCAGTGGTGGGCAGATTAATGGAAAGGATACTTAGAGATAATATATATAAGCATCTGGATAAACGGGGTCTGATTAGGAACAGTCAACATGGATTTGTGCCTGGAAGGTCGTGTTTGTCTAATCTTCTTGAATTTTTTGAAGAGGTTACTCGGGAAATTGATGAGGGTAAAGCAGTGGATGTTGTATATATGGACTTCAGTAAGGCCTTTGACAAGGTTCCTCACGGAAGGTTGGTTAAGAAGATTCAATTTTTGGGTATTTATGGTGGAGTAGCAAGATGGATTCAACAGTGGCTGAATGGGAGATGCCAGAGAGTAATGGTGGATGGTTGTTTGTCAGGTTGGAGGCCAGTGACTAGTGGGGTGCCACAGGGATCTGTGTTGGGTCCACTGTTGTTTGTCATGTACATCAATGATCTGGATGATGGTGTGGTAAATTGGATTAGTAAGTATGCAGATGATACTAAGATAGGTGGGGTTGTGGATAATGAAATAGATTTTCAAAGTCTACAGAGAGATTTATGCCAGTTGGAAGAGTGGGCTGAAAGATGGCAGATGGAGTTTAATGCTGATAAGTGTGAGGTGCTACATCTTGGCAGGACAAATCAAAATAGGACGTACATGGTAAATGGTAGGGAATTGAAGAATGTAGGTGAACAGAGGGATCTGGGAATAACTGTGCACAGTTCCCTGAAAGTTGAATCTCATGTAGACAGGGTGGGAAAGAAAGCTTTTGGTGTGCTGTGGCCTTTATAAATCAGAGCATTGAGTATAGAAGTTGGGATGTAATGTTAAAATTGTACAAGGCATTGGTGAGGCCAATTCTGCAGTATGGTGTACAATTTAGGTCACCTAATTATAGGAAGGACGTCAACAAAATAGAGAGAGTACAGAGGAGATTTACTAGAATGTTGCCTGGGTTTCAACAACTAAGTTACAGAGAAAGGTTGAACACGTTAGGGCTTTATTCTTTGGAGCGCAGAAGGTTAAGGGGGGACTTGATAGAGGTCTTTAAAATGATGAGAGGGATAGACAGAGTTGACGTGGATAAGCTTTTCCCACTGAGAGTAGGGAAGATTCAAACAAGGGGACATGACTTGAGAATTAAGGGGCAGAAGTTTAGGGGTAACATGAGGGGGAACTTCTTTACTCAGAGAGTGGTGGCTGTGTGGAATGAGCTTCCAGTGAAGGTGGTGGAGGCAGGTTCGTTTTTATCATTAAAAAATAAATTGGATAGTTATATGGACGGGAAAGGAATGGAGGGTTATGGTCTGAGCGCAGGTATATGGGACTAGGGGAGAATACGTGTTCGGCACGGACTAGAAGGGTCGAGATGGCCTGTTTCCGTGCTGTAATTGTTATATGGTTATATATGGTCACAGTACCATCGCGTATCTTCATAAATGAAGCATGGGGTGTGGGTCTGGAGAAATGTAGAGAAGTGCTTCAGTGCTGGGTTGAGGGGAAGGGCTGTTTTTTGTGCCAAAAGTCGACTGTGGATGATGCTCACTCTGGGAGTGGGTGGAGAATTGGAACCTCACTAAAGCATTCTTCATTTCGACTGGAATCAGCAAGCTGATCATAACACTTCAATAGACAAAGATCTTCCCTCAGGTAAATGGGTCCCAGAAACTCATCCAGAAACCTGTTCCAATTGAAGATAGGCATAAAGTGCTAGAGTAACTCAGCGGGTCAGGCAGCATCTCTGGAGAAAAAGCATGGGCTATGTTACGATTCATTCCTGCACTTTACCCTTGAGCTTGTCCCATTTTGGGGAGTTAAATTTCAAGTCTATATTTCGTTCTAGAGTCAAGAGAGTTTAATTGTCATATTTACCAGCAAAAGAGCAATGAAATTCTTACTTGCTGCAACTTAACAGGCCCGTAAACACAATAACACATACACAATAACACAGATAATATATTATAATGTTTTTTAAAAATGTAATAAATTGATAATTATAGTACTCGTACTATAATTTTGTAGTTCTTTAAAATACGTTTGGCCAGGATAGGAAAGGTTGAGATAGATGTGGGCCAAACACAGGCAGTGGGATTAGTGTAGATGGGGCATCTTGGTCGGGGTGGGCAAATTAGGCCAAAGTCCTGTTTCCGTGCTGTGTGACTCTGTGACTGGTGAAAAAAAGCCCTGAGTGCAACCAAACACCAACAGAAGATCATTGTAGTGATGGATCTGCTGCCTCACAGTGCCAGGTTCGATTCTGACCTCGGGTAATGTCTGTGTGGAGTTTGCATGTTCTCCCTGTGACCCTGTTGGTTTTCTATGGGTCCTCTGGTTTCCTCCCACATCCCAAAGATGTGCAGGTTTGTCAGTTAATTGGCCTCTGTAAATTCTCCCTAGTGTGCAGTGGGATAACTCGTGTGAACGGGTGATCAATGGTTGGCGTGGACTCAGTGGGCCGAAAGGCCTGTTGTCATGCTGTACCTCTAAATGGCGTACAACTATAAAAATGCGGCCTAATCAAAGTCTTATCAAAAAAGCTGTTAATGTCATCGAAGGCCCATACCACTGTGGCAGTACAAGTAGATAGGTTGGTAAAGAAGGCATATGGCATGCTTCATCGGTCAGGACATTGAGTATAAGAGTCAGCAAGTCATGATGCAGATTTGTAAATCATTGGCCAGGCCTCATTTAGAGTATTATTGGAGTACAGTTCTGGTCGTCCCATTACTGGAAGGCTGTGGAGGCTCTGGAAAAGGTGTAGAAGATGGTAACAAGAATGATACAGAGTGCTGGAGTAACTCAGCGGGTCAGGCAGCATCTCTGGAGAATATGGATGTGATGTTTCGGATCAAGATCCTTCTTCAGTCTAACCTGCTGAATTCCTCCAGTACTTTGCGTTTTCTTTTATTGATGAGTATTGATGAGGTAAGATGAAAGACGAAACAAGGCTTTTCAAAGGCAACATGTGGATCCAATTTGAACCTTGTAGAACTGAGGCACAGTTTTACAGCCAAGTTAAATGTGTGAAGGATCAAATTGATTAACTGTTATGAAGATGAGGAGATAGCAGATGTATTAACTTATTTTTTTCTACATTTGACTTCATCAATAAAGACTCTGGATGAATTCCACTTACAGTGAGAGCAGCAGAGGAATTTGGCAGGTTCAGAGAGATAGGTGAAACATGTGTTATATATAATCTGAAGCACTTTAGATATTCAGCGTGCTGATGCACTGGTATACTGGAGGAGAAATGGCAGAGGCTGAATATATTCGTCATTGGTTTATTATTGTCATGTGAAAGTGAAGTACAGTGAAAAAATGTATTTGTGTGCCATCAAATCATTTCGTGCAGTTCCCAACATCACGTTAAATCTTCAATTTACCCTTTATTTGAGATGCTCTGCAACCTTTGTGATCCTATGCTCTCAAAACCTAGAAACAAGCCCTTCGGCCCAACTGATCCATGCCAAGCAAGATGCCGCAACTACACCAGTCCCACCTGCCTGTGTTTGTCCCATCTCTATAAAACTAAAACTCTTCCTATTGTTTGTGTTTGTGCCGATGATGTGTCAATATGCTTTTCCTATCTTCTTGCAAACGCTAGGCCACAGCCTTCCCATTTTCACACATCCTACTCACATTTTCCCCATCATGACGATAAACATCTTCCCGTTGCATTCCCTCCTATATTTCCGATTATATTAACCCCTAGATGGGACGACAGATGGCGCAATGGGCTAAGTGTTCGGCTGGCGACCGGAAGGTAGCCGGTTCGAATCCCGCTTGGAGTGCATACTGTCGTTGTGTCCTTGGGGCAAGACACTTCACCCACCTTTGCCTGTGTGTAAATGTAATGTAATTATGTGAAGCACTTTGGGGTCAATGCAAGTTGACTAAAAATGTGCTATATAAATAAGATTATTATTATTATTATCCACTGAGGATGCCATCGCCACTGCTCTTCACACTGCACTGACCCACCTCAAACACCAGGGGAGCTATGTGAGGATGCTTTTCATTGACTTTAGCTCCGCCTTCAAAACCATCATCCCCAGCAGACTGGTCACCAAACTCATGGATTTAGGACTCTCCCAACCCATCTGCCTCTGGATCAAGGACTTTCTGTCTAACCGCCCCCAGACCGTCAGACTGGGCCATCACCTCTCCACCCCCATCACACTCAGCACCGGCTCCCCACAGGGCTGTGTGTTGAGCCCCCTCCTCTACGCCCTCTACACCCACGATTGTGCCCCCACCCACTCCACCAACACCATCGTCAAGTTTGCGGACGACACGACTGGGGTTGGACGTATCTCAGGAGGAGTTGAGACAGCCTACAGGGAGGAAGTCCAAAGACTGGCAGCGTGGTGTTCAGACAACAACCTCATCCTAAACACCACAAAAACAAAGGAAATTATCATAGACTTCCGTAAGAACAGTGCAGCCCCCAAACCCCTATTCATCAATGGGGACTGTGTGGAAAGGGTCTCAGACTTCAGATTCCTGGGCACACAAATTACGGAGGATCTCTCCTGGACTACAAACACCACCACAGCAGTCAAGAAGGCCCAGCAGCGATTCTACTTTCTGAGGATCCTCAGGAAAAACAACCTGGAGGAGAAGCTGCTGGTGTCCTTCTACCGCTGCTCCATCGAGAGTGTGCTGGCGTACTGTATAACCACATGGTATGCCAGCTGCTCTGCAGTGGACAGGAGAGCCCTTCAAAGGGTCATCAACACCGCACAAAAAATCACTGGCTGCCCACTGCCTTCCCTGAAGGACATCTTCAGCTCTCGCTGCCTTGGCAGGCCAGCCAACATCCTGAAGGACCCTTCCCACCCTGGACACAAACTGTTCCACCTGCTGCCCTCTGGCAGACGGTACAGGTCTTTCAAAACTCGCACAAACAGACTCAGAGATAGCTTCTACCCCATAGCCATACGTGAACTTAACAATGCAAAATAAGAAATAACACTCACATTTAACTGAATGGTTCTTACTCACAAGCACCTTAAAAACATCCTGAATGTACTTAACCATTAGCACTACTATATAACTGTATATAACTGTACAACGCCGAATACCTCAGCTGCTATTGTTATTTATCAGTAATTTTTTTTATATGTATATATTTTTACCTTTTCTTATATATTTAAAATTGTTCTTGTGAATCGCACCGTGGGATTGACTTTTAAATGTTGTTGTACCATGTGCAATGACAATAAAGAGATTCATTCATTCATTCAAAAGCAGCCCCACAAACTCCCCATTTCCCCCCAAAAATCCCGGGTGACACACAATACATTCGCAAGGCGGGACGGGACACTCCGGGACGGAGGGACACTCCAATACTCGTGCGAAGGCTGCCAACGCATGACTCCTGGTGGCGAGGGTGGTGCTGCAGGCCCTGGCTGGAGCCGAGCCTGGTGCTCGAGCTGGAATGAGACCCGAGCCCGGGGCTTGGTATGGGGCCATGACCAGGCCTGAGAAAGAAGCCACTGCTGCCATCTAAACCTTTCCTATCCACGTTCCTGTTCAAATATCTTTTAAATCTTGTTGTAGCATCTGCTTCAACCACCTCATCTGGCAGAGACGAGGAGCAAGAAAATACACACATAATGCTGGAGTACCTCAGCGGGCCAGGCAGCATCTGCGGAGGGAATGGACAGGCGACGTTTCGGATCGGGCCCCTTCTTCAGACACAAGGAACTGCAGATGCTGGAATCTTGAGCAAAACATAAAGTGCCAGAGGAACTCAGCAGATCAGGAAGCATCTGTGGAATGAATGTTTTAAGGCAGGATCCTACTTCCTCTGGCAGCTCGTTCAGGGCCGGTCTTAGGAGGTGCGGGGCCCAATTGGGAACAATTTTTGTGAGCCCCAGGTTCCCAGCCAAGGTCTGTAGAATCATAGAAATACAAATAAAGTCTATTTATAGAATTTATATCTCTATGGAAGAATGGAAAGTAATCAAAATGTGCGCTTAAAAAGTGCCTGCGAGTTAATGGACCAAACAGATCTAAGCTACATTTTAATATAAAATTGCATACATGCAAGCCTACAAGTAACAAACAAAATGTGTAGATCACCTCTGAAAAGTACATAGTTACAATACCACTTGTTTTAGTGACTGTGAAATGAAAAAAAAAATTTAATTAACTAGATCCTGACAAACCAATAACTATTAGCGAAAAACCAGTCCAGGCATTAAATTTTGGGCTTCAGCCCCATCCTACCCTTTGGGCTTCTACCCCATCCTAACTTAGTTGTGTGTGTGTGTGTGTGTATGTTAGTTGCCTGTGCGTGATGTGTATGTGTTAGTTGTCTGTGCATGTATGTGTGTGTGTGTGGGAGGGAAGGAGAGAAGGGAGTGAGGGAAGGAGAGAAGGGAGGGAGGGAAGAAGGGAAGGGAGGGAGGGAAGGGAGGGAGGGAAGGGAAGCAGAGAAGGGAGGGAGAGGGCCGGCGGCAGGAGCGGATGCCGGAGTCCGGGCTAACATGTGTGAGCTGAGGCCGAGGTTTGTAAACGTTGCTCCAAACCCCGGCCCGGCCCGGCCCTCCCTGTATTGTTCACCGCGTCTCCCCGGGGAGAGAGAGGGGTGGAGCTGGGGCTGTGTGCGGGAAGCATGGTGACTGGAGGGGCGGGAGCGCTGCCCTGGGACCATGAGAGACCTCCCGCTCTCCCCCTTCTCCATTCCCCCTCAAACCCCCCTCCTCATCTACCCCTTTCTTCTCCCTCCACCCCTCTACTCTCTCTCCACCCCTCTCTCCCCCTTCCATCCGGGGTCGATTCACACGAGCCGAGAGTACATTACTCCAAAGATCCTAGAGTGGAGCTTCGGATTACTCTAGCGCGGGGCCCAATTGGGAGCAATCGGTCCAAGGCCGATTAAGGCCGGCCCTGAGCTCGTCCCATGTACCTGCCATCCACTGTGAGAGAAAGTTACCACTAAATCTTTCCCCTCTCAGCTTAAACTCTCTTGATCTTGATTCCCCTTCCCTATGTAAAAGTTTGTATTCACCTTATTTATTCCCCTCATGATTTTAGACACCTCTATAAGATCACCCCTAAGCCTACTGCGCTAAGGAATAAAGTCCTCACCTGCTCAACCTCTCCCTATAGCTCAGGCCCTCGAGTGCTCCCATGGGATTCAGTGACTGACTGGTGTGGAATTTTCCCTTCAGTGACGTTGTTACCTCAAAGTTGGTTGGTAGCAGCAAATAAGTGATGATAAGACAGTATCATGGTTGTGATATTATTTAGTTTAGTTTTGAGATACAGTGTGGAAACAGGCCCTTCGGTCCACCAAGTCCACACTGACTATTGATCACCCGGTCACATTAGTTCCACACTACACACTAGGGACAAATTACAGAAGCCAATTAACCTACAAACCAGCCATCTTTGGATCACAAGTTATCCCCGCTTTCTCATCCACTGCCTACACACCAAAGACAATTTACATAAGCCAATTAATCTATAAACCTGCATGATTTTGGGAAGTGAGAGGAAACTGGAGCACCCGGTGAAAACCCGCGCGATCACAACGCAAACGTGCAAACTCAACCCAGGCAGCACCCGAGGTCAGGAATGCACCCGGGTCTCTGGCACTGTGTGTCAGTGGCTCTACTAGCTGTGTCCCTGTGCCGCCCGATTAGTTGAAGGACTATGTGGACACGGTGGGCTGTCTCCATGCTTCATGTCCTCTATTGAGGTTGGAATTCTTTGAAGTAGTAACTCAACCAATGGACAACATTGCTCCAGTGAATGCGAGGCTTGCCAATTTAATGAGATGAATCCCAAATGTGAACCGTTTCAGATGCTTGACGATCATGGAAAAACAGCTGTTGTCTTGACAAGTGTAGGTGGAATGTGATGATTGATGGCTGGAAGCCTATAACTAGAAATGCAAACCTAAAATGCATATGCAGTAACTGACATTTCCATTTGTCTTCCTCAATGACTCTCCAGTTTTCTCAATCTCCTTACATTAAGTGTTAACGCATTTTCCAATGGAATTCTTTACTTGGCTTCAAATGAGCATGAAAATACTATTATTTTCTGGTGCCAAAGATAATGAACATCACAACCTGCATCTGGATATTACCTCAATTTACCACATAAAAGATTTGAGATTACTGTGCAGCTAGGACACCATGGAACTTAGCACAAGACTGAGTGAAAGATAATCCCTCAAAGCTGCTGTTTCAAAAAGGCAGCCAGCATCGTCAAAGACACACACCACCCTGGCCACGCTCTCATCTCACTGCTACCATCGGGAAGAAGGTACAGGAGCCTGAAAACCGTGACCTCCATGTACAAGAACAGCTTCTTCCCAGCAACAATCAGGCTTTTGAACACTGCACAACACTAACCTCAGCAACTATGATCTTCTATGGACTGTGTCTTTGGTTGCACTATGGATTGTTTTTTCCACTATTATGGTTACCTAGTTATTAATTGATCATATTATAGATTACTAGACCAAGTGCAGACCCCTCAGGTCTGTTCCCACAACGCACACACACACGCGGCGGCCTGAGGCGTCACACACACACACACACACACAAACCAATCACCCCTCACACACACACACACACACACACACACACACACACACACACACACACACACACACACACACACACACACACACACACACACACACACACACACACACACACACACACACACACACACACACACACACACACACACAGCACACACAGCAGCCGTTGGCCTCACAGTGAGCCTCAGCCTCAGCTCCACGGCCTCGCATCCTCAGCGCTTCAGACCCCGAGTACGGGGATGGGAGGGGGGGAGGGCGGGGGGTTGGGAGGGTGGAGTGGGCGGGCAGGCAGTCTGATCAGTGTCTTATAAAGCCTCACCATAACATCCCTGTTTTTGCATTGAAGCCCTCTAAATAATTGCCAGCATTACATTCGCCTTTCTTACTACAGATTTGACTTGCAAATTAAATTTTGGGGAATTCTGCACCAGTACTCCCAAGTCCCTTTACATCTCTGATTTTTGAATTCTCTCCCCATTTAGAAAATAGTCCCCGCCTTCATTCCTACTACCAAAATGCATGACTCTACACTTTGCTACGCTGTATTCTATCTGCCACTTCTCAATCTACTCTCCCACCCTATCCGTCCTTCCGCAGAGTCACTGCTATCTCTACACTACCTGCCCCTCCACCTATCTTTGTAACATCTGCAAACTTGGCCACAAAGCCTTCAAATCCCTCATCCAAATCATTGATATACAACGTGAAGAGTAGCGGCCCCAGCACCGACCCCTGCGGAACTCCACTAGTCACTGGCAGCAAACCTGGAAAAGCCCCCTTTATTGCCACTCTTTGCCTTCTGCCATCCAGCCAACCTGCTGTCCATGCGAGTATCAGCCCTCTGATACCATGGTCTCTCATCTTCTTTAGCAGCCTCACGTGTGGCACCTTATCAAAGGCCTTCTGAAAATCTAGGTAAACAACATCCGTTGCCTCTCCTTTGTCTGTCCTGCTACTTACTTCCTCAAAGAATTCCAACAGGTTCGTCAGGCAAGATCTCCCCTTCACAAAACCATGTTGACTTTGGCCTATTTTATTGTGTGCTTCTAACTACTCAGAAACCTCGTCTTTTATAATGGACTCTAAAATCTTGCAAACGACTGAAGTCAGACTAACCAGCCTATAGTTTCCACTCTTCTGCCTTGCTCCCTTCTTGATCAGCAGAGTACTATTTGCTATTTTACATTCATCTGGAACCATGTTGACTTTAGTGATTCTGGAAAGATCAACTCATTTAGTTTAGTTTAGTTTAGTTTAGAGATACAGGGTCGAAACAGGCCCTTCGGCCCATCGAGTCCACACTGACCAGTGATCCATGTATACCAACACCATCCGACACACATGAGGGACATTTTACATTTACACCAAGCCAATTAACCTACGTACATGCACTTCTTTGGAGAGTGGGAGGAAACCGAAGGTCTCAGAGAAAACCCATGCAGTCACGGGGAGAACAAAGAAACACCGTACAGCCAGGACCGGTAGTCGGGATTGAACCTGGGTCTCCGTCGCTGCAAACGCTGTAAGGCAGCAACTCTACCGCTGTGCCACCTTGCCTCTATAATCTCTAAAGCCTCGTCTTTCAGAACCCTTAGCTGCAGTCCAGGTGACTTATCCACCTTCAGACATTTCAGCTTCCCAGCTTCTTTCTCTTTAGTGATGATCACCCTATCTGTGTGTCCACAGGCCTGTAAAGGGCCTGTCCCACGAGCATGCAACTGCATGCGGCAAGCGCGACCAAACCGGAAGCGAGGGCCACGTGGGGGTCACGCGGAGGTCGAGTGATCCCCGTACAGGGCCGGTCCCACCAGCATGCGACTGCATGCGGCGAGTCCGACCAAACCGGTTGCGGGGGCCGCACGGAGGTCGAGTGAGTGACGTGAAGTTTGAGCGAAGTCCGCGGGAAGTTCGCGCATGACCTACGGTGTCAATACGCTGCGTATGCCCGTCGAGGCTGTGCGTACGGCAGGTTTATGTCAGTTTATCGGAGCCCCGCGCGATGTCGGGACCAGCTCCGCACAAATCCAATACGGCTCTGGCGATCAAAGTGGGACTGGCCCCGCGAGGCCGTACGGCTCAAGCGGCCACGTTAGGTCGCGCTTGCCGCATGCAGTCGCATGCTCGTGGGAAAGACCCTTTAAGCTTCAGCAAGTAAGAATCTATTTGTACATATGACAATCAAACACTCTTGACTTGAAACTGCTCTTTCCACAGAATGTCCTGAGAAAATTATCACTTTTTTTTTCTAAAACGTTATCAGCATTCCAGGAAATCTGAAAAAGCTGAAAATGATTTGTGAAAATGAATTATTCCACAGCAAATACCCAATTCCATATTCTAATTTAGGTGGAAATTTGGCAACAATCCAGGACGTCTGTGGAAAGGGTGGTGACTATTATCTGTTGTAATTTTCATTTTAATGAGTTTAATCCCCATGGAGGGATTTTAGCTCATGTAACAAAAATATATATAATTTATATTAATATAAAAGGGTTTACAAATAATAACGGGCATTAGGCATTGCAAAACAAATACTAATTTGTTGTAAATATATAGGTAAATGAAAAGTTTGTATCTTAAACAAAATATATTTTTGGTTTTAGTTTATCATTGTCATGTGTACTGAGGTACAGTGAAAAGCTTTTTGTTGTGTGCTATCCATTCAAAGAAAAGTCTACATATGATTACAATCAAGTCGTCCACAGTGTACAGATAAAGGATAAAGGGTGCAAAGCTTAGTGCAAGATAAAGTCCAATTAAAGCTCGATCAAACATCTGCAATGAGGTAGTTGGGAGGTCAGGACCGCTCTCTGGTTTGTGAGAGAACAGTTCAGTTACCTGATAACAGCTGGGAAGAAACTGTCCCTGAATCTGGAGGTGTCGTTTTCACACTTCTATACCTTTTACCTGATGGGAGAGGGGAGAAGAGGGAGAGAACAGGTTAAGAGTCGTCCTTGATTATGCTGGTGACCTTGTAGATGGCGTCAATTGAAGGGAGGTTAGTTTGTGTGATGATTTAGGTTATGTCCACAACTTGTGAATTTGAGTCATACAGTATGGAAACAGTTCCTATGGCCTAACTTGCCCATGCCGACCAACATGCCCCATCTACACGTCCCATTGTGCTGCCCTTACTATGGCTCATAGACTCATACAGCATAGAAACAGGCCCTTCAGCCCATCTTGTCCATGGTGACCAAGCTGCTTTATCTAAGCTTGACCCATCTGTTCATGCTTGGCCCATATCCCTGTAAACTCCTATCCATATACCAGTCCAAATGTTTTTTAAACATTGTGATGATACCTGCCTCAACTACCTCCTCCCAGAGCTCATTCCATAAACCCACCACCTTTTATGTAAAAAAGTTGCCCCTCGGATTCCTATTAAATCTTTTCCCTCCCCTCTCAAGTTAAACTTATGTCCTCACCTCATCCACGTCCAACATTGGACCATTGTGGGCTCCACCTTCCCTTGATCACCAGTGCTGGCCTTGAACGGTTCTCTTCATATCTTCCATTCTTTTGTTCTTTGTACCTTTTCATACCTCTAGTTCCCCTCTCCCCTGACTCCCAGTCTGAAGAAGGGTCTCAACCTGAAACGTCACCTATCCCCTTTCTCCAGAGATGTTGCCTGACGCACTAAGTTAAACCAGCATTTTGAGTTTCCCTGTGGTGTAAACGAGCATCTGCAGTTCCTTCCTACACATTTTGTCCTCTGGTTCTTGAATTGATTATTACATGTTTATTTGTGTATTATTGTGTGTACGGGCCTGTAAATTTGGAGTAAGGGTGGCCACGGTGGTCCAGCGGTAGAGTTGCTGCCTTACAGCGCTTGCAGTGCCAGAGTGCACTACGGGTCTGTCTGTGCGGAGTTTGTACGTTCTCCTCGTGACCGCATGGGGTTTTCTCCGAGATCTTCGGTTTCCTCCCACACTCCAAAGATGTACAGTTGTTGGTTAATTGACTTGGTGTGAATGTAAAAGCGTGTAGGATAGTGTTAATGTGCAGGGATCGCTGGACTCAGTGGGCCAAAGGGCCTGTTTCTGCACTAGATCTCTGAACTAAACTAAACAAAACAAGCAAGAATATCATTGTTCAGCTGTTGGTACATATGACAATGAAACACTCTTGACTCTTGGCTAACTTGGGCTGCGTTTTGGCATGGTACGTGTCAGAACTTGCTCTTCAGTCAAACTGCTGGAAATATTCATTGGAAAAGATCCCCCTGAGAAAAAGCCCCAGGATATCTTTCAAATGGAGTCAGTGCTCAGCAGCTTGGAAATAGTCCAAAGTCACCTCCATGGATCAGAAAGGCACAACGGAGAAACGGCAGATCATGTGGAAACATTGCCTCATTTCATAACTCAAGTCGATTCAACAGCTACAGTGCCAACATATATTTAACATATTTAACATTGAAAATCAACTCCGGGATGCTTTCTCTGTTATCTTATGGACCTTGCAATGTAGACGAGAAATTTCTGATAAGTTTTTGTTTGCAAGCTTGTTTTTTTACTTCTGAAAGTAATTGTGTGTTATTTATTTCTCCTCCTTTCACATCAATCTCCATGCATTGTAATGAAAACAAGATGAACTCAGCAGGGCAGGCGGCATATGTGGAGGGAACGGATATGCCGTGTTCTGCATCGGGACCATTCTTCAGAGGAAGACCCTAATCATCAATCTGAGTTTCTTGCGTGCGGGTTAGGTAGACTATTTCTGTACCCTTGCTAATCAGGGGTATGGTGATACACTACTGGGCTGCTTGTATGAAAAACAACGTCACTGTGCTAGCACTTTGCACGTGTAACAATAAAACCGCCACTGAACCACTGGGGGATTCCGACCATCTATTTCCTTCCCCAGTTGCTGTCTCACCTTCTGAGTTCCTCCAGCACTTTGTGTGTTGCTCCAGATTCCAGCATCTGCAGTTCCCCGTGCCTCTGTGTTGACATTGGTTTGGCAGATGTGGGAACTAAATCCTGGAAATCTCTTCCCAACAGCACAGACTGCCACTGTTTAAGAAGCTGCACTGATGTACAGCACTTTGGTCAACGTGAATTGTTTTTACATGTGCTATACAAATAAAATTGATTGATTGATTGATTGATCACTCATTCTGAATGCTCATGAAGGGCTGGACTCTAAAAGTTAGCCTCCATCTGTAGATAAATAAGATATGGAGATATATATATATATATATATATAACTATTGGTAGATCAATTTCCCTCCTGGGACCAATAAAGTTCTATTGTATCATATCGTATCTTATCGTTCTGTGAGGTACAAGATCATGAGGGGCACGGATAAAGTGAACACCCACAGTCTTTTTCCCAGGGTAGAGGATTCTAAAACTGGAGGGCACAGGCTTTAGTTGAGAGGGGAGAGATACAAGTGGAACCTCAGGGGCGACTGGGAGTGCGGAATGACATCCTTTAGACTTTTACCTTAGATTTTAGAGATACAGTCCGGAAACAGGCTCTTTGACCCACTGGGCCTGCGCCGACTAGTGATACACTAGCACTATCCTACACACTAGAGGCAATTTACAATTTTACTGAAGGCAATTAACCTTAAAAACCTGTATGTCTTTGGAGTGCGGGAGGAAACCGGAGCACCCAGAGAAAACCCACGTGGTCACAGGGAGAATGTACAAAATCCATACAGACCCAGGATAGTCAGGGATTGAACCCGGGTCTCTGGTGCTGGAAGGCAGCAACTCTACCGTTGGGACGGGATGCAGTTAAGGCATCTGTGGGAGCCTGTAGATGAAAAGGTTTGTTTTCTTATTGTCTCGTGCACCAACATACAGTGCAAAGCCTGTGCAATCAGATCTGATACTATACATAGATACCATCAGGTCAAACTGAAGTGCAACAGGTGGAGCAAAGGGGAAGATTCAGAGTGCAGATTATAGTTCTCAGCATCAGATGCATGCTAATCTGAATGGATCGACTGGGTTCATAATAATAATAATAATAACTTTATTTATAAAGCGCTTTTAGACAACATCAGTTACCACAAAGTGCTGTACATGGGAAATCAACAAAAAGTTATTACAAACTACTAAAACCATTAAGACGACAGGACTATAAAAACAGTAAAAAATTAAAAGACATTAAAAGCACTAAAACAGGAACAATGTCTCAGCCAGTGTCGAAAGCCAGTGAATAAAAGTGAGTTTTTAGGGAGGATTTAAAGATGGACAGTGAAGGGGCCTGTCTGATCTGCAGCGGCAAGGTGTTCCAGAGTGCCGGGGCAGCAACAGAAAAGGCTCTATCCCCTCTGAGCTTCCGCTTAGACCTTGGTACCTCAAGGAGCAGCTGATCCGCTGACCTGAGGCACCGTGTAGGAGCATATAGGTGGAGCAGCTCAGAGAGGTAAGGCGGGGCGAGGCCATTCAATGATTTAAAAACAAATAAAAGAATTTTAAAATGAACTCGAAAGTGCACTGGGAGCCAGTGAAGGGAGGCCAAAATTGGCGTAATGTGCTCCCTCTTTCGAGTTCCGGTTAAAAGGTTCACGGCAGCCATTAGGGCCGAACAAAATCACTTCTGTCTTTTTTTCGTTAAGTCCCAGAAAGTTTAAGGCCATCCAGGACTTAATGTCCTCAAGACAAGACAGAAGTGATTTTAGGGAATAATTATCTTCTTTCCTGAGTGGCATGTACAACTGGCTATCATCCACGTAAAAGTGAAAGGAGATGCCATGCCTTCTTAAAATTGAGCCCAGTGGAAGTAGATAAAGGGAGAAAAGCAGGGGCCCTAAAATTGAGCCCTGTGGAACCCCATATGCCAAGGGAGCAGAGGAGGATTCAAGGCCACCAAGGCTTACACGCATGGTTCTATCTGCCAGATAGGACCTGAACCATCCCAGGGCACTGCCACAGATGCCCACTTGTTGCTGTAATCGGGAAATTAATATTCCATGGTCCACAGTGTCGAAGGCGGCAGATAGGTCCAGCAAGACAAGAACCACATAATTACCGGAGTCGTTTGCCAGGAGGATGTCGTTAGAGACCCTTAGCAAAGCCGACTCTGTGCTATGCATAGCCTTGAAACCAGACTGAAAGACCTCCTGGATGTTGTGCTCATCCAGGAAGAGTTTCAGCTGGGCATAAACTACTTTCTCCATGATTTTCGAGATAAATGGCAGCTTGGAGATTGGCCTAAAATTGGCCAGGACAGTCTGGTCCAGGCCAGGTTTCTTGAGTAATGGCTGCACTACAGCATGTTTAAATTTTATGGGGACAACCCCAGAAGACAAGCTACTGTTTATGATGGCGAGGACCGAATGCCCTATGCTCGGGAAGACCTCTTTAAAAAGAAGAGGAGGGACAGCATCACATGGGGAACCCGACGGCTTGATATGGGTAACCACATCCTCTAGACCCGACAGCGTCAGGGGAACAAACTTATCAAATGCCACCCGGCAAGGGGCCAGAACAGGTGGGTCTGAGGCAGGAGCTGAGATAAGAGCCCTAATAGAAACAACCTTGAAGTGCAGGAAGTCGTTGCACAATTCGGGCGATGCTTCCAGGCAGACAGGCTGTGGGGCATTTAAAACAGAATCAATAGTTTTGAATAACGCACGTGGATCGTGGCGCTTAGACACTATTATATTAGAGAGATAATATATTTTTGCCTCTTTAACAGTATTTTGGTAGTTTCGCCAGCTGTCCTTTAGGATTTGCGATGAAACCTCTAGCCTGTCCTTCTTCCACATTCGCTCAGCTCTGCGACACTCCCGTCGAGCTGTACGAGTTGCGTCACAGAACCAGGGCTCGGGTTTAGCTCTGGGCTGCAAAGTTTTTAATGGGGCCACAGAGTCGAGAATAGTTCTACAGGAAGAGTGGAACCAAGAACTAATCTCCTCCGTACCGATGGAAATGGACGCAGAGGGGGCACAGAGCTGATTGAAGGCGGTAGAGAACTGGCCAGCAGTACAGGGGTTAATGGTCCGACAGCGCCGAGCAGACGCAACAGGTCTAACTGCAGCACTGGAGAAACCAACATCAAATATTACCGGCATGTGATCAGAAAACACACTGTCACAGACCTCCAAGTTTAACACGGGCAAACCATAAGATAATACAAGGTCCAATGTATGTCCCTGTTCGTGTGTGGGACCAGACACACACTGTGCAAAATTAAAAGAATCAATAAGATTTAAAACGTCCTTCGTCAACGGTTTATCGGGACAGCACACGTGAATATTAAAGTCCCCAACCAAGAGGATACGGTCATAGTTGGGTATAATCCCAGCTAGAAACTCAGAAAAGTCACTCACAAAGTCCTTATGGTATTTGGGGGGTCTGTAGATGACACCACACAGCACCGTGCCAGGGCGACCCACCTCAACCAAAGTAGCTTCAAAGCTGGAAAAAGTTGATAACGTAGTGCACTGTTTGCATTTAAAATTGCTTTTAAAAACGACTGCAGTTCCACCGCCACGGCCCGACATCCGCGGCGTGTTGAAATAGGAGCAGCCCGCCGGTAGAAGTTCAACAAAAGTACTGGACTCACCAGGACCGATCCAAGTCTCTGTCACCCAGAGGAAGTCCAGGTCTCGGGAGAGGAAGAAATCCCTCAAGATAAAAGTTTTATTAGCCAGCGATCTGGCATTCACCAGGCCAACCCGGGAAGGGGATGGACTCTTTAGGTCTGCAGAACTGGAAGCCCGGGGCAGTGTCCGCAGGTTCCGGGTGTTCACCCCGCGATGGCGGGGCCGGGTGTTCACCCCGCGATGGCGGGGCCGAGGGGAGCAGGGGGAGCGGAAAAGGTCCCGCTGCAGCCTAAGATCGTAGCCGAGAGGGGGGGGGGGGGAAGGGGGGAGAAAGGAACAGCCTGAAGCAGCCGGTTCACCTGGTGGCTGCCCCCCTCCCCTCCAAGGCGGCGCGTCGGGCCAGTTTTCCGGGCCGCAGCAGGTAGGCAGCGCTCTGTATCTTCCGGGAGGGGATGGTCCGGTGGCAGCTGAGAAGTGCCAGGCAAGATACAAGATACAAGATACAAGATACATTTAACTGTCATTTGGACCCCTTGAGGTCCAAACGAAATGCCGTTTCTGCAGCCATACATTACAAACACATAGACCCAAGACACAACATAATTTACATAAACAAGAGACCCCGTAAAAGCGGGCTCACCTGGTGGCTGCCCGCCTCCCCTCCGAGGCAGCGCGTCATATTAAAGAATGGATTGACTCGGGCTTATATTCAATGGAATTTAGAAGGATGAGAGGGCATCTTATAGAAACATATAAAATTCTTAAGGGATTGGACAGTCTAGATGCAGGAAAAATGTTGGAGAGTCCAGAACCAGGGGTCACTGTTTAAGAATAAGGGGTAGGCTATTAAATATGAGATGGGAGAAAAACGTTTTCACCCAGAGAGTTGTGAATCTGTGGAATTCTCTGCCACAGAAGGCAGTGGAGGCCAATTCACTGGATGTTTTCAAGAGAGAGTTCTAGTCCTTAGGGCTAACGGAATCAAAGGATATGGGGAAAAAGCAGAAACGGGGTTCTGATTTTGGAAGATGAGCCATGATCATATTGAATGGCTCGAAGGGCCGAATGGCCTACCCTGCACCTATTTTCTATGTTTCTATGTTTAATCTATCTGGTAAACTTCAAATGAATGTCAAGAAAGGGAAGGGCAGAGCTGGAAATGGGCTGTGTAAAAGTGAGGACAGGCTGGAACTTGGAAATTAATCTCCACAATTTACCAATGCTTAAAGTGCAGTGTAACCACGGCAATCAATCCTTTTTTCTAATTCAGTTTGAAATGTCAGAATGAGCCAGAGATTAAAAGGTCATATTAATTTCAGATTTCATCAGCTTTCTGTCAGAGTCTTATAATGAGTAATTAGTTATTGCTAATATTAGTCAACAGCCAATGTAAATCGTCAGGGATTATTTTTATACCACACTATCCTGTAACAATAACTCGTCATGGCTGGCACAGTGGCACAACGGGTAGAGCTGCTGCCTCACAGCCCCAGAGACCCTGATTTGATCCTGACATCGGGTACTCTTTGTGTGGAGTTTGCATGTTCTCCCTGTGACCATGTGGGTTTCCTCCAGGTCCTCCGGTCTCCCTCCACATCCGAAAGATGCGCAGGTGTGTGGGTTAATTGCCCTAGTGAGTAGTGGGATAATACAGGTGAGCGAAGGTCGGTGTGGACCCGGTGGGACGAAGGACCTGTTTCCATGTTGTACCCCTAAAACTGGGTGGGAGATTGCAACCTTCACGTGGTCCGCCTTGTTTCGACGAATGCAAGCAACCTGGCGTGCACAGTCAAATAAGATTAAATAGAACAAGTTGTCCTTCAACTTTAGGCTGTGCACGTCATACGCAAGAAGAAGACCCTTAAAACTAAAACTAAAAGCTAAAACTCATCATCACTTCAAATGACCAACACTAAATGCTAGAGAAACTCAACGGGTCGGGCGGCATCTCTGGAGAACATGGATAGGTAACGTTTCGGGTTGAGACCTTTCTTCAGACTGATTATGGTGGCGGGAGAAAGCTGGAAGAGAGGTGGGGGTGGGACAAAGCCTGGCAAGCGATAGGTGGATACGGGTAAGGAGGGTTTCTGACAGGCAGATGGTTGCAGAAAGGCCAGAGATGATCTTCGGACACCATGAGCGTGGGTTAGAGGGTAGGGCCGAGGACTCCTGGTTGGGCTGCTCCTGGGCCTGGCCAAGCCAGTCATCCGCCAGTCACGGCGCCAGGCGGAAGACAGTTCTGCCCGAGCCGGCTGCCTGCCCCTCTTCCGGGGTTACGTCTGTGCCCGGGTGGTGTTAGGGAGGGTCCACATGCTGTCCAAGGGCACCCTGGGGGATTTCCGGGACCGCTGGGGGGTTGAATTCATCCTTGATAAGGAGTGTAAGATAGTTGTATCGTAGTTTATCGTTTAGTCGTGTATTTTGCTGGTGGGTTCTGTTTTGTTTTTTACTGTACTGTATATATTTTAATATTTTAATAAATATTTTTGATTATATAAAAAAAATAAAAAAGGCCAGAGATGATCAGACAGAAGGTGTGAAATGAAATGATTGGAGTTGTGAATTGTGAAGCCAGAGGAAGGAATGTAAGTGAGGCGGGATGAGGGAATAGGTGTGAGTCCAGGTGGGGTATAGGTGAGGATGGGTATATAGGGGGGAAAGGGAGAGAGGAAGGGTTATGCATACTGAAAATTGAAGAATTCACTGTTTTCTGATTAAAAGTGGACGTTGTTTTTAACATGGTATGTTGATTGTATGACAGGGACTCTCCAGAGTGGGAGCCCGATGCAAGAGGATGGGGTTGACTCTAAAAACAGCAGTAGGGGGTCAGTAGGGGGTCTGTGTGTGGGAATACTGTTACTAGAGATGGAGGTGTCCGGCTGTTCGTTTGCTCCAGTGGGCTGGTGTGGAACTCGAAGATGTCTGTCTTGTGGAATCATAAGATCAACTTCCGATGGAATCTCATAAGAACATGAGACATAGGAGCAGAATTGGGCTATTCGGACCATCAAGTCTACTCCACCATTCAATCATGGCTGATCAATCTCTCCCTCCTAACCCCATTCTCCTGCTTTCTCCCCATAACCACTGACACCTGTACTAATCAAGTAAGTAAGTAAGTTTATTGGCCAAGTATTCACATACAAGGAATTTGCCTTGGTGCTCCGCCCACAAGTAACAACATGACGTACAGTGGCAGTTACGAATTACTCAGAAAACACTAAACATTAATAATAATAAAACATTAATGATAAAACACCATTGATCAAGCATGCAAACCAACAAAATACCAAATCAAAGGGAGGCTACAGATTTTTGGCTGTTGAGTAGATCAACTACTCGTGGATAAAAACTGTTTTTATGTCTGGCTGTGGCAGCTTTGACAATCCGGAGTCGCCTTCCAGGGGGAAGTGATTCAAAGAGTTTGTGGCCAGGGTGAGAGGGGTCAGAGATGATCTTACCCGCTCGCTTCCTGGTCCTTGCAGTGTACAGTTCATCAATAGAGGGAAGGTTGCAGCCAATAACCTTCTCTGCTGATCGGCCAAATCGCTGCAGCCTCCGGGTCTCGTGCTTGGTGGCCGAGCCAAACCAGACCATGATGGAGAGAGTGAGGACAGACTCTACGATGGCCGTATAGAATTGGACCATCATTGCCTGTGGCAGATTGTGCTTCCTCAGCTGCCGCAGGAAGTACATCCTCTGTTGTGCCTTTTTTACTGTGGAGTCGATGGTGGCCCCCCACTTAAGGTCCTTGGACATGATGGTTCCCAGGAACTTAAAAGACTCCACAGATGTGACTGTGGTGTTGGTGATGGTGTGTGGGGTGAGGGGAGGGGAACTCTACTAAAGTCTACAATCAATCAATAATCTATCTATATCTGCGTTAAAACTATCCACTGACTTGGCCTCCACAGCCTTCTGTGGCAAAGAATCCCACAGATTCACCACCTCCTGATGAAAGAAATTTCTCCTCATCTTCTTCCTAAAAGAACGTCCTTTTATTCAAACGCTTATCACACATTCCTGGGATCATTTCGGTAAAGCTATTCTGGACCCTCTCCAATGCCAGCACATCCTGCCTCAGATATGAGGTCCAAAGCTGTAACTGTAAAGCTGTCAACTCATAATATTCGAAATGTGGTCTGACCAGCGCCTTATAAAGCCTCAGCTGCATTTAACAAAGTCTAACCGTACAGCTCACATAGTCCTGGCACCTGCGAAACTATTTGCAAAACACAGAGAGGATGTTCTGAGAGAGAAGCCGGCAGTAAACAGCGTTTGTGGCATCAGAGTTCATCAGAAATGCTACTTTTAATTGTCTTTCAACAAATAAACCTTTGCCGTGCGTGCTATCCAGTCAGTGGTTACAATCAAGCTGTCCACAGTATACAGACACAAGATAAAGGGAATAACATTTAGTGCATGATAAAGTCCAGTGCAGTCCGAGTAAAGATAGTTCAAAGGTTATGTGATATAAACATACCTTTGGGAATCAAGTGCAATTCAAATAGACCAATGCCTTATTTCAAGGCATTTTTAGCCAGATTTGAGTTTAGAGGCACAGCATGGTAACCGTTCGGCCTACCGAGTCCACACTGACCATCCATTACCCATTCACACTAGTTCGATGTTATCCCACTTTCTCATCCACTCTCTACCCATGAGGGGCAATTTACAGAGGGTCACGTAACCTATAGACCCACAAGACTTTGGGATGTGGAAGGAAACCAGAGCACAGTGCAAACTCAGCACAGACAGGATCGAACCGGTGTCTCTGGCAATGTGAGGCAACAGCTCTGGTTATGCCATTGTGCCCTTAGCATGTCAAAAGTGTTTAATTGTCATATGTACCGGCAACAGAATAATGGATATTACTTGCAGCAGCTTAACAGGACCATTAATGCAATTATACACAGATAACTAGAATATAGGTTATTAGATAAGATTATCAGAGGTAGTGGATTATCTAATAGATTATTAGAGATGGATGGATTCTTGATTAGTAAGGATATCAGGGGTTATGGGGAGAAGGCAGGAGAATAGGGTTAGGAGGGAGAGATAGATCAACCATGATTGAATGGTGTAGACTTGATGGGCCGAATAGCCATATTCCATTCCTAGCACAAGACCTTATGACTTTATGAATTATCCATACCAGGTAACCATAATAGTGCCAAATTGAAGTTCGTAGTGTAACCAAAGACATAGTCCATGGAAGATCATAGTCACTGAGGTCAGTGTTGTGCAGTGTTCAAGACTCTGATGGTTGGTGGGAAGAAGCTGCTCTTGAAGCTGGAGGTCAAGGAATGAGTTAGACCACTGCACTGTTCCAGAGAAAGATTTTGACAACAATTTGATGAAAAATCACGGATGATATTTGGCAGTGTAACTGCCAGCGGTCACAATGACAAAACACTGAGTTGTTGTGTTGTTGGCTTTTCTCACAAGTGTTTGACAAAAATAAACAGATGATCACAACTTCAAATTATTAAAAAATAAAATAACAATCACAATTTCAAATTGTTCACTCACCCTCCAAGATTTTCCATGAAGGTCCAAAAAGCGATTAGGAGCATTTGGAGATAATTAAATAGAACAGGCGGGTGCTGAAATGTTGTTCGAAGACTTTCTGCATGAATAATAACAATTTGTATTTTGCCAGGATTATCATGCTGTTGTGAATATTATATTGATTGTAAATGGCTGTCCTTTTCTAGAAAGGGTAGAATCAGAACCTTTCTCCCCGAGAGCAGAAATGTCAAAGACAAGAAGGCTTAAGGGCCTGTCCCACTTTCACGACCTTTTTTACTCGTGGACATTCATCATGCGAGAAAAACGCCCCGACCTACTTGATGCCACGAGTACCTACGACTAGCATCACAGCCTGCTACGACCTACCTACAACCTCCAACGACCTCGTGACGACCATGCTGTGAGTATGAGTCAAGGGCAAACTCGGCAGAGGTCGTGAATTAGATCGTGAAAGTGGGACAGGCCCTTTAGCTTTAAGGCAAGAGGGGTAAAGTTTAAAGGTGATGTGTGGGACAGTTTTTTTCACAGAGAGGATGAAGAGTGTCTGGAACGAGCTGCCGGGGGCAATGGTGAAGGCTGATATGATGGTTCCATTTAAGAGGTTTTGCACAATTTGAGGGCCTGAGCTGCAGGGATAGGTTGGGCAGGCTTGCCCTTTATTCCCTGGAGCACAGGAGGCAAAGGAATGATCTTTTAGAGGTATTTACAATTATGCGAGGAATTGATAGGGCGAATGCACAGAATATTTTACCCAGGGTACGGGAATCAAGAACCAGGAGACTTTGGTTTAAGATGATGGGAAAGGTTTAATATGAACCTGAGGGGCAACTTTTTCACTCAGAGTGTAGTAGGTATATGGAACAAACTACCAGATGAGGTAGTTGAGGCAGATAAGCATTTAAAATATATTTGGACAGGTACGTGGATAGGAAAGGTTTGGAGGGATATGGGCCAAACATTGGGCAGGTGGGACTAGTTTAGATGGGGTATCTTGGTCTGCATGGGCAAGTTTGGCCGAAGGCTCTGTTTCAATGCTGTATGACTCTATGACTTCACTCTGCACACAACTCACACCGAGGAGTGAACTTGCCTCTCAATTATTTTACTGCAACTGCACCAACTGATAGTTCTCTCAACCTAACCCTGGTCTGCAGGGTTGACATGGGTATGGAGAAAAAAGGCAGCAAGTTGACTGTGTGATACACACGTTCATCTTGACCGCTTTGGACTCAATCCAGCAGTGGGTGTTGTTGTGTTCCCCATCTGGCGGTTCACTGCGTTAAGGAGGGTCTGAGACACTTCACTGTATGTTCATCACACACTCGTGTGTGGTGAGCGTTTGATGGCTCTGGGCCTGTACTCGCTGGAGTTTATGAGGAGGAGGGGGAACCTCGTGGAATCTTACCGAATAGTGAATGAAAGGTCAGAAGAGAGTGCATTTGGAGAATAAAAGGAAGTTTTGTTAGGAAGGAGACGAGGAGGAATTTCTTTAGGTGAATCTGTGGAAGCCAAGTCTAAGGATATTTAAAAATTGATACTCTTGATTAGCTAGGGTGTCAAAGGTTATGGGGAGAAAGCAGGAGAATGGGGTTGGGAGGGAAAAATAGATCAGCCATGATTGAATGGCAGAGTAGACTTGATGGGCCAAATGGCCTAATTCTGCCCCTGTGCCTTATAATCTAAAGGGCCTGTCCCACTTTCACGACCTAATTCACAACCTTTTTTACTCGTGGACATTTTTCATCAGGCTAAAAAACGCCCTGACCTTGATGCCACGAGTACCTACAACTGCCATCATGGCCTACCTATCACCTCCTATGACCTCCTACGACCTTGTGACGACCAGGACAAGGGGTCACAGCTTAAGGATAAGGGGGAAATCCTTTAAAACCGAGATGAGAAGAACTTTTTTTCACACAGAGAGTGGTGAATCTCTGGAACTCTCTGCCACAGAGGGTAGTTGAGGCCAGTTCATTGGCTATATTTAAGAGGGAGTTAGATGTGGCCTTTGTGGCTAAGGGGATCAGGGGGTATGGAGAGAAGGCAGGTACGGGATATTGAGTTGGATGATCAGCCATGATCATATTGAATGGCGGTGCAGGCTCGAAGGGCCGAATGGCCTACTCCTGCACCTAATTTCTATGTTTCTATGTTTCTATGCTGCGAGTATGAGTCAAGGACAAACTCAGCAGAGGTCGTGAATTAGGTCGTGAAAGTGGGACAGGCCCTTAACTCTGATCCAGCCAAAGATTCCATCTGATAAATATCACTCACTGTCCCTTGTTTACATTTCAAAGAAACTCCACACTTCTAATTCCAATGTTTGACAATTCACCCAAGAATGCTATCAAACTATTGGCATTGTGTTTGTCTTTCTGCAAGAAGAGTTTTACCCATAAAATGCGTTTGTATTGGCCTGACCGATACCTTTTGACATTTGCGAAAGACTGGCGATTTGTCACTGAAAGGGTACATAATGTTTTGCTTTGGTTGGACAAGTAAATTCTCCACATTCACATCCACTCCCGCAGCCTGCAGTTACAGACGTTATTGATAATACCATGCAAAACACACAGATTTTTCAGTCTCATAGTCATAGAGTCATACAGCGTGGAAACAGACTCTTCAGGCCAGCTTGCCCATGTCGACCAACACGCCCCATCTACACTACTCCCACCTGCCCGGGGTTTGGTCTATATCCCTCCATACCATTCCTATCCATGTGCCTGTTCAAATGTCTTTCAAATGTTGTTTTAGTACCTGCATCAAGTACCTCCTTCAGCAGCTCATTCCATACACCCACCATCCTCTGAGTGAAAAAGGTGCTCCCATTAAATCAGTCTCTCCTTACTCCAATCTCTCTTGTATTTTGGGGTAAAGATGGTGGCTTTCTGATGATGGTTTAGATCTCTGCAGTCGAAATAAATGTAATATTTTGGCAATTTCAAAAAAGCTCCTGACTAGTTCCTTCAATCTTGCGGAGTGTTTACTTGGGAATCTTGTGTTCAGTCTTGGTCACCCTCCTACAGGAAGGATGTCGTGAAGGTGGAAAGAGTGATTCACAACCACCCCATGCATTTAAACCCCAGCTGGAGTGATCTTTGCAAACTTGTTTTCATTCTGCTTCTTTCCAACCAAGATGATTCAGATGACTCCAGTCGTTAAGCTGGAATGAGTGACGAGAAGATTTTTGAGGATGTTGCCAGGACTCAAGGGCCTGAGCTATAGGGCGAGGTTGAGCAGGCTAAGGATTTAATCCTTGGAGCATAGGAGGCTGAGGACTCCTTAATAGGATTTAATAGGAAGCTGAGAGGCAACCTTTTCACTCAGAGGCCAACGGGTATATGGAACGAACTGCCAGAGGAGGTAGCTGAGGCGGGAACGATAACACCTTTAAAAGTCTTTTGGACACGTACATGGATAGGAAAGGTTTAGAGAGGTATGGGCCAACTGCAAGCAAATTAGACTAATGTAGATGTGACTACATCTGTGTGTTGGCATGGACAAGTTGGGCTGAAGGGCCTGTTTGCATTCTGTGTGACTTTATGTCTGGTTACCGAGTATTACTGATGACTAATTTACTGTATTATTGATTATTGTCTATTTATCTGTGTTATTGCCTCAATGGGTCTGTTAAGCTGCAGCAAATAATGCCCCTGTTCCATTTAGGTGATTTTTTAGGCGACGGCAAGCGCGTAGGCTGTCGCCACATGGTCGCTGGGGTGTCGCCTGTATGGTCGTGAGTAGTCTCCTAAGTCGCTTAAAGAATCGTAGCGTTTTTCTGGTTGCCGCTGGATTTTGAAATGTTCCAAACATTTCGGCGACAGTTTGCTTGATGCCAATGAGCGTAGCTTGACTTCTCCTGACCTTGGTGCTATCATAGGTTGTCGCCAGGATAACAAAAGTTGTCGCCAGGGCATGGACGGAAATCCTGTGGGGGACGGGGCGCGTCCCCTCCATGTTTTGAGAGGTGGGGGACTATCCCCCACATGATTTGTAATCCGGATTTTGAAATTCGATGAAAATAAAACTATTAAAATCTCCGCTTTCCGCGAGACAGTGGGGGTGTCACTGTTAAATGTCTCTATTAACACCGTATTAACACGATGTGTCACCAATTGTGTTTTGACCGGAGAATTACAAAGCTGTCTGATGTGGGTTCAATTACCATTTGAACTAATTGGATGTATTGGTGGATGGGAAAGATTTAAAAGTGGGTATCGGATTTAAACGGGTCAGGTCATTAAGGAATCCGGCCAAATGGAACGGGTTTCCTGGCTGGCTTGCATGTAAGTCCCTCACTCACGTTTTTTAGTATGTTTTTCCCATCTCTCTCTCTCTCTCTCGCTTCCCCTTCCAAGGTTAGTTCTTCTGTTTGCCTTAAATTGCTTCAGTTTTATTTATTCACATTGTCGCTTTTGAAAGATTCAAGCGGGTATCAGACGCTTTCTAAAGGTGGAATCGGCCCATTCGCGGGGCCTTTCATCGCCCGGTGAGGCCTAATATCAAACTGTTGCATCGAGGCGATCGAGGCTCCCGATGTTGAAGCCCCCGCCGGCTGATTTTAAGCCACGCTGGGCGATGAAAGGCCCCACGAACGGGCCGATTTAACCCCCACAATTCAGGGCAGTCGAAGCTGTTGTTGCTGGAGTTCGGAGTCAGTCACCAACCAGGTCAGCTCCCGATGTTACCGTCCACAGGGCCCACGGCTAAAGCCTTCAAAGCCTCACGTGTGTGTGTGTGTGTGTGTGTGTGCGAGCGTCCGCCAAGAAATTGTGTCCCCCCCCACATTTTGATAGCGATTTCCGACCCCTGTGCTAGGATGACGCAGATTGTCGCCGGTGCTGACTTCGGTTTATTTATGTTGTTAAAATATGATCCTATTTCAAAGTTTATGTGGAAGGGGGGTCCAGTCGCAGGTTTTTCGGCGACCTGCTATGATTATGGCAGTCGCTGGCAGTCGCTTAAAAATAGCTTGTGGGACAGGCCCTTAAGAATTTCATTGTCTTGTTACTTGTACATGTAACAATTTCTTGACTGTTGATTCCCTCATTCATCTCTAATCTCTTTGTCTCTGGAACTGATGCACTACAATGCCTAGAGCTAGATTCTGCACTCTGTATCTCCCTCTTTGCTCTTCCTGGTTGTTGAACTGATTTTATTTATATATGGTACAGTATATCTGATCTGTTTGGATAGCATGCAAAACAAAGCTTCACACTGTAACTCTGTACTAGTGACAATAATAAACCTAAACCTGAATGTAAACTTAATCTTCTGTATCAGTCTTCAATTCTGAGGATGTTCAATGTCTCAGCTGAAGTGTGTTTTCCAGTCACTTTTACCGTTAACATTTTTCCAGTGTTTTGTGCATCAACGGGCAGTCATACCAACAGCGATGCCCAACCCAATTTGCAAATGTGTCTCTGCCAAGTATCTGGGTGCCTAAAATAACAGCAGAAACTGCCAGAAATACCCTGCAAGTCAGGCAGCTGCTGTGGGGATCAAAACAGAGTCAATGTTTCCAGTCAAAGACCCTTTGGCAAAACAGGGAAAAGAGACAAAAGGGTCTTCAACCCAAAATGTTATGCCTTCTTCCATTTCTGAGGCGGTGTCTTTGACCTGAAAACTTGACTGAGGTTTTTCCTCTCGCAGATGCTGCCTGACCTGCAGTCTGTTACCAGCATTTTCTGTTTAATTTTAGTCTGGTTGCCCCATTACAGGAAGGATGTGGCGGATTTGGAGAGGGTGCGGAGGAGGTTTGACACAATGCTGCCTGGACTATAGAGTGGAGACTTGATAGAAGTATGAGATTTGTTTAACATGGCATTATGTTGGGCACAGATTTTGTTGGCCGAAGGGCCAGTTCTTGTGCTGTACGTGTTCTATGTTTTAGATATAATCATGAGAGGCGTAGATAGGGTAGACAGTCAGAATCTTTGTCCCAGTGGAAATGTCAGAGACTAGAGGGCACAGCTTTCAGGTGAAAGGGGTAAAGTTTAAAGGAGATGTGCGGGGCAAGTTTTTTTACACGGAGAGTGGTTGATATCTGGAACGTGCTGCCGGGGGTGGTGGTAGAGGCAGATAAGATAGTGGTGTTTAAGGGGCTTTCATATAGGTACATGGCTATGCAGGGAATGGAGGGATATGGATCACGTGCAGGCAGAGGAGATTAGATATTGGCATCATGTTTGGCACACCATTATTCCCGTGCTGTGCTGATGCATGTTTTAAGCCAGATTGCAATTTTGTTGCTCTCCTTCCCAGTGCTGTATCCTAACCTCTATCAGTCCCTCATTTGACAGGACCGAACGTCGCACAAGGAACTACAGATGCTGGAATCTAGAGCAAAAATCACAATGTGCTGAAGTAACTCAGCGGGTTAGGCAGCATCTCTGGAGAACATGAATGGGTGATGTATCAGGTCGGGATCCTTCTTCTATCCATGTTCCCCAGAGATGCTGCCTGACCCGTTGAGTAAAGGGCCTGTCCCACTTGGGCGTCATTTGCGGGTCACCCCAAAATCCTGGGGTGCCGCGCGCGTCCGCGTGTCACTGCCTACGTCACCACGCACCATGCGCACGTAATGCAAGCCATTCGCATGTGATGCACCCCATGCGCGCATCACGTGCATGTCACACGTAAATTATGTTGCGCAAATGATGCGCAAATAACATCCAAGTGGGACAGGCCCTTTACTCCAGCACTTTATATTTATTTTGGCAACTGTAACATTTCTTTTGCCATTCTTTCTAATTGGATAGGTTCTTTAATTCTTCCTTGACTTGGCCAAGGCTTCTGTACTCACTGTGTAGGGAGTTGTCTGGCAGGACATGGCGTACTTTAGATGTCATACGTCCATATACTAGTGGCACAATTGGCAATTTAACATAGCGCAGGGTAGAGCCGCTGCCTCACAGCGCCAGACACCCAGGTTCGATCCTGACCTCGGGTGCTGACTCTGTGGAGTTTGCACGTTCTCCCTGTGACCGCTGCTCCAGTTTGGTTTAAGTTTGGTTTAGATATACAGCATGGAAACACGCCATTCGGCCCACCAATTCCACACCGAGGTGGGTGAACGGCCTGTTTTCATGCTGTATGACACAACTCAAAGCATACAACATGGAATCAGGCCCTTCAGCCCAATGTGTTCATGCTGACCAAGATGCCCCATTCATGCTGGTCTAATTTGCCCGCGTTTGGTCCATATCCCTCCAATCTTTCCTGTCCATGTAATCTGTCTTGGAACATTATCATGATGATTCTATTCCTCAGATATCAGTATCAGATCCTCCAACGCTGTTAGTCGAAGTGGCCCCAATAAATCTTCTCAGAGCATTATGACATTATTTGGTGCGTGTAGGTGTATGTTTAAAAGAATTGCCCATGTGATGGTGATATCATCTCTTGCATATAGATGACTTCATGGTACATCACATGGTACATCACAAAGGAAATACATCCCTGTTACAGTTGAGTTGCGTTCAGTTGAGTGGCATATGTACCAAGGAACAGTAAATGCATTTTTGTTGCATGCTATCCTGTCAGCAGAAAGACTATACATGATTACAATGCCGTCCACAGTGTACAGACACAAGATAAAGTGAATAACATTAGTGCATGATAGAGTCCCGATTAAAGATTCCCGTTCAAAGGTGATATGGTGTTGATTTATCTTTGGGAATCAGGTCCAATTCAATTAGACCTGTACTTATTTCAAAGGTAGACAAATGTGCTGGAGAAACTCAGCGGGTGAGGCAACATCTATGGGGCGAAGGAATAGGTAACGTTTCGGGTCGAGATCCTTTTTCAGACTTATTTCAAGGCATTTTTAGCCAGGTTTTAGTTTAGAGGCACAGCATGGAAACAGGCCGTTCGGCCCATCGAGTCCACACCGACCATCCATTACCCATTCACACTAGTTCTATGTTATCCCACTTTCTCATCCACTCTCTACCCATTAGGGGCAATTTACAGAGGGCCAATTAATCTACAAGCCCGCACGTCTTTGTGATATGGGAGGAAACCAGAGCACCCGGAGGAAACCCATTCGGTTACAGGGAGAACGGGCAATCTCCACACAGACAGCACCCGAGGGCAGGATTGAACCCGGGTCTCTGGCGTGTGAGGCAGCGGCTCTACCAGTTGTGCCACACTGCCGCCCGGATAATGTCAAGAGTGTTTAATTGTCATATGTACCGGCGACAGAATAATGAAGTTACTACTTGCAGCAGCTTAACAGGCCCATTAATGCAATAACACACAGATACATACATAAATAATCATTAGTACAATAAATTAATATCCATATGAGGTAACCATAACAGTGAAAAAAACAAAGTCCGTAGTGCAACCAAAGACACAGTCCATAGAAGATCATAGTTGCTGAGGTTAGTATTGTGCAGTGTTCAAGAGCCTGATGGTTGCTGGGAAGAAGCTCTTGAAGCTGGAGGTCAAGGAATAAGTTAGACCACTGCATTGATCCAGAGAAAGATTTTCAGAGCAATTTGATGAAAGGTTACGGAGGATATTTGGCAGTGTGACTGTCAACGGTCACAGTGACAAACCACTGAAAAGTGTTGTTGTCTTTTTTCACAAGCGTTTGACAAAATAAACAGATGATCACAAAGACAATCACAACTTCAAATTATTTAATCGCCGTCCGAGATTTTCCATGATAGGGCCAAAGAGCGATTGGGAGCATTTGGAGATAATTAAATAGAACAGCTGGATACTGAAATAATGTTTTTATTAAAGCTTTATTTCAGACACAGGTCCATATACACATCAAACAGTACAAAGAATTAAAAAGATACATTAAGAAATTGCATATTAGCCTAAAATATATATAAGCTATTGCACCAATGCCATCTTAGCCTAGAAGTGAATCTATAGCAGCTTTTCAGAGGGCTGACTAAGGCTTCAATTATGTGGTTCTCTGACTTGTCCAGGCGACACATAAGGCTTTCTGCATGAATAGTAATATTTTATATTTTGTCAGGATTGTCATGCTGTTGTGAATATTATATAGATTGCAATTGGCAAAGTCCTTTTGTAGAAAGGGTAGACAATCAGAACCTTTTCTCCGAGTGCTGAAATGTCAAAGGCTAGAAGGCTTAGCTTTAAAAAAAAATACTGGGTGGTGCCCGGAATGGCCACCTCGCCAACAGAATGTCTTGTCCCTTCTCTGTTTTCATTATTTTAAATATGTCTTAAATGTATGTTTTAATGTTTCTTCATATATTTTATGTGGGGGGTGGGGATCGGGAGAAGCTTTTTTCAGTCACTTACCTCAACGGAGATGCGATTCTTCCCCCCCCGCGACCTACAACGTGTAGTGGTGCAGCCTTTCATGGGGACCAGCCCGGATCTTCAAGCCACGGGCGCGGCGCGGACATACCCCGTGGAGCGTGCGATCCTTTGCCGAGGATTGCCAGCGAAAGCGCTCCGACCATGGGGTCTGTGGACTTTAACACCATGGAGTGTTCTCTCCCATTACTTGCTGTCTCTTCCCAAACCACGCTGTGATGCATCCCAATAAAATGCTTTCTACGGCACATCTGTGGATGTTGGTGAGAGTTGTTGGGGACAAGCGGAGCTCCCTAAACCTTCTCAGGATGTAGAGGCATTGGTGTGCTTTCTTGGCCATTTTCTTTATATGGTTGGTGCAGCAACAAGTTGCTGGTGATATTTACTCCTTGGAATTTAAAGCTTTCAACCATCTTGACTTCGGTGCCACCGATGCATAACAAAGTTGATTCGATTCCTGAAGTCGATCACTAGCTCCTTTATCTTCCTGACAATGAGAGAAAGGTTGTTGTCTCAACACCAGGACACGCGGATCTCAATCTCCTTCCTGTACTCCGTCTCATCATTATTTGATATCCGGCACACAATGCTGGTGTCATCCACAAATGTATAGATTGAGTTATATTTGTACATGGCTGCACAGTCGTGGGTGTACAAGGAATCAAGAAGGGAACTGAGAACACATACTTGCAGAGCACCTATGTTGAGGATTATCGTAGAGGATGATTTGTCACCCATTCCTCACTGATTGGGGCCTGTCGGTCAGGAAGTTGAGGATCCAGTTGCCGAGATGAGTGCTGACTCCATGTTCCATGATTTTGGTTGTGAGCTTGGATGGTATAATGGTATTAAAGGCAGAGATGTAGTCTATGAATAGAAGTCTGATGTAGGTGTTTCTCTTATCCAGGTGTCCCAGCGATGCATGTAAAGCCAGGGCGATGGCATCAGCTGTGAACTGCACTGGGTCAAGGCTGCTTGGTAGTCTGGATTTAATGCGTTCCATAACTAGTGTCTCAAAACATTTCAGGACGGTAGTCATGAAATGCTTTGAGAGGCTGGTGAAGAAACACATCTGTGCCTTCCTCCCTCGGAACATGGACCCGTTGCAGTTTGCATACCGTCCGAACATATCCACGGACGATGCGGTCTCCCAGGTCTTGCACACCGCTCTCTCCCATCTGGACAGCCAGAAGGGGGGCTACGTGAGGATGCTGTTCATAGACTACAGTTCAGCCTTCAACACGATAGTCCCCACCAGACTGGCTGGGAAATTATTGGAATTGGGGCTCAACACCTCCCTGTGTGCCTGGGTCCTGGACTTTCTCACCACCAGGCCCCAGGTAGTCAAGATGGGAGGGAATACATCGAAGTCCCTCACCCTGAGCACAGGATCGCCCCAGGGTTGCGTCCTCAGCCCCCTATTGTACTCCCTGTACACACATGACTGTGTGGCTAGGTTCAGCTCCAATTCAATAATTAAGTTTGCTGATGACACTGTGGTGGTGGGCCTGATCTCAGACAATGATGAGAAGGCCTACCGGGAGGAGGTGGCTGATCTAGCACTCTGGTGCCAGGAGAACAGCCTCCTCTTGAACATCAAAAAAACGAAGGAGCTGATCATGGACTTTAGGAGGGCACATCATCCGAGGACGTACACTCCATTGAGTATAAATGGGGATCTTGTGGATAGGGTGAACTGTTTTAAATATCCACATCTCTGAGGATATGACATGGTCATCACACGCCTCAGCACTGGTGAGTAAGGCAAGGCAGCGCCTTTACCACCTCAGGCAATTGAGGAAATTCAGAGTGTCTCCGAGGATCCTCCAGTGCTTCTACACAGCGGTGGTGGAAAGCATCTTGTCCGGGAACATTACCATCTGGTTCGGGAATTGCTCTGCCAAGGACAAGAAGGCTCTGCAGAGAGTAGTGCGTTCGGCCGAACGCACTATGGGAACTTCACTCACCCCCCTGCAGGAACTATACAACAGGAGGTGCAAGTCCAGAGCAAACAAAATCATGAGAGACCTCTTCCACCCCTGCAACGGACTGTTCCAGCCGCTACGGTCAGGCAAACGCCTCCGTTGCCACGCAGTGAGAACGGAGAGGATGAGAAGGAGTTTCTTCCCAGAGGCAATTCGGACTGTAAACGCCTTTCTCACCAGGGACTAACTGTACAGAACGTTTTTCCTTCTTTTATTTATTATGTAAAATAATATGTGTGTTATGATTGTGTTTATAATTTGTTTGGTTGTTTTGTTGTTCCGCGAGCATTGCCACTTTCATTTCACTGCACATCTCGTATGTGTATGTGACAAATAAAAACTTGACTTGACTTGACTTGGATGTCAAGGCCACTGGATGGACGCATGAGGTTTTGCTTTCCTTCGGCTCTGGGATGATAGTAGTCTTCTTGAAGCAGATGTGTGCCTCAGACTGAGTTGGGACGTGATTAAAGAAGTTTGTGAATATGCCCACTTGCGGGTCTGCACGGCTTCTGAGGGTTAAATCAAGTTCAGACTATCCAAATGTTTAAATGCTGTTAGAGTACCAGCCTCAACTACCTCCTCTTGCAGCTCGTTCCGTACATCCACCACACCAGTGCAAGCCGCTGAAGAATGTTCACCTGACGCCGATGATCCAGCTTTGCGGCAAGAGGGCCTGAAAACACCGGGTTGGCTGAGGAGGCCACACATAGACCCTGACCTCGGGTGGACTATGAGGAGGAGAACTGGATATTTTTAGTGCCTTCCCTCACAGTGAACTGCTGTGGGGGGACGTTTCTTGTTGATTTCTTTAGTGTACTGTTCTGTGTCTTTTTTCTGTTTCTTTTTTATTTTATATGGATTTATTGACATTTAATCTATTCAATTAGTTTAATCAATCTCTGTAAAGCACTTTGGTTCAAAGTGATTTTGTTTAAAAGCGCTATATAAATAAATATTAATTACATATTACTTACTTACCTTCTGTGTGAAAAAGTCACTCCTCAAGTTCCTATTAAATCTCTCACCTCCCATCTTAATCCTATGGCCTCCGGTTCTTGATTTCCCCTATGTTTACAGCTTATGACTGGTGTCATCTTAATCCTCTTGGCTTCATACGCAGCAGCAGCAGCATGAAATCAAGATTTGCATAGATCGCTCAAGGTGTGGCGACTGCATGGACATGTTGTGGATTACCATTTACCTGAACACACACACACACACACACACACACACACACACACACGCGCGATCAAAGAGGAATCACGCTCAATTAGCAAGCAGCTGGAATTAGCAAGCCGCAGGCACCTTGGCATTAGGCCAAGTAGCAACGACTGAGATCTTTAGTTCACATGCATTTCCCCACTGCATTTGTATTTGAACCATCGGGGCAGGTCCAAATCTGACGTTATGCTTTAGAGTTACCACGTGGAAACAGGCCCTTCGGCCCACCAAGTCCATGCTGACCGGCGACCACTCCATGCACTAGCACTATCCAACATACTATTCCACCACATTCCTACACAATTCTACCCAGTTCAATGAGCTTACAAACCCCATGTCACACAGAAACAAACTACACATAAATTATCTGTAAATTATACATAAACTGAAAGAAAGAAGAAGCTGCAACGGACACACAACATTTCGGTAGTTCTCCAGAAGTTTTTTTGTTAATTCGACACAAGAATGACATTTTGGCTGACTTTAAATGGTAACAGATTAAGTGAGATTTGCCTTTTAGGTTAAAATGATTTGTTGTTGGGATCTTATTTCTCATTTCCCACAATTTATTGGCCAATTATAATCTGCAGTAATAATATCTGTCGATGAGTAATTAACTGAGGCAATCCGTCTTCGAAATGGAATTTGTAACATATTTCAACGTGGCAAAGACATTTTGTTAGAAAACAGATTTAATATGGTATGAATTAAAGTTTGGGAGGCAAAATGTGCTGGTGCACATATGAAATATATTTATCAATAACTTTTTTTCCATCAATACCATCAACATTGGTGACATTTGTGTATATCTTCAATGTAAACCAGCATCTGCAGTTCCTCCCTGCCTATTGGTATATAAATTGGTTGGTAACAATATCATTGGTACATATGAAATTCTTGAAAGATTGGACAGGCTAAATGCAGGAAAAATGTTCCTGATGTTTTGGGAGTCCAGAACCAGGGGTCACAGTTTATGAATAAGGGGTAGGCCATTTAGGACTGAGATGAGGAAAAAACGTTTTGATCCAGAGAGTTGTGAATCTGTGGAATTCTCTGCCACAGAAGGCAGTGGAGGCTAATTCACTGGATATTTTCAAGAGAGAGTTGGATTTAGCTCTTACGGCTAAAGGAATCAAGGGATATGGGGGAAAGGCAGGAATGGGGTATAGATTTTGGTTGATCAGACATGATCATTTGAATGGCAGTGCTGGCTCCAAGGGCCGAATGGCCTACTCCTGCACCTATGTTTCTAAGGTGACATTTTAATATATAATATAATAGTAAGATTAAACGAGTACTTACCAGTATGAAGTTTGATCTGTATTTTATGAGGAGTTACGGTGAGGTATTACGTGAAGATCCCAGCCCAGTGCGCAGGTGCGGCATACTTCGAAGCAGCGGTGTGAAATCACAGGATAGACACAATATTTGAAGTAAGATAGTAAAGATCATGAGACATCAGTTTATTAGTTTGATCTATATATTGAGGGTGGGAGCGGAGGGCACGTAATACCTCACCGTAACTCCTCATAAAATACAGATCAAACTTCATACTGGTAAGTACTCGTTTAATCTTACTATTTTACTTCGGAGTCACGTGAGTGATTCCGTGAAGACTTCAAAGGTCTGTGATTTCAAACCGTGTAACAGTTTTTATTTCACTCACTGCCGAAGTTTTTGAGGGAGGAAGTGTTATCGTAATCAACCAGTGGATCTGCTTTCACAAGAAACAGAAAGGTATTTGTTAACAATAACAACATAAAGAGCTCCCCTGAGCTTAAATTAATATTGCAGTTTGTAATATTCTTTCTGCAATTAAATCAGGTTTATCAACGGTTTACAATAAAAAATGTTCTGAACGTCGTTCCCTTGACCATTCTGCCGTATTGAGAATGTGGTCAACCGGGATGTCCATTCGTTCAGCCGCTGATATCAATGCTGCCCTAGTGGAATGGGATTAAAATGTATTATTATCTATTCCGGCAGCTTTCAGTACCTGTTTGAGCCACCTTGGAGTGGTTTGGCTCGTACCCCGTCTTGGGGTTTCTGTGGTTGACCCATAGGCTTTCCTCTCCCTCTAAGATTGTGGGTTGTGTCTATATATTGTAGTAGATGGGCCACCACACTCAACCTGGACTCTGGTGGGTAGGCCCGGAATCCCACCAGTGAATTGGGCGTTCCTGGTCCATATAGCCATATAACGATTACAGCACGGAAAACACAGGCGATCTCGACCCTACTAGTCCGTGCCGAACTCATAATCTCGCCTAGTCCCATATACCTGCGAGTTAGATTTTTACCAGACCTAGAATATGAACGTGATGCGTCTGGGGTAATCACCATGTTATCCAGTCTAGTTTTATGGAGTGACTGGACTCTGTGAGCGTATACGAGAGCCATAAGCATGAGCGTTTTTTTAACATAGATTGAGCAAGCTGAGGGATCTGGCTGGTGCCATTCTCTGAGATATGTCAATATCACACCAATATCCCATACATGGGTATACCTGGGTTTTTGGGGCTTATTATTATAGTTGCCCTTCATAAGTTTATCTTCAGTGGATGGGATCCCATGCTCTGCTGTCATGCTGTTTTAGATAAGCAGACAAGGCGCTCCATGCTGTATTTACGGCACTGTAACTCACCTTTTAGTCATGGTGTAGATGTTCCAGGAACTCCAATACGTCAGTGGTTGAATAGTTTGGTATGTTGTCCCTGCGTCGTGGCAGTATTTTACCCATGTTAGCTCTTGGTGACTGTTCGCAGGGATGCCGACATGGTGGTAATGGTTCCTTTGGATAATCCCAGTCCCTGGTAAGGTCTATTCAAAACCTGCACCCAGGAGTTTGATGTTTTTCTGGCATGGGTGGCTTGTGCCTGATACTGGGTTGAGTCAGCAACCATGGTCCACTAGGGAAATCCATAGGTGACTCGCCCACCGTGTCGTGATGAACTGGGAACCATGGCTGTGTAGGCCGGTTGGGCACGTTCAATATCTCGGAGACAGATTCCATCTGTATTACGAAGTGCCCGACTGATGAGGCAGAAGGGAGGAAGGCAAAGCAGAAATTCCCCCTTCCAGCGTGTAGGCATCTATCGCTGCTGCCTCTGATCTGGTTCCTAAGTCACATACATAGGTTACTGGTGATTCCGTCTTGTGCAACCAAATTGATATCTGGCTTTCAAACTGCTTAATACCTTTAGCAGATATTTTGGGTTTGACATCTATTCAATGTTATCATAAATTTTTACCCGTGACGTGGTGTCTCCCACTGTTCTAGCTTCCTAGGAAATAGGCAGCTGATAGTTAAAATGTCTTTTGACACACCATTGCCAGATCTGTTTCCAATTTGTTGCACGATAGTGATTTTATGCTCCCCATATGGTTGATATAAGCCACCACCATAGTATTATCAATCCGTAACCGCATATGTACGTGCTGCATTTGAAATGCATATGCTTTTTAGCCCAATAGGCGATCACCAATCCCAAATAGTTGATGCCCGGTGTGTGTAGTAACGATGATTCTGAATTGGTCCATCTGTTACCTGTGCTGGATATGGAGTTTAGTTGCTCCCCAGCCTAAAGTACTGGCATCGGTTTTTAATAACCAAGTTGGGATTGGTGACAATAATAGGGCTGAAAACTATGCCAAACATATGTCTGCCCACCACTGTAATTGTGATATAGCTTCAGTGGGTACATTCATGATTTGATTATAGTGACCCAGGCACCTTGGCAGAGTAACAGTCATATGGATGGAATTGATATTGAAGCCCAGATAATCCATGGTAGTTAACGGCTTCAATACTGGTTTATCTGGGCGTGGGATGAACCTCAGTGCTTTAGGGAGCTGTTTCGTAGCTAGAACTGCTGCCACAGCTAATTCCTTTGTTTCCCCTAATATGAGGATATCATCCAATATATGCCATGATTAGATTCAAATTCAATTTTAATTGTCATTGTCAGTGTATAGTACAGAGACAACGAAATGCATTGGAAACAACGAAATGCATTGCTTGTTTTCTTAATATTTTCATGGCTATTTTTAATATTTATAATAGTTTAGGGCTGAGGTTAGACCATTGGGAATGCTCTATACTCCCATCGTTGCCCTAACCGGGATATCCATTATCCAGGTAAAATTTTTTAGGTATCTACAATGATCCTAGTGTATGGGTATAAGATAGTTTGCATCTTCCATATCAATGCTCGCCATAAGGTATCCTTTGGAGATCAGATGTCTGGCAGTGACAAAAACCCGTCTCCATCTTAAAGTGTATATACTCAACAGATTTATTTAGTGATATTAGATCAATGATGATGTTACATTCACCATCTTTTGTAGTTTTAGTGAATATATTCGATACAAATTCCAATGGTTCATGTTTACTCCCATGATCCATTTAGTAATGAGCCTTTCTAGTTCAGCTTGACCTTCTCACTTCTCTTTCTTAGAGGGAGAAAATGCCCTTTGGGCGCATTGCTGAACTGGCGGTAATATGCCCAATTTGAATTCAAGTTTATATCCACTAATACTGTTGAGTATATATTAGTTATTTGTGACTGCACACATGCTTTATCAACAAGTGTAAATGCCCCCCCCGCAGTTAGTAGAACACCCTTATTTAGTGTAAACTGGGAGGAACCAGACTACCTACCTCCATGTTTATTGTTTTTTCATGAAGGCTTAGTTATGCTGGTATGCTGGTGCTGTCGGTGGGGCGGCGCATTTTCCCACGGCTCCGCTCTGGGCCCCTGTCTAAAAAGAACTTTGGGGGTAATGTGAAGCGGTCGCCAGGCTTTCACCAGTCCTTGTTCGATATTTGCTGGTGGATGCCGAGGGGTGCTGCCAGCTGGGTGTTGGATGCGATGTCCTGCTCGTTCCATGTCAGTCGAGTATCCCAAATTTGGGAACATCTTAGGCGTCAGCACACTCGTAGTGCAACGGGATAGTCTCATCCTGGGAGAACCACCTTGGTGATCATGGCGTCTCGCCTGCCAGGTGAGTATGATCCGTGGAAAAAACGAGCAAAGGCGGTGACATCTTGACCCTCTGTTAGGAGCTTCAAAGTTCGCTGCTTTTAGCTCTTGTCTGCGAGTCTGCTGACCCAGCTGCCTGCGGATTTGCCTCTAGAAAGGCCTACTCCTGCAGGGCTTTGTTTGGGAAGATGGTCGCGTGGAGGAGCCATGTAGTGGCCCACGACACCCAGTAGCTCTTCCTGATCCTGCTCCCCTGGCATACTGCTGTTCTCGTCCGCCTGCCCAGCGTTTAAGCCAGCCCAGCCCTGGCCTCCTTAGCTAGCCTCAAAAGAGGGAGCAAAAGGGTGTGCTATAAATTGGAGGAGGCATAGCTCAAACTCCATTGTTGTATCAATCCCTCAACAAGGGAGATGGCTAGTGCAATAGCACTGGGGTAGGAGTGTCAGCTCCCTTGGCATTCAGCCAGTGCCCCTCGTTTTCCCTGGAGGTGAACTCCATGACCTCCTCTGGCTTGGGGAGACAGACATACTTGTTTTTGCTGTCTCCAGCCTGTTCCAGTGTTGGAGGAAGTTGGTTCCTGTAGAACCTGTAATTTTGGTAAGGTTTTTGTCTTACCTGTATTTAGAGGCTGCCTGCCGTTTTTCAGGCGGCATTGTAGCGGTTCCCGGGCGGCGATTCTCCTTGTCAGGAGTCTGCAGGGCTGCCGGTCGGGTTTTTAAACTTCCCTCCGGTCCGCTGCTGTTAACCAAACAGCTGTTCAGCGGACCGGCATAGCGCAGCTCCCTGTCAGCGGTCCGCAGCGTGTGCGGTCCCGTTAGCGCCTATCCCCCTCCACTGTCGGCTCCTTTGCTGGAGTCGAACGGGGGCCGCTTCCTCTGCTGCTTTGCTCCCCCTGGAGCAAAAAACCACAAGGCCCGATTAAGGTAAGTACTTACCTCACGTCCTTGGTTGTGGGAGCGCCCGACTCCCGCTGGCCGCAGTTTGCACAGCTGTGCGATAATGCCGCACCTGCGCACTGGGCTGGGATCTTCACGGAATCACTCACGTGACTCCGAAGTAAAATAAGTGAACTCGAATGCTAATCAAACATCAACCCATATTCTCCAGAGATGTTACCTGACCCATTGAGTTACTCCAGCACTTTGTGTCTTCTTTTGTGAACCAGCATTTGCAGTTCCACATTTCTACCTCTCCAGATTTTTTACTAAATAAAGAATGCCACTGTTCCTAGGTACATGTGATAATTAAATACATTTGAACCATTGGACAATTTCTAAGAATTGTTGATCTAATTCAACATTTTGAACATTATGCTCCAAGTGTGGTCTCAGCAATGTTCTGTACAACTGCAACATTACATCCCAACATATATACACAGTGCTCTAACTGATGAATGCTGCTTATAATTTTAATTTCCTCTATCAGGCCCCCCCCCCCCTCAACCTCTGACCCCTCTCCAGAGAAAACATTCCGTGTTTGTCTAACCTCTCCTTATATCTAATACCCTTTAATCCAAATGTCATTCTGGTGAACTGCACCCTTTCCAAAGCCTCCACATCCTTCACATATAGGGGCGACTGGGACTGCAAGTAATACCTCAGATGCAGCCTAACCAATATAGAGCTGCAAGATGGCTTCCTGACTCTTATTCTCAATCCCCTGACCTATGAAGGCAAGCATACCATTACGTCTTTGTTACCATTTACTCACTTCAAAGAGATCTAAAGGAGTCTGGTACTTGCCTGGAAAAACTCAAGTTATCCGGCACTGTCAGATGCTTAGATAACCAGAACAGAGCTTTGGCTTGCAATCCATAAAGTTAGTTTATTTACAGTGGCCATTATTATTTATAAAATTTGGCCCCTCTGGCACACAAAAAAACATAGCTCAACACAATCTGATTTCCAGGCAATGTTGAGGTAACCTTCTTACCATCACTCACAAATGAATGTCAAAATACTTAATGAATGCCAATACTCTTCTGCAAATGTTATATTCGCATTTGTGAGTTAAACAGATCTTCCTAATTTAGGGTGGCTCGTTGAATCTGAGCGTATGGACACTTTATTGACTTCTGTACATAGAGTCATAGAGTGATATAGCATAGAAACAGGCCCTTTGGTCCAACTTGCCCACACCGGCCAACATGGCCCATCTACACTAGTCCCACCTGCCTGTGTTTGGTTCATATCCCTCCAAACCTCTCCTATCCATGCACTTGTCTAACTGTTTCTTAAATGTTAGGAAAGTCCCTGCCTCAGCTACCTCCACCGGCAGCTTGTTCCATACACCCACCACCCTTTGTAAGGAAAAGTTACCCCTCAGATTTCTATTAAATCCTTTCCCTTTCTCCATAAGCCTATGTCCTCTGTTCCTCGATTCCTCTACTCTGGGCAAGAAACTCTGTGCATCTACCTGATCTATTCCTCTCAGGATTTTATACACCTCTAAGATCACCCCTCATCCTCCTGCATTCCAAGGAATATAGTCCCAACCTGCTCAACCTCCCCCTATAGCACAGAGCCTCTAATCCTGACAACATCCTCGTAAACCTTCTCTGTACCCTAGCCAGCCTGACAACAGTGCAGAAGCTTTTCAAACACTTACATCTACCAGGATGTTTCCGCTAATTTACACTACCTTGAGGAACAGTTAATTTTGCAATAAATTTTATTTTGTCTCCAGGAAGCGAGCAGGCAAGATCATCTCTGACCCCTCTCACCCTGGCCACAAACTCATTGAATCACTTCCCTCTGGAAGGCGACTCTGGATTGTCAAAGCTGCCACAGCCAGACATAAAAACAGTTTTTATCCCCGAATATTTGCTGTACTCAACAGCCAAAAATCTGTAGCCTCCCTTTGATCTGGTATTTTGTTGGTTCACATGCTTGATCAATGGTGTTTTATCATTAATGTTTTATTATTATTAATGTTTAGTGTTTTCTGAGTCATTCGTAACTGTCACTGTATGTCATGTTGTTACATGTGGGTGGAGCACCAAGGAAAATTCTTTGTATGTGAATACTTGGCCAATAAACTTACTTACTTACTTAGTTATTCGAGCAGTTACTTGTTACAAAAAACTTATACATGCAATCACTTGTGCAAGACATGGGGTCTCACGTATTGGTGTAAATAAAACCAGTGCTTTTTTGGTAAAGGCCCTTGTCGAACCATCGGCCAATCACCTCCTCACCCGTATCCACCTATCACTCCAGGTTTTGGCCGCCTCCAGCCCTCTTTTCCAGCTTTCTCTCCCAATTCCATCAGTCTAAAGAAAAGTCCCTACCAAAAACGTCACCTATCCATATTTTACGCAGATGTTGCCTGACCCGCTGAATTCCTCCAGTATTCGCTATGGTATTTTTTCCCACCTATTATTTGATAGGTGTTGTCCTACCCTCACCTCTCTTGCCCAGATTTCTCTCTCCCCCCCCCCCCCCCCCCCCCCCCCCCACCCCGACTGATCCACCATGATCACATTGAATGGCGGTGCTGGCTCGAAGGGCTGAATGGCTATCCTGCACCTATTGGCTATTGTCTATGTATCTATGACTCCACCAGTCTTACTGAGACTGTATGCGGATCCGATCAGCATCCATGAACATCCTAGTTCTCTACACTGTAGACTTTAGACTTGAGACCTTAAAGACACAGCGTGGAAACAGGCCCTTTGACTCACTGGCTCCACGCCGACCATCGATCACCCGTACACTAGCACTATTCGACACACTGGGGACAATTTACAATTTCCAGAAAACCAATTAACCCACAGACTTGTACATCTTTGGAAAGTGGGAGGAAACGAGAGCATCCAGAGAAAACCCACGCGGTCACAGGGAGAACGTACAAACTCCATACAGACAGACCCATAGTCAGGATCGAACCCGGGTCTCTGGCGCTGTAAGGCAGTAACTCTACCGCTGCGTCACTGTTATACATAAGGGGGGGTGGGGGGGGATACACTACCTGTAGAGTCAGAGAACTGTACAGCACAGAAACAGGCCCTTCAGCCCACCTTGTCTATGCCGACCA